>NC_138864.1:127367427-128006802 GCF_965194805.1 Balaenoptera borealis
GATTACTTTGGTCTGACCATGAAGGCCCTTTCCAGACAGGTGTGCTCAGTGCCGGGGAGGCTCATAGAAGGGGGGTGACCCCACCAAGGAAGGTTCTCTGACTGTGGCTGCGAGCACCAGGGCCCAGCATGGAACCAGTAAGGACAGGGGGACCAGACGGCGGGGAGAAGGGCTGGTTGTAGAGGTGTTAAGACCTGACCCTACACCGGAAGAGCTTAGCATCACTTAGGGCATAAAAGACATAAAGCTGAAGGACAGAAAATGTAATAATAAACACAAACATCTAGGAGAAACCATAAAGACTTACATATTCATTAGTGCCTGGTTTGAGCAGTGGTTTGAGTTCTGGGTCTTTATCAAACCCAGAGACAAGGTCCCAGAAGACCTGAAAGAAGAGACCAGCTTTGATCTAAGGCTTCAGAGAAAATTGGTCAGGGTCTTTCAAATTTGGTAGGGATTTGAGATTTAGGTTATTTTTGTGATTTTTTAAATTGTTCTCATTTTCCCCACACTGCTGCGGGAAGCAAAACTGGTTTCTGGAGACGTCTCAGTGGAAAGTTGGCAGGTGATGCCAGAGAATAGGTTTCCTGTTGCCCTTCATGGCACCAGCCCCAAACGCAGAAACGCAGGGACGAAGGGTTGGCAGCTTGCGGGAGACCACACTGCTGCCTTCCTCCCCAGCAGGGTCTCCCCCGCCCCCTCCCCAGTTTCACCCAAACCTGGCCCTCCGTCCGCGTTTGGCTCTGACCTGTCCTCTTCTGGGAGTGTGTCCCCAGACTTGTGCGCCACTGCTCCTTCATCCCGTATCTGTCTTCAGCTGCAGACCACCGCCTGCTGCCCCGACCCTACCAGGTAGGCTCCTGACTTCCCCCCAAGCACACCTGCCAGGTGCATTCAGACACCTTTGATGCCCTAGCAAGTGTCTGGTAATCGAGTGTTTCCCAGACTTGAATAATAAGCAGACCCTATATAAAGGGGAGAAAGTAAGACTTCTGATACTATGTCTGCGGACCCCAATTTAAGAACTCGGCTTAAACTAACATCTTATTTCTTAAGAAATGCATTTCAATCCTAAACAGGCATGGCAAAAGAGAGGTTTTATATTTTTAATCAGCAGAAGAACTTTTGCTTATCATTCAAATGACCCAAAACAATTAATTCTCAGGTAACAAGTGGTCTTTTGTCGGAATGGTGGGCAGGACACGTGACAAGGGATGGTTTATTTGTTGGCGGTACCGGGAGCTGTGAGGTGCTGCACACGCCGTGGCTCGCGGCAGAAAAGAAAGGAAACCTGTTCTGTGTGGGGGTCAGAGACTTCAGAGTGAAGATGCTGTTGACGGCGAGTCCAGCCTCTTCCTTTTAAAGACTGGGGCTCGGAGACCCCGAGAGGGGCAGCGTCTGCTCCTTGTCACACCGCCCTCGGGATGCGCCCTGTGCTTACTCCCTGTTGGTCGTGTTCTTCCGCAAGGACTGTGCACGTTGGTCCTGCCTGGCCGTCGGAGCTCAGCTGAGCATTCCCCCCGGCTGCCCCCGTCTGGGAATAACCCGTGATCACCGCCCCTGTGTGCGTAGTAGATGCCAGACCCAAGGCCTGGATCTCACCTGCCACCCCACGTCCAAGGGCTACATCACCATGGTTACAGCCGGATGGTGCGTGACAGAGCGCGTTTACCCATGTCCTCTTCCCCCCTCCCGCTCCTGACCCCGTGAGGAAGACCTCACAGGCAGCCTAGGCTCTGCTCCCCAGAAGAGAAACCCAGGTTCAAGCTACAAGAACACAGACAGCTAAGACTATTTCTTCTGGAATTCTCACTGTTCAAGAGCAAATACTCTCAATAAGAGGAGAAAGTGAGAAGAAATTTTTAAAAAGAGAGAAAGAGGAAGGAAGGGAGGGAGGAAAGGAAAACAGCAAAGCGTCGCAAAGTTAATCCACGAGTGAGCTCAGGTTTTTTAAAAGATTTTTCAAATGTTTAATTTCTTCAGTTCCCTCTGTCTGCCCATGAACGGCATGCCCATCAGGTGCCAGTCACGGGGGGGGGACAGGGAGACTGTGTGACTTGCAGCTGATGACTTGGGCAGGACCCCATGCCTCGGCCCCCGCCGTTTCTTCTGCTCTGTGCCGGAAGCGGACACCACAGGAGAGGCCTGGGGCCGCCTGGAAAATAAGAATTGAAGGTTGCAGGTCCCAATAGCGTGTCAAACCCAGAGTCTAGCCTCCAGGCCTTGGCGGCGGGGAGTCAGCCGGGGATTTTTCTGTGTGTTTAACTTCTGATGTGTCTGATGTCGGCTCTGGAGCCTCACTGGCCAACTCATCTCCAGCTGTGCCAGCACAGAACAAAGTGCCCTCAGGTTTTGGTTTGTCTGTCGAACTGGATGGGCCCCTCTCGGGTGAGGGGCGGAGCCGGTGCCCCCAGACCCTGGGCCCGTCCGAGCCTTGGGGCTCCTCTGCTGGGCTCGGATCCACGTGCGTCACGTGCAGGACCACACGGCTCACTGAGCAGCCTTCGGGCATCAGGTGCGTTTCACACGGGCTGTGCTCTTCGGGGCTGAAAAGGCCGTGGAAACGCTCCAGGAGCGTCACAGAGGCAAGCGGTGGGCACTCCGTCCCCGCGGCTGCCCCTGCCTGCAGGAGCTGTCCTGTGAGGTTCGGGCTCCCAGAAGCCACGCCGTGTGCCTGTGCTGCCCGAGGCTGCGTCACGAACATCTGGAAACAGGACCTGGAGAAAGGCTGGAGGCCTCAGGAGTGGCGGTGACAGCGACATTGACCTCAGGCAGGTTACAGAGCTGGTTTGGGGCCAGCGCTGCCGCAGACACTCTGTGTGCTTTCACTCGTTCACCCCACCGCAGCCCGTGAGGCAGGAGCTCTTACTACCCCCGTTATTCATGAAGACAACCCAGGGAGAGGAGCGCGCCTGAAGCGTTGCCAGCTGGAAAGCGCTGGGGTCACGGCGAGCCCAGCGGCTGGGGCACAGCCCGTCCCTCCCCTCGGAGCGCCGAGCAGCGGGGCTGCTCAGGCCTAGTGGCTCCGTCCTGCGCCTGCCCTGAGCCGGGCCAAGGATCCTTTGCTCTGGGATGAACCCCGCTCAGCCGCGGTGTGCCGCCTCGGGGAGGATTCTGGGGTCGGCAGGACCGAGCCCTTGAACTGCACCCCGAATGCTTAATCCCCATCAGCACCACATCCACCACTTTAAACATAACCAAGTAACCACTTAATACCAAGGACCAGCCTGCCTGAGGCTTCCCGGGCAGTACTGGGCGCGAGCCGCACGGCAAGTTACCTGAGATCACACGGCCACGGCCAGGCCAGACCTTGGTTCATGTGACCCTAAGCACAAGGTCCCAGACCCGGGCCCCAGGAGCCCAAGGCCTTTGCTTTGCTGTCACCTGAGTGACGTGCTCACAAGCGCAGCGTCCCTGATCACCGCTCCAGAGGCAGCCCCGGTTGAACCTGGCGCAGCGCTGAGTCCCTGATGGTGTTTGGGCCCGGCAAGCAGAGTACAGAGCTGCCTCACAAGTCGGGAGGGCGGGTCCCACCGGCCTGCGGATCAGAGGCAGGACATGGGGCCACCTGCCCGTAGCCCAGTGGCCCGCAGGCGATCGGGCTCTTGGGGAGGTGGCCTTTGGGCAAACTGTGGAAAGCCTGGACGTCCAGCTGTGTATGGCCCACGTGGTGTGACAGTGACAGGCAAACAGAAGCCGTGGGAACACAGCTCGGCAGGCGGCAGACGGACCCCCGAAGGTCCGGTCAGGGTCGGAAGGCGGCGATCATTCCCTGGGTTCCAGCCCTGCTCTGAAATTCGAAACTGCTTCAGAAGTCTTTGTCTTTCCTCTTCCTCTGCTCCCGACCCCAGAGCCACCCGGGGAATATTGGACTTCTTTCCCTTTAGAAAATCTTATCTGCAGACAGAGCCGGCGGGTGTCACAGATGTGACTGAATTATTTAGAAGCTGTTTCCTTCAGAACGTAATTATGGTCGGGGCCAGAGTACGCTCCTCAGGTGCTGGTGCAGGAAAACCGGCACAGTCGCCGCGTTAGCAGTTGCCGGCTTCAGTGTGAGTGTGAGGCGGGTGTGAGCTCGGTGTGCGGACACAGTTCAGGTGCAGAGGCCTGCGAGCACCACGCACCTCCCTGCCCGGCGCAGCCCGCGGGACAGAGCGCCGCGGGCGGTTTCGGCGTGGTCTGTGTCCCGGCGGCGCCCGCAGCGTCGTGACAGCTGCTCATGGACCCCAAGTTACTGGGCCCGGCGTGCCTCCTTCACCAGAACTCCTAGACAGGGCCTCTCCCTCCCACTCCCTTCAGTCGGGTTTTTACACAGAAGCAAAACCAACTCGTACGGCCGGCTGGAATCACAGGCAAGATCTTCTTTGAGATTGTCCCAGATACAGGCTGTTTGGTGTCTGTCCCCTTTCTCACTGCCTGGGAGACCCCCCCTGCCATCTTCCTCCGAGGGCCCACCCAGGGGACGTCACCTGTGCTGTCAGGCACGTGGCAAGCAGGTAGGATGGGGGGATGCCAGGAGGTGCCAGCCAGCGTGTGCCCGTCTCGGTCAAGGCCTCCGCTGTGTCTGGAGAGTCCTCCGGGTCCGCAGCTCCCCCCCACCACACACACACACACACACACACACACTGGCAGCCCTTCTGGAGGGACAGGTGACAGGTTTACAGACGGCTCACTCTAGGCCAAAACACGGCAGGTTTGGGGGAGAGCTGGTGTTCGGCTAACAGAGTGCAGAGTGAGCGAAGCACGTGGCACCCTCTGCCCCGCAGGGCACCTGCCTCGGCGTCCCCGGGACGCTGGAGGGCCGGCGGGCCACGGCTCGGTGCCCCTTCCTGAGTTGGGATGTAGCTGATGGGGTGGGAGCCACGCACGGCCCCCTCACCAAGCCCGCCCGCCTGCCGGCACGGTGCCCACACCACAAAGGCACTCACATCGCCCTGCTTCCAGGTTGCTTAGAATCTGGCCGGAGAGAAAGAGAGACACGGCAGAAAGAACAATCACCACCCAAACTGTGTGGCTTAACAGCTGGCCATTGGGAGCTGGAGAACACAGTCTCCAGGCGAGATGGGGGTCTGGAGGGCGTCTGTGCCGGCCTCAGGCCGGGGTCCAGTCTGAGCCGGGCGGCCCCGGGTGGGCAGGCCGCGTCTGCAATGCTGCAGTCACCGAGCGGGGAGGACGGGGCCCTGATGCCGCCGGGCCAGGCGCACAAGAGGAAGCCGTCCGAGACACGCCGGGAAGCGCCCAGAAAATCCAGGCGGGCGGCCAGACCCGAGTGATGTGCCTGTGGTCCCCGTGCTCCCGCCCCCCTCAGAAACGTGAGAGAGGGGGCGGCTCTGCTCTCCTCTAGCTCGGCTGCTTATTGGCTTCCATTTGATTCTGCTCATTCGTGTCCCCAAATCCGGCCAAGTGGCAATTCCTCCAAGGACCAGAGCCAGCGGAGTCTCAGAACGGCCCCGGTCACCGCCGCTCGGTGTCTGCCGCTGGGGCACAGCCGGGGGGCAGCCCTCGTGAGCTGCCCTGGCTCCTGCAGGCTCCGCGTGCCCAGATCTGATAATAGCTGATTCCACCAAATATGAGAGGGGCTCACATCTGACTGAGGAGTGGCCGTTTGCATGCTTCAGACTGCAGGTCCCCACGGCCCCGATGTCAAAAGAAGACCCCTTCGAGAACAGGCCGGTCTTTTCTTATTTCCTCTGCCGTGCTTCTGCCGTCTCTGAATGCAATTATGGGAACAAATAAAATGGCTTAACTCAGCTCCCCTGTGGGACAGCCAGCTCTCTGCTGATAAAACCAGTTGTGTGGGCAATCATTAAATGAGAAATTTAATATTTAACTAAATTTAATAGTCTGTTGCTTTGGTGCCTTTCTGTGAAGGGTGGCATTTCAGTACAGAGGGACTAGCTAGTCACACGCCATCTGCGGAGGCTGTGTGCGGTTAGAACAACCGTGTGAGGTTAGAACGCCGTGGGCTCCCGCACGAAACCGCAGCTCCCGGATCCAGGGACCGGGAACGCAGTGCTTCGGTGGCAAGTCTGTGCTCTCGTGAACTCCACGCAAGCCTAGCTTGTAGGCTGCAAAGCAGCACGTCAAGCCTGAGCACGAAACTTCTCCTTCAGGCTCATCTGGTGTCAGAAATATCAAATCCCAGTGCAGACACGTGGAGAGAAGGTTATAACAGACCTTGAGAGGCTGCACCAGGTCTCCTTTGTTGTGAAGTTTGATCCTCCAGGTCGGCCCCCGCTGGGGCCTTGTCCATCCCCCAGAAGCAGAAGCTCGGTGCTGCTTCTCTGACAGCACAGGACTCAGCCTTGCTCTTGACCCTGAAGACATTCTTCCTGGGCTCCTGGTGACTCCCTCATCCTCACGAGTGTCCGTTTCTCTGGTCTGACCCACATTCGCACACCCCGAGTCCCTCACCTGTCTCCACTGGGACTTATCTCGTAGGCAGGCAGAGAGGTCCAGGTCGCGGTCCAGAGGGCTGAGGCTTCCAGAAGACCCTGTAAGGTCTGTGCTCCGGTTCCTACGCTAAGCTTGGATTTGGGTTGCCTCAGTGAATTCCCTCAATTCCCAGAATTAACTAAATAGTAACTTGGGTGTACCATTAGTCCTTCAAGCACTGTAAACTTTTCAATCAATTGAATAAAAATGTGCTTTGGTTTTGGGTTTTTTTTGCTTTGTGCGGGAAGCAGTGGTTAATTGTCAGGCCTCAATCGCTTCAGCTCTTACCGCTAAGAGGTCTGAGCGCCAGGAACCTCTGAGAGCCTTCGGGCTTTCTGAAACACCCAGGAGGACCTCTCAGTCCTTCCCATGCGGGAAAAGGAAGAAAGACTTGGGTCAAAACCCAAACCCGGCTACTGTGAAGATGCATCATTTCCGGGGTATGAATCAGATTTCCACAAACAGCTGTATGTGCTCATGTTCCTGGAAACTTGTGTGTTTCGTCCCTGGGATGGGACTGAACACTGATATAGGGTCAGCCAGGCAGATGACCACATCTCTTAGGGTTGGTGTTAAGTGCACCTGGAGCGGGGTACCTGAGGTGAAGGGTCAGGGCTTCTCTTTGAGGAGGCGATGTTTGACTTGATGGAGGCGGAAGAGCCAGCAACATAGGACAGCAAGTGCAAAGGCCCTGAGGCAGCACAGAACTTGAAGAATGCTATTCTTTTTCATTATCTTGTGGAGCTCCCTTCTAATCTTCCTCCCCTATAAGTGTGGATAGAACATGGAGAATAGATAGTTAATATCTCCTAAACCAACTCCCCTCAACAGCCTGGAATGCTGTGTTAAAGGGCCGAGGGCATTTGGACTCAGGGAAACGAGTGCTCGCTCTGCTCTGTTAGGAGTGTGGGCAGGCACACCATGCCAGGGTCGGGCATCCCCTCCCGAACTTGCATGTGTGACCACAAGGTCGAGGGTCCCTTCTGGCTTTCCACAAAGGACAGCATTTCTTGTGTGCTATGTGGCGGGGGTCCCACTTCAGATTTTTTTTTAACTCTACCTGTTTGAGCGTTAGTTTCACCATTTCTCCCCTCACCTTTTCACCAAAGCTGAATATCCAAATATGTGCTCAGCAAACTTGAAAAACATCTTCTGTTTTGTTTATTTGCTTGTCACCAGCCCTGGGAACTTTCAGTTGCCTCTGCCCCCGTAGAAGTTTGCTGGTCCTGCTCAGAGGCCATCCTCATGGCTCCACAGATAAGACACTCATTGCTGGAGGCCCTGGTCGTGAGCAGTGACTCACCTGCCCAGCCTGTGTGGAGCGGACGCCTGTGCAGGGCCCGCTGTCCTCAACGGCAGTTATCGCGGAGGATGCTTGTGAGATTAGCTTATTCTTTAAAATGTTCACAAATGTTTCAAAGTGACTTGTCGAGCCAAAGGTCGAGCCCCTTAAAGATAAAACTTCCTTTCAAATGAACCACAAGTTGTCCCCAGGTAGGATTGAGGTGAGAGGGGAGAAAAGACGTGGGGTGGGTTCTGTTACGTGTCAGATGGAGGAAGTCTGACACGTAACAGAAGGGCCACTTCCGCAGGGGATCAGTGAAGAGGGCTGATGGGGGTAGAGGCTCACAGCCAGGACCTTTTGAGCTGTTACAACCTAAGGGTCACGGAGCTGGTGTGTCTACGGTGCGGGTCAGGGTGGAGCCGCCTCTCAGGCTCCAGGGGAGATGGGCCAGTCCCCCTGCACTGCGGCTCACGTGGCTTCACTGCCAGCTTGAGTGACTGTCCAGACCAAGGTCCCCAAAGCCAGACCCCCTGTGACTAAGGCAAGAAACCCGAGTCCAACCGCTTTTCCTGGAAAACGTAATAACGGTCACGCTCCAGCTTCTACTCTCCTTTCTATAGTGTTATCGAGGCCACTACATTTGTAAAACCGCTTATTCTGACAGGCATGATGTCGGTCTCCCAAAACCAGCAGTCTTGAGACCAAGCACACCTAAAGCAACATGTGTGTGAGGGAGAGGGAGAAACGCCGTGGAGAGTGAGAATCACCAGGGGGCAGGGGCGCTGGACACAGTGGAAGCACCTGCCGTCTGCCTGGACCCCCTGCCCTGAGCTAGACTCTCCCCTCGCGCTGGGACCTGGGCACACGATCTAATGTGTGCAGCTCTGGTCCCAGCCGTGGAACCAGTGGCCCTCCCCTCTGATGTAGGAGCTAGTGACAGGAGGCGCGTGAAGACTCACGGCGTCAAGAAGCAGTTACTGAATCTGAGTGTGTCATTTTTTTCTCTCTTTCAGAAATTTTTGACCTAGAAACAAATGAACATGTACAGAAAGCCATAAACGACCGGCAGATGCCTAAAGTCGAATACAGGAAAATCGAGATTGACGATTACAGTAAGTGCTATGTTTTCTCCTTTAAACGGGAAAACCAGCATGTGCTCTGAAACAGCCTGACCATGATTGCCGGGTGGGGGGTTGCGGGGAGCACGGGCTGGAACTGCATCCTCACCAGCGAGGGGGACCGGGGCCGGGGGAAGTTCACGCTGAGCTGACTGCGCCCACAGCCAGGATGTTCACCTGGACACACGAAAAGACAGGAGCACGTAATTTCTCTCCTCCAGAGGCTGACAGTTTAGACAAGACCCCAGACGGAAACTCCCTCCTTGTTGGGGCAGAACAGGTCATGACACCATCCAGGAAACGTCTCCCCCTGGAAACTCCCTTTCTGTGCCATTGATGTTGTTACTGCTTCATCATCTTACCTCTAAATGTTGCTCGTGGGCTGAGGGGCGTCCTGGAAGCTGGAGAAACACAGCATGAGGGATTGGTGGTCGGTGCAACCTGAGACCATCCAGCGCTCTGCCTTGGCCTGTGTCCTTCCTCTTGAACTGTCCGTTCAGTCATTCAGTAAGCTTTTACGAGCACTTGCTCTGCAGCAGGCACCCCTAGGCCCCGAGGACCCCAGAGCAGTGGCTGGAATGGGGCTTGCATCTCCTGGAGGGAAGCAGGGTTCTCCTGGCCTCCTCACCTCTGCAGACAGTCCCCCGTCAGCCCAGCCCGGAGCTTTGCCGCCACCGGGCGTCTGCCCTTGGGAACCTCAGATGCACAATGCCCCAAACTCATCTCACCGTCCTTCCCCCAGCACTGTGTCCCCCTCCACGCTCGCCTCCTTTTGAGGATGACACCCTCCGGTTGTGTTGACTGGTTTCAGATAACTTAGATTTCAAACCTTGAAGTCGTCTTTGAGTCATCCATCCAGGTACCACTGCCCATCGTCTCTGAGGTTGGTGAATAGACTTCATCTCCTGAGCTAACTTAGAAGGTCGCCAGGGATCAATGGAAGAGAGTGCGGAGATTGACTAGTGATGCCTGAACTGCAGGCCTGGGGCGGGGGGCGGGTGGTAGCCCGAGCCTGTGTCTGCCGCCCCAGCCCATGTCTGGAAGCTCCTTGTCTGCCCTTTCCCTTCAGTGGGACAGCGGCTTGTCACTGGGGCTGGTGGGCCCTGGAGTATCACTCAGCACCCCTTGTTAGATTGGACCCAGCCACCTGACAGACCGTGAGCCCCTAAGGGCAGGAACCAAGGCTCAGCTTGTGGAACAAAATCAAACCCACCCAGACAGAGCATCCCGTAAAGCTGCGTCCTTCAGAGCAGAAAGGAATGGCCCAGGAGCTCGGGAGAGCGTGAGAATGGACTGGGGTCCTGTGAAGGTTCCCAGCAAGGTGGGACTTGAAGGGGTTCCTGGAGTCGCTTTCGGTTGGCGGAGAAGAGGGGAGAAGGAGGGAGAAGCGTCAGCGTGGTCGGTCGTGGGTGGGTCGGGAGGCTGGTGGAATTCCAGCCGCGGGGTTGTCCCAGGTGGCAGCCGACACGGGGGCCCTCACCCTCCAGCACCTTCATCCTGGTCCTATCGTTGGGCCACACGGAATCACACTATATTGGAACCTTTCTAAACATCGCTAGGGATACAGGTAGGGAGAGAGATTCACCTGCGACAGTCAGAAAAGTCGGAAAATAGGATGTGTTTCAACCCCTCTCCCCCGGGCCCACGGGTGCAGAGGCTTTCTCTTACAATGGCCCGTGTGCACTCACTCTGATGAGGGGCTGATGGAGGAAACAAGAAGGGAGGGCCTGAGGCGGGAGAAGAGATAGACTTAGGAGAAACATGAGTGGAGCCTGCAGTCATGCCCGGCGGGGACATCGCTGCCCGCAGGCCAGGGCCATCCCCACCGCCTCTCCGGGTCTGGGTTTCTCTCAACGTCCCTGAGACGCACGCAGGTCCCACAGGATGCACTCGGCTCTGGAATCGAGGGCAGTTCTGCGTGTCCAGGGGGCACAGCCCCAGGTGGCTGGGTTCAAGCCCGTCCAGTCCTGAGCCGGAGAGGAGCTGTCAGTCAGAAAGAGGGAGACAGAGGAACTGGGCCACCCACAGATGCCTGTCCTCAGGGCTTGGGGGAGCCACAGAACAGAAACGAGGGGCAGGAAGGACACAAGTCCAGGCCGAAAGTGGGCTCAGGAGACCTGCAGGAGTCGCGGCCCTAACACGATAAGGAAGAGCGGGGAGACCCGGGGAACCCAGCACGGGAGCCCGTGAGCTGTTTCACTGGGACAGAAACGGGCAACCCCGAGTCAGGCCTGAAACCCACTACCCACAGGCAGGAAGTAGAACCTCTGCTGCCCTGGGGCGTGCGCACTGGAGACACGGCTCCTGACCTGTTCATCTCAAGTCCCTGCCTCCTCCCTGCCGAGCTGCTTTCTGTAAGGAGAGCGACTCTGACCATACGGGGTGTCTTGTACAGACAGCCCCATCGCTGAGACTTCGTACTGCCAGGAAATGGGTCAGAGGAATGTCTGGGCTGCCCACGGGGATGGCATCAGTGACTGGTCCAAACTGCCATGCGGAACCTGGAGTCCAGTCACTCAGGACAGATCCAAGTTCATGAGAGCCCTCAAATTAACTGGATATTTATCTTCGTGCTTTCCTTTTATAAATAAGGAAGAACCAGAGGCAAGAAAACAAGATGACTTCCGATTGATAGTGGATGGAGGGATGCAGGGGAGGATGGATGGAAGGATAGGAGGGATGGAGGGAAGGATGGATGGATGGAGGGAAGGATGGATGGAGGGATGGACGGAGGGATGGAGGGGAGGACGGATGGAAGGATAGGAGGGTGGATGAGTGAGCAAGCAACCTCCACAGGTCTGGCCCCACCCCCTCTACCCTCGTCTCTACCTGCAGACCTCAGGCAGGCCCCGTAACGTGCAGGGCCCGAGCAAAATGAAAACGTGGGGCTCATTATGACAGCAGAGCTTCCAGTACAGCCAGGGCTCTTGCACAGGCCTGCCTGAGTGCACGGGTCACGCCCTGTAAGGCCAGTCAACCTCCACCATCAGACCTCAGCTTGCTGCCCGCCCCCGGCCCCCATCAGCAGGTTTTCTCCCATCTGTCACTTCCTACCACAGCCTTGGAGGCCAGGTCATGTTCCTTCGCAGGATCCTTTCTCAGCTCTAGCCCAGGGCCCTCCTCCATCCACTCTGCACACAGTGTTTCCCAAACCCCAGAGCACTAAGGGGTGCCTGCCATCCCTCGTCCAAAAATGCAGAAAAGGGTCTTTAGAAACAAATAGCCAACTCCCGGCCCCCCTTGCACATGAGGTTTCCTTCCAGGGTGAGGTTTTACTTGCGGGTAAACGGGGACGTAGATGCGAGGAGAGCAGGAACAGCTGTGTGCAGGGCCGGCGTTTGCTCATCGCCCCTTGGGGTCCCAGGACATCTGAACGATGTCGCCCCACGGACCTGTTTTTATTTTGTTATGCTTTGTTTTTCATTTAATGCTACTGGAGGCTAAGGCTTTCCTTAGAGAAGCATTCCAACTCCAGGAACACTCTCTGAATGTATTCAGCCGCTTGTGGCCAAAGCCTGCCCATGGGCTTATCAGTGGCAGAAAGCAGCCCAGACCATGTTTTATGGATATTTCAGTGATAAAGTCCAGGGTCCCTGGGCCATTGATCTAATTTGCAAGCCATTAACATTCAGCCAGAATCAGTAATGAGACCCTGGTCAGAGCAGGCTGCTAAGCCAACCCCCAGCCTGGGGTGTATCTACAGTAATTGTACTGAAAAAGCCACTAATTCCAATTTAATTGCTCATCTGGGCTGTAGTTAACATCAATAAACAATTTCTAACTTGGGCAGGAAGGTTTGTTTGGGGAAGAACAGAGAAAGCAGTGAGGGAAACGGCCCCCTCCCTCCCAGACTGGATCCTGGTTGCCAAGGACCAGATCCAAAGGACCTTGGCTGCAGGACCCACGGCTGCACCAGCTCCCTCCCGCTGGCTCCGCGGGCAGCCAGACCTGCCCAGTTCCCGCCTGCAAACGGGGAGGGGGGAGGCCCGCACAGCCCCGGGCTTTGCACAGAGGCTCCCCGCAGCTCTAGCCTCTCCCTCAGGGCCGCTGCCCCCTGCCTCGCCCCACCCCGCCCTCAGTCTCCGCCTGTCCCCACGTAACTACTTGTTGGGGCACTGCTGCCCGGCAGAGAGGTGCACGCTGCCCTGGGGGTTCATCCCCCCCCCCGCCCCCGCCCCCGCCTGGAATTTTGCTGTCAGCAAGCGCTCACAGTGGTCCAGGCTTTTCTGCTTTTCAACAGTTTCCTGTTTGCAAGATTGCAGTTAAGCTTCAGATGGAGAAACTAAGCCTCAAAGAGGTTGGGTGCTTTCCCCAAGTCCAAAGTGAGCCGGAGTCCCCCTGTCTGTCTAGGACCGGCCTTAACCCTGCAGGCTGCCCGTCTCCCAGGCCCCCGGGAGCACACCCCAGGGCGGGCACACCCAGCCAGCACCCATCCCGCCCCTCCCTTCCTGGCCCCTAACGTGCTGCCCTGTGTTCTGTTTCTGCCTAGACTTGCCCGTTCAGATCCTGAAGCCAGCGACCTTCACTGACACCGCCCACTACCCCTTGCTCCTGGTGGTGTAAGTATCCCAGGATGAAAACTCTCAAGAAGGTGGTAAGCGGGAGCCTGATATCCGTTGCAATCTAAACACTGGAAACAATTTAGCACGTTCTTCCTGTAACAACCACTGACCCCAGACATCAAAGGGAAGTGGGGCCCCAGTCGATTTCGGGGGATTTGCGACAGTGAGTGCAGGACTTGAGTCACATTCCGGGGGTCGTGCTTCGGTGGCTGGTCAGCGGCCCCAGGGACAGCAGGAAAGCTGGCGGGGAGCCCAACCTCACCGTGCAGGGCGGACGCACCCGAGGTCACCCCGGGCCCCGGGGCCCCCAGAAACAGAGGTGGGCCTGGCAGGGTCTCGCTGGGGCCAGCGGCTCCTCCAGTGCCACCAGGCGGTCTCAAACACCAGGCATTCGCCCACAGGATGATTTCAGATCTGCCTTGTGCTAATTAGCAAGCCTCTGGTTCAGATGTCGAGAATGACTTAAGAGCTTTCTAAGCAACCTCTGACAGTGTTGGGTCCTGATTAGGGCTCCCGTTCACTCAGGTGCGTGAGTGGCCATGGGACAGAGGAGACACTGAGCCTTGGGGCCTCTGGGGACGCAGCCCCGTATTCATGTGAAAGGGTCCAGGGGAGAGCAGAGGCCTGCACTGGGGCTCTTGAGGGACCACAGTGAAATCACCCACCCAGAGCCTGACTAACCCTGTGCTTCTTGCCTGGCGCCCGGCCTGGGGCCCAACCCTCAGGGACGAAGGCTGCATTGTGAGGACGCCTGGCCGCGACCCCCTGTGCTGCTGCAGCTTGCCACGAACCCGCTGTCCTCACTGTCTGGACTTTGCCAGCGACCACGTGCACACACACACACACCACACACTCACACCCACATACACATACACACCACACGAATGTACAAAACAACAGCGCACACACATATATACACACAGGCACAACACACACACACACTCACACATATATATACACATACACTCACACATATACACACACATACACACTCTCACACTCACACATACACACATACACACTCACATATACACACATACACACACTCACACATATACACACACACTCTCACACTCACATATACACACACTCACACTCACACATACACACATACACAGTCACTCACACATATACACACACACTCTCACACTAACACACACACTCTCACACTCACACATATATACACATACACCACACGAATGTACAAAACAGAACAGCACACACACTCTCACATATATACACACGCACACACACACACTCTCACACATATACACACACATACACTCACACATATACACACACATACACACTCTCACACTCACACGTATACACACATACACTCACTCACACACATACACACTCACACATACACTCTCACACTCACACATATACACACACTCACACATATACACACACATACACTCACACTAACTCACACTCACACATACATACACACACCACACGAATGTACAAAACAGCACACACACATATATACTCACACACTCACACATATACACACATACACACCACACGAATGTACAAAACACACACAAAAGCACACACATTCACACATATACACACGTGCACAACACACATACACACACTACACAAATATACACATCACACACACACGCTCACACACACGCACAAACCACATACCACATACACTAGTATACACAGCACATACACGACACACCAGTATACACAGCACATACACACACACACGACACACCAGTATACACAGCACAGACACCACACACCAGTATACACAGCACATACACCACACACGACACACCAGTATACACAGCACAGACACCACACACCAGTATACACAGCACATACACACACACACACACACACCAGTATACACAGCACAGACACACACACCGCACACCAGTATACACAGCACATACACACACACACACACACCAGTATACACAGCACATACACGACACACCAGTATACACAGCACAGACACACACACACACACACCAGTATACACAGCACAGACACACACACCGCACACCAGTACACACATACACACACCAGTATACACAGCACAGACACACACACCGCACACCAGTACACACATACACACACCAGTATACACAGCACAGACACACACACCGCACACCAGTACACACACACACACACACCAGTATACACAGCACATACACGACACACCAGTATACACAGCACAGACACACACACACGACACACCAGTATACACAGCACAGACACACACACACCGCACACCAGTATACACAGCACAGACACACACACCGCACACCAGTACACACATACACACACCCCTTGCCTGCACTCCTGTCCCGGCAGAAGGCTGGGATGACAGTGGTGTAGTAGCTGTGGCCTCCTTGGAGGGGCGGCCAGCCTCAGAAGGGGCGGTGCGTCTGTGGCCGGTTCTGAGCGCCCTGGGCCTGGCGCTGGCCGTCCCTCCTGCTTACCCTGTCCCCCCAAGAAGGAAAGTCACTTAGACGCTTCCCCACCCCCGTTAGTGCTAGTGAACGCTCCACAGTCGTGTCCCCATCTGCAAGGCCCGTCGGCAGCTCTGGCCGATTCCCGGGTGACAACACGCGCCGTGGGAGACTTGAGCTCACACGGCCGTGTCCCCAGGCGGGAAACAGGGAAGCCACGAGAACAAGGGAACCCACACCCGACCCAGCTAAGTGCTTGGGCGACACTCTGCGGGGGGCAGTGCACAGGCTGTCCCGCGGAGAGCGGACAGAAAGGCCGCCCAGGTCAGCCGCAGGCTCTGCTCCGGGGCGAACCCGAAAGGAGGGGGTTCCTTCAAACCAGGTGCCGCCAGAAGGAGCAACACATGATGGGGACCAAGGCGGCAGCCTGGGAAACTGAACCCAGGAAGGGCAGGCCGAGTCAGGCCGTGTGGGGTGGCAAACCAAGGGGGGACGTGGAAGGACTTTTCCAAGTTCCTCTCCCCGAGAACATGCCCCTCGGTGGCCTTGTGCTCGGGGTGGCCCTGGGAGCTCAGGTTCCCCATCGCCCTCCGGGTGTGCAGAGGTGTGGAGCCGGGCGTGGGGCCGGGGTCGCGGGCGCCCTCCGGGGAGGGCACAGCCAGCCCCTAGGGGAGCATCGTGGGACCTGATGTCGGCTGGGCCAGCCGCTGCTGCAAGCCACGTGCCAAGGCCTGTCCCGTCTTTCCAGGGATGGCGCCCCCGGGAGCCAGAGCGTGGCCGAGAAGTTTGAGGTGAGCTGGGAGACGGTGATGGTGAGCAGTCACGGGGCCGTGGTGGTCAAGTGCGACGGCCGCGGCAGCGGCTTCCAAGGGACCAAGCTGCTGCACGAGGTGAAGCGGAGGCTGGGCTCGCTGGAGGAGAAGGACCAGATGGAGGCTGTGAGGTGAGGACCCCCGGAGGCACCACTGGAACTGGGGGAGGTGGGGAGCGGGCGGCCGCAGCTCCTACCTGGGCTGCACCGTGGTCCTCTCCAGACGCGTGTTTCTTGTCAACACACATTTCACCTGCGATTTGCTCGTACTTACAAAGTCTTCGTGCAGTTCCGCAGTGAATTCCTGCTAGTAATCTTCTCCCAAAGACTTGTATCCTCGCTATCACATAGCTCGGTGGCCTGTCCGTTCCGCTGATTGAAACCGGGTGCAGAGACCGTGACGTGGGCGTGCTGTGGTTGTAGACCTTGGCCGCTGATCACGGGGGGAGAGCCGGGCTGGGGGCACGAGAGAGCGAGGACTGAGTGGGGCTGGAGCCACGCAGCGGGTCACCGCGTTCCTGAGGAAGGACCCCCTGCGCTTCCAGGCGGCAAGTCAGAACCCCCGCTCAGCCCCACTGACGGGCACGTTTTGTCCCTTGGTTTCTTCACATTTCTGTCACCGAGGCAGCAGGACTGATAGAGTGTCACCGAGACGGAAAGGGGCTTAGTGCAGGGGACCGATGCTCAAAGTTATTGATTGAATTTTATTGTTGCCCCGGAATAAGAGACATCAAGAACCTGTGCCCGACTAACTGGCCTGCAGGCGCATCTGTAGAAATAGAGTTTTCACAGTTTTACAGCACAGCGGACAGTAGGGCCAAACGTGACTTCACCCGGGAGATGCAGCCAGACCCACAGACTCCGGTGCTCGGAGGGACTAGAAGGGCATGTCGCACGATTGTCATCCTCATTGTGAATCGGGGTGCGCGATGTTGGACGCTGGGCGTCTGGAAAGGGCGGCATACAGCACCCAGATGAATAAGTGTTGACTGAAGGGCTGTAAGAAAGCTGGACACTGCATCCCATCTGTCACCATGACTGTATGCTCTGCAGGTTTAAAAGATTTCACTTTACTAACTTTTCAGAACATTTTCTCTCTTGTTTTTAAAAAGATTGATGGCACGTGGTGTGTACTCAGTAAATAATTTCTAAGTGGATGAAACCATGAGTGCATGAACGAATGGCCCACTCTGCTCAAGGGAGTCGTGAGCTGGTGAAGAGAGGCGACCCAATCAGACCGGCATGTGCTACAGGCAGAGAACAGGGTGGGAGAGATGGCTGAGGACCCAAGAGTCTGGGAAGGTGCGCCCGTCAGGATGCTTTTGCCTGGAAGTTAACAACAGCACAGACACATGCGCACACACACACACCCAATGTTAAACGTGCTTTAAAAACACGACACTGTATTGGCGCTGGAAGTCCAGGGGGACGTCAGGCCTCAGCTTGGTTGCTCAGGGACCCGACGGTGCCCCTGAAGGCCCGGCTCTCTCGTCTCTCCGCCCAGCCAAGCACATGGCCTTGTGCTGAGCCTCTTCTCCTCACGCTCACAGGACGGCTGCCAGAGCACTGCCAGCAGGTTGAACCACTTCCAGAAACCTCCAGGAAGGGAGGGAGGAGCCTCCCCAGGGGCCACCCAACAAACCTCTCCTTCTGTCTCCCTGCCAACTCCAGAACCCAGAAGCATCACCCAGGGGCAGTGGGGGCAACCCCCCGAGACCCGGTGGGCTGGGGACCGGTCCACCGCCCCGGGCAGAGGAAGGAAGGGTGGTGACAGCACAGCCGGGGAAGGAGAGGCAGCAGCGGCACGTGGGCCACAGGGAGCCCTCTGGAGAAGCACGTGGGCCCAGGTCAGGCTCGGGAGGGGCGTGGGACAAGGATGACCGCAGAGCCCCGTCCCTCGGAGCCCCCCTGTTTTCGTCCTTCCCCACCTGCTGCCCTGCTCTGACTCCTCCCAGGAAGCCCAGAGTCCTCGCGGGCCCCCCGAGGCCCTGGGGTAGGACGCGGCGTCCTTCAGACATCCTGCCAGCCTGGCTGGTGTGGCCGCCCCACTCTGAGCAGGGGACGAGAGGGCACAGGCTGTTTCACACTCACGGTGTTTCTAAAAATAAGGGATTGATCGGCCATCTGTTCAAAAACAGAACCTGTTCCAGAACAACAGTAAATAATGTCAGCTCTTAAGCCACTGAGGCTTCCAGGAACAGGAACACAAACCTTCGCAAGCCTTACAGCCATCAACAGCCACGCAGAGCTTCTCCGGAAGCTGACGCCCAAGTGTCTCAAGCCATGGAAAACTCTATGAAGCTTTATTTAGGATCTGGGTCTGTATTTTCATTAGAAAGAACTGGCCCAGTCTGTTCGGTTTAAGAGACCTTGAGACCAGCCCCCCACCCTAGCTCCCCAAAGCTCCCCACCCCCGGGCAGTTGTCCCAACTTCCTCCATCACCTGGAGGAAGTCCTGGAGCCCAGGGGGTCTCCCCCGACCACAGCTGCCAAGCATGTCCCTCCCAGGCCAGGCCGAGGGCCATGCGAACGGGTGGTCTGGGAGTGGAGGAGCACAGCCCTGCCTGGAGGGGCTTCTAGGGGGAGGTGGCTTTCTGCCAAGACCTCACCTCAAAGGGTAGCGGGGATTTGCCCATGGGAGTGCGAGTGCACATTCCACACAGACGAGATGCTGGGAGCAACGGTCCCGGTAACACAAAGGCGCATGAGGTCCAGGGCCCCCAGTAAGCCCAGTGTGGGCTGCGCTGGGGCCAGGTGACGCCTGGAGACGTGGGGTGGGCTGAGACCCTCCCACACCATCTTCCGGAGCCGCCGCCTGCCCTCCCAGCAGCAGAGGTCCCTCGGGAGTTTAGCAAGGAGGTGACAAGGCCACCTTTATTTTTCAGAACCGTGATGCTGGTAGCGGTGTAGCAGGTTTTATGGGTCAGAGTCCTGGCAGGAAACATTCAAATGGGGTGATTTAAGGAGAGAGAAATAACGTGCATGTCTTCAAAGGCATGGGCGGGGTTAGGAAGGTCCAGGGGATCGGTGGGGGTTCGCTGGGGCTGAGGTCGGGCAGGGGCGGCACCATGCCGCGGAGGAAGCATGTCTGCAGCGGGTCAGCGAGATCTGTAAGTGAATAGATACGGAGATGGACGTGGAGCTGGGCGGTGAGTTCTGTGTCCCTCACAGCGCTCTGCTGCCCCCGCAGAGGGCAGGACAAATGTGCTGACCACGTTCCTCCCGCTGGCCCCTCCTTGTTGCCCCACCGAGTCTCTAGCTGTGAGGCTCCCTGACTCTGAAGGTGCTGTGTGGTCCGCGACACCTGCGTCAGCGTGGGTCCCCAGGAAGCGGTGCCAACACACACTTAGACGTGCAGAAGGTGTGTTTGTGCACGATGCGGGGCCCAGAGCGCAGCAGGGGCTCTGACACGGGAAAGGACGGGACACAGAGAGCGGGCTTCCCGTGGCAGCTGGGCTTTGAGCGTCTCTGCCAAGCTGAGGCGGGCCTCGGAGGACCCCATGCCGGTCACTGGCGGGGACAGCTTGAGACGGTGTGGACCCGTGGAAGGTTGGAAGGTGCGAGCACTGCTGCTCCCAGGGTGTCAGCCCGCCTCCCCCAGACGCGCTCTGGAGGCTGGAGCCTCCCCCGTCCTCCCTCGGGGCCTCTGCGAACCCTGGCGTGGGGCAGAGCTCAGCGGCTGCTCCATCGAGAGGGACGCCGGGGTCTCGCCGTGCCGCAGAGCGTCCCAGTGATGGAACCTCCCACGCCTGCATCGGGCTCCTCCGTCTCGGGGCTCCACTGCTCACCCGGAAACAGCCGTCACGCAGGAACTGCCCGGCTGATGAGTGGAAATACAGCAACACGATAATAACAATATTTGATATTGGAAAAAACTATTTTCCTTGGGAGACTCCAGAGTACTTTACAAATGAGGATCATTACCAAGGCCTGTGGTTTTTAGATCAGGAAGTGAATCGCCAGGTAATTAAATGAAGGGGTTGCCGGAGACCAGAGGCTGCCTGCGAATGTGGAAGTAGGGCTGAGAATAAAAATCCGAAATATTTTATGAATTGGCACGGCGCCTGAGACCCCGGCCCCATGCCCTTTGAGGTTCATGTGGCTCACTCCATGCTCCGTGGTCTCCGCAGACTGCTACACGATCCCAGCAATTGTGGTCTGGACCTCAGGCCGTGGGGCAGAATCCTCATGGGACCAGGTTGACCATTTCACCAGACATTCCCAGACGCACGTCTGTGTATCAGGGATTTGGGTCATGAGAAGAGGATTCAGAAACTTGGAGAAACGTATTCAATGGTTCCACGTGTGTAGGCATGCCTGCCGTGCTTTGAAGGTCAACCTAGGCTGCGTGTGAGTGTGTGTGTGTGTGTGTGTGTGTGTGTGTGTGCACCTGCACACACCTCTAACTCCTAAGCCTGGAGACGTGACTTGAAGTCTGCCAGGCTATCCTGTGATACCTGCACAATGTTTTTATTTTGTTTTATTTTATTTATTTATTTTTTTTATTAATTTATTTACTTATGGCTGTGTTGGGTCTTCGTTTCTGTGCGAGGGCTTTCTCTAGTTGCGGCGAGCGGGGGACACTCTTCATTGCGGTGCACGGACCTCTCACTATCGCGGCCTCTCTTGTTGGAGCACAGGCTCCAGACGCGCAGGCTCAGTAGTTGTGGCTCACGGGCCTAGCTGCTCCGCGGCATGTGGGATCCTCCCAGACCAGGGCTCGAACCCGTGTCCCCTGCATTGGCAGGCAGATTCTCAACCACTGCGCCACCACGGAAGCCCTGCACAATGTTTTTAAAAAGCAAAAGTATTAAAGTGTTGTGTTAGTTTCCTAGGGCTGGAACGCCCAAATCAAGGTGTGGGCAGTGCTGCACTCTCTCTGACACCTGCGGGGGAGGACCCTGCCTCGCCTCTTCCAGCTCCCGGTGGTTGCTGGCAATCCTTGGCTTGTAGACGCGCCCCTCCAATCCTGCATCTTCGAGTGGCCGTGTCCTCCCTGGGTCTCTGTGTCTCTTCTCCTCTTACAAGGACACGAGTCACTCTAGTGTGACCTCACCTTAACTTACTAATTACATCTGCAGTGGACCCTGTTGACAAATACGGTCCCATACCGAGGTTTGAGGGATTAGAAATTCAACGTATTTTGCAGAATTCAACCCATAACAAAGGCTTAAATGATCCACACAAATTCCCTTGCCCTTCACCCAACCCCCCACCAGCCCTGCTTCGCGGAGACAACCACCCCCAGCCGCATGATCCCCTTCGTCAAGCGTCCATCTCCGCTCTTCTGAGCGCAGGTGTCATCACGTCGCGATTTCTCATCACAGGACTTCCTGTTGTCGCAGGTGAGGATTTAGCTGCTTTGTACCAGCATCTTCCCAGAACTGTTACACCAACTGCCTGGTTAGATCCACAGTCTGAGGCACAGGCTCACTACGTAAACAGTGCTGACCTCAGACCCCGGGGGTCTCTTCGTGCCCTGCTCTCCTTTACATCACTTGATATTTCCTGAAGTGTTGCTTTGTCTTTCATCTGGGTAACTTTCTGTGTATTGGTACCTGCTCACAATACTCCCAGTTGTTCCTGCGGGCCGCTCGGGCTCCTGTTCGTATTCTTCCCAGATGCTCACACGCACTGGTAATCTGTCAGCGCCAGCGTTCTTTTCTTGCGCTGGAGTCCCCTTCCTTCTGGTCCACGTGGACCACGTGTCTATAGGGTCACTTTTGAGGCCCTTTTCACAACTCTCCTGTGTTGGCTCCTTTGCACACACCCTGGGTCATGGGCCAAAGAGCAACAGATATATGTCTCCCTTTTTATTTACTTTTTCCTTCATATATCTAGAAAGCATCTCAAAATGTCTTTATTCTATTCCCACATTTGAAATTATTGTTTATCTAAATATAAAATCTACAAAGAAAATAATTTCTATCTAGAAGGCCCTGGAATCGTCCACCACGTGTTGCTGGTGAGAAAAACGATGTCATTCTATTTGCTGATCCTTGTAGATGGCCTGCTTCTTTCTCCTTTTCAGAAGATGGACGTCTTTAATCCTGGTATCCTGAAATTTCAGCCATTGGTATGGGACTTTTCAATCTGGGGAATAATTGTTCTTCAGTCTTGGAAAGTTTTTACTATAATGTGTTGATAATTTCTCTTTTCTCTGTTGTTTCTTTCTGGAACTTTTATTGTACTGTTTTGGTGCTTCCGGTTTATTTTCATCATACCTTTTCTCTCCTATATTCCAGCCTTTCTGTTGAATGTTTATTTTCAGGCATGACACTTCAAATTCCCTAGCCTTTTCTCTTCATCCAAGAGCATATTATTCTTGTCTGATTGGTTCAATATTTTTTGTCTTTCTAGATATATTAGGTCGAGTTTCTTCTGTTCACTGAATTATCTCTGTTCCCTCTGGATTCCTGAATTTTTCTGGGTTTTTGTTGTTGTTGTTGTTTGGGTATTGGTTTGGACTCTCTCATCTGGAAGATTCTTTGCATTTCTGATGAAACCTGGCTGCCTCTTCATTCATAAGAGAGGTACTAACCGGGGTGCCAGTTCTGTGTGCAGATTGTGAGCTGTTGGCAGGTGGGCTTTACCGAGGGTGGTGGAGGGCGTCCAGCTCTTCATTGGAGAGACCCACACCCCTTGATATGGTGTGTATCCTCTCCAGGGGCGGTCAGCTTCTCCAGCCTGGGCATTCCATTCCCGAGTACCTGCATCTGGGAGAGGCCGAGGGAGGCCCATGTAGAATGCAGACTCGCAGTTGGCTTGCTTGTTGCAATCCTGCACCTCACCCCGCACTGAGCCTGGTGTCCCAGCGTCTGGAGCCTGTTCTCTTTCTCCCCAGAAAGTTTCAGTGACGTGTCTGAAGGTCCCACAGCCCCTTAGTAGCTGAGCAGGAATTGGACACAAGATACCCTGACTCTGAGAGTGGAAGCTTCTGACAATAAGGCCTGTGAGTTAGCCTTTGTCCCTAAGACTTGGCACTGAGGCTTACAGATGACACATGCTCAAGGAATGGATGGGAAAGGGGTGGGGGGAGGAGGACGAGGAGGAGGGGAAGGTAGTAGGGCCAGTTTTCTTGCTCTCACTAGTATTCTGAAATGGAATCAAACAGATCAATCCACAGAATGAACATGCATGAATCATCAATTTTCCACAAATACTCTGGGGAAACTCGTTATATTAAAATAAACAGTAATACACAGTTGGCCCTCGTTATCCTTGGGGACCGGTTCCAGGACCCACGTGGGTACCACAGTCCTCAGATGCCCAAGCCCCTTCTGTAAAACGGTGGAGCATATGCACATAACCATCACACATCCTCCTGGGTACTTAAGATACACACATCTCTCAATCCCTTATAATGCCCCCTACGTGTAGATGCTATGTAGACAGTTGTAAGTACAATGTAAATGCTGTGTAAATAGTTACCAAGGTGCGGCAAATTCAAGTTTTGCTTTTTGGAATTTTCTGGATTTTTTTTTCAATATTTTCAGTACGCAGTTGGTTGGATCTGTGGGTGTGGAACCTGTGGATACGGAGGGCCAACTGTAATAAAAGTACAAAAGTCACCTGAATTTGTATCATCGTGAAAAGTCAGGACAATTGCTGCTCCGCGCTGGACCCTCCCTCTCGCCCCTCCCACCCCCAGGAACGGGGTCCGTTTGCTTCCAACATCATAGTAGAAGCACTGCTCCAATCATGAAGGGCAGGCCGGGTCCCAGGACGTGGGCGTCCTTGGAGAGTTGGCTGGAGAAGGATAGGGCACTCTCAGGGCCCAGGACCCGGAGGTTTATTACAGTCCCCCAGGCTGAGAAGGGCGGTCAGAGGGGATGGGGTAGCTCCAGACAGCAGACGCAAGAAAATAATCACCGGGCAATACCCAGACTGGGGTGACAGGAAGCTGGGGGAAGGAGGCTTCGCGGTGGTGACAGATGGAGAAAGGCAGCAGGAAGACTCAGAAAGAAGCCAGTTACTGGCCAGCAGGTGGCAGGACTCCTGCTGCCGAGTGAGGGTCCAGAACCCAGAAAGATTCCAGCCACTTTGGGGGGGAAACAAGGGACCACGAGGAGAGCAGTGAGATGCGGGCAGGGACAAGGCAGGACCGGGCAGCGCCAGCCTGGGCGCCGAGCTGGCGGCATCCAAGGCAGAGCTCAAGGCAGGAGTGATTCTGCCACCAAACAGGTCCAAGACAGGGACCCCTCCCAGGAGTTGGGGACAGAGGACTCTGCAGGTGAAGGGGGACCCAGTGCCCTGACTCAAAGCCGACTAGCACCCGGAGAGCCTTTTCTCCCTGCTGATCCCGGAGGACCCTCCCAGAGCCTGGTGGCTGGGAGTCACGTGGTCCAAGTGAGGGAGACGGGGACCCAGGCGGGCCTGCGAGTCTCCAGAACAGCCTCTGCTGCTTCGCGTTCCCGGTTCTCAACCAGCAAGCTTTACTCGCCTGGCCGCCCCACAGTGATGGCAGGGGCGCTTTGAGCTTTGCGTGTGGGCATACGGCTCACTAAAAAAGTAAAAGCAATCACCAATGATATTAGAATTCCAATATTTCCTTTGATTAAAGTAGGGGTTTTCATCCTTGAAATGGTTGGAAAACACGGCTCTAGACCCCAAGGTTGCACGACTCAGCCGTGGCGTGCACTAACTCCCCCGTCTCCTTGACCTTGCAGGTTGATGCTGAAGGAGCAGTACATTGACAAGACGCGCGTGGCCGTGTTTGGGAAGGTGAGGTTGCTGGCCCCTGTTTGCACACCCTCTGCTCAGGCCCTGACCTGCACCACCCCCAGGCCTGACCCTGATTCACTGGGAACATCTCTGCTCTGGCCGCCTGCGAGCCTTTTTTTTTTTTAGCATCTTTATTGGAGTATAATTGCTTTACAATGGTGTGTTAGTTTCTGCTGTATAACAAAGTGAATCAGCTATACGTATACGTATATCCCCATATCTCTTCCCTCTTGCGTCTCCCTCCCACCCTTCCTATCCCACTCCTCTAGGTGGTCACAAAGCACCGAGCTGGTCTCCCTGTGCTATGCGGCTGCTTCCCACTAGCTATCTATTCTACATTTAGTAGTGTGTATATGTCCATGCCACTCTCTCACTTCGTCCTAGCTTACCCTTCCCCCTCCCCGTGTCCTCAGGTCCGTTCTGTACGGCTGCGTCTTTATTCCTGTCCTGCCCCTAGGTTCTTCAGAACCTTTTTTTTTTAAGATTCCATATATATGTGTTAGCATACGGTATTTGTTTTTCTCTTTCTGACTTACTTCACTCTGCATGACAGACTCCAGGTCCATCCACCTCACTGCAAACAACTCAAGATGTTCAGTGATTCCAGCACAGGGAGCCCTCATCTGAGCAGCTCATGTATCAATGTTTTTTTCACACTGTCTGGAAGGAAAGGGAAAAAGAAGCCAGATCCTTGTGGGAGCGCTCTCTGAGGCTCCTGATTACTTTTCAGGCGAGCCTGCCGTGGTTCTCGGGGTGGTGCCCCAGGAGAGAAGGGGAGGCAGGAGTCTTTATTTCTGTAGGTCTTTCTGTGCAGCAGCCGCGTTGATTTAGCAGGTTCACTTACGTGGTAGGGAGGGGTGGGGAGGTTCGTGCCCTGAACTGTCAAACCAGAGACGCTTCCAGGGGTGGCCCACGTCCGAGGGCTGTAGCCGGGTGTGGTGGGGCTGTGGCTGGGAGTTGGGTCCCTGGAGGACCACCTCCTATCGCCCTGGCCCCCTCCCCCGTTGCTAGGTGGCCTGGACCCGCGGGCTCTTGGTCTCAAGGCAGGAGCACAGAGAGATAGACACAGACCCGTCTTCCCTCTGAGAGAACAGGCCCTGCAGAGGGGCCTCGCAGTGACCCCGTGGCAGGTGGAGGTCTGAACAGGTAACCGGAGAGATACCTGTTACGTCATCACCTCTGAGCCCAGGGTTTCGAGGGAGCTGCGTGCATCTGAGACGAGGCATCGCCCTGTGGAGGTCCCAGCACACGTGCTGTGTATCCCACACCCGCACGGGAGGTGCAGCAGCAAAGGGAGGGCCCAGGGGACGGATCAGAGCCTGGACGCCGAGTCCTAGGGCTCATTCTGTGCTGGCGGAGGCCACTCCTGGCCTGCGAGGATCAGAGCCGGTTGGATCACTTACAGCGTAACTTGGGGCGTCAGCTCTTACCTCCCGTCCCCATGGGAAAGTTACTGCCCCACACACTGACCACGGCTCAGGGCAGGGCGCCCGGGCCCAGGTCGGCCTCTGTCCAGTCTCGGCTCTTCCCCAGACATGCCCTCTGCTCCTGGGAGCTTGGCCTCCCTCCTCTGGCTGCTTGCCACGTGGGCACCTGAACATGGCCCCAGCGCCTGGACCTTTCAAAGGTCCCTGTGGACGCAGACGCAGGAGTCAGGGAGCGGTGAAGAGGCTTTCTGCACAAGTGGGAGGTTCAGCTGCCGGGGCGTCGTGTGCTGTGTGGACGGGGGCCCACACGCCCTTCAGAACGCGGCCCGCAGCCCCGTCCCTGAGACAGGCCGAGGCTGTGTGTGGTACTCTTTGCTGGTCGCCGCCCTTATCCACTCTGCCTGATGGGTCCCCGCCTCTTTGAATGGCGCCTCAGATACAGGGTGGTGGACTCTGTGATTGCATCCGCTCCGAGGCAGTAAGCCATCGATTCCTTTAGCTGACGGGCATTCGGCAGTTTCAGGTTCACAGCACGCTTGAGAGAATTCCCCCTGCCCCCCCAGCATGCACGGGCTCCCCCACCATCAAACCCCACCATTCGGTACCTTTGTTACGGTTGACAAACCTACACTGACACATCATCACCACCCAGAACCCAGAGTTTACATCGGGGATCCCTCTTGAGGTTGTACCTTCTGTGGGTTTGGACAGATGTGTGATGGCGTGTCTCCATCATTACGGGGTCGCACAGAGCAGTCTCCCTGCCCTGAAGATCCTCTGAGCTCCACCTCTTCACCCTTCTCTCCCCTCCCCCAGCAGCCACTCCTCTTTTTACCGTCGCCACGGCTGTGCCTTTTCCGGAGTGTCACAGAGTCAGAATCACACAGTGTGGAGCCTTCCCAGATGGCTTCTCTCACGTAGCATTTAAGGTTCCTCCAGATCTTCCCATAGCATCGTAGCTCATCTCTTTTCAGCACCAGATAGTCCACTGCCTGGACGCACCACAGGTCATCCACTCGCCTGCTGAAGGGCATCTTGGTTGCTTCCTAGTTTCGACAATTACAAACAAAGCTGCTGTGGTCATCCATGTGCAGGTTTTTGTGTGGATATAAGTTTTCAGCTTCTTAGAGTAAATACCAAGGAGTGCAGTCACAGGATCATATGGTGAGGGGATATTTAGATTTGTAAGAAACCACCAAACTGTCTCCATAGTGTTTGTACCATGTTGCATTCCCACCAGCAACGGATGAGAGTTCCTGTTGCTCTACATCCTCACCAGCGTTTGATGTTGTCAGTCAACATATTTTAAAAAACAAACTGCAGAATGACTGGTAAGGCTTGGAGATTCCATTGACCATGAATATTATTTGCCAGAAACCAAAAAGACTCTTATTGTCATTAAGATATTCCTGTTCTACTGAAGGAGCACTATTATAATATAACAAACTTAAATACATTGATCAAAAACAGTTAATTCTACAGTGAGTTTGGCATGGCATGGACATGACAGACAGTCTCCATCAGGTATGTGGGTTCTACACACGCCACCCTCTCACCTCAGCACACGCACTCACACACGCCCACACCTTTGACAGTCCCCGTGCCACACCCTGGTTCTCTGGGCCTTCGCTCCTCTCCCCGCCCACCTTTGCTCAGCAGGACATCACATCTGCGCCCCCTTCCCTTTGGGTCTTGCAGGAAACAGGCGCATCTGGACCAGCCAGCACCCACGGCAGATACGGTGTAATGCTTTACTCTCTCTGGAAGGCTCACGTTGAAATTGGGGTCTTTCATGTCAGCCCCAAATAAGGGCAGTACAGGAAAGGAAGGACTGACCCACGTACACGACACGTGCGGACATCTGTCCCGAGCAGATCCCTGAGCTGAGCATCATGGCGACCGGTGCTGGAGCCCTTTGAGATTGGCTCCTCATGGGCCCGCCCTCAGAATCACAGAAAACGGGCTGGCTCTGCCTGTAGGCAAGGGCGAGGCAGCAGGGAGCGCTGTGTCAGACGCTTGACAGGCGTCCCACGCTACACCCCGCACTCGGTCCCCAGTCACCCTCCTCAGTCCCCACCACTTTTCATCCTCGTGTCACTCGAACACGAGGCCCAGGAGGGGGTACTTGCCTCACGTTATATTGAGTTGGAAAGGCGTTTGCTTTCATCTTCTTACCTCCCTTATAATTTTTCAATGTTAATTTTTTAAAAAAAAACAAACTACGACAGTGGTTGCTTGAGCCACTGACCTCTTTGTCTGAGGCTGTTCTCATGGGTGAGTTATTGACTTTGCCCCTCTCTCTGTCTTCCGCTTATTCCCAGGATTACGGTGGGTACCTGAGCGCTTACATCCTGCCAGCGAAGGGCGAGAATCAAGGCCCGGTTTTCACGTGCGGCTCTGCGCTCTCCCCGATAACAGACTTCAAGCTCTACGGTAGGGGTCCCGGACGGGCGCTGGTCCCAGCCAGCCTCCCTCCCTCGGCACCCAGTCCGATAACCCGCCGGGTGGCGAGGCCCGCGGTGGAACCTCACAGACAGGGCCTGGGGGCGGGGGGAGAGGGGTGCACGCCACTTGCTCGGGAAGTGGTCAACCCACCGCCGCCCCTCGGTCGCGTTCCCGACACAAGAGCCCAGGAGCCAGAACGCGCCCAGCACCTCTGCTCGTGCGTGCAGTGATGGGGGTGGCGTGAGCGGAAGGGAAGGGGACTCCGGGCCGCCCCCACCGCTCCTCTCTGACCCCGAGTGCGGCGGGGGCCCTGCGCTGGGTCTCTGTCCGGCGCGGGGTGTCTGGGGGCGGGTGAAGGGCTGGGGGAGCTGCTGCCCAGGGGCCTGGGTGGCTCTGGCCCGCCCTCCGCCCGCCTCCTCCCCGGCACCTGCCAGCTCCTTTCTGCGGCCGGACTCCCGGTGTGGCGGGCAGACCCCGCCTGCAGCTGCCCGGACGTGGCTCTGTGGGCACTGCTGGGGGTCCTCCCTCCGGTCAGCCAGCCTCTTTTCTCTGAACGTGAAGGGCTTTGTGACGTCACCCTGTTTTTGAATGTCGGCGAGGTCCTCTCTGTGGGCTCTGGGCGCTGGCATTCGGGTCAGGGCGGCAGGGAGCCTCGGCCGTCGGCCCCAACTGCCGGCACCGAGCCAGGCTGACGGGGAATCCGGGGGCTCCTGGTCGCTGGTGTGCGGAGCCCTGCTGGGGACCTGACGTCCCTTCGGGGCAGAGGAACCAGCATCGCTCTGTGGCCGCACCCTCCCGCGCCCCAGCTCGGCACCCGTGGACCCCGCGGAGCCGTCCAGGGGCACCGGCGCGTCTGCAGCTCACTGGCTCTGGCAGCCGAAAGGCTCACCGCAGATGTGCTGATTTTTGCAAGTGCTCAATGCACATTCCAACTCAAAATCCTACAGGAACTCCCCTAATTCCAAATTTTAATAATTTAAAATTATTGTCCCATGGGAATCCGTGTAACATATTCTCTATTTTTCAAATTCAGTGAGACTTTCTCGGGGTTTTTAATCAAGCTATTTCAAATCTGCCTGAGTTGAGTGCACACAAATGCGCCCAACCCCGCGCCTTGATGTGTCACTGTGCCTGGGACAGCGGAGAGCCCACGTGGTCTCCTGGACTTAACTAAGGGTTCCCTGCACCTGTAGAAGGAGCTCGGTGCCCTGGGCTCCCAGACTTCCTGACGGGGCGGCCTGGGTCCTCACGAGACCCTGGACCTGAGCCAGGGGGCAGGCAGAGCAGAGGCAGCCGACACTTTCTGAAAATAAGGGAACCCTGATGGAAATTTGCTCTTCGTATCTGTTCCCCCTTCTGGGCGTTGAAATGAGGTGGGGGCGGGGTGTGAATCCTGTTCATTCCGGGATCAGATCAATTCGGTTTCCGTCGTGCTGCAACCCCACCACCAACACTAGCAGGTCTAAATGTCACTGTGGCGCCGGCTGAGCAACCCCGTAAAGACCCACGAGGTTGAGGTGCTTCTTCAGAAGCAGACGTTCCCCGGGCAGATGGAAGGGAGTCCGGCCCCGGCCCCCAGCCCCGTCCCCAGGGCGGCCCCCGGAGCCCAACGGGGCCCCAAGGCCAAGGGCTAACGCTCTCCTCTGCTTCTGCACAGCGTCTGCGTTTTCCGAGAGGTACTTGGGCCTCCACGGACTTGACAACAGAGCGTATGAGGTGTGTTTGGGGCAGAGCCGCCACTTGGCAAAAACGAGGAACCGGGCGACGATGACGCGGGCCAGCCTCTTCTCCGAACCGCTCCCTCCCTCCCCCCTCCAGGCCCTGCCCCCCTCTTAACTCCCGCGGCCTGTGTTCTCTCCCTCCCGCGTCATTCACCGGGGTGACGTGACCGCTCCGAGATCGGTCTGGTTGCCCACCCTGGAACCGGAGGGACAAGGCGGCAGGTGGGGAAGGCTTAGGGTGGAGGAGTCCGTCCCAGGGTCGGTAGGCTCGGGGGTGGATGGCCGCTGGCGCCCTGCCCCCGCGGCGGCTGCTGCCCCTGGAGAAGAAGCCCTTGATGGGGGAGCAGGAAGCTCCTCTGACACCACCTCCTGGTCCTCGCCGTCAGTCGGCCGAGTGTGGACGTCACGCACGCATCTCCTCACTGGCCCTGAGGAGGCCAGAGGTCTGCTGCCGGCCGGGCTGCGGCTTCAGAGCTGAAGCCCAGGCACGGACAACGGGACGGTCTGGCCAGGGCAGCACCTCCCAGTGGCGGCAGTTGAATGAAGGCCCCAGGCCACCTGCAGGGGGAGGAGACCCTTTCTCCCTGCTTCCTAGACCTTCTCCTTTCCCCTTTCTCCTTAAAAGGGGTTGAGGCTGGGAAAGCCCAGGCCCCTGAGAGCTTCCACAGGGCTTCCAGGAACTGTGCCCGCCACACTGCACGGCCCTCACCCTCCGGGTCAGGGTTCCTGGGCTCCCCGCGGTGGGCGCTGACCCCCCTCTCGCCCACGTGCAGATGGCCAAGGTGGCGCACCGGGTGTCCACGCTGGAAGGGCAGCAGCTCCTGATCATCCACGCGACCGCCGACGGTGAGCCCCCGACGCTGACCACGGCGCCTCGGCGAAAGCGTCGCCCTCCGTGGTGTTACGGGTTCTGACGCTTTCCTCTTTTTTTCTTTAAACAGAAAAAATCCATTTCCAGCACACCGCAGAACTCATCACGCAGCTCATTAAGGGGAAGGCGAATTACAGCTTACAGGTAGAGCGCTGCACGCCTGGCCTGCCTCACACGTGCCTTTCCGCGGAGGAGGAGCTGAGTGGTACCCGGCCACCCATGACTGCACACACTCCTCTGTCTCGGCCATCGGAGATGCTCGGGGACACGTCAGATCAGACAGATGGGCGGTGCTTGCTTTTTCTGCCGATTGATGGCGGCTCGGTTCTGCACTCAGGCTGTGCTTAAGCCCCTTTAGGCTCCGCCACCGCCCCCACCCCACCCCCCCACCCCCGTCCCCGGCTGATGAGCAAAGGTGGGGCAACAGCCACACCCCCATGCTCACTGAAGAGGGGCCGCTGTCCCACACCGATGGCGCAGCCTGGGCTTCACTAGCCTCCCCCCGGAGAGCACACCTCTGCTAAATACTGGCTGGATGTTCCAGAACCTTCGGTGGTGCAGCAGTAGTTAGAGAGCACTGTCCTTCCCAAGAGCCCGACTCACAGCCTTGACCTCACTGGCATCAAGTGCTGACCCACTGGCTCTAGTGTAGGTGCTTTCCAGCGATGCACGATGCTGCTTCTGGAAACTTCTTCCATCTCCTTCCCGCTCTCTGGTTCACTTGGTGAGACAGGTGTGACCGCGGTGGTCTTCTCAGGTTCAGGATAAACGGGAGACTTCCTCAACGAGGGCCCCGTCCCTCGGAGCAAGGCAGCGCTGCCTGCCTCTGTCTCCCAGCCCTGGCTTTGCTGCGTGGCTGTCTGGTACAGGGCCAGTGTGCGCTGGCCGGTCGGGGAGCGCTTCCCGCAGGGAGGAGGCCGGCTTGCGTGCTGATGAATGCGGAGGGAGGGGCTTAGTTCACGTGACCCTGGAGTTCCTGCTGAGAACGCTCAGGTCACAGTACAACGCTAAGTACGTCGTATGCGCGCGATGCAGCCGCGGTAGGTCCGATGGCAGAGCTCTGCCTGCCGGTGTGGACCACTCCCCAGATACAGGCGAAGCGAAGTCAGCAAGGTGCTGGGCGATACCCACCCTAGGTCCCACTGGACACTGTGCAGGCGCGGCGAGTGTCTGAGATACTCGATGAGCTTGTAAAGGTGACAACTCCAGGTGAGGGCCCCAGGCGACCAGGACCCGGGTAGGAGGAGACGTACTTCCGCTCTGTAATCCTTTGTACTATTTGATGTTTGAGGTACATATAATAGCTCCACCTTCATAAATACGAAAATAAAGGTGAGTGTCATCACCTGAAGACGTAAGAGGAAGACAGGGTTCAAAATGCAGGAAGCAGCCTGGTGTCATGGAGAGAACACGGGCTTTGGGGCCAGTTGGACTTGGCTTTGAATCCCTGCTGGGACCGGCCCTTCGTGTGGAAGTGGTGCAGTGCCCCTGGGTACTCAGAGTCATTACATTTGGGGACGGAATGATCAGCTGCCGTCTTTTCAGCCCTGCCTGTGTCCCAGGCCTTGTTCTAAGCATTTCAGAGGTATTCCATCATTTAATTCTCACAGAGCTCAGTGAGCTAGATTTTATGATGAGGTCATCTGCATTCGACACCGGGGTCCAGGAAAGCGCCCTGTGCACGGCACACGGTGAGTCAAACGCAGGTGCCTGTGGGAGCGAGGGTTTCCCCACGCTCACCAAGGCTATAGAGGCAGCACGGAATTCTTCCCATTTCTTTGGGAGTCCTGATGCCTGGAGGCCTGGGCCGCTCGCTGCCTCTGTGGTCCCCGAGCCTGGATCCCTGTTGCAAATTCAAACAAGCGGAGCGAGCGAGGCATTCAGAGTCTGTTAAACGATGTGTTTTCTGATTCCTTCCCTGATGTGCTGAGGGCACCCTCCACCTGGCAAAGCCGCGAGGAGAAGCAGCCCTGAAATGCCCTCCAGGCTGCGAGTCCGGCTGTGCGGAGCCCGGGCTGTGGGGCTGGGAGTCTCACCGGCGCGCCAGCCCACGCGGAGGGCGGCCACGGGGGTAACTCCTCACGCCTCTCTTGCAGATATACCCGGACGAGAGCCACTACTTCAGCAGCGCCCCGCTGCAACAGCACCTGTACCGAGCCCTCATCAGCTTCTTCGTGGAGTGCTTCCGGATCCAGGACAAACTCCCGGCAGCCGCAGCAAAAGAGGACGAGGAGGAGGACTGAGCGCGCCAGCCCGAGGCACAGCCTGGCGCCTCCTGGGACGGTGGCACCGACCGGGGACCCCGCCTCGCTCTCCCTCGGGGGCCTGGGCTGCGGGCGGGAAGCGCCGCCTTCCCAGCAAGCGTGTTTCTGGTCCTGAAGGCAGCTTTGCCCCAGAAACAAGCTCCTTCCCGGGTGGAGATGCATCGTCGCTCACAAGGGCTTCCACGGAGCCTGGAACCATCGCCACCCCAGCGTGACGGGTACCTCCCCGCGACCCCTCCCCGAGGAGCAAAGCAAAGGATGGATGGCGGTGCAGAAGCTGGCCTGGAATCGGAGCTCGCGAGCGGGAGCGTGTAGACCCGGCCTCCGCTCCACTCGAGAGCGTCACACCCCGTCTGACGTCACCGCGCCATGGACCAACTAGAGCACAATTATTTTCCCAGTACTTGTTCGTAGATTGGCTTGCTCCTTTCTGTAATTAGGAGATTCTGCATTTTAAGGGGCTGTACGAAGTGTTACTGTAGCTACGCTAATGGTTAACCTTATGGAATTAATTCGTATTTTTCTATGGTTTTTACCTGACACTGTCTCTGGTCATGGGGTTGCTTTGCTGTGCCTCTTTTTTTTTTTTTGCTTTGTTTTGCTTTGTTTCGTTCAGTCAGTATGTAGGCTTTGCACTTGTTTGGATAAAGAAACGGATCAGAAGTAACTAACTGCTCTCTCCTCAACGTCATCTTTAGACTTTGTGGAGACATTTCAGAACACTGAGAGGGAACAAAACATCCAGTACTGTTCACTAAAAAAAGTCATAAAGAAAACCTGTCTCCCACCAGGCCGCATTAGGAACTGGCTTAGATTCGCATTGTTCATCTCCCGGTGCCCTTAGGCCCATCCTTTTCCTCCCTGATAAGCCGTCAAGTCTTTTCAGGTGACGTTTGGTTAAAAAACATGAACAGACAAAGTGTTGACTCCACCTCCAGGTCTGTCACGTGTGCTGGGGTGACAGGAACCCTGGAGGCAAGTGAGGCCCTCGCCGGTGTCACCCCCGCCCTGAGGTGGCTCTGTCCCTCCCTGCCGCACGCAAGCAGTGTCGTCGATGTCCCTAGCCTTGTAAGACATCCTCTGACCAGGTGCACAGCCAGCAGCCCGTGTATATTTCACTTTGTTGTAGATAAAGACGGGAATGCGGTCAGGCGTCGCACCGCGTCCCCTGCCCTCCGCCCGGTTTTCGTCGTGTTTTGCCTGCATGCCCACAGCCTGGCTGAGCTGCTCTCTCTACAAGTGCTTGTTGGAAATACACTGACGACCGTCATCTCCTCTGGAGCTTGTTGACAACCTGAGTGTCCGTTCGGATTTCTCCAGCTCCCGGTCCCCCTGGGAAGGGGTGCTCCGTGACATTCTTATCAGCAGAGAAGATACGTCCATGTCACTTTTGGTGTTTGGGGGTTTGGGGGTTTCATCTACACGAGCTTTGAATGTCAGTTGTACTTAGTTCGATTGGAAGCTCTCCGTCCCAGGATTTTTTTTCAGGGGATGCGTCACCGTTTGGGAAAAGGAGGAATGTGCCGACCTGCAGGACCACTCAGCGCTACGTGGCCATGCTTTTGCTATTTCAGTGGGCTCGACCGACTGCAAAGCCGACTCAGTCTGAAAAGAGAGGCCAGCTCTGGCCACAAGATCTGGCAGGAGGGAGCGAGGATGTGGCATGGTAGTGTTTGTTCATCCGTGGAATAAAACATTATTTTACCACTTGGATAGCTCTTTTCTTGCTTATCCGCCACCATCTCACCTTAGAAAGCGTACAGATGTTCAAGAAGTCTTTCAAGTACTCATTGATGCGTCCTCAAGGGCCTGTGTGCAGCACATAAAACCTGCATCTGTGGTAGCAGCGGCTTGATGGTAGGAAGAACAGGACCAGTCAAATACATCAAAGTCCCAAATCAACCAGAAAAGAGAATTTGAGTTTCGTCTTAAAAGTTTCAGGGTGAAGCCACAGAGGTATTCCCTAACACTGAGAGTAAAATTGGCTGTCAGTTGAGGCCACTGCATTGCCTGCTAGAAAACTTCAGAAAAACCTGCCTCTGTTGGAAATTCACTCACTTTTGTTGTTGTTAATTCAGTAAGTCTGATGTAACCCAGCCTGAAAGCAGAGAGGTTGGTTAAATAAACCCTTCCAAACCATGAAGCAGCTGCTGCCTCAGAGAAACTGGCTGTCAGTCCAGTCACCCCAGCTGAATGCTGTCACCCTTCTTGATCAAGAATCAAGAAGCAGAGGAGATAGAACGAAAAAGCCAGATGCAGCGGAGCTCACCCCAAGCCCAGTGTGTCAGCCTCCCACCCGCGGTCACGCGAGCAGCCCCAGCCTCTCCCCACTTGCCCAGGAAGGAGGCCACCTCCTCCCCGCTGCCTTCTGCCAGGACCGGCCCTGAAAGCAGACACTGGCCTTGATCACTGGGACCGCCCCAGTGCCACGCGGTGGGAAGCCGGCCTGGGAGAGCCCGGAGCCTGCACCTGCCCTGTGTGTGTGAGGTGAAGTGTGTGACACATGTGACTGTGGTTGCTTGTTTCCATTTTTAATTAGTTTTAAAATGTTTTAATAAGACCATGACGCTGTGGAACTCCAGAGCCCAGTACAGGGAGCACAGCCCTAACCCGGGGGCATCCTTCTTCCCGGCATCTCCTGGGACACAGCTACCTCGTTCACAGGGGCGCCGTGTGTGTACCCCTGGCCTGAACACACGCTGCCCCCCCTCTCTTGCCTGACCTGTCAGTCCCAGAAAAATGATTTCGTGAAGGATCAGTTGCCTTCCCGAAGCCCCTGTTAAAAACCTCAGTGTCATAGGAGAGGCTGGAAGGATATTTCAGAGATGCCCTTGAGCCTCCTCTGTCAGCACGTGGCTGTGAGCTCTCAGGACAATCAAGAGGAAGGAACAGGAAGCCTGTTAGCGCGTGGTACACACACTTAGGATGTCCAGACCGTGTATACACGTAGAACTCTGCCCCGTGACCTGCAGCAACCAGCCCCAGGCGGCCAGGACTCGGTCAGCATCTGACAGTTTCCTAATGTCTGCCCCCGCTTCCAACTTGGGACCAACTGGGGAAAACCTAATACATTCCCTAGGCAGTAAGAGCCCTGCCCCAGCCCCCAGGGCACCCCTGAGGCCCCTCTCCCACCGAGAAGCTGTCCTGCTCCCCCCGTCTGCCTTCAGTCTCTGTGGAGCACCCGTGAGGGTGGTCAGCCCCCACACTCCAGCCGGCTCTGGGGAAGCAGACTCTGCTTGCGCTGATTTGGGTGTGCATCAGTCAGCTAGGGCTGCAGAACAAAGCACCACAGACGGGGCAGCTTAAACCACAGGGATTTATTTCTCACGGTCTGGAGGCTGGAAGTTAAAGCTCAAGGTGCCAGCGAATTAGGTTCCCAGTGAGAACCCTCTTCCTGGTTCATAGATGGCCACCCTCTGGCTGTGTCCTCACCCAGCAGAAAGGGGGAGAGCGCTGGTCTTTCCTTGTCTTATAAGGACACTAATCCCATCATGGGGGCCTCATCCTCACAGCCTCATCTAACCCTAATCACCTCCCAAAAGCCCATCTCCAAGAACCATCCTATTAGGAGTTAGAGCTTCAACATATGAATGGGGGTGGGAGGGAGACACACGTTCAGTCCGTAACACGTGGTTCTCATCTTCACGCAGGCATTCTAGAGAGAAAATAGAGCTGCCGAGGAGCAGGTGGGGACCCTGGGGGCAAGTGGGAGGGAGAGAACCCAGCCTTGGGGACACTGCCTCGTGGGTGGGGCTTCTCAGGGGGTCTGGACGGGCAGGTCTCTGGGCGCTGGTCCTGAGAGGCCTGGGCTCCCTTCTGCAAACCACAGGCTCCAAAAAGCCATTCACCATCTGAATCTCATCACTCACACTACACAGACAGGGGATCAGAAGCCCTGAGAAGGCAAGGGAGTTGCCCAAAATCACACAGCAAGGCAGCTACAGCCCTATGTTGCTTTCCCCTTGCATTGTTTTCTTTCATGATAAGCGAAGCCCAGGCCTCCCTCCTGGGTCTAGCATGTTCCTCTGGGCACCAGCACTGGGCCCCAAGCACAGCCCCTGGCCAACACAGAACCAGGCTTGCTGGAAAGGGTGTCAAGGTCTAGATTCTGAGCCAATGACAAATCCATGGATGCTTCCAATTCCTGTTTCGTTCAGGCCTCTTTTCTAGGAAATCTCTCATTGGATCAGCCGGCCAGGCATCCTCTGAAGCAGTATAAGCTGCGTCTTTAATGTTTCCCAGATGGGCTCTGAAGCCACTACAAGTATGGTAGCAACATCTGGAAACAGAACAGCCTGAACTGGTCACACCCTCTAGATCAAAGACCCTCAACTCTGATGCACATCAGAATCCACCAGGCCCTTTGTAAAGTAGACCCCTGAGCCCCAGGACGATGACGTACACGTGTACACACGCAAACACACACATGTCTGAGAAGCACTGCACTGAATGATACGGCCCCGCAGAACCTGAGCCGGAGTCCCCAAGGCTGCCACGTGGCAGCTCCCACGACATCCTCCAGAGGCCCCTGTCTGTCCTCTCCTTCCTCCTCTCTGGTCCCTGAAGGTCAAGCAGACTCCCGGGTCACAAGGTGGGCGCTCCATGCTGGGGGCGGCAGAGAAGGAGGGACATGTGCCTGGGCCCCCAGAGCATGTGAAATCCCTTCTCGGGCCACTTAGAAGTGGTGAGATTCCTGGCCGGGGACCCTTAATTGTGGCTAATGTGGTAAGTCAATGGGACGGGGCTTCTAGGGCCGGAGGATGTCAGCAGAGGGAGGCGTTACGGGTGGTTAACAAAACCACACTCTCCATCGTGGCCCTGTGTCTTCAGTGGCACCGGGGATCTTCCTGAAATAGAGCCTGACTCCTGCCCACCCGACGACAAGCCCCTGGGGCAGGGAAAGCGCTGATTTCTTCTGCGTCCTGTCCTCCCTCCCCGCACAGGGCCAGCGCTGGGCTGTGAGCAGCAGGGGACAGAAGGAGCTGGCAGGACACGGTGTGGGGAGCTGCCCCCGGAGGTGGGACCACCACTTGCTCTCAAGCCTTGGGAATCCCACCCCACAGGCGGACCCTCTGCTGTTCTGGGGGGGTGGGAGGGGAGCACTTTGAGGGGCTGGAGCTTCTCCGGAGCTTCACTGAGCTCACGAGCTGGCAGCTGGCTGTCCGGGGAGCCCCGTGCAAGTCAAAGGCCATGAACGGTGGATGGGGCCTCCCCGCTCCGGGGCCACAGCCTCTCAGCAACGCTCGGGCTCGTGCAAAACTCTTCAGGCTTCATCAATCTCACAGCACGCAGCTGTGGGCACTTCAGCACAAACCCGGCAAATGTGTCTTCAGTTATTCAATCACTAGGCTCAGGGACCTAATCAACTGCTTGCAAGTTCCGTTTGTATAAAGAGTCAGTTACCGAGGAGTTTCAGTGCTGAGCTCCTCTGCCTGGAAGGGTAAGATTCTCTCTCTCCCCCTTTCACCACCCTCTCCCCAGAGCCGTCCTGCTGACTCCACAGCTCAGAGGGGCCCAGCCCGGCGGGAATAGGAGAGCGGGGCTGGGTACAGGAGGGGGCCCGGCGCAGGGGGTGCAGGGGTGGCAGCAGGCCTGGTGGGCTGTCCTTCTGGATCGGGGTGGGCGCGGCTCCACCGTGCTCTGGCGGCGGACCGGCTGCTCTGCTGCTCTTTCTGAACTTCCGTTGCATTATTTGTAAAAAAGAACGGCAGGGGTCCTAGTTGCCTGGGGCTGCTGATAACATAGTGCCGCAAACCGGGCAGCTTAAACAGCAGAAACGTGTGCTCTCCCGATTCTAGAGGCCAAAGTCCGGATGGGGCGTCGGCGGGGCTCCTGAAGGCTGCAGGGAGGGATCTGAAAGCCTCCCTCCGGCGTCTCGTGGTCCCTTGGTTGGGGCAGCAGAACTCCGGCCGTCACACGGCATCGCCCCTGTGGGCCTGCCTGTGTCCACGCTTCCCCTTTCCATGAGGACACCCCTCCCACTGGATTAGGACCCACCCTAACGAGCTCATCTTCACTAGCTCATCTGTGGTGATGAAGAAAAGACCTCCAAATTAGGTCCCCTTGGGAGGTACTGGCGGTAAGTTAGGACGGGGTGGGGGTGGGAGGCAGCGATGCGGCTCAGTCCCTCAAGCAGGGTTTCCTACCAGGGAATAATCTGGGCGTGGGGGGAGGAGGAAGGCAGCGGGGCTGGAGGGCGGCCGCAAGGACAGAGGAGCCCTCGGGGGGTGCACAAGCCTGTGGCTCCGGGAGCAGCCCTGCCCCTCCCACCCCGTCCTCGGCAGGAGAGGCAACTCCAGCGGCGAGGCTGCTTCTGGGGGGAACGGGAGCTGGGCCCGCCGTGTCCTCTGCGCTCCTGGGAAGGGGGCGGCCGCAGCACCGCCGGGCCCTGCAGGGCTCCCCCCTTCCTCAGGCGTCTCTGAGAGCCCGGATTCTCCCCACATCCACCTCGGGGAGAGCCGGGAGGCGCCAGGAACCGTCCGCAGGCCTGCCGTCGGCTCCCTGGTCGGGGAAAGGCCACAGGGTCGGCTGCACACGCCCGGAGGAGCCCGGTGCAGAGTGGGGCTGAGTGGCCAGCTCCCTCTCGAAACCCAGGCAAGTGCTCCTGTGTCTCTCAGGGGTTCACCCATGCCACTGAAGGCCTTTTAATTTTAGAAAATCGCAAAATGCAGCTTAATGGCAAAGGGGAGGTGCAGCCCTCCCCCCAGTTTGGCCTAGAAAAACCCTTCCCTGAAAACCGTCGGGGACTTCCGGCTTTTTGAGCGTGAGTCGCCCATTCTCCTTCCTTGGCCCCTGCAATGAAACTTTCTCTGCTCCAAATTCTGTTCGGCCTCACTGTGCGTCAGGCACACGAACTTGGGTTCGACCACAGTTTGTCCTGAGGAAGCCATCTTTACTACCAACAACTCGGTTTTACCAAAATATCCTGCCAGTCACGGAGGGTAAATGTCCTAAGAACACCCTTGGGAGAGTGGCGGGCTTTCTGCTGGTGGGGATCCGTCGCTCACTGGCACACGCTCTCCCACCTCCCAGGACCGAGTGGACGGACACAGTTCCGATGGTCAGCGAGTGACCTACAAACCCAGCCAGCAAGAATGGTTTGACACCTGCTGCGCCTGGCAGGCTGGGAGCTTCTCAGAGGAGCTGGGCTGGCCCTGCACCAGCCATCCGGTCCCCTGGCCTCCCAGAGAGGACGACTCCGACAAGGAGAGGCCGTGAGGACAGAAAAGCCGGGCACCGCGGGCAGGCCACAGGCTTCAGAGTCAGATGGGCCACCCTCCACCTGCCTGCTGTGTGTCCTGGGGCAAGTGTCCTAACTAACCTCTCAGGGCCCAAGCTCCTCCTTCGTGAGGCAGAGACTAACTCAGAGGGAACGGTGATGTGAGCGTCGGTGGAATCTCCTGGGCTGCAGTCGTCAGTAAACTGAAGCTGATATTATTCAGAACGACTAGAATTCTTTTTTTTTTTTAACCAAAGAGCTGGAAGGATGCCTGGCCATTTGCATTTCAAGTTTCCTGAACTAAAACCTGAAAAATCTCTGGGAAACAGGTTTCCAGGCGCTGGAGGTGGGCGGGCCCTACTCCGCGGGAAAGTGATGGGTGGGCCGAGGCTCCCCGGGAGCGCGGGCCGCGTGAGCCGGGCGCTGGGTCACCGGGTGGCCGCGGGGGGCGGGGGCCGGGGTGAGCCCCGTCTGCGCCTGCGCCGTCCGCTCCCACCGCGCCGGGGGCGCCGCAGCCCCCGCACCGGGAAGGGCAGGTGGGTCCCGGCGGCCGTGAGGCGCGGAGCCCGGAGCAAGCGGGCGGGACTCCGCCGGGCCCCGTCCGAGACCCCGGGAGCCGAGGGCCGGGGCCACAGCGAGGCTGCGCCGGGCCATTCCCGTGGCCGGGGGCGAGCGGCGCGCGGGCGGGCTCGGCGCCTGCGGGGCTGCGCGCCCGGCCGGCAGGGGGCGCGCGGAGCCTGCGTTCCGGGGGACGGCCGCCCGCGGGGGCCACGCGCCGGGAGCTGCAGGGGCGGGCGCGGGGGCGGCGGCTGGGTGAGGACGCAGGCCTGAGTCAGAGCTGCGGCCCGCGAAGGGAGCGCGGCCTGAGGGCAGCGGCGGGCACTTGGCGGCCGCCCCGCCCCGGGCAGCGCCCGCCGGCTCTCGGCTCAGTCCGGCTCATTCCTCCCGGCCGCCGCCTCGTGCTCCGGAGCTGGGGACCCGGGGGCGGGCAGGAGAGGCCTCGCTCGCCCAGGACCTGCTCAGGGACCCCGCCCGCCTTGGTGATCGATCGTCGAGTCCCTATCACAGGCCTCCTTGGGGTGAGGAAACAGCTGGGGACTAAGGAAAACTCGAGATCCCAGCAGGGCAGATTGGCCCTCCACCCCAGGTCCCTGCCTGCAGCCTGAGCCTGGATTCCATTTCCAGGCCGACTGGTGAGCGCCCAAGGTCCCGGAGAACGCCGGGGGTACCAGCGGCGGGTCGGGGCCTTAGGTGGAGGGGGGATGCCCAGACCCCCCCCATGACCGTACAGCTGCCACAGGCCACCTGCAGCTCAGACATCTGACTGCGAATCCGTGGGTCACGAGTCAAATCCTTTTCACCTGCCCTCACTAATCAAGGTCAGTTAAGACCTGAGTGTCCACCAGGCAGCACGTAGCCTAAGCAATGAGCTGTTTGCCTGGGTTGTTTCCAGGCAACTTGGAATCAGCTGCGTCCAGTTGGAGCTGAGCTGGTTGGGGCCGGATGGGACCACCGATTCCCGAGCCGGGCCTGCGCGAGGGCCCGCCCAGCGCCCTCTAGACCGTGCAGGGGCCTGTAGCCCAGCTACGCCTGCGCAGAAGGAGTCCCGCACCTTTCTCCAATCATCAGTCACCTTTCCCCGCGCTCCCCACGCCTCAGGTGGCCCTGCTTCTTTATTCGTTATCGCGTAAATACCCCGAGCCCCTTCCCTTCCGGGACGCAGAGCTGAGATCTGCCCTCCTGTCTCCTGGCTTGGCCGCCTCGCCAACAGACCCGGGCGTCTCGGCGTTTGGCTTGCTGTGCATCAGCCAAGAGGAACCTGGTTGGGTACCAACTGCACGGGGACACTGCCGCTCGGGGACACTGCGCTCGGGGCCGCTGACTCTGCGCCACCTGAACCAGTTTGTGGTTTCGGAAACATCAGGTAATGTTGGCTTCAGGCAGAATTTCCTCATTTGGGGCTTCTCCGTGAATGACACGCCTTGCCCGGGTCTTGGGGCGTTCAGGGGGGGCCCTGCAGCCCTCCCCTCACAGCGGCTGTGCCCTCCGCCAGGGCTCCCTGCTCCGAGCTGTTCACTGACACTTGGAGTGCGTGGTCCCTGCGGTTTCTGTGGCTCTTCTTTCGGGACAAGCAGTGTTCTTACAGGCGCCTCTTCTCAGGGAGTGTGACCAGGGCTGTTAACTGAGCAGTTGACCAGCATCTGTAAACTCGTCGATCTGTGCTGAAATCTGGTGATGTAACCGTCTTCAGGATTAGCAGGTAGGCCCCCTCGTCCATGCTCCATTTTAACGTATTACTCCAAAGAGGCTGCTTTTGTTTCCTGCGCTTCACTGATCCCAGAGCAACTGTGTTGCTGGTTTTCCTGGGCTGTTGAAATGAGCTTTACCAGCTGTGAAAAAGAGCTGTGAATTGTGCCATCTTGTCACCAGTTCTTAAACTCTGATGCTATTGTATCCACACTCAGAAAATAACTTTGTTTCTTATTATATACAGGCAGTGGCTTTCAGACGTTCAAGCGTTTTTCTGGGGAAAATAGATTGTGTGTGTGTGTCTGTGTGTCTAGGTGCCAACGTAATTAGCATGCTGTCTATCATTCCTTCTCTAGATAACTTTCCGTAGAAAAGGACATTATTCTAAGGAAGGGAAGTGTCACTGTCCACAACCCAAGACTGGCATCATCTTCATTCTGTTGTCTAATGATACCAGGTGATGGTGATGACAGCAATCATACCTCATTTCTGTATTAGGAAAAAATCCGAAAATAGTAAATTGAAATAAAAACCAAGTATCTTACATGCACATGCAAAACAAAGTTTACCAATGATAAATCCCGACTAAAAATAATCAGGACAGCTGGGGGTGTTTTATTGTTTGTTTTTTTTTTAGCAATTTCGGGGGAGGTGCCCCGTGCTCTGTTCACCATTACCTCTCCAGGGCAGGGGCTGCAATAAAGTCATCAGAAAGAGAAGACTCCTGCTGGGAAAGTGAACAAATGGTGCTCAAACAACACGTTAGCAGTTGTCAATCCGTGTCAATACAAGCCACGCCCCTGTCTCTGACACACCTGTCCGGCGTGTCACGCTGGCAGCGAGTTAGTCTAAGGTGCAGGTGATGCTGGAGTTTAGGTCTCGAATTCGAGAAGGTCGCACTCAAGACGTGACTGGGAGGGCGCCCTGTTTTGTTGTTCTTGTTAAGATGGATCTGTGGGTCTCAGTAATGACCTTATAAAATCCCGTCTTTTCCCCAGATTGCGCACAGCGAGGCAGCTGCCTCGTTCTCAGAACTCTCTGGGCTTCTCCACACGGGCTCTGGGCTCTGGGCTCTGGGCTCTGGGTCGGGCCTGTGGTGCCCTTGAGCCTGACCGCCCAGGGTCAGGGAGGCAGCAGAGGTCAGACGCGTCTCCTTCTCTGTTCCGCTCAGGGTCCCAGGCCCAGAGGGAAGCAGGAGGCCGCTGTACGCTGGCGGGGACAGTCCTCTGCTCGGTGTCAGGGGGACAAGGACCCGGGAGACGTGCAGTCCGCCCGGTGTGATGCTCCTGTCACGCCGATGGGACGTGACACCGGGAATGGAGCCGTGAGGCCCCCGACAGCCAGGGCGGCGCAGCCCGTCTGCAGAGACCCACCTGCTTCCCTGAAGCCTCTGCACATCCCCAGGAGAGCGGACCTTCCCTCTCTGTCCAGGACGCGAATGGAGGCACGTTTCCCCTGCCCGGTGATGGAAAGGAGTCCAGGAGCCGCGCAGGCTGCTTTCGGGTGGGCACCGGCCCCGCGGAAGGTCCCAGTGGGAAGCTGTGGGCACATGGGGACCCGAGCAGGGCTGCCTGCGCTGCCCTCGGGAGGGGCCGGGCGCTTTGGCTGCCGTGGCTCCTCGGGACCACCAGGTCATCGGACGTTGCCCACGGAGCGTGCGCCATCCTGTGCTCACCTCCCAGCTCGCTGCCTCGTCGGGCAGCTGCGCAACAGAATTCTCACAGAGCACCTCACTGCGGGAGAAGGCATCCCCACCCTCCTTCCTGCGCGTCAGGCCCGCCCCCCAGGGCACTAGCCCCTCCTCCCCTTCCTTCCGGGGCCCAGGGACCAGCTTGGAGCCCGTGCCACTCACTCCAGACGTCAGAGAACAAACACACCGCAAGACAGCCAACAGTTACACGACGGAGCTTTGCGACCCGCGTGCCTCCGTCCCGACATGCGTGTCTATGGGACGGGTTCTCACGCCTGCACCCTGGGCAGCCGGGCCCTCCCGGTGCTGGGCGCCTGCCGCGCTGTTTCAGGCGGGGCTGCCGTCCCTAACCGGGTGACTTGGGCTGAGTCACAGAGGAGAACTGCCTCTCTCCCCAGAGCCTCCTCTCCTCCCCCCCAGCGCCCCCTTTCCAGCAGTGACGGTCTCAGTGTGTCACCTTGGCCTCTAAGATCTAGATGCATAACCTCAGAAGCCCTAGAGCTTTGAAACCTAAAACCAAAGCCCTACGCAGCGCAGTAGACAGACAGCCCAGCCTCCAAAGTCTGAAAGTTGGTTTTGACCATTGAAAGTTGGTTTTGACCATTGAAAGTTGGTTTTGACCATTGATGGGTTCTCGTTGCTTTTGTGGAGCCCCAGCTATTCAGAGGGCCTCCTTCTGTCCCTCCAGAACTGCTTCTCCAGCCATTGTTCTTTGGTTTAGCACAGTAAATGCTGGCTCTTTTCTGGGTCAAAACCCTTTTCGGATGTGATGGAAGCTACAGAAAAATGTGGACGTGCACGCACGCGCACTCTCTGATACATTTGGTTATAATTTAATTCTATGTGTGGATTTGTGGTTTTGAAAACCTGGTTTAAGAGCGTTCAGTGACAGTCTCGAGGACAGAAGAAGGTGCCCACGGTAGAATCTTTCCGATCTCCTCTTCACTGCTCGCTGGCTTAACTAGCGTTGTCTCCTTTTTCTCTTTTTTAAAAATTGTGAAATACACATAACTTCCCATTTTAGCTACTTTTAAGTGTACAATTAAGCAGCATTAGGTACAGTCACAATGTTTTGTGGCCATCGTCACCACCCATCTCCAGAATTTTCCATCGTCCCAAACTGAAACTCTGTCCCCGTTAAACACTAGCTTCCCCTTCATCCCCCACCCCCAGCCCCTGGCCCCCACCATCTACTTCCTGCCTCTGTGAATTTGACCTCTCCAGGCACCTCATGTGAGTAGAATCTTATAGCATTTGCCCTTTTGTGACGGGCTTATTTCACTTAGTATTACATCCTCAAGGTTCAGCCACATTGAATTTCCTGAATTTTTTCCTTCCTTTCAGAACTTCCTTCCTTTTTAAGGCTGAATCGTATTCTGGTGTATGTATGGACCACGTTTTGTTTATACATCAGTGGGGATACACTTGGCTTGCTTCCAGTTTTTGGTTTTTGTGAATAATGCTGCTACGAACATGTATACATGTCTCATGGAGATGTTGCTTTCAGTTATTTGGGGTGCATACCCAGGAGAATTGCTGGATCATATGGTAATTCTTTTTTAAAACTGTGAGGAGCTACCATAATGTTTTCCGCCATGGCTGTACCATTTTACGTTTCTGCCGACGGTGCATAGGGTGCCAATTTCTCCACATCCTCACCAACACTTACTGTGATTTTTTTTAAATTAATTTATTTATTTTTGGCTGTGTTGGGTCTTCGTTTCTGTGCGAGGGCTTTCTCTAGTTGCGGCGAGCGGGGGCCACTCTTCATCGCGGTGCGCGGGCCTCTCACTATCGTGGCCTCTCTTGTTGCGGAGCACAGGCTCCAGACGCACAGGCTCAGTAGTTGTGGCTCACGGGCCCAGTTGCTCCGCGGCATGTGGGATCTTCCCAGACCAGGGCTCGAACCCGTGTCCCCTGCATTGGCAGGCAGACTCTCAACCACTGCGCCACCAGGGAAGCCCCTACTGTGATTTTTGTTTGTTTTGTTTTTGGATGGTGGCCATCCTGATGGGTGTGAGGGGGTGTCTCGTAGTTTTGCTTTTCCCTGGTGATCAGTGATGGTGAGCATCTTTTCTTGTGCTTAGTGGCTGTTTATACGTCTTCTTTGGAGAAATGTCTGTTCAAGTCCTTTGCTCATTTTATTTTATTTACTTATTTATTTTTTAACATCTTTATGGGAGTATAATTGCTTTACAATGGTGTGTTAGTTTCTGCGTTATAACAAAGTGAATCAGTTATACATATACATACGTCCCCATATCTCTTCCCTCTTGCATCTCCCTCCCACCCTCCCTATCCCACCCCTCTAGGTGGTCACAAAGCACCGAGCTGATCTCCCTGTGCTATGCGGCTGCTTCCCACTAGCTACCTATTTTACATTTGGTAGTGTATATATGTCCATGACACTCTCTCACTTTGTCCCAGCTTACCCTTCCCCCTCCCCATGTCCTCAAGTCCATTCTCTAGTAGATCTGCGTCTTTATTCCTTTCCCGCCCCTAGGTTCTTCAGATCCTTTTTTTTTTTTTTTTTTAGATTCCATATATATGTGTTAGCATATTTTTCTCTTTCTGACTTACTTCACTCTGTATGACAGTCTCTAGGTCCATCCACCTCACTACAAATAACTCAATTTCGTTTCTTTTTATGGCTGAGTAATATTCCATTGTATATACGTGCCACATCTTCTTTATCCATTCATCTGTCAGTGGACACTTAGGTCCTTTGCTCGTTTTAAAATCAGGTTGTCTTTTTGTTGAGTTGTAGTAGTTCTTTTTATATTCTGGATATTAGCCCCTGATCAGGTACAGGCTTGCAATATTTCTCCCATCCTACGGGTTGCCTTTTTACTCTGTTGTGCCTTTTGAAACACTAAGGTTTTAGGTTTTGACGTGGTCCAACTGATGCGTTTTTTTGTTGTTGTTGTTGCTTGTGCTTTGTCACAGCAGTGGAGAAATAGATTGAAGAGTAACTTAGTGCCATCTCCGAGGCATTTGTTATACTGTGTCACAGCGCTAAAGCTATGAAGAGGAAGAAGCTACAGAGACAGCCTGGGCGCATCAGGAAAAGCTTTACAGGCCTTAGTGAGGAGGGGAGCTTGCCAGGTGGGAATGGGAGTGCCCTCGTACAAGGAGCAGCGAGGAAACCCGTGTGACCGCTGGGAATGAGGGGGTGGGGTGAGGATGTCACAAGAGATTAAGAAAGATGTGAAACATCACAATTTGGGTCCTTCTGTCTTTCTAGCAGGCATGTGACAACCAGAATTTCAGATAAATTGCTCTTGCAAAAGTCTGGAGGACACTGGGAAAGGGAAGAGACCGGAGGCCCAGAGGCAACTAGAAGCCTGTTCAGATCTCCGGGAGGGACAGGAATCCGCCAGTGGTGACGGTGACGGTGACGGGGATGGAGCAGCGTGAACGTCTGCGCAGCCGAGTGAACGAAGCAGGTGAGGCACAGGCAGGAGGTGTGGGGAGGGGACAGTTGAAGGTGACATGCTTGTGGCCGAGTGTGACCAGGACATGGGAGATGAGTGAGTGAGGAGCGGCAGGAGAGAGCAGGTCGCCTGGGACAGGTTGAGATCCATGCAGGGTGTGCAGGAGACTCCCCACAAGCGTAGACCTTTGCTTGAGCGCTTTTCAATTCAACAAAATTAGGTAATTTCAGGAACTGAGTAGCACGTGGTTTAGCGGTGAGGGTAGTTGTCTCATCAGCCTCCTTCTTTTCTGTGCTACAGTATTTAAATAGTGGTGTGTGGCTGTTACTAAAGTATTTTTCTTAATTACTAAACATTTGCAGGATTAAGACATGTAAACTTTTCCTGATGAGACTGTAAAACCCCTGGAGGGCAAGGATGCTCGTTATTTCTTCCACGTTTCTCCTCAGTACCTAGTCCGCCACAGGTGATCTGTCACGTACGAGGGGAAACGTACTTTTTTAAAAAAAATTTATCTTATGGAAATATAGTTGATTTACAACGTTGTGTTAATTTCTGCTGTACAGCATAGTGATTCAGTTATACACATAAATACATTCTTTTTCATATTCTTTTCCATCATGGTTTATCACAGGATATGGAATACAGTTCCCTGTGCTCTACAGTAGGACCTTGTTTATCCATTTGCTATATAATAGCTTACATCTGCGAATCCCAACTCCCAGCGCATCCCTCCCCCACCTCCCTGCCCCTTGGCAACCACAAGTCTGTTCCCTGTGTCTGTGAGTCTGTTTCTGTTTCACAGATAAGCTCATTTGTGCCGTATTTTAGATTCCACATATAAGTGATATCATATGGTATTTGTCTTTCTCTGCCTGACTGACTTCACTTAGTATGATAATCTCAAGGTCCATCTATGTTGTGCTGCAAATGGCATTATTTCATTCCTTTTTATGGCTGAGTAGTATTCCACCGTGTATATATAGCACATCTCTATCTATTCATCTGTTGATGGACATTTAGGTTGCTTCCATGCCCTGGCTATTGTAAATAGTGCTGCTATGAACACTGGAGAGCATGTATCTTTTTGAATTAGAGTTTTCTCCGCATATATGCCCAGGAATGGGATTGCTGGATCCTATGGTGGCTCTGTTTTCAGTTTTTTGAGGCGCCTCCATACTGTTCTCCACAGTGGCTGCACCAATTTACATTCCCACCAACAGTGCAGGAGGGCTCCCTTTTCTCCACACCCTCTGCAGCATTTGTTATTTACAGACTTTTTGATGATGGCCATTCTGACCTGTGCGAGGTGGTAAATCGTAGTCTTGGTTTGCATTTTTCTGATAACTAGCGATGCTGAACATCTTTTCATGTGCCTGTTGCCCATCTGTACGTCTACTTTAGAGAAATGTCTATTTAGATCTTCTTCCCATTTTTTTTTTATATTGAGTTGTATGAGCTGTTGTGTATTTTGGACATTAATCCCTTGTCAGTTGCATTGTTTGCAAATATTTTCTCCCAGTCCGTAGGTTGTCTTTTTGTTTACAGTTTCCTTTGCTGTGCAAAAGCTTATGTTTGATTAGGTCCCATTTGTTTGTTTTTGCTTTTATTTCTACTGCCTTGGGAGGCTGACCTAAGAAAACATTGGTACCTTTTATGTCAGAGAATGTTTTCCCTGTGTTCTCTTCTAGGAGTTTTATGGTGTCATGTCTTATGTTTAAGTCTTTAAGCCATTTTGAGTTTATTTTTGCGTATGGTGTGAGGGTGTGTTCTAACTTCATTGATTTACATGTGGCTGTCCAACTTTCCCAACTGTCTTTTTCTCATTGTAAATTCTTGCCTCTTTTGTCGAAGATTGACTGTAGGTGTGTGGGTTTATTTCTGGGATCTCTGTTGTGTTCCATTGGTCCATATATCTGTTTTTGTGCCACTACCATGTGCTGTTTTGATTACTGTAGCTTTGTAGTGTTGTCTGAAGTCTGGGAGGGTTACATCTCCTGCTTTGTTCTTTTTCCTCAGGATTGCTTTGGGAATATTTTGGGTCTTTTATGGTTCCATGTAAATTTTAGGGTTATTTGTTCTAGTTCTGTGAAAAATGTCATGGGTAATTTGATAGAGATTGCATTAAATCTATAGATTGCTTTGGGTAGTACAGCCATTTTAACAATGTTAATTCTTCCAATCCAAGAGCATGGGATATCCTTCCATTTCTTTGAATCCTCTTCAGTTTCCTTCATTAATGTTTTATAGTTCTCAGCCCATAAGTCTTTCACCTCATTGGTCAGATTTATTCCTAAGTATTTTTTGATGTGACTTTAAACAGGATCGTTTTTTACATTCCCTTTCTGATATTTCATTGTTAATGTAAAAAATGCAACCAACTTCTGTATATTAATCTTGTATCCTGCTACCTTGCTGAATTCATTTATCAGTTCTAGTAGTTTTTGTATGGAGTCTTTAGGGTTTTTTATATATATCATGTTATAAGAATATAATGACAATTTTACCTCTTACCTACCAATTTGGATACCTTTTTATTTCTTGTCTGATTGCCGTGGTTAGGACTTCCAATACTCTTTTGAATAGCAGTGGTGAGAGTGGGCATTCTTGTCTTGTTCCAGATCTTAACAAGAATGCTTTTAGGTTTTCACCGTTGAGTATTATGTTGGCTGTTGGTTTGTCATAAATAGCTTTTGTTATGTTGAAATGTTCCCTCTATACCCACTTTTGTAAGCATTTTTTTTTTTTATCATGAATGGATGTTGAATTTTATCAAATGCTTTTTCTGCATCTATTGAGATGATCATGTGGTTTTTGTCTTTTGTTGATGTGGTGTATTACATTGATTTTTGCATATGTTGAACCATCCTTGTGACCCTGGGATGAATCCAGCTTGGTCATGTGTATGATCTTTTTTTATATGTTGTTGGATTCTGTTTGCTAATGTTTTGTTGAGAATTTTTGCATCTATATTCAAACATATTGGCCTGTAATTTTCTTTTTTGGTAGTGTTCTTGTCTGGTTTTGGTATTGGGGTGATGGTGGCTTCATAGAATGTCTTTGGGAGTGTTCCCTCCTCTTCAGCCTTTTGGAAGAGTTTGAGAATGATTGGTTTAAGTTTTTCTTTGTGTGCTTGGTAGAATTTGCCTGTGAAGCCATCTGGTCTTGGACTTTTGTAGAGAGTTGTTATTATTATTATTATTACAGATTCTATTTCACTTCCAGTGATAGGTCTGTTCAAATTATCTTCTTGATTCAGTTTTGGTGGGTTTTATGTTTCTAGAAACTTGTCCATTTCTTCTAGGTTGTCCAGTTGGTTGGCATATTTGTTCATAGTATTCTCTTATGGTTTCGTATGGTTTTCTGTGGTATCGGTTGTAATTTCTCCTCTTTTATTTATTGTATTTGGGTCCTCTCTCTTTTCTTGGTGAGCCTGGCCAGAGGTTTGTCAATTTTGTTTACCCTTTCAAAGAACCAGCTCTTGGTTTTATTGATTTTTTTTCTATTGCTTTTTAATCTCTACTTCCTCTCTGGTCTCTATTGTTTCCTTCTTTCTGCTGACTTTAGGTTTTTGTTGTTTTTTTTTTGACTTGAGGTTTTGTCTGTTCTTTTTCTAATTCTTCTAGGTGGTGGGTTAGGTTTTTTATTTGAGATTTTTCTTGTTTCTTTTTATTTATTTATTTATTTTTATTTTTTTAAATTTTTATTTATTTATTTTTGGCTGTGTTGGGTCTTCGTTTCTGTGCGAGGGCTTTCTCTAGTTGAGGCGAGTGGGGGCCACTCTTCATCGCGGTGCGGTGCGCGGGCCTCTCACTGTCGTGGCCTCTCTTGTTGCGGAGCACAGGCTCCAGACACGCAGGCTCAGTAGTTGTGGCTCACGGGCCTAGTTGCTCCGCGGCATGTGGGATCTTCCCAGACCAGGGCTCGAACCCGTGTCCTCTGCATTGGCAGGCAGATTCTCAACCACTGCGCCACCAGGGAAGCCCTCTTGTTTCTTTTTAAAAATTTTTTAATTTTTTTTTTTTTTTTTTTTCAGTGCACACAACAGTAAGCATTTATTTAACTTGTGTTTGGAGATCAGCTGTGGGCTGGTTTTGGCTAGGGTGGTTTGGCTCTGCTCCATTTGTCTCTCATCCTCCTTCCAGGACCAGCAGGCTAGTCAGGGAATGTTCATCTCATGGAGACAAAGGAATACAAGAGTAACAGCCCCAATGCATAGCCCATTTTAAGCCTCTGCTTGTGTCAAGTCTCATAAAATGCCACTGGTCAAAACAAGTCATATGAATCATATGGCCAAGCCCAGAGTCAAGGGATGGAGAAATACACTCCACCCACAGGACGAATCTGCAAAGTTACCTGGCAAAGAATGTGGATTTATAATCCTATTACCTAGGAGGAAGCAAAGAGATGTTATCTAGTGTTCCACAGAATTTAAACTGAATTTAATTTGGATTTAGAGAGAGGATGAAATCTTAACAATGTATCATGGAACAGTTCATGCCTATTACAGAGGTAAAAATCTATCTTCAGAGACTACAATGTTTGCTATGTGAATATTTAAATTTTTAGTTTTTATTTTAGTGAAAATTTTAAAAATACCTTTTAACAAGAACATACTCTGGATGGTCTAGGTGACTATGATAGCTGCCTTACAATTTTCAAAGCCCCAGTGATCACCTAGAGTGCCAATATTTAACTTTATATGCAGGCTTCTCAAACTAGAGTCTGTATTCTTAGGAAGACGTGTTTTCAAGGTAGGAAAACATTAGTGAGAGTGGTACACAGCAGACAATGTATAGAAGAGGCCCAGATACAGTGCAGTGGGCATCAAAGGGTGCTGGAGGCAGGGGCAGCTATGGGGCTTAGGGCAGGGCTTATGGTGCCTTGCAGGACAGCAGTGGTAGCATTTGAATAGATCTTGAAAGATGGTGGGGTGGTGTCCTGGGAATAATCCTCAGGTTCCTTCTCCGTGTGGGCATAACTAGATTCTTGTTTCTAGGGCTTCCGCGTAAAGAAAGAGCTTTACATTCCATCTCTGTAAATCTAGAATCTCTTTCACATTTTTGCATCAGGGCTTTGTCTTCACGTTCACATATATATGCTGTTAGTTATAGCATTTGAAGAGTAGGCTGGGGAGTTTAATGGCTAAACTTCCTGGTTTTGGAGCCAGGCCAACCAGGGTTCAAATCTTGGCTTTGACATTTACTAGCTCTGGCCTTTAAGCAAGTTGCTTGAACTCTAGGAATTCCAGTTTCCTTATCTGAAGAAGGGAATACTAATTCTTCCATGAGGTATTTAAAGAATTAGAACTTGCCGGTGAAGTGTAGGTTTTCTTTATGGGAAGATTTTTAACTTCTGATTCAATTTCTTTAATGGTTATAGGATTTTTCAGATTTCCTATTTCAAGTTGAGTTGGTATTAGTAAGTTATATATTTTGAGAAATTTGTCTGTTTCACATATATCCTCAGTTTTTAAATAATTAATTAATTTTTGGCTGCGCTGGGTCTTCGTTGCTGTGCGCAGGCTTTCTCTAGTTGTGGAGAGTGGGGGCTACTCTTCATTGCCGTGCGAGGGCTTCTCATTGTGGTGGCTTCTCTTGTTGCAGAGCATGGGCTCTAGACGCGTGGGCTTCAGTAGTTGTGGCACGCGGGCTCAGTAGTTGTGGCTCGCAGGCTCTAGAGCGCAGGCTCAGTAGTTGTGGCGCACGGGCTTAGTTGCTCTGCGGCATGTGGGATCTTCCCGGACCAGGGCTTGAACCTGTGTCCCCTGCATTAGCAGGCGGATTCTTAACCACTGTGCCACCAGGGAAGTCTAAGATTTTTCTTGTTTCTTGAAGAGGGTCTGTATTGCTATGAACTTCCAAGAACTGCTTTTGCTGCATCCCATAGATTTTGTATGGTTGTGTTTTCATTGTCATTTGTCTCAAGGTATTTTTTAATTTACTTCTTGATTTCATCATTGACCCATTGGTTTTTTAGTAACATGTTGCTTAGTGTCCATGTAATCGGTTTTTTTTTCTTGTTTTTCTGTGGTTGATTTCTAGTTTCATGCAACTGTGGTCAGAAAAGATGCTGAAATAATCTCTGTACTCTTAAATTTGTTGAGGCTTGTTTTGTGCCCTAGTATGTGGTCAATCCTAGAGAATGTTCCATGTGCACTTGAAAAGAATGTGTATTCTATTTTTTGTTGTTGTTGTTCTTTGTTTTTTCTTAATCTAATGTCCTGAAAATATCATTAGTCTAACTGTTCTATTGTATCATTTAGGATCTCTGTTGCCTTATTGATTTTCTGTCTAGAAGATCTGTCCATTGATGTGAGTGGGGTGTTAAATTCTCCTGCTATTATTGTATTCTTGTCAATTTCGCCCTTTGTTAGTATTTGTTTTATGTATTTGGGTGCTCCCATATTAGGTGCATATATGTTGATGAGTGTAATATCCTCTTCTTGTATTGATCCTTTTTATCATTATATAGTGTCCTTCTTTATCTTTCTTTATAGCCTTTGTTTTAAAGTCTATTTTGTCTGATATGAGTATGGCTACCCTTGCTTTCTTGTCATTTCATGCAATGACAAGACATCTTTCTCCAGCCCCTCGCTTTCAATCTGTGTCCTTTGCCCTACAGTGGGTCTCTTGTAGGCAGCATGTTGTAGGCTCATGTTTTTTTTTATCCAGTCTGCCACTGTGTCTTTTGATTGGAGCCTTTAGTCCATTGACATTTAAGGTAATTATCGATATGTATTTATTGCCATTTTAAACCTTGTTTTCGAATTGATTTTGTATTTCTTCTTTGTTCTTTTTGAGTTTGATCTTCTTTTGTATTATGCTTGTGTTCTCTTCTTTGGTTTTTGTGAATCTATTATATGTTTTTGATTTGTGGCTACCCTGTTTTTCAAGTATGTTAACCCCTTCCAATATCTATTTGCTTTAGACTGGTAGTCATACAGGCTCAAACACATTCTGAAAAATATATATATACATTTTCTTACTCTCCTTCCCCATATTTTATGATTTTGACGTCCTCTTCTACGTCTGCATGCCTATCCTTTTGCTGTTCATTGGGGTTGTCATTGCTTTCACAGAAATCTTATTTTTTAATTTTTTTTTAATCTGTGTACTGGCTTATTTAAGTGATTTACTTTCCAATTGTGATTTTCTCTTTCCTATAGATTCTTGCTTCTTTTCTATTTAGAGAAGACCTTTCAATATTTCCTTTAGGACAGGTTTAGTATTGCTGTATTCTTTTAGTTTTTGCTTGTCTGAGAAGTTATTTCTCTCTCCTATTCTAAATGATAATCTTGCTGGGTAGAGTATCCTAGGTTGCAGATTTTTCTCTTTCAGGACTTTGAATATATCTTCCCTCTCCCTTCTGGCCTGTAATGTTTCTATAGAGAAATCAGCTGGTAGCCTTATGGGGTTCCCTTGTCATTAACTCTTTGTTTTTCTCTTGCTGCCTTTAGAGACCTTTAACTTTTGCCATTTTAATTATGTCTTGGTGTAGGTCTGTTTGGGTTCATCTTGTTTGGAACCTCTGTGCTTCCTGTATGTGGATATCTGTTTCCTTCTTTAGATTTGGGATGTTTTTAGCCATAATTTCTTCAAATACATTTTCAGTCCCCTTTTCTCTTTCTTCTCCTTCTGGGATCCCTATTATGTGTAGATTGGCACGCTTTATATTATCCCATAGGTCTCTTATATTGCTTTCATTTTTTTTTTTCGTTTGGCTTTCTGTCTGCTGTTCTGATTAGATGATTTCCATTATTCTGTCTTCCAGATCACTTATTCATTCTTCATTATTCAATCTGCCTTTTATTGCCTTAAGCTTAGCTTTCATCTTGGCAAATGAATTTTCTAATTTTTTTTTGGTTCCTCTTTATAGTTTCTAGTTCCTTGATAACAGTAATCTGTATCTCTATCAATAGCCCTTCTTAATTCCTTTAGTATTTTCATTATCTCCTTTTTGAATTTGGTGTCTATTAGACTGAAGAGGTCTGTTTCATTGTTCTTTCAGGGGAATTCTCTTGACCTTTTAACTGGGAGCAATGCCTCTGCTTTTTCATTTTATTTATGCTTCTCTATGAGTTTAGGAGAAACAATTATCTACTGTGGTCTTGGAGGGCTATTTTTATGTGGGAGATTCCCTGTGTAGCTTGCATAGGTTTAATATTTTTGGTGCGAGGACTGTTTCGAGTACGGATGCCTGCCGCCTCTTTCCTCAGTGTGTCCTGGCTGTTATCCCCTTGAAAAGGGGGTGTGACTGGTGGTGTGGTGACCAGAGCCTGCCCGGATGTTGAGCGGGGCCTCCTCTTTGCTCTGTGGTTGTCATTGCCCTGTTGGGGGCAGGGTCTACTCCCCAGCTGTTGGAGCAGAAGCCCCTGGATCCGTTTTTAAGCTGCAGTGTGGGGTGGGCAGGATTGGAGTGCTGCCACTGAGTACTCCCCCGCTGGAGCAGTCCCCGCGTGCAGAGCACACTGCCTGGTGGCACCTGTCACCCATTGCGTGGGCTCCCAAAATGCACTGTTGTTGGCACTCCTCTCGGCCTCGCCTCCATGGTGGGGATGCAGGCAGTTGGCCCTGGTGTCCCTCAGGCACTGTGTTCACAAAACCACCAGTGCAGGTCCACTGAAGTCAGGTACCAGGACTGCAGTAGTTATGCACCTAGACCTGCCGTGGGAGCTACGGAAACAGCCCAGACCCCGGCCCCGCCCCACGTGTGCACCCACACAGAGCCCACAGCTGCTAAGGCCAGGCCTGTCCCAGCCACGGAAGCGCCCGTTGTCCACTCAGCACTGGGTTTGCAAAGCTGGCGGCAGTGGCACAAATCTGTGGATTGTACAGCCACAGGGAGAGGGCTCTGATTTCAGCCCCGCCTCGGCGTGTGGACAGCGCACTGGCTCTTGCGTGTGCTCCCAGAGCCGGTGAAGGCAGCGCCGTGTTGGCTGAGAGCGCGGAGAAAGAGGCTGCTCTGGGGGGCCCACCCCTCCCTTTGCACGCGTGTTAACAATGGGGTTCCAACGGCGGTGCGAGCTGGCTGTGAGCACGCAGAGTGCGGCTGCTCCGGCGGGCCCCACCCTTCCCTTCGTGTGCCCCTTAACAATGACGCTTCGCTTCTGTGGCGGGTTGGGCTTCTTCCGCACGGCCCATACTGCACTCCAGCCCCTTCAGGCTGTGTCTGTGCAGCCGACCCCAGTCCTCTCCCCTGGTCTGTCCTCTGAAGCCTGAGTTTCAGCCCCCAAACCCCGCACGTACCAGCAGGTGTGTGTTTCAGGCTGGGGTCTGCAGGGAGGTAGCACGGACCCTCTGTGCTGGTCTCTCTCTTCTGCCTGCCGCACACCGGCTGCCTTGCTCTGCTCTGAGCCTCTGAAGCCCCCTTTCTGTCCCGGCTGATCTCCCCGTGAGCGAGGGTCTTCCCAGGGTGCGGGAACCTTTCCTCTTTCGCAGCTCCCTCCCAGGGGCGCAGGTCCTGTCCTGCTTCCTTTTTTCCCTTCATCCTACAGGGTTACGTGGAGATCTTCCTTGCACTTCTGGGTGTCTGAGATTCTCTGCCAGGGCTCGGCAGGTGCTCTGTGAGAGCTGCTCCACGTGTAGATGTACTTCTGATGTATTTGTGGGAGGGGGCAAGCTCCATGTCTTTCTATTCCGTCATCTTGATTCTTGATTCAAAGTCCTGTGCTTTTGTCTGCACAGAGACACGATCCTGGGCTTATTTGGATGCAGCACGTATGTCGTCTTCAGTGGCGTTCACATTTCTTCCACCCTTGTTTGCAGAGTGAGACGGGATACAGATGGCTCACACTCCTCACAGGTGACCAGCTACACCCGGTCACCGGGCACTGGAAACGCGCCTGGCGTGAGTGAGGAGCTGAGCTGTCGATCTCAGTTTCGTGAATTTTAACTTAAAATTAACACCGATGGAGGAAGGATAAATTGGGAGATCGGGATTGACGTACACACACTACTATATATAAAATAGATAATAAGAACCTACTGTACAGCACAGAGAACTCTATTCAGTACTCTGTAATGACCTATATGGGAAAAGAATCTAAAGAAGAGTGGATATACGTATATGTATAACTGATTCACTTTGCTGTACACCTGAAACACGATATTGTAAATCAACTACACTCCAATAAAAATTAATTTTAAAAAGTTGGCACTAACTCAGTTACTGGAAAACACCTTACCCTTAGAATAACGGGTATATAAATCTTTTTAAACTGTAAGTGGTATGAAATATAAAAAAAGAAAAAAGTAAAACTCAATTAAAAATATTACTTGTAAATGAAACAATATTTTAGATATATCAAATAAAATTTTAGAAACTAAATCTAAAAGCTTTTTTACTGTGGCTACCAGGAACTTTAAAATTACGTATGTGGTTTGCATTTCTATTAAAAAACCTTGAGCCAGACGAAAACAACAGGACTAAGTGAAAGACTTCTATTCCTAGGAGAAATAATTTTCTAATGTAATCAACTTCTCTAAGAAGTTGATTTACTTTATTCTTAAATGCTCACATGTACCTTCCTCTGAGCCACCAAATCAATGCTTAGCAGCTGTGCAAGCCAGTTGGCTGCAGACAGCTCCTGGAGTTTTTAAGGGTTATTCTTGGCAGTTTTTGAAAAAAACACTCATTGAAAGGTTAATCAAATCAGTCATACTTGCATGTTGGTTAAACAAACCCCATCTCCACTGAAGACTGAACAGATGCATATACTCTACCCAGAAGGCCTTTATTCCATCATTATCTTCACTTTTCTTCAAGGTGTAAGGAGGAGGGCCGTATTCTGAATACTTGGCGATCAAGATTTTGTTCCAACTTACGAAACTCTTCTGTACTTCTGGGATTTTACAGATTCTAAATTATTTCATATCAACACTCATTCCACCTGTTGTACGTGAGGAGAAAAGGTCAGTTCTACAGGTAAGTATCCCTAAGTTTGCTTAGGTACAAAAGTATGAGCTAAAATGTACACACAGTTTGAGATACAGTTTGTTAAAAATACAAGTGCCAGCATGTGGTACATCTGAACAAAACTGCTGTTCGGGTGTATTTTAAAGAGCTCAACAGATAAATGTTTCCAGTAGACAATCAGCGTATCAATCACTCGTGTTGAGAGAGAGTGAAGGTGTACCCACATGGCAGCAGCTGGGTCACTAGGAAGTTGCCACAGGTCAAGGCTTTAGAGATGGCACAGGTAAGGTTGAAGGTGTTGAGCCTGACTTTAAAATTGTGAAGTCGTGGGCGATTTCCTTCCCATTGGTAGGAGTAACTCCATGTGGTTCCACCATCAGAGTTGGGAGAACACCTAAAGTAATGATGTCTTCAATGTGTGTAACCAACGTCAGAGCCTTACGGGAATGCTGAGAATTCCTGGGATGGGGAGTTCACTAACTTTTTTAATGCACGTGCTCCACTTAAACTGTGTTCAAGAATTAAACTGTAGAGACTGTGCAGTTGGCGAGTAGACTTTGGAGTAGATCACAACTACTTCTAGGGAGACATCTCAGACATTGCTATGGAGGCAAATCCAGTGTTTCAGGAACACACCTGATGAGCAGTGATGTGAGGGCAGTGCTGAACCTCTGTGACAGTATCGTTCTTGAATATATTAATAAATGTACTGTATTATATATTCATATGTTAGTAGTTACTGATAAGATGGTAGTCTCCAGTATGCTTCTGTACCTACAACCCAACAGCACGTGTATTAGAACCATACCTGGAATAGAAGCGGGATATATATATGGGTTTTTGTGGTATTAACGATTCTGGCTGGTTGGTGCCTGTTTGTAGTAATTGCTAAATATTCTGAATATGCCTCTGCCCAGGAATTTATTTATTACCTTGACAGAAAATGGCTACCTTCCAGAAATTATTTCTTTAGGAGAAAATTTACTAGAAAATATTTTGCCTTGAAATTACTTAAAATGGGATCCAGTTTAATGCAAATCATATAAATTATACAAAAAATGTGTAATAACAAAGAAGGACCACTCAATTCTAAGTTCAAAAGTACATTTATTTAAAATGTGGGCAAGATATCAATATAAAAGAAAAGAGTGTAAGAAATAAAAGTACAAAACATTTCAAATCTTTAACATCCATAATTTAGAGATAGCAAGGTCTTTATTTACACCATTTTATTTGCAGCTAAAGTTCCATTAACAGTGTTGTGAAAACATTTAAAAACCCGGCAAATGAATCATAAAACCTAATGTGGGCTCTTAAAGTCATATAATACAAAACATAATTTATGTTTCATCAGAATAAAATTGCACATCTTAATAAGATGCAGTATATTTAATATATTTGTCTTCCTGCTTTAAAATGCTTGTCCCCGAAGACAGCAGCTGGAAAACAAGGGCGTCTGTGAAGGGAGCGGGGGCCACTCCATCCGGCAGCTGACACAGCCAGACCCGTGCGCCGGGCTCCAGTCACCAGCGCAGGTACGTCAGTTAAATTTATATGTAAGCTTGTTGAGGAAAACAACTTCCAAACAAACACAATGCAAACTAGTGACAGCATCCAATACAGGCCGCTGAGGTGGTGCGCTTCGGGCGCCCAAGCCCTCGCCAACCCCTGCGACTCTGAGCCATCCACCCGGGCGGGGCTCCAACCATCCGGGGGCAGAATGACTCAGGCTCCTTTCAGGCTACAGACGCAAGAAAAGGGGCCCTGAGATGACACCCCCAATCACCCAAAGGTAGGAAAAAACCTGGAGAGAGGTAAGAGCACATATCGTATAAAAACAAAATCTCCAAAAATGTAAGGGGTCTTTTATCACTTTTATCACCAACCCTGGCAAAAATTCCCTAATTCGTGGAGACACGGAGCACACAGGGCTCCGGTGTTAACGACGAGAGGCTTGCTGCGCCACACGTCTGTCTTTCAAAGGATATGATTCGTAGTCCAGTGTCTGTGTGAGCACGCCAGTCAGAACAAACTCTGCATTATGAACGTCTGAAAGGAGTGAAAACAAAAACCGTTAAACAAATGCACTGCTGTGTGTGCACTGACACACTCTCAATACAGAGCAAGAGGAATAAACCGTACCTATTCCTCTGGCAAAATATTCTCGACACAAGTGAAGGTCATTTTCACAGGATATTAAAATTATTTCTGACAAACTCTAATGAAAAGAAAATCATTGGTTACTAAACAACGGCTCGTATACGTGACGATGATGAATTCAACAGCGTATTTTACTTCTGTCCACCTTATTTTGCTTATGTTCCATGAGTTTCCGGAAAGACGGCTGTTTAGACAGTACTTTCCCTCCTGCACATTCCACAATCGCTTTCATAGTTGAAAGACTCGGGCAGATTCCAGGAGTGATGTAAAAATATTTCGCCTAAAAATAAAATGAAAATATGGGTATTATGTTTTTTAAATTGAATTTTTAGTGTACGTAATTGCTCATTCTACCCTGGGATTTTTGACAGAATGTCTAATTTCATGGGGATACACGTACTAGCCCCTGCTAGTCCCAACCTGAAGTGGGCCTGGGAGACTCCAGGCGTGTAAATTCGGAAATAACTTCAGCACTTCCATATGTTAGGTACGACCTATACTTATTGATAGCAACTTACATTCTTACAATGTAAGCAACTTAAAATTACATTTTAGGAACTTACATTCCTAAAAGACATGAAGTACTCTGCGGTAAAAGCAAGAATAGGGACGTTTTCTCAATTTCTGTAAAATTCTAAACTGTAAAGCTCAAACAGACAGGAAATGATTTTGCTGGTTAAAATTTTCTAACACCCTTGCTCCTAAGTGTACCCAAAATACTATTTTGTTTTAAACTCCTCAAATACTTAGAAAAATCAGACTATCTTAGGTAAAAATACTCTTAACTCAGTATTGCAAATCATTTCTGATTCCTAAATTGGCTCCTTAAGAAGGATAAAAAAATGATTATCTTTATTAATTTACTAAGCCACTGTTTGATACAAAGACAGTTTTCCAGAGTGTTCTATCTTATCTTACAAATATTTAAATATTCTAGTCTAGAATTATTAGGCACAGATTCAATTAATATGTTCCCAAGAATGGTCTCCATTCTCTAGCTGAGTATACATTTAATGAGAATAGTATTAAGTAATGTAAGTTGTTAAAAGCAAAAAAATCAATTTAAATGTCTCCTACCTATTCATACACATAACTCTTTGAACCGGGTATCTGTAATGCATACCTCTAATCTATTTATTTAACTTTGTATGGATTCTTTTAGCTGTGGTAAACAGCAGGACCCTGCAGGTGCCGAAGACCTCCAGAAACACCGTGCGCGAGGAGGACCGCCCGTGCAGTGGGGACGGGGGCCCGGCTCTCCGGAGGCCCTCGCTGTTGCCCACAGCTGTAGCAGCTGTCGCGTCCGGGGGCCTCATCTCACTTCCCTTCCAAGCGTACCTTGAAGAGCGGAGACACGCGTGCCCTCCTCAAGGACTCCTCCAGACTGAAGGAGAAAAGCACCTCGGCCTCAGCGTCTCGGAGAAGGTAGTTCTGCTCATCTGGAAAGGAGAACAGCCCACTGTGCCAACAGTGCACGGCGCCCGGGACGCACAGTGCCACCCGCTCCAGGCCGCCCCCAGGCAGGTGCGTGTGATTCACGGCTCACAGTTACCTGTGACACCTGGGAACAAAAGCCTCACCTGTTGTATTTGTCAGTTACTTTTCTCCTGAAAACTGGCCGAAGACACTGTCCCTCCTCGGTCAGTGTTTCTTAGCATACTGAGAGCTCTGACCCCTCCACACCCCTCAGCTGTAATGTCACACGGTCCCAGGGCGCTCACAGCTCTGCAAGCCCACAGACCCGGGGCAAGAGCTCCAGTCCTGGCTCCAGAGCCATGAGACTCAATTAGCTGAGATTTACCAAAAACACGTTCCTTTTAAATCTATGAATATGTACAGCAATCTATAAAGAATGTTTTACCAAATTTTGAAGATTTAAGAATTTTTAAGAAATATCTAATTTGTCAAAAGGTAAAGATCACAAAATATTTTAATCTTCTTATGAAAATACATCTCGTTCAGAAAATTATTTCTTCTTCATTTCATCATAATAACCAAACTGTGTAACACAGCCCAAAGCCGGGAGAGTCTAGGGTCGGGGTCAGTCAGATGACACACCTTGTAGACCACATACTTTTGTTACATGCCCTTCTTTTTTTTGAAACAATGCCTTAAAAATGTAAAAACCATTCTGAGCTCAAGGACCACTGGGCAAGAGCAATCATGGTCACTAAAGAAATGCTGAAATTTAACAACTGCTAGAAATACAAAATGGATCAGCTATCAGCAGATAACTAAGGCACTATACTGGTTTAGGTGGAAGACGATAAGAATTTCTAAAAAAATGAATTAAAAAATGAACAAAAATGTACTGATGCATGAAGTGATATATTTGTTTTGTTTTAAATATTTATTTATTTAGGGTGTGCCAGGTCTTAGTTGCAGCATGTGGGATCTTTTTTTTTAGGGATCTAGTTCCCCGACCAGAGATCGCACCTGGGCCCCCTGCATTGGGAGCACGGAGTCTTAACCACTGGACCACCAGGGAAGTCCCTGAAGTGATATATCTGAAATGTAAGTAAGTGTCCACGGCAAAATCAAGGTTGATATGCCTTCTGGAGAACTATGAGGGAGTACCAAGAAGTAGTTAATATTTATGATAAGAGACAATGACACTGAAATATAACAAAGTAGCTAAAACAATCCTGTCCCAGAGGAGATGCTGACATTTTGGTTTTCTAAAAGGAGCAGCAGAGTTGCATTAACTTGCTAAGAATCTGTAGAAAGAGTCAACCTGAAAATTAAACTTTTCACAGCAGCACAAAGGACATGGGTCTTCCAGAAAGAGATGATTATAAAATTGGTGTCTCAAACTATATAAATTAAATGCAAAATTCCAAAATTACCCCCTACCCCTTGTTGAACAATCCAGGTTTAAAGCTGTCAGTCGGGCCCCGAGGGCGTCAGAGCCCAGTCGGGGCTGCAGTGCCGGGGGCAGCGGTGGCCGGCATGGGGCTGACTGTGTACAGTGCAGCTGATCAAGTCACTTAACGTGTTCACTAGGACACAGGAAGCCGGGCTTCTCACTGTTGCTGGAGAAAGGATTACAGACAAAGGACGGGAGGAAACAAGGACGAAGCCTGTGGTGGCAGATAGACTGGCATCGGCCAGACAGACACAGGAAGTGGAAAGAGGCTGCAGCAGGAGCAACACCCAAGGGCCACGAGCACCGTCCGTCCGTGCCCAGTTTACACTGAAAGGACTCGGGGATCCTTGGGAAAACGCTGGTGCGGAACCAGGGCAGAAGAGCATAAGGTGAGCCTAGAACATTCTTGTTTTGCCAAAAGCTACCAGGTGGTCAACCCGACAGGAGAGGTGGACGCGGAAGCCAGCCTGAGCGGCAATCCCTGGTCACCGTGGGGACCATGTGAGGGTCGGTGACAACAAGACGATAACAACGAGATAGAAAGGAGAGCGCGTGGGGAAATAAGGGACTAAATCAAAAGTCTGACAGGGAACAGCAGTATCTGCAAAGTTTCAAAGTGCTTCCCATAAATGACTCGTCAAGAAGCCTGGCCGGCTTGCACCTGCGCCGAGGGACCACCGTGAAACCAGCCGCAGGACGACAAGCCCGCACCGTGCAGCCCCTGGCAGGATGCGAGGTGGGGGGAGACGGCAGCCATGTGACGGTCCCGCCACAGACGCCACCTGCCCCCCCTCGGGAGGAGACAGCACACACATCAGACGGAGGGCGTTCTGTACAGTGACCGACCTAACTGACCAGACGTCGTCTTCTTCAAGTGACAAGAACAGACCAAGGGGCCCTTCCCAGACTCAAGGAGACTAAACGCAACGTGTGATTCACAACTAGGTCCTTCTCTAAGGGGCGACGCTGAGACAACGGGCGGATCTGAATGGGGATGAGGACGTCAGGATGAGGCGGCAGCGATGGATCGATGCTGATTTCCTGACTCTGGCCGTGCCGCGCCATCTACGAGAACGTCCTTGTCTGTCTGTAGGAAACACGCGTTGAGGTGTTGGGGATAACGGAGCATTATTTGGGCAACGGACTCTCTAATGGGTCAGGAAAAAGAAGCTATGTCTGTACTATATAGGCAACTGGGTGATTGATTGATTGATCATTTCAAAAAATTTTTTTAAATTCAAAAGCCAAATTGGTTTTAAAAAAAATCCATAAAACGTTAAAAGATGGAAAAAAGTAAGAAATGAATCACAATGCAAAATTTCAGATACTAACTGCCAGAACTAATAACCTAAGGTTAGTATTCTTCTTGAGAAATTTCAGGAACAACCTCAAAATGTAAACTTTTGGCAAAACAAAATGTCTCAAGTCTGTATTAAAAGTAAATGACTAGTGGATATCAGCTAAATGATTTTAAAGTTTCTATGACAACACAAAAGGCACAGCACAGCCAACTCAAGAAGAGCAAAGCTGGGAGACTGAGGACCCGACTTCTAGACGCACTGTAAAGCTCTGGGTGAAAGGACAGATGGATGGACACCACGAGAGCTCAGTGCAGACCCCCACTCTGCCTACGAGCACAGGCAGCGAGCGCAAGGGGACAGACAAGTGGATGTTCACACACACACTGAATCTAGACACAGATCTTACACCTTCACAAAAAGTAACTGAAAACAGACCACAGATCTAAATGTAAAACACAAAACTAAAACTCCTAAAAGATAACAGGAGAAAACCAAGATGGCTTTGGGTACAGTGATGACTAGATACAAAACCAAAGGCATGATCCATGGAAGAAATAACTGACAACCTGGACTTCATTAAAATCGAACACTTCCACTCTGTCAAAGACAATGTCAAGAGAATGAGAAGACAGGCCACAGACTGGGAGAAAATATTTGCAAAAGATGCATCTGATAAAGGACTGTTTGTTACCCAAAATATACAAAGAAAGAACTCTCAAAATTCAACAATAAGAGAACCCAGTTAGAAAATGGACAAAAGATCTGAACAGATGCGTGAACACAGAAGATATACAGATAGCAAATAAACACATGAGAACACGCTTAACACGGTATGTCATCAGGGAAATGCAAATTAAAACAAAAATGAGGTACCACCACACAACTATTAAAATGGTCAGAAACTGACAACCCCAAATGCTGGCAAGGATGTGGAGCAACAGGAACTCTGCTGATGGGAAAGCAAACTGGTACCAACGCTTTGGGAGACAGTTTGATGGTTTCTTACAAAACTAAACCTACTCTCATATGATTCAGCAATTGCACTGCTTGGTATTTAGCCAAACGAGTTGAAAACTTACATCCGCACAAAAGCTGCAGACAGAATACAGCTTTATTTGTAATTGCCAAAACTTGGAAGCAACCAAGATGCCCTTCAGTAGGTGAGTGGATAAATAAACTGAGGGTATCCAGACAGTGGGATAGTCTTTGGTGCTAAAAAGACATGAGCTAAGAAGACACAGAGGAAACATAAATGCATGTGACTAAGAAGCCAACGTGAAAAGGCTGCATCCTGTGTAATTCCAACTATATGACAATCTGGAAAAGTTAAGAAATCCTGAAATTTGAGGGATCAAATATGAAATGTGTTTGACTATTCAATATTGAATATTGTTTATAATTAAGACCAGAACCACCTCATAAACCCTCAGAAATCAACACAGCAAACATTAATAAGGCCATAAAGAAATGAAAGTCAGCTAAAACTGCCCATCAAATATGAATTGTTCTAACTTTCATAAACAGGTAAAAAATGTTTGTTTTCACAGACTGGTAAGCTTGATAAATTAAGCAACTCAAATTTCAATTAAAGAACAGACTCTCTCATTCTGAACTTTAGCTCTCACTTTTGCATGAGAGTTATAATCTACTTTTATGGTATTGTTTCTACATTTTTCTTCTTCTGCCCGCATTGTTAGGTTTTATATTTCATAGTATCTTTTAAGAAAAAAATTTCTAAAATCTCAACTGAAAATTTCTAAACACTACATAATATAGTTGATCCTCGTTATTTGTGGATTTTGTATTTGTGACTATGCCCACTCGGTACAATTTATTTGTAACCTCAAAACCAGCATCTGTGGTGCTTTCCAGTTCTCTGTGGACGTGGCAGAGCTGCCCACGTGGCGCGTCCCGCTGGGGCCGACACGGTGGTGCTCGCCATGGGTCAGCTCATTCTGAGAACACGGGTCCTTCTGTGGTCCATTTAGTGCTACTTTCCTCACATTTTTGTGCTTTTGTCAGTGATTTTTGCTGTTTAATCGGCCTGCAAGCACAGTGCTGTCCAGTGCCCTGAGGGCAATGGGCTGTGAAGTGCCCTCACAGAGGAAACACACGTGAGACGAAGCTGCAAATCTATTCCGCGGAGAAAAGTCACTTGGAATCATATTCACTCTGTGCTGATTAGCAAGGTTCTAAAAACACTTGGGTGCACTGACTAATCTAAGAAAAAACCTATCTCTAAGTGTCACTGCCAGTAACAGGATTTCACTTTCGGTGCCCTGGACGGCGGGAGACGGGCAAGGGAGGGACGCGCTGACCCTCCCACCAGCCCCGACGTTCCCAGGACGTTGCCGGGCTCCCCGCCGTGCGCTGTGCTGCGTGTGGAACCTCATGCGACGGCCAGCGTTCCAAACGAGCTACGCTCACATCGGGAAACAACGTGGCAGGGACGCAGAGCTTACTCTTCCCCCAATACCTTCCAAGTTACATTTCATGGTAAGATGCAAAGATACCAATCAGATGACTGGACCACGGAATACGTTTATGAATTTACATGGATAAATAACAAAGAGTTGAAAAATGAACTAGATGTTTGCTGGGATGCAAATGGAGATAATGCCAAATTAAAAGGGTTTTTTCTTGGAGTAAGTTCACTGAGGTGCGGATGCTGCTACTCACCAATGAACTTCTGACACTTGAAACACTCCTCCAGCCACTCCGGAGTCACGATGTGCTTCACCACGGAGACGGCCGTCAGGAACTTCACGGTGCGCGTCACCTTGCTGGAGACGAGGTGGGTGCACTTCTGCGCAGACTCGGCGACCTCCCCGCCAAGAATGTAGAGCTTCTGGGGGTCACACACACAGACCAGAGGTGAGAGCTGGGCCTGCGGAGCCGCACACGGCCTGGGACGCGTCTAAGACTATGAACAGGTCGTCGGCCATGGAAAATGGTGCAGCAGGTGAAACCAAACCCACGCCATTGTAGGCGGAAAGCGAAAACTAGGCTCGACGATGTACACTTCCCTGATCAATGCTGTGCAGATCAAGATTAAATAAGACATCCCTACAAATAAGTAAAATTCTGAAAACAACACAGCTCGTTTCATAAGGAGCAAATCTGCCCAGGCTTTCTAAGCTGAAATGCGTGTTATTGAGGCACGTTAAAATACTGTCTCTATTTTAAGAAATGATGACCTAAGAATTGACTGAGAAGACATAAACATATAAAAGATGATCTCTTCAACTATACTCAAATTTAAAAGTAAAGAAAATAAATTACACTAAACTTATAGCATTTATAATTTTTTCTTTTCCTTAAAAAAAAAAAAAAAGTAGACCGTATGAACCCATGTAATACAGGTCAACTCATATTCTTAACCATCACCCTCCCCTGTCCCCAAAATAACAAAACAAAATCCCATAATCCCTCCTGGTGTTACGTCCAAGAAGTTTATTTATCTAAATACACAAATACACCACTGCCTCTTGGGCCTACACTGCTACCCAAGAAAACAAGTCTTGAAAGACTGTAGATTCAATCAGAAAACCTGAAGAGGCACAACTACTCTTTTAAGCTAATGTCTTTATGAAAATGATGTCCGAGCGGCCTTGCTAATAATGTTCACATGATTATAGAAATGGTTCTTGGTCTACTCACCTAAATCGTTTTTCTCCTAATAAGAAAGCGAGTATCTAAGTACGAAGCAGTAGCAAGAATGAGGCGGGAAGTCAATGATGAGGTAATGATGACCCGCAGTTTATAGATACACACTGTAAACACTTATAACATGAGATTCCTGATTAAATGTTAGTTTAATTAGACTGCTGGCCTAAAGCAAATATAAACAGAAAGGAACATTCCTAAAAATCCTTATGCAAAATAGAATAAAATTTCACCTTAATATACTGTTGAACTTGAACAGGCTCAAATCCAGTGAAAAGCACAAAAGGGGTCAATTCTGGTGTTAACTTCTTAGTGGGAGGTGGTATATCTTCAATTCTATAAAATACACATAGAAAAGAACGCCTATTATTTACTTAAAAATGTTCTTTAGCAAACGGGATTTTAATAGCTTTAACAAGCTTTAAGTGTGTGGGGTTTTCTTTCCTTAAAGGGAAAATGCAATGACTTACCTGCTCTTTTTCTCTTTCCCACCATTTACACAAAGCCACCCCCAAAAGGACTGTGTGTGGCACCTCCAAGGGCAGCAGCCAATCAACGCCCCACTTCCTCCTCAGTCCCGCCCCCGCCCACTCACTGGCCTTGCTGGTCCTGAAGAGTGGGAGCCCCTGGGAGCCCCCCCCCCCCAGGGCTCTAGTCCCGTGTCTTCCACCTGCCCCGTCTCAACCCAGAAGGCACAGAACAAAGCTGTTTGACTCAAGCACACATTTTAAATTAAACCTCAGTCTTTTTCATTTCCTTAAATTTTCTCAAATCCTATTTTTAGCTTATATTTGAGACAGTCTATTCAATTAAAAAAAATTTACTTGTGGCATTTTAATGACATACATAATCACATAATTAGGCTTTTACTAAGAAATCCAACAATTCCCAGACTGTGGATGTGGGGAACGGCGGGAGGGAGAGCGGAGGAGCGGGGCGAGAGGAAGACCTCGCTCAGCGCGGCTGGAGGGCCTCTGGTTCTAACGAAACCGCCGGCTTCTCTCTACCAGGTGAGGCCAGCGCAGGTCTGCACACCGCCACCCTGCACAGACCCGCGGCCGAGGGGGCGCCGTCCCTCCCACCCCGCCGGGCCGGGGGTCGGGACGCAGGCTCCCGGGGCCACACCGAGGACGCCCGGAGCGGGTCCCAGTCCCCCACCCCCGTTCCACCACAGCAGCTCATGTTTTACACACCAGGGGTTCTGGCGCGCTTCTGGTTAAAGGAGAAGATTCAACTGTTTTTTTAATAAGAAAGGAAAAAACACTGCCTATTCCCTGTTTATCTCCAGCAACGAAATGAGACGTGCCACGATAAAGCTGTGATGTAATCAGCAAATCCTTCCAAATCCTATTCACTGTGAACATTTCAGGAACTTTCCCAACTGCCACCATTTTCTAAAACCTGTAAAAGCTCATCAACCATTAAAAAAAAAAAAAAAGGCGATTGTTCATACCTGGCTCTTTTGGAAGAGGGCTGGATATTAGTTGCTTCATTCTGCTTCAGTTTGGGAGGTAGTCGTACACCCTGTGATTAAAATATGATTTCCTTTAATCAGTCTCCCCAGTCATACAGTAGCTCCCGAGAGCTTTCCACCTACCCCACCGCGTACGAGACACACGCGCCCACCACGCCTCGCCAGCCGAGAGACAGGCACATGCGAGCCTTCCAGGGAAGCCCTGGGCTGGCGCCCTCCTTATTCACCAGACGCAGCAGTTCTTTAAAACGTCTCACCCCTCTCTCTGTTCACGTTACGGATTTAATCCTCAACCTTGAACTTTTCAGAACACTTTTCACTTAAATATTTTGTCTTGTGTCTCAGTTTGGAAGTCATTGCAGCTACATCCCCAAAAAGAGACCCTTCCTGAACTGTCACCCATGAGGGTTCAGGACGATCAGGTCACAGTGCTCTGGAGGGCGGGGCAAGGTGCTGAAGGCCGCTCCGGTCCCCAGGCGCGGGGCGCCCACGTTCCTGGAACCAGCTGGAGCCCCTGACCTGCGGACACGCCGAGCCGAAGGGCGGGGGGAAGCCGGTGCCCCGGAGGAACCCCCCCAGTCAGCCTTCACCCCTGCCTCACCTCTATGCAGACCTTCGTCCACAAATACACTTTCTCTCTGTTTTACTACTTGAAGCAATGACCTCTCAATCAGAGATGAGAGTGCAGACGGCCCCCCTCACTTGTTGGGTAACAAACAACGGCTGGCCTTCAGGTCCAGAACGGTCCCTCCTGAAGGTGCCCTATCAGAGCTCAGCCAGCGGGCTGGAACCCCACCTGGGACATGTGGGGACGGTCCCATCACGGTGAGGTCCGGGCTCCTGCACTAACGCCCCAGCTCTTGCCTCCCTGACCCTATGGAAACACGTCGTCTCACTCACTCAGCTCTCCAATTCTTTAAGCAATCGTATAGCTCTTTGAAGCGATAATGTTCCTAACGTGTACAAATATGAATAACTGACAATATCATCAATTAAGAAAAAAAAAAGACGCAGGGTACACTAAACAGCTACGACAGGCGAGAAGGTACAGCCCTCATTTGTTATGGTGACAAACTACTAAAAGAATTTTTAATTTACAAATACAAATGTATCCCTCCTGCATGTGTATAATACACAGTAACAGCCAAAGTAAGGTTATTAGCTTGACATACCATCAGCAACTCTGCTGACACTTTCAATGGAACTCTCCAAGCATCTAAAGAGAGAAACGGGTTACTTTTCAGATATACTGTATAAATAGATAAGCCGTGTTACAAAAGCCTTTTCATGACACATACACACACTACTATATATGAAACATAACTAACAAGGACCTACTGCAGAGCACAGGGAACTCTACTCAATACTCTGTAATGACCTACATGGGAAAAGAATCTTAAAAAAATAAAAAAGAAGATACACATATACGTAGAACTGATTCACTTTGCTGTACACCTGAAACTTACACAACACTGTAAATCAACTATCCTCCAATTAAAAAAAAAAAAGGAAGTGTACCATCAACAAGAACAACAACAACACAAAAAGCCCTTTCAGGAGCGGGTAATCCTGGACACACGGCGGCTTGGCGGACAACCTTTAAGAAGGGGAAAGTGTGAGGACTGTGACTCAGCAGCTGCAGTGAGGGGCGGCGGCTCCCGGAGAGCCGCGGGGGCCTAGCTCTGCGTGCGAGGCAGCCCTGAGCGAAGCAGGGGCGCGCAGCGCGGCAGAGGCTGCCCGGCCCGCGTGTGCTGCCCCCCCGGCCAGTCCTGGGGGCCACACAGCCCGGCTTCTGAGAAACCGACCGCGACGAGGGGGCTGACGCCACGGACCACAGCGCGCCGGGCGGCGACCGCGCTGAGCAGCGAGGGCGCGTGTCCACGGAGGACCCGGTGGCGTCACACCAGCAGGTGCGCCACAGGGAAGCAAGCAGAGCACGGCTCGAGATGAAGACGAGCTTTCTCGTGACTGAAGCCGTTCAGACCGGAACTTAACGGGCTCCTCTGAGGGACAGCACGTTAAAGCCGCGTTCGAACTGAACGCCTGTTTTCTGGAGTAACGTCCAGCTCGGCGACGGCGGTAACGTCGAGTGCTGTGCTGTGCACAGTCGGGCCACGGCTCACGGGGCGCCGTGGACAGACCAGAGCCGGCTCAAGACCTGTCAGCGGGCTTCTGCGCGTCCCTTCTACCTCTGAGAGCCCGTTTGAAAACAGCAAACCGACACACACGCCGACAAACACCCGGGGCAGAGCACAGAGGAAGACGGGGTGGCGAGGAAATGGGAGGCGCAACCAGAAGGGTGAGAGGGCCGGAGCCAAGACCGGCGCTTGGCACGCAAGCCGGCGGCCACGTGGACCGGCCCCGCGTACCCAGAAGGTTTGAGACCAAGTGCGGAGCCGGGGCGAAGGGGTCCTGCAGGCTGAAGGCGGTGTAGCGGCCGCACTGGATCTGCCGCAGGGCCTCCAAGTTCCCCAGGAGGATGTCTCCCAGCCACTGGGCGTTCACGCACGGGATCCTCCACTCTTTGGCTTTCTCATACTTTAAACCAGTCGGTCTTTTTTTTTTTGGAAGAGAAAACACATTTATTAAATGTTAGACTTCTCTGTGTTCAAATTTATATTTATATTCAACAAAGCCAGTCCACATTTTCTCACGCTAGAAGTGGCAGGGATGTTTCTGTAGAGCCGACCCCGGCTGGGAAGGAAGCGTACACATGGGTCACGAGATCATCACTAGGCCTACCTTTACCTTACTGCTGTTACCTAGGCTAAATTGCATCTCATTAATTCATCTAATTTCACTCTTCTGCTAGCAATATCATACATATCGTTGCTATCCTGTTAACAGACTTTGGTTTTCACACCCTGATTTCCGTCACAAAACTATGACATATTAAGAAATGCAGAATTGCTGAAACAGCCGCTACAGCGTGCATAAACCGAAGATCAAGGACGGCTTCAGAACCACGCTTACTCTTTACAGATGAGCACCGTGTTGCTGCGGCAGAGATAGCCCGTGTACTTGGCACCTGCCAGGTAAGCCATCAACTTCAGGTCGTCCCTGTCGCGGTCGACAAATCCAGTCACAGAAATAATCTAAGGAAAAAGAGCAAGTAAGGCCAAAATACAACAACAATTTAACCCAGTTAATACAACTCTTTCTTCTACATTTTAGTTGTTTTATAGACACGTTTGTTTCCGTTCCTTCTCTGGCATCACGAGAGGTACCCAGTGACATCATCTCTAAGAATGTCAAAACCAGAACTTTGTTAACGGTGAAAATGTTACACACACAGCCAGCAAGGGGACGGAAAACAAACATACCAAATATGGGAAAACCATTTTTGTGTTACTATGACACCGTTCAGATAATCTTAATGAAGTTATACTATTAAGCGTATAAATAGTAGTCGGCTCTCCTCACTGATCCCAATTTTGAGCTCAGCCGAGTGGGAGAAGCCACAAGTGACAACGTCTGGCCAACAGCAGCCACTTCTGGTGTAAGACGCTTGCTTTACTTCAGGAATTTATGAAACGGGGTCAAAAGACTTAGGAGGATCAATGAAAGAGCGACTCTGTGCAGGAAGCCACGACTGTTACAGGAGAACAGAAGGAAGTAAGATGTCTATCGTGCTCGGCACCGGCCCGTGGGCCGTTCGCAGCCCACGGAGGACACGGGAGCAGACAGGCCCGCCCGGCAGAGGAGGAGGGGTGAGCCTTACGTGCTGGGAGCACGGCCTCCCCCCGGGCGGGAAGGCCACGGGGAAGTGCAGGGCCCGATGGGGCGGCACGAGCCGCTTCTTCTTCAGCACCGCGTTCAGCCAGTGCGCCGTGACACACCTCTTCCTCTCCTTCACCGCCTGCAAACGCAAGAGCACGGGCTGGTCTCGGGGGTTTTCACTGCAGGCTAAACACAGACTGTAAGGCTGGACAGCTAACAAGGCCACCTTTAATGGGAGTCCTATAAATAAAGGAATTTCACGAGCTTAGCACTCAATTTACTGAAGTCATGAACTACAAAGGTGTCGCAGGTTAATTTTAACACACCCCGAAAACGTTACTGGCCACCCAAGAACAAGAGCCGACCACGGGGAGAAGAGCTACACGTCTGACAACCCTGGAAATAACTGCAGTCATGGAAGGAGATGACATTTCTGATCATCAAAATTAAAACCGCCCCGTGAGAACACAGAGGGCCCTGCACACAAGTCATGAAAGAAGGTAACTGCTCACCTAAAATTAAGCACAGGGCACCTCCCCAGGGGCACCACTACCTACTCGGTAACAGGGGTTCCTCAGAGGCCGTGTGTCACACACACTGACACCCGTCTGTCTACAAATAACGTTTTTAAGCAAAGAGAAGAAATGAAGCTTCAGGGGATGAGAGCAGGCGATACTGAGGGGTAAGCTTCTGCTCTGCAGGGGCACAGAAGCTCGGGGGACGAACCGGGTCGGGCCTGCGTACGAATCCCCCAGCAGCTAAGAAATCCTGCTTCCGCCCGCTCTTCGTTCAGCGCGGCCCTGGCCTGGAGCAGAAGGCCGTCTACGCTCCCCTAGCACCACCTGGGACTTCCCCGTCTCCGTTCCTCACAGAGAGGCCTGGTGGCCACAGAGCTATCTATCTATCCCACCAAAGACCGCTGAGAATTAGTAAGACACAATTTTCTGTTTTTAGAGGTAGAAAAGAGTCCTTTCCAAACACGATCATCGCTAGAGTCACTCAGGACGCTAACACGGTCCAGAGGAAGGGACAGACTGGGTCCCATCGCAGCTCAGCCCTCACTCACCTGTGCGAACAGCCCGCTCACTTGACTCTCACAGAGCAGGTGCGTGCAGCGGCTCGAGAACGTGGGGTCCACAGCACCTCCGTGCGCCTGGATTATCTAGACATGCACAAGACCCAGAGTTACAGTCAACTGCCAGTGCCCAGGGGAAGGGAGAATTGTAATTTCAAATCAGATGGCTATTAAAAGAATCCATTATACATTTTCATAGTCTAGTTCCCCAAAAGTATAAAAGATACGTTATCGGTTATATCTACAGACTTTTCCACCCTGCACTGTACAATAAAAATGAACTTTAACACCATGTCATCTGAATTTCCAGAGGGAAAGTGGAATGTTCTTTCTAAAACAGGGTTTCTCAACTGGGCACTACAGACCTCTCCCCCTGAGACGCCAACAACACTCCCCCAGCTGCGACAGTGAAAAATGTTTCAGACATTGCCAATCGTCCCCTGGGGCTAGAATCACTGCTTTTAAGAAACTTTATTCTAAAAGGGGGAAGAAAAAAAAAAAAAAGTCAAAATGAAGTCTGTGAACACCAGAAAATTATTTTTAAAAACAGATTCAGTTTTTTGGGGTGAGGGGACTGTCCCGTACCTCGACTGCAGTGGTTACGTAGTTGTGTGGCACTAAGGGGAACTGGTCAAAATTTAAAACGCTGTATACCAAAAGAGCGAGAATTTTATATGTTAAAAAAGACCTGCCCCACGAAACAATTCCATTTCATTTACGACTTCTTAAAATTTTTTATTAAAAAAAAGTTTTTTAAACTGGAGTCTAGTTGATTTACAATGTGGTGTTAGTTTCAGGTGCACAGCACAGTGATTCAGTTACACATACACGTATACAAATCCTTTTCTTACAATATTCTTTTCCGTTACGGTTTATCACAGGACGTTGAACGCAGCTCCCTGTGCGCTACAGCAGGACCCTGCCGTCTGTCCATTCTCTGCGCGCTCGCTTACACCTGCTGACCTCACACTCCCTCCCACTCCATCCGCCCCCCAACACGCTGCCTCTTGGCGACCACAAGTCTGTTCTCTGTGTTCATGAGTCTGCTTCTGTTTTGTAGATAGGTTCGTTTGTGTAGCATTTTAGATTCCACATCTAAGTGATATCATATGATATCTGTCTTTCTCTGGCTTACTTCACTCGGTATGATCATCTCTAGGTCCATCCATGTTGCTGCAAATGGCATTATTTCATTCCTTCTTACGGCTGAGTAATGTTCTGTTGTAGATATGTACCACGTCTTCCTTATCCATTCATCTGTCGACGGACATTTAGGTTGCTTCCACGTCTTGGCTATTGTGAATAGTGCTGCTATGAACACAGGGGTGCGTGTGTCTTTTTATAGTTTTGTCTAGGTTTATGCCCAGCAGTGGGACTGCTGGATCACACAGTAGCTCTAGTTTTAGTTTTTTGACGAACCTCCATACTGTTTTCCATAGTGGCTGCACCAACTTACATTCCCACCAACAGTGTAGGAGGGTTCCCTTTACTCCACACCCTCTCCAGCATTTGTTATTTGTATTTGTTATTTTTAATGATGGCCATTCTGACCTGTGTGAGGTGGTACCTCATGGTAGTTTTGATTTGTATTTCTCTAATAATTTGTGATATTGAGCATCTTTTCGTGTGCCTATTGGCCATCTCTATGTCTACTTTAGAGAAATGTCTATTTTAGGTCTGCTACCCATTTTTCGATTGGGTTTTTTTTTTTTGTGGTTGAGTTGTATGAGGCTGTTTGTGTATTTTGGAAATTAAGCCCTTGGCGGTTGCATCATTTGCAAAGATTTTCTCCCAGTCAGTAGGCTGCCTTTTCATTTTGTTTATGGTTTCCTTTGCTGTGCAAAAGCTTGTAAGTTTGATCAGGTCCCATTTGTTTATTTTTGCTTTTATTTCTACTGCCTTGGGAGACTGACCTAAGAAAACATTGGTATGATTTAAATCAGAGAATGTTTTCCCTGTGTTCTCTTCTAGGAGTTTTATGGTGTCATGTCTTATGTTTAAGTCTTTAAGCCATTTTGAGTTTATTTTTGTGTAGGTGTGAGGGTGTGTTCTAACTTCACTGATTTACATGCAGCTGTCCAGCTTTCCCAACACCACTTGCTGAAGAGACTGTCTCTTCTCCATTGTATATTCTTGCCTCCTCTGTTGAAGATTAGCTGACTGTAGGTGTGTGGGTTTATTTCTGGGCTATCATGCCCATTGAGCCACTGATCCATATGTCTGTTTCTGTGCCAGTACCACATGCTGTTTTGATTATTGTAGCTTTGTAGTACTGTCCGAAGTCTGGGAGGGTCATGCCTCCTGCTTTGTTCTTTTTCTTCAGGATTGCTTTGGCAATTCTGGGTCTTTTATGGTTCCATATAAATTTTAGGATTATTTGTTCTAGTTGTGGAAAATGTCATGGGTAATTTGATAGGGGTGGCATTAAACCTGTAGATTGCCTTGGGTAGTATGGCCATTTTAACAATATTAATTCTTCCCATCCAAGAGCATGGGATAGCCTTCCATTTCTTTCAGTCATCTTCAATTTCCTTTATTAATGTTTTATAGTTCTCAGCCTGGAAGTCTTTCACCTCCTTGGCCAGGTTTATTCCTAAGTATTTTATTTTAGGGAGTATGATTTTAAAAGGAATTGTTTTTTCTACATTCCCTTTTTGATATTTCATTATTAGTATAAAGAAATGTAACTGACTTCTGTATGTTGTATCCTCCTCCTACCTTGCTGAATTCATTTTTGTGTGGAGTCTTTAGGGTTTTCTGTATGTATGTTATATGAATATAATGACAATTTTACCTCTTCCCGATCAATTTGGATACCCTTTTATTTCTTGTCTGATTGCTGTGGTTAGGACTTCCAAAACTATGTTGAATAGAAGAGGTGAGAGGGCATCTTTGTCTTGTTCCAGATTTTAGCAGGAGGGCTTTCAGCTTTTCACTGTTGAGTATTGTATTGGCTGTGGGTTTGTCATAAATAGCTTTTATTATGTTTTGGTTCCTCTATACTCACTTTGGTAAGAGTTTTTATCATGAATGGATGTTGAACTTCGTCAAATGCTTTTTCTGCATCTATTGAGATGATCATGCGGTTTTTGTCTTTTCCTTTGATCATGTGGTGTATCGATACTGACTGATTTGTGTATGCCGAACCATCCTCGTGAACTTGGGCTGAATCCCACTTGGTCGTGGTGTTATCATCTTTTTTATGTTTTGTTGGATTAGGTTTGCTAATACTTTGTTGAGCATTTCTGCATCCATCTATGTTCATCAAAGATACTGGCCTGTAATTTTCTTTTTTGGTAGTGTCTTTGGCTTTGGTATCAGGGTGATGGTGGCTTCACAGAAGGTCTCTGGGAGTGTTCCCTCCTCTTCAGTCCTTTAGAAGAGTCTGAGAAGGATTGGTGTAAGTTCTTCTTTGTATGTTCGGAAGCTCCCTTTCTGTCCTGGCTGATCTCCCTGACAGGGAGGGGCCTCCCAGGGTGCAGGAACCTTTCCTCTTTCACAGCTCCCTCCCAGGGGCACAGGTCCCATCCTGATTCCTTTCTCTCCTTTTTTTCTTTTTTCTTTTGTCCTACCTAGTTACGTGGAGATTTTCTTGCCCCTTCAGAAGTCCGCGGTCTTCTGCCAGCATTCAGTAGATATTCTGTGAGAACCGTTTCCACATGTAGATGTATTTCTGACGTATTTGTGGAAGGAGGCGAGCTCCACGTTGCACTCCTCTGCCATCGTGATCCACTCCTCTCCATTTACTACTTTTAAAATTTGATTTTTATGTTGATTACAGTGATGCATAAACATAGTTTAATAAGGCCCAGGACAAAACCAGCAGTTTGCTGTCCCATTCACTTTCCACTCCCCTAAGGCTGCCATATCCAGCTCTTTAACTCTTTCTTCTGGTAATTATTAATATATTCTAACTAATACATTCTATGCTATTTCTTTGTCTTTTAGCTTTAGATGTTATCTACCAACCTCCTACTGTGGAGGCCACCTTCCCCCCAGAAGCTCACACACACACACACACATGCGCGCACACGCACACACGTGTGCACACACACACGCACACACACACACACACACGTGCGCCTTCCTAATTTAGCTCTATCACAGTCCCTATTTCAATCAGCCTTTGGGATTTGATACAGTACGCCTCGCCACCTGGTCTATCACAGCACGCCAGGATGAAGTTCCTTTCTGGTACCAACTTTTGCTTTCCCTGGTGTTTACAAATGCCTCATTCCCCTCCTTCTCACCTGTCTTCTTCTTAGCTTTCCATGTACCTTTCGCTATTTCTTTCCCAGACTCTTCAAAGAAATGCAACGTGCTGGCTCAAAAGCATGTCTCCGGACCCTCCTCCCTCCAGGGGCCAGGGCTGGACTCGGCCTGGAGCGTGGGCCAGACCAACAGAGCGCGGCGGGCGACGGCACGCGGCCTCAGCAAAGCCACGGGGGAGGCGGCGCCACGCTGAGCAGACGCGCTCCCTGGAGAGGCCCGGGGCGGGGGCGTGGGCCCCCCAAGAGCCATGGGGGCGGCATTCTAAGCGGTTCCTGCAGCCCAGCAGAGCCCTCAGATGTAGCCTCCTGGGGGCCAGGGCTCTAGCCACCTGCTAAGCCGCTTCAGGACTTCCAGCCCACACAGGAACCACGGGGTAGTAAGCGTCCGTTGTTTCAAGTCACTGAGTCTTGGGGGAGTCGTCACACAGCAACACAAGACGAACGCAGTGTCACCTCTGCTTAACACGGTCCAGCCCCTCCAGTGACCTGTCTCCTCCACCCCGTGCCGTCCCTCCCGGAGGCCGCCCCCCGCTCCGGGGTTGGCCGGTCCCTCTCCACCCGCTCTCACGCCTGTCTGGACGGCCCTGCACCCTCACCCTCGGAATCCCTTCCCAGCTCTGGGTCACACCCCACCCTTGGCCACACCCTCCTCTCGGCTGGCACAGCACGTTTGTAAGAATGGCACATGGCAGGCACAGTTTTTGACTGGGGGAGTCCGAAAATATCTTCATCCCACAGTCCCATCTGACTGACGGACTGGATATGGCATCCCAGGCTGGGAATCTCGGGCTGCCTTTGAAAGCCAGACACCCGCCCAGGTCCCGTTGGTAGCCTCCTCAGCCCTGAGCCCGGGCGGCCCTCACACACTGCGCTTCCACGGCGGCCCCAACAGCGCCCTCTTCTCTCCTTTCAATCTGCAGAAACGCCCTTCAGTTGTAAGCGACCTTCTTTCAACTTTCTTGCCTTCATTTCCTCTGTTCCCAAACTTCTAGGATTTAATTTTGGACCTCTCGGACTAGCCCTTTAACTGACAAACAAAAACAAAACCCCCCAAAACCAAAAGCAAACCTCTTCTTATCTCTGAATTTTATTCCACTTTTTTTTTCGGGATAGTTTCTAAATATCATTACCCCCTACACTTCCATAATTAAAAAAAAAAAAAAACGTCCACCGTTGTAACTCAGACAGGCGTCTCCTCCCCTGCCCCTGGCGACTGCCCTCCTTCGCGTGCTCAGTGCTTCCCAGCCAAGCCCCAGCCCAGCCACCTCCCGGGCCTCCCGTGCCCAACATCTCACGGCCACACGCGCACCTGCCCACGCTCCACACGCTCTCAAGACGATGGGGAGCAAACTCCGGTCCCTACAACGTGCCAGGTAAGTCGGGTCTTGGAAGGGACGGCCTGGCCTTGGTCTCCGGCCGTCCATGCCTCCTGGACCCCGACCCTAACCCCGGCCCCCGGAGCGTGCTCTCCCTCTGCCGCGCCCCTTCTGCGCCCCCGCGGCCGTGCCGACGTCACTCTCTCCACTGGGACCCCTCCCTCCCCTGAACTCTTACTCGGCCTCGGCCTCGCAGACGGGGTCCTCTGCTTAACAAGCACCCGCCCCGGCTGGCGCCTTTCTCCAGGCTCTCCCGCACCCAACGTGCTGTTCACTGCCACCTGAGCGTGCGGCTGTTCCTCCACCCGTCTCACGGTTTCCTCGCTCCTGTTCAGTCACCAGCGTTCCCTGCGTCTGACAGTGTGCCTGGCACGCGGCGGGGGCTTAAACACCAACAATGCTTGCAGGGAAGCCCACTGAAGATGCATCTGAAGCACACAAACTCATGTTTTTAAAGAAAATTGGACTCAATTTTGATTTGTGGCACTGCAAGTGTTTACTTTTCCTTTTCTTTAAAGGCCACTGTGCAAACTAATAAATCAATCAACGGACTCAGTTCCACACCTGGACTAGAAGACTCTGAGGTCTCTTCCAACCACTCGCCTTTGGAGAACAGAGATGACACAGGTACATATAAGTCCAGGGTCCCAACCCGAGGGCACCAAAACCCGATCTTCTTCCCACACCCCCGGTTATATACAAGTCATCTGTGCCACTCAGAATTTCAGGACTGAAAATAATCTTAAGAAAGTCCAACCTTTTCCCCTTACAGTTAGGAAAACTGAAGCCCAGACAGCGGATCTGCCCAAGGTCCCAGGGGGTGTTAATAAAAATGCCCATAACACCTTCAGATATTATATGTATGTGTATACGTATATGTATACGTATCTGCATCTCGGTAACCTTACCCTTTTCCAGGTGGCCAGCAGCTGTTTGTCAGACATCTGCTCTGGATAATCCGCAACTGCGAACACACATCCCAGTAAGAAGCCTTCCTCTGGAACTAGAATAGAATCATAAAAATTAAAGTCCCAACCCCATGAATGTGTGCACAAAACATAAGCAAACTCATTTTGCAGAGTTCACTATGAACGTGTGAAGCGAGTCACGCCTGACCATCACGTATCCACCAGTACGGTGAGGACCTCGGGCACACTGCTGCAAACATAGTTGCTCGCCTGTCTACGTCAAGTGACCGAGAACATGAAACCAACGGCTCCTGCCTGGGCACTGAGCATCCCGAGCTGGTCCCTGCGGCGGCCTGATGTTCTATGGACGCCAGTGTTCACCTCAGGGTATGGCGTCCCAAAGTACCAAAGAAATCTAACTGTTCCGTCCTCGTAACTACACCCTCTGTTAGGTAACGAGACCCCCATTCCCCGTTTTCTAAGCGTTATTTTGGCATGAATCCTTACCCTACCCGCAAACACTCTCCAAGTAAGTACGAGACTTTTGGGAGAAGAAAAAGGAAGAAAGCACATTACTAACTCTCTACTGCTGGGTCGTGTCCGAACAGCTGGTGCGGCGGCTGGCACGGCAGGGCCTGGGGCGCCTGCGTTTGCATCTGCTGCTGGTGCAGGCGCTGGAGCTGCTGCAAGTGCGCGAGCTGGTGCTGCAGCGCCTGCTGCTGCGGGGGGAACTGAGGCTGGTGGGCCTGCGGCGGCGGCCGAAACGGGGGCGGCGGGTAAGGCTGCTGCTGGAGCTGCAGGGCCTGCTGGGGCGGCAGGTGCGGGACGGGCGGCGGGGCCGGCGGCGGCGGCGACAGATGCGGCTCCGGGGTCACTTTCGCCTGGCTGAGCAGCGCTGCGTTCGCGTGGCCCTGCTGGCCGTGGTTCACCTGCGGCTCTAAGGTCTTCGTCGGAGCTGCGAGGGACTGTAAGATCTGGAAACAGAGATCAGGCGAGGCGGTCAGCAGCAGCTGCTGGCGGGCGCTCCCCGCCCTCGTCAGGAGGGCAACGGCACGCCCTACACGCCGTCAGCCAGACGTTCGCTAACCGCACGGTGCAAACACAACCGCCGGCGTCTCCTGTGCACTAAGCATCACCAGTCTCAGTGAAGCAGATAAATTCATATTGTGAGACATCTTCACCAAAATGGGAAACTAACCTAAGTGAAATGGAATAAGCTGATGAGTGAAAGTTGACCGACACAAGCTCAAGTGGCTGACGTGCTCTAGAGCAGAGGGACGGGTGTCCGGCCACACTGACCTCGCCGGCCCCGGGGCGCGGCCTTGTCCCTCCGGGGCCCCCTCCTGCCCGGCCACGAAGGCACCGGCAGCCGGAGAGCCAGACCCAAGCCTCCTTCCCACAGCTGCTGCTTCCCAACGGAGCAAGGGGTCCGGCAGAGGCGGACGCAAAGAGCCCAGCCGAGTGAAGGCACGGGACACAAGCGGCCCTGGAGAGCAGCCGCCGGCCCCTCCCGTCTGCGGTCGTCCTGCTCTGCCACAAGGACGAGGGGCGGAAGAGACACCAGCACCAGGCTTGCTCGCGTGGTCGACCTTCCCCCAGCCGAGAGCCCCTCAGCACAGCTGGTGCACTCGCCTTCCTCAGAGGTGATGGGAGCTCCGCACGTGGGACAGAACACCTCAAGCTAGAGAACCGCCGCCAGCCAGCCGAGGTTGAGTGAACCCTCCTTCCCAGGGACAGGAGTCGGCCGAGAGCTGAACAAGCTGCAGGGCGGGAGGGGGCAGGACGGGGAAGCAGGAGACACCAGCTCACTGAGCGTCAGATCGCCTGTCATTTTACTACCCTGCGCAGCGCTGGATGTAACAAAAGAAACGTGTCATATGATGAATCTTCCCAACATGCTCAAGTAACAAAAATTGGAAGCCAACTTCCTATGGTCAAGGAAACCAGTAACAAACAGATTTTACCAAAAGTCAATCGATACAATTTATCCCTATTAAAACATCCTTGTCATTTAAATAAAACTCCAGAAATGCAACTTTCACATAAACCAAAAACCTATACAAAAATCTCAAATATGTTTTTGACATGTGTCTGGCACTTAAAACAGACTCCAAAACATAAAGGTTATATAATTTGCAAGAGTAACAGACTTTGGATTTAGTGGTGAAACAAATTAAAATTGAAATAAGTTAAACTCAAGGGTTTGAGTACATCTGTCTTTGAAATCACCCTATAGGTAAGACATCTCTATAAGGAGACTCTTTGGGTACTTCAAAAACTCCTCAAGTTGAGCTCTGAGCAGGAAAAAAAGTTTTCAATACGTTTGTAATTAACAGGATAACTAATTCTTCTCTATACAAGTATTAAAAAATACCCAGGAAAGTGGAGGGAGAAATGAACCCCACCACATCCCTGCCCAAGTATACGGAACAGCATTTGGGATGAACATTTCCATAAAAAAGCAGGCGGGAGTGGGGAGGGGACCCTGCTTGGATATCTGCAGATGGGCCACGCGCCCACACGAAGGACGCTGGTCTGGCGCAGGGGTAACGGGGTCGGGGTGGGAGGGAGGTGTCATCACTTTACAGCCTGTGGCGCCATTAAAATGTAAACTTTCGTCCATATATTACTTTCTCACCCCCAGAAGTAAACAGCCTGCCCGTCTGCCGTCATGAACAGGGCTGACCTGACTGCTGCCCGGGGCGTGCTGCTGCCCCCCAGCTCAGGGGGCTCGCGATGGCGTCAGGTGGGCCGGCAGGAACGCCCGGGGCCGGGACCCAGCTGGAGGCCCCTTCCACGGCGACCACGATCTGAAGGGGCTGGGGGAGGCCAGGACGCGACAGGGGGGGCAACTGAGAGCAGACAGAGATGCTGGCAAGAGCCCAGCCGGGCTGAAAGGTGGACGACGGCCTGGAAAGCCGTGCACGCACCTGGCCAGCCCGGCTCGGGAGCGGGCACCCTGTCAGCCCAGGGGGGGTGAGGTGCCCCTGAGGACACCGTGCACGCTCATCAGATGGCTTGTTCAACCCTCTGATCTGCCTCCGGCTGAGAACCGATGTTAGTCCTGAAGAATCGAAGAAAAAAGAGTCTCAACTGCTTGGGCACGTAATTCGCCACATGCAAACTACAGTTTTCAGTGAACGTCGAGTCTGAATCCTTCCCTCCTGGTTGTCACAGTCATTATTTAAACTGCTTAATACCGAGAGCCACAACGTTTTACATAAAACAGCATGACACACACCACACGGCTCCTAACCTCCAGAAATCTGCAATTTAAACAGGAGTTTGATGGTTGCTATGTTTCCTCAACCCCCTGATCTAATTTTAAACCAAATCTTTTATTTCTAACATTTCCAAGATTCATTTTCTTCACATCTAGCAGCAAAATGTCCTAGTGTTCTGACACTGCTGAAGAACCCTCAGAGGATCTCTTCGTAAGGGTTCTCGTTAGTGATCAAAACCATTCCCTCGCTAGAACTGGTCCCGCGTCTGCACGCGGCTGAGTAGATCAGGTCCGTCTTCTGCGGAGGTCTGGCCTGCAGGACGACGCAAAGGCAGAGATACGCCCAGCCCGCCCCCCCCCACCCGGTGTAGTCAGCATTTCCATTTCCAATGAGGTGAGTTTACCTCTACATCCGAATGGAGGGAACTTGGGATTTAAGTCAACATCCACTGTATCTGAAAACTGCGGAATCCAGTAGAAATGGCCAGTCACTGATCCGCGGTGCTTTCCACCCGCCAGTGAACGGAGAGCACCGCACATCCGTCCTGTTCCCACTCCTAGCTCCTCAGCCGACGAGGGGGAAAGAGGCTTTGCACACCTGCTCCGGCATCCTCCCAGCGCCCACGTGGGTCTCCGCCTGCCAGCAGGGCAAGCCCCCTGGACGGCCCAGGCCTCCTCTCCAGACCAGCTGGCCCTCCAGCCTCCCCCGCCCCCAATTTCTGATCTTCTCTCCGCTCTGCCTCTGGCCTGGCATCCGCATCCCGCCCTCCCCGCGTGCTCCGGCTTCCGACCACCTCCTCGCTCCCCGCGAGGTCCCTACAGAGCTGGGTGCTGACGCGTGGGCCCAGGTGCCCACAGGTGTGCCCACTCTTTCCTGGGCTCCACCTTCTCCCCGAGCCTTGGTGACACCGTCGGGCGAGGCCTGGCCCTGCCATTCTCTGACCACCTCATCTCAGGGGCCTCCTCCTCCTTCCCTCAGCCACTCGCTGCCAATCACCCTTCAGACTCAAACTCACCTCCCGGCCCCGCGGGTTAACACAAAGCGTGACGGGCCGGAGCTCGGGAAGGCTGGCGCGCGGGAAGTGAGCGCACGGACGGAGCCCCACTCCACGGGGCGCAGCTGCTGCTCAGCCCTGAAGGACGGGCACCGTCCAGACTTCAGATGCCAGCTCCGTTCTGCGACACCCTCCACTTCTCAAGGCAGCCCAGAAACCCCATCGTCACGGACAATCTCACGATTTGGGCAAACAAATCAAATTTAAGTTATCTGGGCCAAACTAAACGTGTTGAGCGGAACGCGGCCCGTCAGTGACTGGTGCGTGACCTCGCTCTCCGCCTTCATCACCAAAGCCACCGCGCCCCCAAAACTGCCTTCCCTTCCGGGCTGCCAGGTACCCGTCACCGCGGGGCTGCGCTCCACGGCCCCCTCCCCGCCTGGGCCAGACTCCACTGGGCTCATGCTCGCTGACGGCCCAAGCCGGGGTCGCCAACTTACACTGGCTCCTAACCGGCTGCGGTAACACGTCTTCCCAGAATCTCGGGTCGACTGTCGGAACCTTGCCCCCGAAGTCCCTGAGCCCCGTCTCCCGCCACACACTCTGCCCGCCTTTCTCTGATGCCACCCCTCCGGCGTCTCGAGGACCAGGCGCTATCAGCTGGTCACTGGGAACCCGAGGGAGGGAGGGGAGGAAGAGCACTTTTCATGCATCTTCAACCAATAAAGACTCGTTAAAACCACCCCCGCCATCAGACTCGATTGTGGTGCTGCGACTCGTGATAAGCAGCAGCTACTGGCCCCCCGCCCCGACCAGATCCCCCAGTGGCTCCTTACACGGAAGAGAAGACCCTGCGTGTCAACCTCCACCCACTCACCTACGTTCAAGCCTCACTGACCCTCCTCCCTTAGAACAGGGGCCCCAACGCCCCGTGAGGAGCCGGGCCGCGCACAGGAGGCTTCATGTGCCGCTGCCCATCGCCTGCACCCCCCCCACCCCCGTCCGCGGAAAAACTGCCTTCCACGAAACCGGTCCCTGGTGCCAGGAGGGTTGGGGACCGCTGCCTTGGAACACGGCAAGGTCACGCCTACTCCAGGGTCTCCACAGCTGCCGCCCCTTCACCCGCAGCTCTGCCCTCCGTTCTGCCAGGGCCGCCTGGAGTTGAGTCTCCACTTAATTTAAGGAGCCTCCTCCGCCAGCGGCCCTTATAATACACGGCCCCTTGTTACTGCCTTCCAAACACCTATGCTGACCGTCGGTCTGCTCCCCCTCAAGGAGGGCGGGGGCCCGTCTGTCTCATTCACCACCTTGCCTCCAGGGCCCACAAATACGCAGACGGGGGCCAAAACACCACCCGACCACCTTCTCTCCGTCTTCAAGTGGAAAACGTTGACGAAAACTTTCAAGGTCCATCCTGTACCAACAAGCTCCAATCACAAAACTGTACATTAAAATTAAGGCTTCGTCAACGAATGAAATAATTTACGTTATGCTATTTGTCTACCGTGAAGTTCGGTATAAGCAAACAAGGAACAGCTGGCAGACTGCAGGCTTCTCCTTGCTGCCACTGCTAATGAGACTGAGCAAGAGTGGAAGCCGTTGTCCGGGGACAGCGCCCGCCACTGGCGTCCTGGTGCCAACTCAGCAGTCAGGTCTCCAACTACGTGCCCGCCGTCACCCTCTCGTACACGGCATTTATGACACTGAAATACGTATATGTGTACGTATACACAGATAGAGACTGTAGGACACGCTCTCAGGCAAATAAATACTGCTTGTAAGCTACTTGTCCTGAAGAAGCAGAAGACAATAAAATAAATATTTAAAAAGGCTGTAAAATCCAGTATTTAAATCTTTGCTTTTCAAAGAGTGACTTACGTGCGCTACGTTGGCCGGCCGGTTGATCTGCTGAATGTCAGCACTGTTAGTGATGTTTCGCAACGTCCGCACAGCTGGACTCCAAGCGGCTATCATCTCTGACCTTTCGGAACTCTGGAGGTTTTGTCCTGAAGCCATTAAACTACCGCGGACCTCGGGGGGCAGGATGTTCCCTGGGACCGGCGGCACGTTGGCGCACAAGTTAATTAACCCGGGCTCCTGGCCGGGAGGCAGCCTGCGCTTCGCCGCCGCTAACTGCGGGACCTCCGCGGGGGTCCAGTTTAAATTTCTCTCTTGTTTTTCAGGGGACGAATCTGAAGAATCGTCAAACATCAATTCCCCTTTAGACTTTTCAGTGTTCGATTTGGGTGAAAACTGCTGGTCCCCCGAGGGGGAGCCTTCCTGAGAACTGGCGGGGCTCGACTTCTCGTCTGTGCTGCCCTCATTTTGGGAATCTTGTTCCTCGTTTTCCACCCCCTCCTCGTCCTCGTCCTCCTCCTCTTCCTCTTCATAAACGATGAGACGAGGGTGGTAAAGTGCTTCGTCCTTCTTCGTCTTCTCAGATATGCAATCCAGGACCCAGTCGGGCGTCACGATTTTAATACTTGCTCTCTTTAAAGCACATTCATATTTCTCCTGCGGGTGAAGCACAAACACACACAAACAAAACTGCAAGTTTTATCAGATTTCCTAGAAGTATGCACTCGAAGCAAGAACTTTAGGAGAGGGATACAGCTCCTGTTGTTGCCACTTTACCCAGAGGAGAAGCTCACATCCCTTTTAGACAGAGAACACGAGCACAACGAACCGTGTATCAACGGTCATAGGACGGCCTCAGGTCTGCCGAATCAGCTCTTACAAAGGCAACTTTAAGTAACGCTACGCACAGCTAGGAATCCTGAGAGAGACTCTCAGGAGCGCAAGGCGGCCTGCCGTCCAATCTGGTTGTCACTGACTGCCGCTCTGTGCCAAGTGTCACTGAGGACGGGGCACCTTCAGGGCCACAGGCAGTCCTGGGAATGCGGGGACGCTCCTCAGTCAGGTGGGCGAGTGTTTATGGAGCTCATTCTACCTAAGACACAAAGGCCGCAACGATTCTCTGACCTAGCGAGGCTTCTGACTTAGTTCTGGACGGAAGTTAAACATGCAGCGGGAATACAACAGAAACCCAGCGCGAAGTCCCGCGGGCACTGGGCAGGGGCGCTGACCGGCAGGCAGAGGGCGGAAAGGAAGGAACGCCCGAGGGAAAGGGAGATGAGCAGGGACTCTTAAACGAGAGTTACGTGATAAAACAGCTTTAAAATAAACAAGCTTGGAAACATGGCTCGGTTAACCGACAGAGTCTGACCCACCTGCTCTAAAGCCTCGGATAACAGCAATTCTCGGGAAAACACATAATTGGGGCCCTATGCTAAATCCAATTCCTGCTGTTGGCAGGGGGCCGGGCTGGAGGATCCGAGGGTCTCTCCCCAGCTCCACCTTCAGCCTTCAGCGGGGGTGAAGTATTTACACCCAGAAACCAGCTCCCTCCTCCAAAGACTAATCAACCTACTTTGTTTTTCTATTGATTGTTATGAAATTCCTTCATTCTTCTCAATTTAAAATATTCAAGAATACAAAGGATAGTTTCATCATGCCATTTATATATTTTCTCCAAAAATTTATCAAAAAATGCAAAAAAATGAATTTGCTTTAAACATGCCATTTATTTTTTGTGTGTAGTCAGCTAGTCTGTTTGACAAATCCACTCTATTCATATGCTGCCTCAAATTATAATTTGACTCTTCAGAAGTATTCACTCATAGTTTTAAAAGTTATAAAGACTTCATTCCCCTTAAAGTAGCTACCTAAAATCAAATGATTTATTTTTAGCCATAAATGAATACTGATATAAAAAGAAACCCTACACTATTTAACCAAAGAATACTACTTATCTCTTAAATTGCTATGTAAAATATAATTTTTTACTCAAGTAGATTTTAAGATTCACCTCAAATTTTCAGAGTCTCCGCTTGGACTGTGCAGCTTACTAAGTTACAACCAAACTCATGGGCTGACAGGTTATTTTCTTGTCGGGAAATGAGCATGAGGAACAGCATACATTTACGGGCTACCTCTGCTTCAAAGACGCCCTAGAAAGGGACCCTCTTGGCAGGTGGGTGTGTCAGCCTTCCACTCCCCCTCGCCCAGGCCCGGCCACATGCCTCCCACCCCTCCTGTGAGTCAGTGCACTCGGGTGAAACACACACAGCGTTGATTCAGACTGAAGGCAACAAAAAAAGGAGGTAGTGACTGACATGTGGAAACATGAGCTACTCAAAAGACTTTCCTACTATAAATAGGCTTAATTCTCAAACTTATAAATAATTGTTCATGGAAGGAAAAAAGCTTGATTTCCACACAACAGTCGTTCTCAAACTTCATGTGCCTCAGGGTCCCCGGGCTCCCCCTTTCCTGGCAGGTTCTGATTTACTAGGTCTGGGGCGGGCTGGACAGCCTGCGGTTCTAACAAGTCCCGGGAGGCTGATGCTGGTGACCTGGGACCCCACCTGGGACCCCAAAGCCCTACAGCCCTCCAGTGCTTAGAGAGAAGAGCCCTGTGCTTAAGGAGGTACACACAGTTTTAAATATTCCAGATTATTAAGAAGGACAGTACACTGAGAGCTTCACCAAATGCATGTTTATAACTATCCTCAGTACAAGCCTTTTAAAAAATTGTGAAGAGGACTAATACGTATTGTCACAAAAATGAACTGAAGTTTCAGTGGACGTAAAAGGAAACTCTTAGAGATTCAAAAAACTCTTATTTTCAACATGAAATAAACCCAAATTTCTTTGTATTTAGAAGTCACATCTGGCTCAAAACAAAATTTATAATCATCTCACATCCTTTGTGGAATGAAGCTGTGTATAAATAATATAAACTAATGTTATCAGCTTTTGTAAAACGGAATCCAGTTAATTTAAATGAAGTTCAAAGAAGACACCTGATTACTGGGAATACTTAAATCACATTCAAAAAAGGAGAACGTACATGGGACGCTTACCCCCTTTGGTTCTGGAACAACCAGGTGCGTGCACTTCTTGTCGAGAGTCAGCTGGCAGCCCCCGCCATGGAAGGTGAGCATGGCCCACAGGGCGCTTCTGTCCTCAGGGGACACCTGGCAGGAACCAGAAAGCAAGCTTTCATCAGGCAGCTCCACCTCTGCTTACCTACTTGCTCACTTTATGATTAAAATACACTGTGACATCATAACAATTTTGCTTTATCTACTTTCTCCCTTACTGAATGAAATTAACCTAAGGGTATTAGTGGGAAAAACAGATGAGCTTCTAGCTATTTGCTTGTTATAATAAAAACTTTTACTCCTATCGTAAGTTTTATAATCGTCACTTTTTTTGCCTTGTCACCAAGTAAACTGAAAAATACTTATATCCACACTCCAGAGATTGAATGGAGGATTATTTCGTTCTATAACAAAACTGATAGGAAAAAGAACTAGTACACCACTCTATCTTCCACCTGTGTCATTTTTTAAAATGTTTAAATACAACAGTACCAAAATCATATTTAAGGAACTCCTTAATAATTAATGGATAACAAATAAATACTAAGTATGAAATGGATAAAACAAAAGGTAAAAATACAGTGGTGCGTAAGCTCAGGGGAAAACGTAAGTATCAAACACACAGAAAATAAGGCAAGCATAAAAGGAACAATTCTTATGCTTGCTGAGCGATGAAGTGGAGACTCCAGATGGAACGGCTCACGTGGTACAACAGGTTTCACTACAACAACCGACCAGCTACCATTTATTGCCTGCCTCCTCTGTGCCAGGAACTGTGCCAAGGGCTCCGCGTCCACCCCTAATCCCCGTGACCCGGTGGTGGGCTGCACACTCACAGAAATGACAGCTAGTAACTGGAAACCCAGACCCGGCTCCAAGCTGTATTTTCCCACTGCTCTAGACTGCTTCTCTAAGGGCGGTTACGACCAAACGTAATTACTAAAAAATAAATTTTAGCGTCTCAGAGACAAAAGAAACATTTAAGAGAAATAAAGGTGTTAATCCTAAAATAATCCTCTAAGTCAATTTTTTTCTAGATAACTTATTATAAATTGTGAATTATGGTTAAGACTTCTGAACTTTGTCTCAAGTTAATTTTTTTAAAGTGTTGACAAATAGCATGTTTTTTCCTTGTTAACTGCCATTATTCAGCCAGCCAAAAATCTAACATTCTATAGCTACTCTCATCCATTTTACAAATATTCCCAGAAATTATTTTGCATTCCGTACTACTCTGTGAATACTAACAAGAACACATTAATTTTACAAAATCACTTTAAAAATCATTATTTTATCTCTCTTTAATTTAGTAAGGCAGTGTCACATTTCAGGATACTGGATCAGAAGATGTTATTTTTCTTAGAGACTTTCACAAAAACATTTATATCCTGCAGCCTTTGGAGGTGAGATTTAATTACGTGATAATACAGATTACTCTAATGAATCATTACATAATCTTTACTTAAAACGAAAGAAAACCCATAATCTAGATATGCCTTTATCACAAAGACTGGTCACCCATCAGTTAGGTATTATTTTTATTTCACTGACGGCAGTAACTCTAGTCCTGTACCCTGCTGGCCTGGGTCCTGGCCCGGGTCTCAACAGGGCACAGAAGTTGCTGTGGAAAGAACATCACATCGGGAAGAAGGGAGGCCTGGAATGGACACAGGGCCGCCAAACTCCAGCTAAGAGCAACTCGGAAAACCTCTGAGAATCAGGTTCTTCATCGGTGTACGTTTGGGTTAAATGACTGAACGTGTGTACCAGCTCATTCAATGAATCTGTATCAGCATAATTAAGAATGCTCTTTCCACACCAAAATGTTAATGATAGTTACCTAGTGGTGACAGGATTATGGGGACATTTTAATTTTTATACTTTTCTGTATTTTCCAAATTTGCAAGAGCATTAATTTTATAACTGGGGAAAAGTGTTTTTCTTTTTTTTAAAAAGTAATCTTCCTAAACTACAAATCTACGGTCTCAGCTAAGAAAGCCTGGATGTCTCCTCAACACCTTACGGCTAAGGTCTGGAAGTTTCCAGGCGGTGTGTCGGGCCTTCCTGATCTGTGTGTGCCCCGCCCCTAACCTCAGCTCAGCGCCCGCGGCCCCTGCACTCCCACAGCAAGCTGCCCCTCTGAATGCGCACCACCGTCCCGAGCAGAGGCTACACCTCCACCCGCGTCCCTCTCCAGGAAAGGCTTCCCTCTGTGCCCCGGGGGCGCCCTCCTTCTCCAGGTCTCCCCGCCAGATGCTCCTGGCCTGCGGCTCCACCAGCTCCTCCTCGTCCCGCCTTGCTTACGAGCTACCACCCTACCGACTGGAGCCTAGAGTCTCAGGTGAGAATCAACGTCCTCCACTTTGGTACCTTCGATAGGACCCAGCACAGTGCCAGGCACATGGGTAGGCAGTCAAGAAATATTTGTTGATTGAGATGCAGAATGGAAAGGGCTTTGATCTCTTTAGTCTTCGAGATTTAAACGAGGACCCTGGCCAGGCTCTCCATCGGACTCGCGACCTGCCCCCGCAACCTACCCAGCCCACCACAACAGAGGTCTCAGCCTGCATCAGTACCGGCTCAGAGGAAGGCAGGTGATGTCTGTGCTTCCCAACTTCTGCTGGCACAAGCTCCCTTCCCTACCTCTCCCTGGAGAGCTCTGGAAGACTCCAACAAAGAGCTCCAGCTTGTGTCAACACCCTGACGGGAAAAGACAGAAGGTCACTGAGAACCGCCGAGCAAACAGTCCTCGCACAGCGCCGGAGCCCTGCCGTGCGCACGTGTGCGTGTGCAGCTGCTCCAGAGGCCTACTGGGTGCCGGCTAACCGTCATGATCGCCCCTCCTGGTGCTGCTCCCACACCCTGCACCCGCTCCACCTCCGCGTATGTTACAGTCCCCTTCTGGACCGGGCCCTCACCCGAGGGGGGAACCTGTATCCTCATTTATCCGCACCCCTGGGCGTTGTTCCTGTCACAAAGCATCCTCACGTATTTGGTGAACCGAAGTCCTTTAGCTGCACACTGAACATACGTTTGTTAGTATGTCTCACAACTGAATTCACATTTTTTAGCAACCACAAAATACTAGTGTCCCCAGTGCACTTTTCTGAACCAGCGCTTCTTCGTATGAACTAGTATCAAGTAAAGCCTTCCCCAGTCTTAGCTGAACGATCTTTATTCAAATAAAGCAGAGCTTTCTTTTCACCGTCACGAGTGGCGAACTGTGAGAATAAGTGCAGTAACTGACCCATAAAGATCATACCGACTCTGATTGTTATTCCTAACGAATGTACTTAAAAGGCTATAAAATTCTGCCAGAGCGCTTGCTGCGTCCGCCTTGGTCCACTCCAGGCCCAGCCGCTCCCCACCTAGAGAAACACCTGCAGCCGGGCTGCTTCCCAGACGCCCATGCGTGCCCCCCCTGCTTCCTTCACGGGGTCCCCGTTCTCCTCCTCCACTGACCTCACCTGTAGCTCCTCAGCCCAGAACCCGAGGTCTACCTAGACCCCTAAGCCTGTGTGCCAGCCACAGAGCCCCGCGCTGCCGTCTTCCCACTCCCGGCTCACCGAGCAGCGCAGAGGGGCACCAACTGTCGCTCCGCACTGCTCCCTGGGGCCCTGCTCCATCCCTGCAATAAAACCAACCACTACGTCTGACTTCACTCTCTGACTTCACTCTCCGTCCCTAAGCATAACACCCCTCCTCCGGCACCACCTCTGTCTACTTCCAAGTCCCCTTTCTCCCCAGATCTCCCTAACCCCACATGTTACTCGAGGCTCTCTTCCTATCTGCTCCCCTCTCTAGCCCCTCTGCAACGAAGCAGTAGCTCTCAGCCCCTCACGCCCGACACTCGGACAGTGAGGGGCTTCAGTCCGACTTCATCATCTTCCCTCAAAGGTCAGGGTCCTCTCTGTTTCCCACGTCTGGCGATGTTCCTAATTTGGAAAAGGAAGTCATCTGACTAGTGGCCTCCTGTGGAGCACCCGCCACAGGCTCTGCACGCAGAGGCCCACTGTGAGCACCGGCTCCTCTTTGCACAGCATCCCCAAGTCCCCAAGACCTTCTGATTCCCATCCGTTCCCTAGATCCACGCCGTCTTCTTCTACACGGTGCTAACCTGAGTCCAAGTCCTCATCTCAAGTCTAAAGACTGTGACTGTCCCTCCTGCCCACATTCCCATCCTTACCCTGCCCTCTCTGTCCTGCTTAGAGCTCCCAGACCAGTTCCACCTACAAGATTGCAGGTGATGTTAATTTGTTTTTTTCCTGTGTTTTCCAAATGTTCTGACGTAAACGTCTGTGTTTGCAATCCAAGATTAAATATGTAAGAGTGAAACAGCCGGCTACTTTATCGAGTTTCCCGTATTCTCTGCCCGCCTGCCTGCGCGCTTGTTCTTCTCCCCTCCGCCCAGCCACACGGCCTGTTCTGAGGCCGGTCCCCTCGCACGAGCCTCTGTGCCCCCATCCGGCTCCGCTCCAGTTCCGCCTGTCGTTTCAGGCCCCTCACATCTTGCCACCTCCACCAAGGCTTTCCTGATCCCACGGTCTACACCAGCGCCACCTGCTCTAAACTCACACCCCAACACCCGTGCCCCCGATTTAGCACATCCTGCATGTGTGCCAGGCGCACTAAAACCGTAGATGTTAAGTGTACTGCATAATAACCTGTTACATATGCCGGAACCTTTGTTAAATGTAATCTCAGCTCCATTTCTCTCCAAGACTAAAAAGTTCTCCAGTGCTAAACTCATCGTTAATATTTAATCATGCCTAACCCCTAATTTTAAACCCTGTTTTAAATTCACATGCTCTTGATGTTCTTTTTTATTTCCTGAGTCGGGTCCGCTAAGTACCACGTCACTATGACCTTGATCCCAGAAAATACCCACAGGACTCCCTGCCCCGGCTTCTTCCTCTCTCTCTGGATAGCGGGCTCTGAATCATGAACCCAGAAATCCAATCAGTACAAATATAATTAAATGCAAAATTTACATTTTAGCCACAGTACACTGTGTTTATGCATAAGGAATAATAAAATATTTTCATTTAAAAAACTTTTCTGATATTTACTATACATTTGGAACATACAGAGAAGTATAAACAATAAAAATTACATGTAACCACAGTATCCATCATGAAAAGATTTTCATCTTAGCCAACTTTAAAGATCATCTAAATATACATTTATAGCTAAGATGTGAAAAATGCTGAAAAATACAAATACCAATAAAATTCTGGTTCTTAAGGGGGAAAAAAGCCAACTTTTCAAGGATCTCTATTAAATCAATGTAGCAAAAACAAAAAGAGAGGATTTTATAATTTTAAAGAACTTTCAGAATTTACAAGAGACACAAAAACACAGTAACAAAATTAATTTTACTTATTGCTTGGACAGAGAAGGGATCATGGTGATACCGTTTGTACGAAAAGCTGAGTCTGGCCGATAATCTAACAATATTAAACTAATATTACCTGGTCCCATAATCCTCTACTACGAAGGTGTAAGAAAAAGGCAAGATTATAATCAAATTCCTTTTCGTCTCACCTAATATTCTTGATACACCCCTTTCTCAAAGGCTTCCACAGAGATGGAAGACTAAACGCCTTCTCAAAACTATCACCTTAAGAACTACAGACAGGGATGAGGCCTATGAGGTCAGAGAAAATGGGAGCCCTCTGAACTGTGCTTTTTCCTGCCCAATGGCTACTACTTGTTCCACGTAATCTAAAAAGTGCGTTTAAACCAACACCAACTTGATTTTTCATAATAACTGTCTACAGTTTGAGGGTTTTTTACCTAGGGGGTTGAGAGGACAGAATACCATAAAAGAATATTAAACATTCACTTCTCACACTACCCAGAATTCAATGCCATTAACATTTTGGTCCCTCTCACAAATATTTCTTATATATTATATTTGGTTGATGTAATACTGTACATAACTATGTTATATCCTGCTTTTTCCCCAGTTAAAACATTCCCCATGTCTTTACATATATTCATAAAACAAACTTCACAACTGGCTACATAGCTAGATTACTATGTAAGTGTACAGAACAGGTTTCTTAAACATTTCCAAATCCTGGGTCATCTGATTGTTTCCAAATTTACCCTCGTATAAATAAAGCTGCGCTGAACACCTTTATGCATCAATCTGCCCTCATTTCTATCAATTTGGGATAAACTTCTAAACACAAGAGAACTGCAGGGGAAGCAGAAACACTATTTTATGGCTCTGACCCGGCTCAACTTTTCTAGGAAACCACTGCACTCCTGCCGGGGGAGGGCAAGCTTGTCTGAAGCTCCGCCAGCACCGAATACACTGTTACAAATTTGATAAGCAGAAAATCTTATCTCAGCGCTATTAAAAAGTTCACGTCTTTGTTTATAAAGTGTATCAAATGTTTTGTTATACTTATTTGTAATTCCTCTTTATAAAAAGTTGTAAATTCATTTTTCTGCCTTATTTACTGAGGTCTTATTTTTTTCTTTTATTGATCTGCATGAGCCCCTTATTTATTAATAAAATTCTCTGCCTTTATTTCTGAATGAATTTTCCTTGTCATCTTTTAATTTCATTTTTACTATGTTTTCATATTCAAGTTTTAAATCTTTGTAATCCTTTAGAAAGACCACTTTCACCCATTAAAGCTCTAAATCTTAAGATTAAGTATGAATATTTAAATCATTTTAAGTGTGTCATAAGGTCATAGTGAATATGCAGTTTAGTAAATAACACTGGTTTACAAATACATCATAAATCCGATCATATAAAAACTCAGAACTGTTATGTGTATATAACACAAGACTAATTGTACTATGCTTACCTGAGAGAGGCAGGCAGTGATTCCAAAGAAAATCTGACATGACTCCGGAGAAAAGCCATTTACTCTGTTTTACAGTTATTAAGATTCCAATGAGATGAGATTAATGCAAGCTCTGTTTCACTAAGAGACATTTCCTATTGGCCCGTTTGGACATTGCCCACCCTCTGCTTCCCATTCAATCCATTTAGGAAAGAGACAGACTTAAGTTGACCAAAGAAGAGTGCAGGGCAGACTGGAAAAAAGAGAAGTTGACGGCACAGAAAGAACTGAGAGGTTTTCCATAAAGTGCATTTTCATATCCAATCTCTCCACTTATATCATCAATAAAATGGGTACAACATACTCATGGAAAAAACATCTAACTATATACACACACACATGCCTATACATGTACACAACCACACATGGCATGGTGATCATTTTAAAAGCAAATTGAAGGTCTTAAGTTTACTTTAACATGATTACTCTGTCACACAACAGAATCTTTCGTAAAAGAACGTGACTTCTAGTTTTATTACCATCATGAACTCTGTGAATTTGGGCAAGACAACCCTGAGCTCCAGTTTTCCCTTTGTTAAAACAAAAGTCAGAATACGTAACTCCCAAGATTCTTCCCAATTCTAAAGCTCTGACTTTCAAATTCATTCCACACGTTTTCTGAGAGCTTACAGAGTGCAGACACTGGGCACAGGGCTCTCCATACGCAGGCATGACCTCTAGGTGCCGGTACTTTACGGTCTATTCAAAGCAAGCATGACTTTTTAAGAATCTGGAATGTCTAGAATTCAAAAGGGTTAAAGTATTACTTCTCTTTCCCTACAGGAGAAAAGTACACCTCCTGAGACAGGTGAATTAAGAAAAAAGATCAGACTGAAAATTCTATTGCAGTTTGGAAGTCTCCTACACAGGTCTGAGAAAACCTCATAGAGATTCGGGCCTGCCGGGCTGCCTGAGCTCTTCAGACCCCAACATCACGCCTTCAGCCCCATCATCCAAGCTCCGCTTCCATCCTCCTACCTTAGTTCAGGGATTGCCTACTTCCAAAGACTTGGGGAAACATGAACAAAGGCTAAGAGTGTGTTGCCTAACCAAGTCTCAGGAGTTCTCTTTCTGTTCCTTTAACCTTCTTTGGGACAGGCAGTAAGAGCTCAAACAAAATGACAACTTCTCAGGAAATCCTTGCGTAGAGAGTACACGAGCCAGGCCAGGAAAAACTAGCCTCTTATCCTCAAAAACACCCCTTCCACTCCCAGTCTTTTTTCACCTGTGCTTGTAAAGAAAACAAACAAACAAAACTCAAACTCCTAAAAAACCAAAGCCAAAAACAAACCAGGAACCAATTTCCTTTAACTCTTTAGACTGTGGAGGAGAAATCTTAGAATTTTTGAGCTGGAGTTGCCAGAAGTTCTGCACATCCTCTAAGAACTGCTTAGAAGGAGGTATTTTCTCTGTTTATTTGAAGTCTCCTATAAATACTTAATACAGGAAGATTCCCTCCATCTGCATCGCTTCAGTAATAAATGCCTGGCAGAGCCGCACAACACGGTAAATAACATCTCCTCTGCCGGGTCTAACGCTAGAACATCATGACCGCATAGTATCAGGTACCTTAACAGAAGCGATCTCCAAAATCAGATTACGCTTGGAATGACCCTGCAGGGAAGCGTCACACCTCCAGGGTGAAAACAGCGACTCTGAGGCCTAGAACGCGGAACAGCAGGCTGCGGAGGGCTCACTCCTGCTTCCAGCACAGTGTGTGTCGTGTGTGTGTGTGTGCCGTGTGTGTGTCAGTGTGTGTCGTGTGTGTGTGTCAGTGTGTGTCGTGTGTGTGTGTCGTGTGTGTGTGTGCCGTGTGTGTGTCAGTGTGTGTCGTGTGTGTGTGTGTGTGTCAGTGTGTGTGTGTGTGTGTGTGTCAGTGTGTGTGTGTGTGTCGTGTGTGTGTGTGTGCGTGCCGTGTGTGTGTCAGTGTGTGTCGTGTGTGTGTGTCAGTGTGTGTGTGTCAGTGTGTGTCGTGTGTCAGTGTGTGTGTGTGTGTCAGTGTGTGTCGTGTGTGTGTGTGTGTGTGTGTCGTGTGTGTGTGGGGGGGGTCAGTGTGTGTCGTGTGTGTGTGTCTCAGTGTGTGTGTGTGTGTGTGTGTCGTGTGTGTGTGCGTGTCAGTGTGTATGTGGGGTGGGTAGTGCCAGGGCCACACTCAGGAAACGCTGAATGAACCAACACGTAGTGTGGGGCAGCTCCTTGGGGGCAGGAACGAGGCCCTGTCGACCCCACTGTTTTCAGAACTGGGCCCACAGTAGGTGATCAACATGAGTTCTGAATTAATAAACCAATGTAATTAAAAAGAATAACGGTGCATGATATAAAACTAAAAATGTCCTGATGTTCTCTTCTCCAATTCATTTTTCAAACAATTCATGATTTGGTTCACACAGCCTTAGAATTTTAGAAATAGTCCATCTAACTAGACACCACAAAAACCATCTGTTTCAAAGATAACAGAACTGAAGTCCAGACCAGCCGAGATCCTAAAGCCAAGTCGCAGAAGAACTAGAACTTGGGCCTTGGGTCCCAGCCTAGAGCTGCTTCCACACAGCTGGTCCCCCACCCCGCCCCGGCCCCCCAGGGGTGATGACAAGAATCAGGTACATACAACTAGACACAGGATGGAAAGAGCAGGGATAGAGTGAACACAACACCACCTCCCCTGACTGATGAGTCAGTTCAGTAAGTGATGACCACTTCAGTACTAAACCCATCCTTTCCCTTCCCCCTTCCCCAAAAAGGATACGGCAGAAGAGCTCCACACTGAACGGACAGAATCACCCACGAAGGCTGAAAAAGAAAACATTAACGCAAATCAAAACACAGTTCCAGCTCATATTCAAAGTATCATCACGTTACTAGTGCTGCTCCTAGAAATTAAAGGCTCTGTTACAACCGATTACACAGCATCCAGATTACAATCACGAGTCTTCAAGTAGCAGAAACATCAGAGTGGAACATTAGTTATTAGCGCCCAAGGCGAAAAGCCCAATTATAGAAGGAAACACTACCAGATCTTAAAAAATTATTATGTATAGAAATTTATTTATTTTTGGCTGCGCTGGGTCGTCGTTGCTGCGCGTGGACTTTCTCTAGTTGCGGCGAGCGGGGGCTACTCTTCGTTGTGGTGCACGGGCTTCTCATTGTGGTGGGTAGCTTCTCTTGTTGCAGAGCACGGACTCTAGGCGCACGGGCTTCAGTAGTTGCAGCACGTGGGCTTCAGTAGTTGTGGCTCGTGGGCTCTAGAGCGCAGGCTCAGTAGTTGTGGCGCGCGGGCTTAGTTGCTCCGCGGCATGTGGGATCTTCCCGGACCAGGGCTCGAACCCATGTCCCCTGCATTGGCAGGAGGATTCTTAACCACTGCGCCACTGGGGAAGTCCCTGGAAATTTAAACTGTAGGTTTACACACTTTCTACTGCTTAAGCCTCTAGGCCGGCTAGAAACTCTGTCCTCACAACTGGGGGGACAGGGAACTGACAGCCCTCCCTACCCCATCTGAGGTACAGACGGCCCCCCTACGCTTCCTTCTGGAGTCCTGAATCCAGTCAAGTATGAATTCGTGAGTTTTTTTCAGTGAAGCCAAGTAGATACAATGTTTGTAAATCACAGAAAGAATTTCTGTCTGGTAATCTTTTTATGAATTGCAAAACTCAGATTAATTATAAAACCTTAGACTAATTACTACCTTTTTGGGTAATTTACACTTTTGAAAAATTATCTTATTATTTCTACATTTAATTTTGAAAATTACATTAATCATTATCCTGATAGCTCTGCCTCACAGAATTACTATGTAAAAATACAGTAATAACCCATTTAGCCAGCTGACCTCCAGAAGCTTCAGCCACCTGAAACATACATACACATCCATTTCTCATGCATCATATACACCTTGAAAGAACTTTAGAAATCAAAGTACCCCCTTCCTCATTCTTCAGGTAACATCAACAATTTCTCAGCATAAGTTTATAAGTTAGTGTAACGTCTGTGAAAGAGCGTAGAAATATTACACATTTTATAAAATAAAGACTGGCTCTACTTGGGCTAATCACTCCGTGATGATTTGATAATTCTGCCAAGTGTGTAACTAACTTCGCGGATGAAGCCACCAAGGTGGAAGGGAGTGTGCAACGTCTCCACGCGCAGTGTCTCCAGGGGCTGTTCGCTTCTCGCGGTCCTGGGGAGGCTCCAGCCGGACGGGAGGGAACTGGCCACCACTCCTCCTGCATTCAGGACACCCTCGCGTGGGCCGAGCCTCATTCCCAGCAGTGACACCGGAGCCCTCCGCCGTTCCCCGGCGGCGTGGGAGCACCGGGGCGGCGTGCCTGAGACCGGTTTTCCCGGCCACCCCTGTGTCTCACGTCAGCGGGAGCCTCAGAGCCCAGGTCAACGCACTGCAGTACGACTCGGAGGGTGGGGGCACGGCTCCTCCCGCGTCCCGTGGCAGGGAAGCGCCCACGACCGGAGGAGCTCACACTCCGGACGGGCGGCCCTTATGACCCTGCACGCAGCACGCACCCTGGAAAGCTGTCCCTGGGGCTGGGGAGCAGCGAGCACGCGCGGCCCGGCTGCAGACGGCGGGGCTCGCAGCAGCAAGGCAGAACTGGCTCCCTGCGGCCCCCACCCAGGTGAGTCTAGATACGACAACGCAGCCAAGGAGGAGGACACGCTAACGATAATAAGGCAGAAACGAGAGCGAGAAAAGCACAGTAATAAGCAGCTATTATCCCAAAGGCAGATAATAATATATTAAAATAAATTCTCTGCTGAAAGTCAGCATAATTAAGAGGCCCCAAGGCCACTGAGGAAAATATTTCCATTAAAAAAGATTATTTTAAAAATCTTGGTGCCTAAAGAAGCAAGTTTTAAACATCTATAAAATTCAAATATGAGAAAGACAAACTGTCCCTGGGCAAAAGGATGCCTAAATTTTTAAAGTATTTGTCAAATTTAACATTAAGGTAAAGGCCAAGGGATATGCACTTAAGAGAACCAGGCCTCCGCCTTCGGCTGGACACAGACCGCACTACCAACAGCAGCCCCCAGTAGGAGACTTCCTAGGTTCAGACAAGAACTCGAGGGTCTACCAGCACTATCTTGGAATGAGCGCAAACTGCTGGATGGGTTCTGGAAAATTCTACCATCCTGTACTGCAACACTGCAGTCGCTGGACAGTATAGGTGCTGCCACAAATGAAAAGCAGGCTGGAATGCGGAAAGAGATCGAAGAGTAGCATGCCTGGAGTGGTTTTAAATTCTGCCGCCAAAGGGAGAAGTAGGGCGGGGAGACACTCAGCCAGACTGAGAGAATGGTGACCGCGGCCGGAGCTGGGTGAAGGCTGCTGTTACGCAGCCGTGTTACAGACTGACTTTCCTGGGAATACAACTTCAGTGTAAGACGAAGGAGGCAGCGCTGTTTGGCCCAGAATCTCAGCAAGGATGGGCCACCGTTTTGCACCGTCACCTCGCAGCTGGCACCTGCATCTGCAGGACAGAAGGTCAGGTCCGCGGTGATTCTACACCCTCTCCTCCAGGGTATTTACACACTGAAATGCAGACTTTCTGTCGGCTGTTTTCCTCTTTTCCTCTTTTTTACATTTCAGTTTGGGCAATTTATATATAAATACAAATATATATTCAAGTTATATGATGTTACTGTACATAAGAATTTCACTTCGGGATCATAAAGGGGGTATTACAAAATATTTGCTGCAAAAAGGGGCCTGCGGGGTCGCTGGACTTCAGAAGCACTGCGGTAAGTGGTCTGGGGAAGCCGCCTGCGCGCCGCGAGCGCGGTAATGAGGCCGCCCTTTCACGGTGCGCTAGGAAATCCACACAACACGTGTGAAGTCACTTTGATAACAGACTCCAGGCTACTGTCTGAGGGGAAAAAAGTTTGTAGACAGGGGAAGGGATGAGATACAGTCCCTCAAGGCAAGAAAGAGCGGAAGCGAAGCACAGGCCGAAACAGGGCCCCAGGGAGCCGGTGCTGGGGTCCACAGCCTAGTGTCCGTGGCAGGTCCACCCCTCCTACAAGGCGGCAGCAGGTGAAGCCGGCAGGAAACCTGCTGTCAGGCTTCACAAAGGCTCGGGTGGAGTGAGCCCGCTGGCCAGGCGGAGACAAGCATCCAGCCAGAAACACGACCACCGTCCTCACCGCCGCAAGTTAACAGTCGTTCCGACTTACACAGCACCCTCGTGAGAACCTTCTTGTGAGCCAGATCTGCTTTCAGGCTTATGTTCCAAAGTCAGGCTTCTAAGCCTCCAGGGCAGCGTTTCAGACCCTGGACGCCGGTGACATTCAGGACTCGCAGCGGCCAGCCGGCGTCCCCGCTGCCCAGCCGGACTCAGCGGCACTCTCTCCTAATTCCTACCTCTCTCCTTATTAAGCCACAGTTAACTGTCATGTTGGTTTTTTTAAGATAACACATGTAAGAGCGTGGAAAAGAGAAAAAAAAGGGTAGTGGAACAGAGCCATTTTAAAACAAATATACACTATAAATGATGAGAAAAAACGGAAGGGTCGAAATTATAAACTTAAATTAAAAAAACCCACATTTAACAGCAGTCAGTTCAACCAGCAGCCATAACAGAGCAGCACAGTATTTGATCAACAAAACTGAACAATTCACCCACCAGCTGAGACTCTACTTTCTAGGATAAACTACCCACAGGTCAAGCTGGATAGTGGAACAGAGAGCCACCAGAGGGACCGTGGGACAAGTGGTCACTGTGACCCTTGTCGGAGAGCAGAGACATAGCCCAGATAGGGCAGGGCTCCCCTAGACTTGTCTGCCTGGAAATCAGGACCCCCGGCCAGTGGGGATGGAAGGGAGCTCTGTTCCAGGAGTTCCTCTTGGAATCAATACACTTTCTTAGCAGAATTCACCCACGTCATCTGCTTCAAGACAGCACGTCCACTGCCTTCAATACGTTTGCTTGGCTTAGACAACTTCCAGACGGTGACAAAATGCGGCCACCCGTAGCAGGCGCGTAAGCTGTAATGTGCAGAAACCTTGCTATAGCCTGATTTCACGTACAGGGCCTTATGCTGGATGGTTCCTGAGATGTCAAGAGCATTTCCCACCCAGAGCCGTACCTTAGCAAACAGTGTCAGAAGAGCTGCACTGAAACTTCAATGTACTGCTTTCAAGATACTTGACGAAGCGTACAGAATTCATTAAATTTACTACCAACCTTGACTACAGGCAAATCAAAGACTTCCCGAGCTTCTCCCACCTCCGGATTGTCCCCGTCTTCTGAAATGATGTGTGAGGCGAGTGCATTGTACGACACTTCCTTAGCTTTCCCAGCTTTTAGAAGCTGAATAACCTTTAAAAAACCACACAAATTAAAATGGAAAATGCTGCATTTCATTCTCAATTTATACAAATTATTACAGTGAAAACTCTAATAAACGCACACCATGTTCTCCACATTGGATTAATAACCTTGCACTAAGTCACGTGCAATGCAACATCTGGGGGCAACAAAAAGGAGCAAATCTCGATTCACTGACAGGTAAGCACGGAGGCTCCTGGGACCCAGGTACTGGACAGGGTCCGTCTTGAACACAGGACTGATTGACAGACAAGGTGAGCACAGCACCGTAAGTGCTGAGACTGGCCTAGCACGCGACACGCCATGTCTCAAACATAACGGCCTGGGGACAGGTAGTTTCTGATAAATGGAAACGTTTCTGGAAGAGGAGCTACAGGAGCCGAATCCTTATGAACTTAAAGGCGTCAGCAAGGCAAAAACACGTGCACCGTGTGGAGAGAGCAGCGCTCCACACGCTGGACAGCTGAACGTGGATTAGACCGTCGACTGTGGTTCACAGATGCTGTGCAGAAACCTTTGCATTTCTTCCTGAAATAAAATACACAGTGTCTCCTGGAGAGACACTGAGGGCTGGTCAGCAGGGAAGAGGCATGATCAGACTTCACAGAAAGATTATTGTCAGCGTAAGAAGAATGCACTTACACTGCAGGACTGCAGCTATGACACCTGTTAAGAAACAACTGCAATAATTCAGGTGGAAGGGGCAGGTAACTGAACTGGAGGAAGGTCATCAGGGGCAAGAAGATGATGTGAGAGAAGCAGCAAGATCTGGTGACCGAAAGGGGCACGTGTAAGAGAAACCGGGGAATGACAGCACTGCTCCGGACGACCACGTCTAAGAGCGGATGGTGGGGGAAGGCAAAAGTCTTAGTTTAGGGCATGGCCTTCTTTGGTGCCACTCTAAGAACTAGGAAGACACCCAGCACGTCGAGGATGAGACCTGGGTCCCACCTGAGTGGAGCCATCAGCCCGCTACAGAGACGGGGCAAAGCTCTGGGAGTGAATGAGACGCCGGAGCGGGAAGGGAAGGGAGGCCACGGCCAGCAGTGGAGGCTGCGGGGAGCGGGGAGGCCAGGAGCCGGACGCCAGGAGCACGCTTCCGGCTCAGAGCGGCCGAGGGCACCCCACACGTGGAGGCGAACGAGGTGTTCATCCAACGCACGTGAACTCTCTGAACCCACATTTATAAGATTCAGAGAATCGAATATCCTGGCTCTAAACTTTTTAGAAAATATACTGTTTCAGATCAAAGTGGTTTGCAAGGACATTTTTGAGCCCTTAGACTTGATTCACGGTGAAGTAAACACAGTTCCAGTGCAGCGTGCTCCAGGTTTTAAGTAACATCTGGTTCAGGTCACTCTTAAGAGCCAAAGTCCTAAAGTAAAATAGGGGGTGGGATGAGAGAGGGGAAGAACGGTGGACAGTGAAGAAAGGGAAACCCTGGAAGGGAGAAGCCGCACCTTACAGGCACTTCAGCCCTCTGAGCTCAGCACCTGTTTACCTTTAAATTCAAAGCCTCTTTACCTTAGAGTTACAGTGGAGAAAGGACCCATCTAGGTGGTGATCCAAGGGAGTTTAGTTACTAAGATACCAACAGGCAAGCCTCTGGGAGGCCAAGGCCCATCAGCCTTCCACAGATCCTTTTAGGCCACCCAAGTTTTACTTGTTAAGTATCGGTCTCCACTCAGGAGGCCCAGGCCGCAGGTCTCCAAGCTTAGCACTCAAGGCCAATGAGACACCCAGGTGATAAAACTGTAAAGATAAACTTTAGCAAAAAGAACAGTGTGAAGAACCACCTTAAGACTCAACTGCGGTTCATTCCCACAACGGAAGAACAACATTCTAACGTTCAAACACATGTTCTACTTAGAAAAAGCTTAGGAAAAGCCACAATATCCTTTGGCATGAGCCCAAACGACAAAAAAATTCAAATGTTTAGTGTGATGGCGTTACCAGGGTATTTTTCCATATTATTGTATAATTCACCCAATTAGGGAAATCAAGAAACACGTATCCGCTGGTGGTAAACTGAGGGTTCACGGCCGCACACGAGATGACCGAGCCGCAGACCTGCGACCCGGGGTGGCTGCCACACCAGAGCGGCTAACCGTCCCCTCAGCAGCCCGGGACCCACGTCCTTACCAGCTCCACCGGCCGAAGCTCCCGCCACGCTCGGACCCACCGTCTGGGCGTCGGGGGAGCCCAGACCGCCGAGGCTGCCGCGGGAAGGGCGGCCCTGTCCGAACTCCGCCCAGAAAGAAGCGGAGTGGGAAGCGGGCGAGGCGGCCACGAGACAGCACCCCGGTCCCCCCCCGCGCGGGGACGGGGACAATCGGCGCAGCGCTCCAGGGCAGACCCACCTCCCCATGCCCTCCTCCCCCAGTCCGGACACAGCCCCTTCCTGCCGCGGATCCCGCAGGCCCCCAGGTCCCCTCCCCCTGTTACAGGGGTCCGCACCCCTCCCAGGTTTCCTCCCTCCCCGACCGCGGGGCCCGCAGACCAGCTCCCTCTCCCCTCCCTCCCCTCCGGCCCCGCTGCCGGCCTGCTCGGCGCCAGGCGGCCCAGCCTCCGCGCAGCCACGCCGGCGGGCACCGGGTGGCCGGGCCCAGACGATGTGCGCCCTGGCGCGCGCCCGCGGCCGGAGCGAGGACGGGCCGGGGACGCGGGGGGCGGGGCGGGGGCGGCGCGGTACCTGCGGGTCGATGTCGCCCACCGCGTAGTACTTGACCTCCTTGAACATCTCCTCGGGAACTTTGGGCGCCTGGTCCGACATGGTCGCGGCGGCCCGAAGGCTCCGCGGCGGCTCCCGCCCCGCCCGGCCCGCCCGCGGGGCCCGCTCCCGAACGGCGCGGCCCGCGCGGCCCCGGCCCGGTCCTGCGAGTCGGGCCCGCTCCCCCGCCCTCGGCGCCCCCGCCCGCGCCGGGCCGCCCAAGCGCGGGAGCCGCGCGAGCCTTGCGGGCCGCACCATCCCGCCCGCCGCCGAGGGGGAGCCGAGGGACGGGCGGTCGGCCGGCGCCGCCCAGCGCCTCTGCTGCAGCCCGCGGCCCCGCGGACATTTGCACCGAGCAGCCCGCTCCAGAGACGGGGGCCCGTGGCCGCCGCCGCCCCCTTAGGAGGAAGCCCGGGGGTCGCAGGGAAACGCACCCCCCTCGGTGGGGCCGGAGTGGGCCGGTCCCGGGAAAGAAGGGAACGCGGAGGCCCCTCCCGTCAGCACGCGCGGCCGCAGGGGCGGCGCATGCGCGCGGCGAGGGGCGGGCCCGTGGGGTCGCTGGCAGGCGGCGGCGGCGGGAGCGGGTCACTGGCCTTGGGCGCAGGGGCGCGGAGCGTCGCTGGCTGCTGCCAGACGGGACCCGAGGTGACGGCTCAGGCCCTGGAGCTCGGGTCCCGGGTCCCAGCTGAAGGGCGGGGGCGCTGGGCCGAGTCGGAGACGGAGCGCTGCGGGCCGGCCGAGGCGCGCCAGTCCCCCGGGCGCGGCCACTGGGCTTCTCCCCATCGCCCGAACCCGCTCCTGCCGCGACCCGGGCCGTCGGAACCAGCCCCGCTCTCCTCCCTCCCGGCACCGCTGACGCCAGCCGGCCGCCACGTGTAACCGCGCTCTGACGTCATCCGGCGGCGCCGCGGCGCGAGGAGCACGGGGGTCTTCGCGCACCTGCGCTCCGCGCGCTGCTTCCGGCTCACCTGCGCGGGGGAGGGGGGAGGGGGGCGGCGCGGCCGGCCGGACCCCCGCCTTCCCCGGGGGCCAGGCTTTGGCCTAGGCCTGAGAATGGAAAGAGACGTGAATCAGGCCCGCTGCTGCTACCTGCTAAGCGGAAAGACATTTTAAAGTAAATGTTAGTGAAATTGGTCGAGAGAGAAACCTTGCAAAATTATTGCGGCAGCCTCCTATAACATTAACTCATTTTTGAGGCCCTTGTATTACTTTTAGTCTGCGATAACAGAGAGGTTCTGAAAGTGACAGTTGACATGGTTGGTTCATTGACCAGGACTTAATACAATGGACACTGGCTCTTTTTAATCGGCGAATACGGTTTTGATTGCACGCACGTATGTCATAAGTGATTTTGTATGGGCAGAAAGTAAGCACACATTAAGCATTTTAAATATCCTTACGTTTTATCATTCTGATGTTTTCTGCTTTTTGTGTTTTTCATTTGTCTTTTGAACAGTCTGAAACAGCCCTATTCTAAAGCTAACAATTTTTTTTTTTTTTTACAAATAATAAAAACATTCAGTACTTGCCTGAATGAATAAGAATGTACTGTCCTTCCTTTGAATACCCAAGCATATATTTGGTATTGACCATTTGTAACATTTTACCTTACATGTTAAGGAAATGTAGGAGGGATAAATTAGTTCTAAATACCAAATCAAAATTAGCATGCCCTTTTATTTACCTGTGTGAGAAAACTTATTTATTGATAGCTTTTTTTCTTCCTTGGTTAAACAGGAACTAAGCATGTACTTTTATATTAAAAGACTTAAAACATACCTCAACCGGGTATTTTATTTCGTAAGTTAAAAAAGAACTTGTAACATTCAGCAGGGCAAGTTTACCCTACTGTGACTTCTGATAGTCAAGAAGGCAGATTATGGGACTAAGAAATCTGTTATTTAAAATCTCATCAACCTGTCTAGAGATTGTAAAACATGAAACTATGCAAGGTCAGTGTTGTACACATATGTGGGCCTTATCGCACCAGCATCAGGAAGGCCCTGGGTCAATGGCCTACAAAGAAAACATTCGGTAGAGTGTATCAAACACTGCTACTTTGCCAGTAATGTACAAGAAACATCTTTGGATGAAATCTAACTTCATGTGGATAATGGATGTTCTGAGGAAGTATCAGTTCATTTAACAAAAGCTTTGTATTTCTTTAACTGACACGTGTATGACCCCAAACGCGACACTGAGCATTACTATCTTTACAATTCTCCCAACTAAGTTCAAAGCATGATCATTTTGTTGATAACCTTCAGAGAATAAGCAGCCTGTTTAATACTAATTTGATAAATAGGGTAATACATTTCTCATTTTTTATTTTGCAAAATTAGATAACAAAGCTAGAAAAAGATAAAAGTTAAATGTGAAATTAGAAAATGGAAAAGTAACGTTGGGAATATTTAACTCAAATTGTACTTACTGGTGGGAACTTGAGGCAGTTATTTAGGTAAGTATTTCCAAATGGCTTTTAAAAAAATGCATCTCTGTATTGTATATAGCAATCTCAGTCTTGCTCTCATGTTACGTTCTATTCAGTTCAGCTAATCACATACCCCTTTAAGTTAGATATTATCAATGTTTAGTAAATCTTTAGTTTGGGTTTATAGACTACAACATTTAACCTTTCCACGAAAGGGAGTACTTAAGTTAGAGACATCAGCAAGCCAGAGTTTTATCGAAGGAGAACCTGGGAGCCAAAAAGGCATGTTTCTTTATGGGACAGATCAGTCGGCTGACCCACAGGACACAGTTACCACCAAAAGTCATCTATTCACTGTAGAAAAACTAGAAAACATGAGTAATGGAAAAAAAGTAAATTACCTCAAATCCTATCCCAGAAGCAGCACTACTGAAATCCTTCCAGACATTGTCCCATACAAATACATTTTTCCTTAAAAAAATTGTTGCCGCCTAAAAAGCAGACAAGAATGAATGTCCTTCCGTGTCAGTAGATATTGGATCCAAATCATTTAATGGCTATGTAATACTCCATTTTTAAATGTACCTTAATTTACCTAATCAGTTACGTATTGTTGCACTTTTGTTTCCAATCTAACAATGACAGTGAGGCAATGAAGCAGTCATCTTAAAATAGGCGCGCGCGCGTGTAATGTATTATACTGCTCCGTGCTCTAAGGGCAGACACGGTCCCACCCCTCTCCCCGTTCGCTGAGCACACAGTCTATTAGTCAAGAGGACTTAGATCAGTGGTCCCAACTATGGGCAGTTTTGCCCCCCAGGGGGCATTTGGCAATGTGTGGAAACATTTCTGGTTGTCATGGCTGGAGGGGAAGGGGAACAACTGGCGTCTAGTGGAGGAGGCCAGGAAGCTGCCCAACACCCTGCAATGCCCAGGACAGCCCTTACAGCAACTACCCTGTGCAACGTGTCCATAGTACTGCTGTGCAGAACCTAGTTTAAGACGACATAACAGACTACAGCATTCCATGGGATTAAGACGTTGAAAGTTTCTTGCACATAGCTTAGTGGCTTGCTCAGACAGTGTCCCTCCAAACGGGCACTCAGGGCTTTTGTCATCGTGTGGCTTTGCTATCTGAGAGCCATTTCCTTCCTCCTCTACAGGGGGAAGGAAGCAAGTAGAGTATCATTCAGGAGGCTCTACGGCCACGCCTACAGACGGCCACCTAAGTCCAAGTCCACCCACTTCCATTGGCCAGATCCTGGTCTTGTGACCCCAACTTAAACTGCAGGGGAGGCTGGGAAATGTAGTCTTCCTAAGTATCCAGGAAAAGGAAATGGGATTGATGGCATTTTGCCAATTTCTGCCATCTTTAGTTTCAAAACAATTCTACAAATTAAGATTATAGAATACAATAAAACATAAAACAAAAAAATTATTAAAGATAACTTTAAACAACCATGCTTACACATAGCTACTCAATAGACATTTGTTGAGTTGGGGGTCGTTGGCTCTGTATGGAAAGGGTGAGCAGTGCTCTCTTAGAAAGCATCAGGTATTTGTTGAAGCCCTGCAATGGACGTGCTGGGTATCTCCCCTCATCTTTCTCCACCCCAGGTCTACACTCCATCCTCTGCCTTGTTTGGTCCAGGATGCTGACCTCACTGGGTTATATTAATAGGCTCCCTTGTACTCTGGTTGCCAGTTGAATCTGCTGAATGAGGAACCCCAGCAGAGACCCAAGAGGGGAGGAGAGTGGGACTAGAGTGTTTATTTCTCAGGCTCCTGGTCAGGTTGCCTAGAGATGGCAAAGTCATCTGTTCTATACAACTTTCTCCTTCCAGGCTCTGGTCAGCTTTCCTTCCTCTCATCCCTTTGGACCTAGGTTCCCTCACCATCCACACATCCTGCCTACACCTTTGTAGCAATCCCTTTATAAATCAACTTTCTCAGATGATCCTAATTTGAATGTGCTGCTTCACTTGTGACCCTAATTATATAATGCACATGAAAACCTGGTAGGACATTGAGAAATTTTTTTCTTTCAAGTCAAATGGTATGTTTGCCCTCATAAAACTAACAAATACTTGGATACACAAGCCTAACACTAGTGGAATTATTAATAATAATAAATGCAGCAGAAATTTAGACAAGAGGTCCCTGTGTGCCAGGATAGCTGAGGCAAACTTCTTAGATGGGGCAGATGAGAAGGGAGCAATTCTTGGAGGGGAGGAGGCCACAGATAAGAGGTGTGAGGTTAGAATGCTGGTGTTGCTGAATTAAAACGTTGCACATTTTAGATATTAAGTAATTGGCTATTTGATACAAGGGGAAAATGGGGAATAATGCAAAATGAATACCAAGTATATGAAGATCCTGGAGTCCCACCAGAGCAGGTTGTTGAATTTGAGGTGTAGAGTAATCCTGTAGCTCTGGTAATAGGAGAAAAGAAAGCAGCTTACTGGCTATTGAAGGTTAACTGCTTTGTGGCAGGCTGGCTATCGAATTAACTATTGCTTCATTGATGGCCTTTGAAGTGTGTAAAAATAAAATTGTCATTACGAATTGTATTGGCCATTTGATGTCAAGCACCCAGCAGCATTGACATGCCAAGGAATTAGAACACATTTGTTTATAGTAGTTAAATGAATGAATGAACCCTTCAAATTTGGCAGAAGAAATTGTTCCCCATCAGTGGTTTATACCACCATGCCCACATTGGCTGCATGTAATTTCTGGCAGTGTTCACAGGCACCAGGTACTGCAGTAAGAGCCTTGAAACTTGGGAGGTTCCCTACAAACTGGGGCTACTCACTTTCCTGTAGATCAAGTGTCTATCAGAGATTCCTTCTGTGCCAATGATCTTTGGTGCTGGCTTTGAGGAATCCATATTAACTCACCTCCCCAGAGTGGATCCCAAAAGAGGGCCTGGACCACAATGCTCCATGTCCTTGTCAATTGCGTGGAGAGTGAGAACAATGTCAAAAGGGTGGAGAGTCCAAAAACTTCTAGCAGGATACCTGCTTAGATATTTTTAAGCTTGGAAACACCATTGCCAATGGCACTAAGCACCACAACTTGAATCTAATTCTGTTGTTATTCTGAGACTCTTCCTGGAGGTTAGAAATTATATCCAAAGATCATGTTGATGGGCGTGACAGTTTCAGGTTGTGGAGAGAGTTGGGCTCCTTTGAAAACGTATCCTTAGTTTTATCTCAGATTGTTCACCAACTAATTCATGAAGATCCTAGGCTAGGACCTGGTTCTCTACTATAACACACTGACAAAGATTTTAGCAATCTTCTCGGATTCTAGCTTCTTAATCCGTTCCTCCTATTCAGATGTATTTCCATCTCCAAGACACTGTGAGTCAATCTCACTTTTTACTAGAATATACTGAGGATGAGAAAACTGAGGCCTAGAGAGTTTAAGTGACTTGTTCATGATGAGAGTTACTAGCAGATTTGGGGCTAAATCCATCTTTTTTTACTTACTCTAATTCATTCTTTTAAAAAATTGAAAGAAACAAGATTTAATTTCACGTATAACAGAAGTAGAAAAAAGGTAAACTCTCTAAAAATAGTATTTGTGGTATGGAAAGTTTAACTTGATATAGGTTGAAAATAGTCCACTGATTTATATTTTTGTAGGTAATATATATTCATTCCTCTTTTGGAACTGGTTGAGGACGAAGAGATGATTGTTAGATCTAAGTTCAGGGTTTCCCTATTTTAATGTCTTGTGTCAGTTTTAATTTTCTGATTTAATTAGTTTCCTAATTAGAAGGGGTTAAATTAATTAACCTCATTATTTACTATATATTTAATGATTTCTCCTCTATAGGGAGTTACTTAATTTTCAATAATTGGAAAGCTATGACAAGAGGGAATATTGCCACGTTCTAGACTTATCGCTTTACGATCAGTGGCAGGAATAGGACAGATTGAAGGGAACTTTAGGTGAGATATCGGATACATGCAAAGGCTAGTCCCCGCTTGTTCTGAAACATGGTACAGGTAAAAACACGAGTTAGGATTCAATCATTTCTATCAAATGAGAACTCAGTGGATGTATCCTTTAAGGTTAAAATATCCTAGAACATAGGATTTTATAAGAAATAGCCCTACCACATGATTTTAGTTATTATAGACAGTAAAACAATCATGAATCATTGAATAATGCTAAGTAATTCTAATGAAAAGGAGACTCTCTGACATTATCATGTGGTATAATGGCATATTAAAATATTGTTTTTCCTCAGGTTTGTCAATGCACTAAACGGATAACATTTGGGGAAGTCATAGTAAAATCATAAGCCTAATATCTGTATGATTTATGGAAATCAAATAGGCCTGTTCTTTCATGTTTATAGATGTAGAAATATAAACAATTTGTGGATAACTATGTTCTAATGTAGCGATACACCAAAAAGATTAAACAATTACTTTTTAGAGAAAATGAGGCTGTATCACAAAATGGCCGAGTTGTTCTTTTTCCCACTCGGCAAGTGCCTTCTAGCCCGGGTGTGAGCAGTCAGTCCTCTGCAGGGCGGGGGCTGCTGGGCTCAGTTGCTCCCGTACCCCTGCCTCTTCACTGCCACTTGTCCATAACACCACTGCTCCCCGGGAGAAGCCCAGGCCCACCGAGAGTTACATGAGGAAGGCTTGGGCGGCGGTACAATTATAAGCACAGACCGAACATATTTAGTAAAATGAAGTGGTCTGGTTATCAGAAATTCACTTCAGTTGAACAAACACTGATTGAGCACTTAGGTGCACTGCAAATAGGCCTGGCTTAAGAAGCAAGGCTTAGCAAGATGCGCCCATGGGATGACTGAGTTCCAGCCTAGAAGCAGCATGTTACATGCCAACATGAGTAGTATAAGGTAATGGAATTGAAAGCAGGGAGATACTGCGGGGACTGGGATGAATACAGAGGGCCTCTCTGAGGAGGTGAGCTGTGAGAGGGCTCTGAAGCAGGGGGAGGGGGAGGGGGGAGGGGGAGGAGGGGGAGGGGAGGAGGGGGAGGGGAGGAGGGGGAGGAGGGGAGGGGGAGGAGGGGAGGGGGAGGGGAGGAGGGGGAGGGGAGGGGGAGGAGGGGGAGGGGAGGAGGGGGAGGGGAGGGGAGGGGAGGGGGAGGAGGGGGAGGGGGAGGGGATGAGGGGGAGGGGGAGGGGACCAACCCTCCTTTGGAGGAGCAGCCTGAGCAGAGGCCTGGCCTGGAACGAACGTGAGGCGGCAGACGAGGTACAGACCCCCCAGCAGAGGAAGACGACTGGGCGGAGCTGAGGAGACCCTACAAAGGAGGAGGCTGAAGACCTTCAGGGAAAAACCACGTGCGAAGAGACAGTAACTGCCCACGTTTCTCACGGAGTAGGATCCATCTATTAGAAATCCCTATCCGAAAATGTAGAGGCTGAAACTGAGGCAGTAGAAGCTGGTCTTTCATTTGATCCCATTTGGGAAATGCCCGCTCCTGCTCAGTTTACGGCAGGCAAAGTAGTACTGCTAGTTCCTCAGTACTCAGAACAGTACTCTGCAGACAGCCCTTACTGGTCTTGTCCCAGAACTTCCAGCAGCTTCCCACTGCTCGCGGAGCGAAGCTCGTCCTTCCAGCCTGCCGTCCGTGACCTCCACCGTCCCCCATTACCTGCGGCACACACCCACCTACCCACTCCAGACCCCAAGCTCCGAGGCTTGTCTCCCGCTCCCTCCACTTTGCTCATGCCTCTTCCCACCTACCTGGGCCACTCGACGCTCCTCAGACACATCCGAACTTCTCACGCCCTTGGCTTTGTCGACTCTGGACCTCTCCACCTGAAACAACCCTCCACGTACGCGCCTGTGCAGACCATACCTCTTTCTCCTATGTCCACGCTCAAACGTCCCACTCCATGAAACATCTCTGGTGCCTTGAGAGAGAATTTCTTTGGTCCCTTCTATTTGTGATTTTGAAGAAGTTACATAACCGGGGGCTCTCTGGATGGATCAAGGCTGACTAAGCCAACCAAGGGCAAGCGAGCTCATCTCAGCTCAGTGTAATGGGGGCTTGACGCACCTGTAAGCCATTGTCAGGGCAGGGGACCTCCAGCGTGGGAGCCTGCCTTCCTCCCAATCCTTACATTTAAAATACCAAAAGACTTGATTTAAAAATTCTTGGCCATCTCACGCGGCATCCCCCTCGCACACCCACACAATCCCTCCTCTACCAACTGAAATGGGTCTTAGTGCTCTTGGCAAGTGTATCCCCAGGTGTTCAGTGTGGTGCCTGAGGCCAAGTGGATGATGGGTAAATAAAGAGCAGGTGGGTGCATTTTGAATGTATTAACCTCACTGCTAGGGATTCTTCACCTTGGTTTTAAGGCACCATCAGACCGTCACAGTTGGGCAAAATTGAAACTTGCCTCATCTAATGGAAGTTGCTATGCTATTGACTCTTGCATTTTATTTTACAGACGGGGAGACAAGTCCAGAGGGATTAGGTCCGGGGTCAGCGAACTTTTTGTGCAACGGGCCAGACAGAAAACATTTCAGGCATTACGGCCCGCGAAGTCTCTGTTTTGACTTCTCAACCCTGCCACTGCAGCTCAAGAGCAGCTACAGAGGACACGTGTGCCAGCAAGCGGGGCTGGTTCCAGTGGAACTCTATTCACAAAGGCAAGCGGCCGGCCACACTGAGCCTGTGGGCCTTGGCTTGCCACCTCTGGGCTGGGGCATCCAAGGTCACAAACTCAGTCCCAAAGACCAACACCCAACAGGTGTGAACTAACTCACAGGTCTTCCGACCTCCAGCCGGTACTTCTTCCACTTGGTTGTGCTCTATGGTCTCGGGAGGTCTGTCTGAGTGCTTGACCATCAGGAGAACAGGGGAATTAGGGCTAATTAATTAGTCCAGACTTTGAAGTCCAGAGAGAAAAGGGCCTCATATTAAGTGCAAACTATCATCCTAAGTAATATATTTGTGGCACTTTCATTAAATTTTCTCTCAAATCTTGAAAAATATGTATCTCCTGGCTGCCAACATTTTCATCTTAGTATAATTATGAAGCCTCCCCAAATAATCCTTTTTCAGTTTGTGATACTCAGTGGGGCACAATGCCAGCTGCTGAGACTTGATGGAGCTGTTTAATTTGAGACTTATTAGCACAGCACAGGTGAAAATGAATAAAGTCAGTGAAATTTATTCAGAATATATCCAATGCAGATGCCTACTGTGTAGTGAAGTTCATGGAAAAAAGGAATAGTACTAATCTAAAAGAAGTTAAAATAATTCACTGTCTATCAAGATAAATATAGGGATTTTAGGAACACTGTCCCAAGATATTAATAAAAATCATTTTTACTACAAAAAGGGCAGACATTTCAACATGAGATAACCATTTTTATGAACATTTGTTCCCAAAAAGAAACTGGTTGCAAAATTAGGTATATGGTTCCTTAAATTAGTTAAAATACTTTTTTTGGTCTTCTAACATGACCAAGAATTTTGAGCTTTAAGCTTAGAACAAACTTAGGGGCTATGAATTAAAAGTGTCACTCTTTGTTTATTAACATTCTATTTCCAGCCAATTCTGAAGATAATTTTTTGAGATATTAAAAACCCAGCTACACCAAAGTTCTAATACGGTACTCTATTTCCTGACTAGGGTTCAAAGTAATCCTTTCCTCGGTTGTAAACCAGTCATTTTCCTCACTTAAAACACTATTCCTTATAAAGAAAAAGACAAGGATGAGAGTATTAGTGGTCAGGGATGAGGAGGCCATAGGAAGAGTCAAACAGAAAATCAAAGGAAAGAAAGCACCAGTGTGCTTTCACTGGGCGTCATCGACTTTCTGCTGTTTCAATCATAATATGAGAAAAGCTCCTGGGGTGAATGTTAGGGATATCGGTGCTCTTTCTGCTTCTGCGTTACTCACACAGAAGAAGGAATCTGCTCTGTACCTGCGCAGAGAAAGGAAGGTGAGACTATGGAAAGTAAATAACCACCTCACTGAACACGAAAGCAATCTATTTTTACAGCTCTTCGCACAGGCAGGCATTTCAAGCATTAAATGATTTAATAGAGTTCTGGATAATTCTAATACGTCTCTAAGGGGGAGAATTTACTCAATCTATTTGCCTATGTCTGGCAGCTATGAGAACTTTCACAAAAGCATTAACAAAAAAAGCAGAGAAGTATGCAGATAGTATTAAGTTCCATGTTCCTTTCCTATAGAAAATTTCAATGTTATTGGAGGATATGTGTATGGTATGATCAGAAATGGAAACTTTCATTTTATTTTAGGCTTTATGATTTATGTATTTCACTCCACTTATCTACAACATGTTCATTAGCATCAGAGAAAGAAGCTTCAGTGATCCTTTCTTTACCAGTGGTATTTACATAGAGTCATCAGAAAGAGCACACTTGAAACCCAACCCATCCATGTTTGCCAGTAGTTTGCTATTCTAGGTAGTCCTTTCTTGGAACACATCTTAGGAGCAGTTGCTTTATTGTGCATCAGATATTTTCAGATATAAAATTATTAATTCCAGCCTTCCTAATGCTAAATGAAGATCCAAAATTGCAAAAAAAAGAAGAAACTTTGTCAGGGACTTGAGCTGATCCATGTTAGGATTTTTCTTTTCTCCCTCTCGCCACACTTTTGTCCTTGGCTCTCTCCCTCCAACCCTCTCTTCTGTCTTGCTTGGTTCAATATCATCCTTCCTCTTCATGTCTTCATTGCTAAGATGGGAAACTTGGAGAAGTTGGGAGTTGGTAAAGTAAAACATGCTCAAGGAAGGTTTAAATCAGGGGAATTTGACCGTTATCACCTTGTACACTGCAGTACTAACTTGGCTCATAATAATTAAGCATTTGTTAACATTTGTTGCTTATCTGTACTGCCACTTATCAAGTTCCTCGATGGGTCTCTATTAACTTTCATCAAGTTCCCAGACCTGTTTTTCTCGCATTCCGTCCAATAATCATCTTGGGCCATCTACTGCTGCCTACAGCTGACCTGTTTACCCCTTGCCCTACAACTCCACATTTCCATTCGGAATGCAGGGTACTCTCAGTACTCCCAGGCCTTGTGATTAAAGCCAATGGAAAGCTACACAGCCCATGGCCAGCCAGGGTGCTTGCTAAGGGCAAAGGAACTGCGGACTGGGCAGCAGGAGAAAGCACCTGTCAATTCCAGCTATGACCACGTGACTGGCTGTAGAAACAAAGATCGTCGTAGCTCTGCGTATCTCTTCCTTATTGTGGCATGATCATATTTGTGTATATATTAGCTGAGTTTTTTCCCTCCTCCCTTCCAGCCTCCTATTATCTAACATAAGATGTATAGTTAAATTCATATCTCAGGGTCTAGTTTACAGGATATCAAAGGTGAAAATCAATTAGGGGAGGAATCATCATCATCTAACGTTGAATAAGGGTCTTTATACCCAGTTTGGGGGGGAAGAATCAGCGCGTTTTTCTTCGGTGAAGGGTAACTGCTCGACGTGAACGCGGTGGAAGCGGGTTTGCTACTGTCCGTACTGGAAGTCTAGTGCGGTTAAAGCTGGAGTCTGTCTTCGCCACGTGGGCAAAGGCCGGGCTGTGGTGGAATCCGTGTGACGTCATTTTAGCTAAGTGGGAACCACGCCTCCCACAGTTGTCTTCCCCGCGTGGTCTGGGGTGAGCCGAGGCCACGGGAGGCTTTGCTCCAGGTTTGGAAGGCAGAGTGCAGCCGCCGCCGCCGTTTTCTTTTCTTGCCCCAGAGCGTGAACGCGCTGTCGCCGCAGCTTGTCTGCTGCCCCCTGGGCGGGCACGGGCGGCAGCTGGGCCTCCTTCCGCTCCTCCGCCTCCTGGGCCTGGGGTGTATCTACGTCCTGCAGCGTCTCGCTGAGGCCACCCCTGCAGTGAGGGGCCGAGACCAGCCCAGCTGTGCGCGTTCTGGTCTGTCCTTGCCTCCCCCGTGTCACTTCCCGACCGCCAGCCCTGCGGGCTTCAGATGCCAGCCCAGACAAGCAATGACTGCCTCGCCGCGACAGTTTTATCAGCTCCACTGTGGTGTAAGGTTCAGTCGCCAGAATAAACTCCTGATACATCTCCTGGCTGCCGCTTCTCTGATTACAGCAGATTCGGCGTCCATGACACACACCTTCACCTGCATACGCAGCTTCCTGTCGTCTTCTCTGTTACAACAGAGAAACCATCCTGAGTCCCTGGAGCCTGGAGTCTTTCCTGTCTGCCAACGTCCTCAGGAACTTATCGGGTATTCCTCCTCCGCCCGTATGTGCAGCCTCTTTACTGGGCCCTCCGAAAAGCTTTTTAATAAGCTCATGCTTTAAACGTTCCCACTTTACAAGGACCTGGATTCTGAGCGACCACAAGAGCAGCTCATGATAGAAGCAGCGTGAGAGTCAGAAAAGGCTGTCAGCTGGGGAGACGCCAGCGCTGCTGAAGTAGGGTCTGGCCTCAAAGGGACACCTGGAGATGCGAGTGAAAGGGTGGCCCGGAATCAAGCCAGCTCTCAGCCGCTGTAACAGTAACTGAGGACAGTCCTGCCAGCATCCAAGCAGACCCCCCCACCGGGATAAATGACAGACAACCACTGCTTCCACATCCCCACCTTTCTCCCAAGATCCAGTCCTTGGAGAGAGCATCTAACTCAGCAGACCTGGGTCAGTGCCATCCTGGTTGGACCACGGGCATCAGAGGGGGGCTTTGAGTCTTTCAGCACCTTTAGTTTAGGCAGGTGTCTCAATTTCTTGTTTCCCTAACAACTATCTACAGTGGAGGATGGCAATTATTCCCAAATAACTGAGGTTTCCTCTTAGGAAGGAAAAATGGATTATTGTGGCAACAGCAAACAAACTAGTGTATCTTCTATGCCTTTCTCTGCTTGCTTATACAGATATGCAAAACATAATCATGAAGATTTCTGTTCCCTTTTAAACTGACCTAACAGGGTTCTTGCTAAAGACAGGCCAAGACTCAGACATCAAAAGTGGGGACGAGAAACCTGATCAGGTGACAGGGTGGTCAGATATCAAGGGTGAAGGGATGACTTAGCATGATTCTTGCTCAGATTGGGCTGGGCAGGCCAAACACAGGACTAATCTAAAGCTTGGTAGAGGAGAGAGCCTCTGCCACCTCCACGATACTGAGGAGCAGTCAATCAAAGTTCCTAACTGAATAGGTGGCCCGAGGATTGCTACTGCTGTCCTAAAATGAGATTGTCACTTCAGGGTGGGCAGACAGCTCCCACCATCCAAGGCCAGCCTTGCATTAAAGCCACGAGATCTCAGAGTCTGGATAAACTGTTAGGAAGTGGTTTTCACGAATATGTTAATTAATCAAAATGGGCTTCAGATAGATTTTTGAAAGGGCATTTACACATCTAGGGAAAGGGCCACTTAGAGAAGTTTTATGACCTGAAGAAAAATATTTAAAACAAGAATTTTTACTTGTAACATCATTATGGGCCTCAAAAAATGCTTTTTACAGGAAGATCTACTTTTCTCTTATTTTACCATGCAAAGCTCAGTAGCTATTCTTCAAAGCTGTCCTTGTAGTCACTAATTTTAGATTAGCGTGACTGGATACAAACTGGTCCAGGCAGATAGCGTTAGAGTCGAACAAACAAGTGTCGTTGGCAGTGATGAGTGGTGGGAACCACAGCAGGCTCGGGTCTAATTTATTGACTAGTTAAAAACTCCTTCAGCACATAAAGCTTAATTAGGTGCAGAGAGGGCTAGGAAGCCAAGACCACAATGACAAAGGCAGCGGCAGCCGATGTAGTTCCACTATGACATTGGTTCTTGGTTCCTAAACAAAGGATGCGTGATTATCTACTGAGCACAGACTACGGTCAGAAGCACATGCCTGAAGCTGATGAATCCGCGGTTCCAGCTCCAGCTCTTGCGGAAGGTGCCATCTGGCTTCTCTGCAGGATGGACACCTTGCCTGCGAAAATCCAATGGCAATGCTTCTTTGATGAGTGGATTGCGGGTGCTGTCCCCTGAAAGAGGGGTCACCTTGCCAGGACCACTTTTTGGATCTTAGGGGTCAAGGTGTTAAGAGTTCTAGAGTTGATCAGCACTGGGTATAGTAAAAGAAAGCCTTATAATATTAAATTTTTAAAAAGCAGGAGAAACTGCATGATACAGTAGCAATTTCTGCAAGCTGGCTCACTTAACTGTCACTCCCAACCTTCTGTGTCCTCTCCTTCCTCTACTGCACAGACGAGAAAGCTGACTACTAAATTTCCTAGCTTCTTCTGGCCAAGTAATAACGTTCTTGCCAACGAACTATAGATAGAAGACTCCTCAGGAGGCATTCTGGGGATGTGCACCCCTGATTTTGAGGGGGGAGGCACAGGCGAGCTGAGGAGAGCACTGCCCTCGTTATCACCCTTTCCTCTCTTCCTGGGAGTGGACGAGTTGCTCGGATGTGCAGAGCCTACGTGCAGCTGGGAGTGTTAAGCCAGCCTGCAGAGGGCGGGGCGCGAGGACAGAAAGAGCTGCGTCTGGAGGATGTCACCCAGTCACGGCTGCGACCCAGACCACCGCCACGGGATAACCCAACTTGGAGTCACTGCTCGTCGGGCGCTCTGTTACTCGTGGCCAACCGCATTCTTGGTTCTCTACAGTGGTTTTACAGTGGCTGCCAAATAACACATGAAGCAGCAGGTGGTTCTGGTAGGCGCATGGCATCATGACTTTAAAATTTCATTATAACTACTGAAGTAGGGTAAAACTTAATATTGCTAAGGGGAGTGCGGCACGTGACACTCTTAATACTTTTAAGTAAGTGGTTTCGTAATAGTCACGACAGCTCACCCTGCTGCAGGGAGCAGTGCTGGAGGCGGGCAATACCCGGAAGAGACCGTTCTAAGCTGGAAGACGTAAGCTGCTGTTTCCATGAAGTTTTTTCTTTTTGTTTTTTTTTTAATTTATTTATTTTTGGCTGTGTTGGGTCTTCTTTGCTGTGCGTGGGCTTTCTCTAGTTGCGTTGAGTGGGGGCTACTCTTTTTTTTTAATTTATTTATGGCTGTGTTGGGTCTTCGTTTCTGTGCGAGGGCTTTCTCTAGTTGTGGCAAGCGGGGGCCACTCTTCATCGCGGTGCGCGGGCCTCTCACTGTCGCGGCCTCTCTTGTTGCGGAGCACAGGCTCCAGACGCGCAGGCTCAGTAATTGTGGCTCACGGGCCCAGTCGCTCCGCGGCATGTGGGATCTTCCCAGACCAGGGCTCGAACCCGTGTTCCCTGCATTGGCAGGCAGATTCTCAACCACTGCGCCACCAGGGAAGCCCTCCATGAAGTTTTTATTAAAGCACAATGAAGCATCATATGGATATACGGCAACGTGCACAAGCCGTACACGTGGAGCTCAAAGCGTTTCACAAGGTGGTTACACCTGTGTAACCAGCAAGAAATAGAACACTGCCAGCATCTCATTCTCCACCCCCAGAGCACAGCTACCTGTCCTGACTTCTGATACCTTATAGCCATTTTCCTGTTATTAAATGTATATAATGGAATCACATGTTTTGCGTCTGTCTTTTGCTCAGAATTGTGCCTGTGACAGCCATCCGTATTGCTGCACGTCATTACAGGCTCTTCATCCACACTGCCGTGTAGTGATCCATGCTGAATGCACCACAGTTTATCCATGTAACTATCCCTGGGCATTTAGGCAGCTTTGCTTTTCATTATTACAAACATGCTACTATGAGCATTTCCATACGTGCCATCTGGTGGATAGACGTATGTGTTTACGTTGGATACACATATAATGTGGCAGTGGAATGTGTGTTATGTTTAACAGATGCTGCCAAACAGTTTCCCGAAGTGGCTGTACCATTTCCTTCCTGCCAAAGGTTGTGTTGTCTTCCTCATTTTGACCATTCTGGTGGGTGAGAAGTGGTGCTGAATTACAGTTGTAATTTTCATTTCCTTTATTAATAAGGTTGAGGACTTTGTTTAGTGTCTACTGGCCATTTGGCTATTTTCATATATAAAGCGTCTGTTGTATTTTTACTCATGTTTTTAAAATTCCGCACCCCCTCCCCACCCCGTAGCTTCATGACACTGGGATGAAGCTTTGTCTTTCCTTGTGACTAACCTGGCCATGACCCTGGGAGTCCTGTTCTGTCCACTGCCGCTGCAGTCCCAGGCTCTGCCATCTTCTGTGGAATCCTTACTATGACCTGCAAGTTCTCTTGGAATGCTCGTGTCAACTTTGGCACTCTGGATACTTAGCCTTAATTACTGAGAAGGAAAATAAGTCAATAGATGTTTCAGAACTGTTATCCCCAATACAACGTTTTGGTTAAAGTTGTTAAAAGTTAGTTTTAGATATCTCTTTACTGATTTCTTTTTTTTTTTTTTTTTTGAGGAGCTAGAAGAATTTATTATTATTATTATTATTATTTATTTTTATTTTTTGGCTGTGTTGGGTCTTCGTTTCTGTGCGAGGGCTTTCTCAAGTTGTGGCAAGTGGGGGCCACTCTTCATCGCGGTGCGCGGGCCTCTCACTATCGCGGCCTCTCTTGTTGCGGAGCACAGGCTCCAGTCGCGCAGGCTCAGTAGTTGTGGCTCACGGGCCCAGTCACTCCGCAGCGTGTGGGATCCTCCCAGACCAGGGCTCGAACCCGTGTCCCCTGCATTGGCAGGCAGATTCTCAACCACTGCGCCACCAGGGAAGCCCTCTTTACTGATTTCTGATCAAATATAATTTTGTTGGAAACTATACTTTTTATGCAAAGTATTTTCCCCCTTTTACAATGAAGTGCAGTATAAAACTCGTAAGGAAAACACGAAGTGTTTGGAATTTAAAGCTTTGAGACATCATGTTCTAATAGTTATGCCATCTCTTTCATTTATAGAGATTTCTTTTTCTGGGTGAAGTACATTAAATTCTTTAAAAGAACTATGGAAACCTGAAATGTTTTCCCTGTGAAAAGTGATTTTTGAATACTAATGTGAGAGAGAAATATATTAGTTTTGTCAGCTTTGGAGAATCTGAGCCCAAATACTAGAAAATTTGATTTCTTAAATATTTTACGCATATTTACACACACTATGCACATATATGAATATATTCAAAACATATACAGCACTTACTTAACTATGCCTATAGATCCCCTCCTAGTATGACTGAGCTTAACCTTGGAGAGATCTAATAAGTCTCATGTGTGGAATATAAGATCTTGACCCATTTTCATGGTTTCACTTCATCTTCTACTCAGATGAGCATTAGCCACCGGGCCATGGGTCTCAAAGAATGTACTCATAGCTTGTTTCCTCCTGGAAGAGCTGAAAGGAAAGCGGACCTTTTGAGGCTGAAAACAAGGAGGCATTCTGATTGTGGTGGAGTTCTCCTTCTGAATTAGAGGCTGGGAGTCTTAGTGGGACAGTGAGAAGATGGCCTAAGATTAAAAGAGACAAAATTAAGACCAGGACATTCGATACAGACGCAACGTCTTTCTTTGGTCCAAGAGTTGGGAACTCACGCATTGCTCGTTTACTGAGGAAGGGGGCAGGTGCTCATATTCAGATGAGCATGGGAAACAGGCACAGACATGAGACTTTTTTTTAAAAAATTTATTTATTTTTGGCTGCATTGGGTCTTCATTGCTGCGCACAGGCTTTCTCTAGTTGCAGTGAGCAGGGGCCACTCCTCGTTGCGGTGCGCGGGCCTCTCACTGCGGTGGCTTCTCCCGTTGCGGAGCACGGGCTCTAGGCGTGCGGGCCTCAGTAGTTGTGGCTCGCGGGCTCTAGAGCGCAGGCTCAGTAGATGTGGCACACAGGCCCAGCTGCTCCGTGGCACATGGGATCCTCCCGGACCAGGGCTCGAACCTGTGTCCCCTCCATTGGCAGGTGGACTCTCAACCACTGTGCCACCAGGGAACCCCAGACATGAGACTTCTGTCAGATGAGGGCATGAGTTACATGCCGAGAAACACTCCACTAGATGGAAGTTTAGTAACCCTCTCTCCCGCGTGTGGGCCAAGTCTTGGTGGGGCAAAAATTTCAAACATTGCCTGTGACAGCCATGACACCAACTATACTTCGTTTCTTTCTCGGTTTATTAGATTTCCCAACCAATTCAAAAGAGGAAGCACTGGTTGGACCTACATTTGGCGTGTGCAGCAAATGCTTGTTTTTGCTGAGGAAACTGTTCCCATGGTTATGGTTAGGTCTCCGGTTTTGCAGAACAATCCTTCCCGAATTGGTGATGGCTGCCCGAGGTTGTTAGCACACAATCAGCATCAGGACTGTGGTCCCTGCCAGTGGGCATGGTTGGGGAACGCTTGGTGTTAATGAGGTCAAGTTAATGGGACTGGAGGACTTTGAGTCAGGGAGAGACCCAAGAGATTATCAAAGAAAATGGTGTTCAATTATTTTTAAAACAAGATCTTATACAGAACTCCAAATTGGCTCCTGGAAAAGACACTCTTATGGGAAAAGAATTTCAGGGTCTAGGTAATTTGTATTGGCAGGAACCAGGACAGGATTTGTGGAAATGTATTCCAGGTGCCAGACTAAGAAAGATAAAATACATGATTGGATTGCGGTGACTTTGTTCATGCAGGTGTCCTCTCACGGGACTCAGGGCTCACCGGAGCCACGGGGAATGGCTCCTAGTTCCCTTGACTGGCTTCCATGAGGTGCAGATATTGGACATTCCCTGACATACTCTGGAACTGAGCTGTTCAACTTAAATAGTATGTGAACCACAAATGTGAGCCACTATGTAATTTAAAATTTTTCTATAGCTACATTTTTAAAAAAAGGTACAGAGTAACAGGTGAAATTTAATTAAACTCAATATATTGAAAACATTATCACTTCAACTTCTAGTCAGCATAAAAAATAATTAATGGGATATTATGCGTTCTTTTTTCACACTAAGTCTGAAATTTGGTGTGTATTTTACACTTATAGCCCATCTTAATTAGGGCTAGCCACATTTCAAGTGTTCAACAGTCAGAAATAAATAAATAAAGAGAAAGAATAAAGCACTTATCCTACCTTGCTATGTTAACTGTACTTCAAGGTAAATAAACAGTTGATTAAAAAAATCTTTTTATACAAAAAGATTCCAGCTACTAATTGAAGAAGGAATGATAGATATCACCATTTTGCAACCTAAAGTGAAATAATAGATCAAGGTGATGATTATTAATGGCTAAAAAAAACTGATAAGTGAAAAGCTGAGGGGGACCATTATAATGGATTTATCAGGCTGACAACACCTGAACCCTGATTAATTGTATCACAATTTACTATGTGTCTCTTATAACACAATCCAGAAAGTATTCTTACCAAAAAAGCCACAAATACGTGCAGGTTAAATAATATGCTACTAAACATCCAATGGATCACTGAAGAAATCAAAGAAGAAATTTAAAAAATACCTGGAGATAAATGAAGATAAAAACATGACAATCCAAAATCTATGGGATGCAGCAAAAGCAGTTCCAAGAGGGAAGTTTAGAGCAATACAAGCCTACCTCAGGAACCATGAAACATCTCACACAAGCAACCTAACCTTACACCTAAAGGAATTAGAAAAAAAAGAAAAAACAAAACCTAAAGTTAGTAAAAGGAAAGAAATAATAAAGATCAGAGCAGAAATAAATGAAATAGAGACTAAAAAAACAATAGAAAAGATCAATGAAACTAAGAGCTGGTTCTTTGAAAGGATAAAAAAATTGATAAACCTGGAGTCAGACTCATCAAGAAAAAGAGAGGGCCCAAATAAATAAAATCAGAAATGATAAAGGAAAAGTTACAACCAACACCATAGAATTACAAAGGATCATAAGATATTACGATGAACAACTACATGCAATAAAATGGACAACATAGAAGAAAAGGATGAATTCCTAGAAGTGTACAATCTCCCAAGAGTAAATCAGGAAGAAATAGAAAATATGAACAGACCAATTCCCACTAATGAAATTGAATCAGTAATTTTAAAAAGCTCCCAACAAACAAATAGTCCTGGATCAGACAGCTTCACAGGTGAATTCTACCAGATATTTAAAGAAGATTTAACACTTATCCTTCTCAAACTATTCCAAAAATTTGCAGAGGAAGGAACAAATCTGAACACATTCTACAAGGGCAGCATCACCCTGATACCAAAACCAGACAAAGACACTACAGAAAAGAATTACAGGCCAATATCACTGATAAACATAGATACAAAAGTCCTCCACAAAATATTAACAAACAAAATTCAACAATACATTAAAAGGATCATACACCATGATCAAGTGGGATTTATCCCAGGGATGCAAGGATGGTTCAATATCCACGAATCAATCGGTGTGATACACTGCATTAACAAATTTAAGAATAAAGATCCTGTGCTCAGACTTCTCTGGTGGTCCAGAGAATACTCCGCGCTTCCAATGCAGGGGGCATGGGTTTGACCCCTGGTCAGGGAAGTTCGGCATGCCGCATGGCACGCACCCCGTGCCCCCGAGAAAAAGATCCTGTGTCATCTCAACAGATGCAGAGAGAGCTTTTGACAAAATTCAACATCCATTTGTGAAAAACTCTCAACAAAGTGGGTATAGACAGAATATACCTCAACATAATAAAGGTCATATGTAACAAGCCCACAGCTAACATCATCTCAACAGTGAAAAGATGAAAACATTTCCTCTACAATCAGGAACAAGACAAGAATGCCCACTCTTGCCACTTTTATTCAACATAGTACTGGCAGTCCTAGCCACAGCAATCAGACAAGAAAAAGAAATAAAAGGAATTCAAATTGGAAAGGAAGAAGTAAAACTGTCACTGTTTGTAGATGACATGATACATAGAAAATCCTCAATATGCCACCAAAAAACTACTAGAGCTCATCAATGAATTCAGTAAAGTTTCAGGATACAAAATCAATATGCAGAAATCTGTTGCATTCCTATACACAACAATGAACTATCAGAAAGAGAAATTAAGAAAACACCCCACTTGCAACTGCATCTAAAAGAATAAAATACCTCAGAATAAATCTAACTAAGGACATAAAAGACTTGTACTCAGTAAAGTGTAAGACACTGATGAAAAAAAATTGAAGATGACACAGAGGAAAAGATATACCTACCTCATGGATTGGAAGAATTAATATTGTTAAAATGATCATACTACCCAAGACAATCTACAGATTCAGTGCAATCCCTAACAAAAGATCAATGGCATTTTTCACAAAATTAGAACAAATAATTCTAAAGTTTGTATGGAAACAAAAAGACCCTGAATAACCAAAACAATCTTAAGAAAGAAGAAGAAAGCTGGAGGTATCACGCTCCCTGATTTCAAAGCTACAGTAATCAAAACAGTATGGTACTGGCACAAAAAGAGACACATACATCAATGGAACAGAATAGAGAGCCCAGAAATGAACCCACACTTATCTGGGCAATTAATCTATGACAAAGGAAGCAAGAATATACAATGGGGAAAAGACAGCCTCTTCAATAAATGGTGCTGGGAAAACTGGACAGCTACATGCAAAAGAATCAAACTGGACTACTCTCTCACACCATGCACAAAATAAATTCAAAATGGATTAAAGACTTAAATGTTAATACCTGAAACCATAAAACTTCTAGAAGAAACCATAAGCAGTATGCTCTTTGACATTGGTCTTAGTAAATTTTTTTGGTTATGTCTCATCAGGTAAGGGAAACAATAGCAAAAATAAACAAATGGTTCTACATCAAACTAAAAAGCTTTTGCACAGTGAAGGAAACTATCAACAAAACAAAAAGGCTGCCTACTGAGTCAGACAAGATACTTGTAAATGATATATCTGATTGAGGTTAATATGCAAAATATACAAAGAATATATTTGTATATATAATACTCATACAACTCAACATCAAAAAATAAACCACCCAATTAAAAAATGGGCAGAGGACCTGAATAAACATTTTTCAAAGAAAACATACAGATTGCAAACAGGCACATGAGAAGATGCTCAACATCACTAATCACTGGAGAAAGGCAAATCAAAACCACAATGAGATAATGCCTCACAGATGTCAGAACAGGTATTATCAAAAAGACAACAAAAAACACGTGTTAGTGAGGATGTGGAGAAAAGGGAACCCTCCTGCACTGTTGGTGGGAATGTAAATTGATGCAGCCCCTATGGAGAACAGTATGAGGGCTCCTAAAAAAATTAACAACAGAACCACCATATGATCCATCAATTCCACTCCTGGATATTTATCTGAATAAAATGAAAATACTAATTCAAAAAGATATATGCACCCCTGTGTTCATTGAAGCATTATTTACAATAGCCGAGATATGGAAGCAACCTAAGCGCCCACTGATAGACAAATGGATAAAGAAGATGTGATATATACAAGATACATACATTGGAATTTTACTCAGCAATAAAAAAGAATGAAATCTTGCCATTTGTGACAACATGGATGGACCTAGAGAATATTATGCTAAGTGAAATAAGTCAGACACGGGGAGGTGGGTAGGGATATGAGAGAAATAGGTGAGGGAGTTTAGGAGGTACAAACTTTCAGTTACAAAATAAATGAGTCACAGGTATGAAGTGTACAGTGTGGGGAATATAGTCAATAATAATTTGGTATATTTAGATGGTGACAGATGGTAACCCGACTTATCGTGGTGATCACTTTGAAATGTAGAGAAAAAGTGAATCACTGTGTTGTACACCAGGAACTAACATAGTGTTGTATACCAATAAAACTTCAATAACAAACTCATAGAAAAAGAGATCAGATTTGTGGTTATCAAAGGTGGGGTGGGGTAGGGGAACTGGATGAAGGCTGTCAAAAGGCACAGACTTCCAGTTACAAGACAGGTAAGTACTAGGGATGAGATGTGCAATGTGACAGATGCATTTAACTATTTAACATACACTGTGGGTTAACGTATGAAAGTCATTAAGAGAGTAAACCCGAAGAGTTCTCATCACAGGAGAAATTGTTCTCTCTTATTTTGTATGTATATGAGATGACCGATGCTCACTAAACTCACACTAAGGGACTGGTGTTCATCTTTTCAGGTGTGATAATGCATGTGATTGTGTTTTTTAAAACAGTCCTTATCTTGGAGATACATCCTAACATATTTATGGATGTAATAATATGCTGGGGTTTGCTTCAAGATAACTCAGTGAGTGTACAGGTACGGGGAGAAAGCACATGGGGGTAGAGCTAGGCACGAGTAACCGTGAATTGATGTGCTGAAGTGGAATGATGGTATGTGGGAGTTTGTTATACTAAACTCTTTAGTTTTAAGTATGTTTAACCTTTTCCACAACAGAAGAGACTTCCCTGGTAGTCCAGTGGTTAAGACCTCGCCTTCTAATGCAGGGGTTGGGGTTCAATCCATGGTCAGGGAGCTAAGATCCCACCTGCCTCACGGCCAAACATAAAACAGAAGCAATACTGTAACAAATTCAATAAAGACTTTTAAAATGGTCCACATCCAAAAAATCTTAAAAAAAAATTTCCATAACAGAAAAGTTTTCCGGAATCATAAATGCATTGTTAAAGGAAGCATAGACATCCTTGAGAAGTTCTGTGAGATAGAGGACGAAAGGAAAATGGCATATGGAAATGAGCTCCCTGCTTTGAATTGAAAAAAATGGGATCCCAAAAGGGAAACACTTGCCAGTGACATGGTTGACAACATTTATCTAACAGACCATGAGGACAGACAGCCCATCAAAGTGTTTTGACCAACAGGATCCCAGGGGGTAGCTGATCGATCATGGGGTCCCTGGAAATAAATACAAGGGCAACCCAATAAGGTGTTACTTTCATCAGAAAACAGTCCAGGTCTGGTAGGCAGAGATTTGACTCCAATTGCCGTGGTGAAGCGTCAGAGCCCCTGATACAGAATCCAGACCCAAGCCTGATCACAGGCAGACCAGAGCCTCTTGACCAAGGAGCAGGCTGGGCCCCTTTGAGGAATCCCTGCAATGTGGCCACACGTGTACACTATAAAGTTTCCTTCAGGCCTCTTCAGAGGGACCTGTGGCCCTTTAACAGGGTGCAAGGAAAAACCTCGGACTCTACGGGAAGTGCCAGCTCTGGCTGCTGCAAAGCGCTCGGGTCCAGCTGCGATCTCAGCTGCAGATGGCTGGACGAAGCCTGCGCGCACTGACCGCTGACAGCGTGGCCGTGTGAGCTGCTCCCCACTCTCCTGCCCTGGGGCTTTCGTACAACCGGGGGTACTTACCTGGTCTGCACACAGAAGCCTGCCCAGAAGCAGGGGTGGTGGGGAAGTTGACACCCCTGGGGCAAACTTCAACCAATGGGGTCTGAGAGTCAGGGGACGAATATCTGACACCTGTCATTCGGTGAGCCCACCCTTAAGGGCACTCCTCGTCTCCAGGGTCTCCAGGCGGGTGGAGCCCTGGATGTCTGCAGGGAGCCAGCTCGAGGACCACGTGCTGGCTCCTCCTCTCTCCCTGCCCCTCTCCCTGCTCCCTCCCTCCTGCTTTCTGAGATCAACTCCCCCAAAATTACCTGTACCCAAGGCCCCACCTCAGTTTTGTTGTGGGAGCAACTCAGATAAGAAACTGTATCCTCATTGACGTGGATCTCTGGGGCCTCCACAGGCCATCACGGTCCCCCAGCCAGAGTGGGGATTACAGAGGCCAGGCGGTAAAACCTGAGCCCCAGTCCCTCACAGCACAGGTCCAGCGAGTACGCAGACAGTTTCCGAATGCTCAGTCAAAATGGGGAAGCCAGCAAGTCGCAGAATATCCAGGTCAACTCCCTGATCCACAAAGTACAGACCAGGATGGGAAGGAAGGGCGGAGTGAAGGCGTGTGGAACTGTCCCCACCCTATGCCCGCCTCCTTCCCACGGCCGGCCGGGGCGGGGGTGGTCATTACAGAGACTGGCTTGAGAAAGGCGACATCTGTGAGCTCTGGGGTTCAGGGATTCTCAAGGACCCACGTCCTTTTCTGTGCAAAGGAGGCTGTGCCGAAGAACGTGTGTCTCTGCATGGATTTTCCCCAATAGTGCACTCAGTCATTTGAGTTTCGGGGCCATCCTCCAAAATGCCAGATGGGGGGAGGGGGGAACTTCCCTGGCGGCCCAGTGGTTAAGACTCCACTTTCTGATGCAGGGGGTGCGGGTTCGATCCCTGGTCTCCCTGGTCGGGGAGCTAAGATCCCACGTGCCTCGGGGGCCAAAAAACCAAAAACATAAAACAGAAGCAATATTGTAACAAATTCAATAAAGACTTTAAAAAATGGTCCAAAAAGCCAGAGGGCTCTAGTAACTGCGAACAGACATGACCTCACCAAATGCCACGGTTGTTGTTGCTTTCCCCACTGCCAAACAGGGAAAATGCCTGTTTTTATAGCAGCTTCCTGAAATATGCCTGGTCAACCAACGAAGCAATTAATCACCTGTTACAGGCAGGAGGAAAAGGATGCAGCTTATTCTACCTCTCCCCACGTGGTACTGTTTTCTCACTTTTATTCAGATACTTGAGGAACACACAGGGGGCTGGGGAAGGTAAACTAAGAATATCTGTGTTTTCTGCACCTGCTCCAGGAGTAAAACATACTTGCTCGTTTACAGGAAATGTTACTCATCCCACTCCTAGAGGCCTCCCAAGATGGTAATTTAACTTTACAAATGTAATGACAATTTGAGCATTCATGCTCAGCCCCTTATATCATAAAAAACTTCAAGGCTGAAACAAGAATTGTTCTATTCTTCTAGCATAAGCTAGTTCAAACGTCTCATCACAATCATTAGCTTTAGTTCATTAGCTTTAGGCTAGTGAGCAACTTCAGCCAGCAGAAAAAAAAAGTCTCAAGATTTTTCTTCTCCAGAAAAGCGCCTCTCCTGTGCTTATGTTCATCTAAGCATTTGCACTTGCCAAGGACTGTGATACATGTTAACAGTGTTAGCGACCGTCTTTTAACAAAATAATATTCTTCCATGAAGGAACTCTGTGTGAAGTGCTGCTCTGAGATCGTGTTCCCTGGAAACAGATTTTGAGACAGAGGATCTCGTGTAGGTTTACTGGGAATACTCTTAGGAGGTACACCCACGAGGAAGTGAGGAAAGCAGGGCTGGGGGAGGAAAGAGCTGACCACCATGTGTTTGTAATTGAGGCCTCAGGCAAGCCTGTGGGAGCTGCCTGCTGGAGTTGGTCCAAATTGAGGCAAGGCCTGGGGCCTGGGACTCTGTCTCCCTGCATCGGATGGAAAATGGCTGAGGGCCACCCACTGGGATGGGATGCAAGCTTGAGCAGGGCAGTTTCCTGCAGCAGAGAGCAAGTCCCAGGGAGGGATGCGGCTATGAGCCATCAGGAGCTGACACCCCGCCATCAGGGGAAGGCAGCCCTGGCGCAGAGGGAGGGAGCTGGAGAAGCGCCGTGGTGTCCACCACAGCCCACTCCTTACGCTCCACGGTTCTTCTCAGTAAGCTCTTCCCAGCCAAGGTTCAGACCCCTGCCCCCACTGCAGCTGGTCTCCAGGCTTCCCGGATGCTGCTCTTCATACGTCTCCTCCACTACTATTCTTCGTCCCCTGAACCTCTGCTTGCACCTCTGTTGATCTGGATGTCAGAGGTAGCCCGCCAGATAAACCCTCATCCCTGAAGGACTGATCCACTGGTCACCAAGCTCTTTCCAAGCCATGCCAGCTACATCTATCTCTTTACACTTAAAAGCAGACACACAGCCCGACCCTGTGACTCTCTTATTAGTTCTCACCATCAAATCTGCGTGCAGTCTTTTCCCATTACAGATACATATAGTACCACAGGGTGTGCCGAGTCTCCAGGCCCAAGCAGAAGGACCTCTGGTGGAGCCCTTTCCTGCTCTTGGTCCCAAGAAAAGCTTTCCTTTTAGTGGCGAGAAGTGCATCCATTTTCCTTCACATTAGAAGGAATGTCCTGGCATGTCCCAGACCACTGAATCCCAGCATCTTTACTTCACCCTGCAGATGCCTGAATCTTCAAATGGCTTATTCCCACCCTTTGTAGGATACGTATTCACCACGGGCTTTAACACTCTGCATCAAAACAGCAGACCAACGTGAGGTTCTGATGAATGCCTAGAACTGCAGTCCTCAAACACTTTGGCCTCAGGCCCCCCATACATTCTTCAAAATTGTGGATTACCCCAAAGAGCTTTTGTTTACGTGGGTAATATCTATTTATATTTGGTGGAATATAAATTTAAATGGAGATTTTAAAATATTTTTGTGTATTAATTCATTAAAATAAAAGAATAAACCCATTAAATGTTTACATAAATGATGTCTTTATGAAAAGAATTATATTTTCCAAAACAAAAAAATTATGAGTGGCACTGTTTAACATTTTTGCAGATCTTTTCAAGACAGCTGGAATCACATATCTGTTTCTGCATTCCATCTGTTGTGGTATGTTATTTTGGTTTAAGTTTATAAGGAAAATTCAGGCTCATACAAATATATAGCTGAAAAATAGAGTATACTAATAGTCTTTTCAGACAATTATAGATATTTTTCTGTGATGGTACATCAAAACTCATTAAGTGGTAGTTTATTAAAGGTTTATTGCAATGTGGAATCTGAAACCATATTATGCACCTGTACTCTTAGATTAAAATCCATTGATCTATTTTGCTCTATGAAATGGATATTTTATCCTCTCGTGATTTTGTAAGCATCATGAACCGGTCATTTGGATAATAAAGGCTCACTGAGTTATCCAGATCTTCCAGATACTGACACCTTTCATTATATAATATCAAAAAGTCACGTTTGTTAATATCACCACCAAACTCATCAAAAAACTCTTAAAGTACTGGGAAGTGGTCAAGTTCACCATGGTGGATATGAGTTTTCCAAAATTCTCATTTTCACTTGAAAGTTCAAATTTTATTATGGGCAATAAGTACTGTCTGTCATTTTCCTTGAAGTAAAGGCTCACTTTATTCATTTTTTAAGAAAATATCTGCCAAGTACCCAAGACTGAATAATGACAGTTACTATCTGTTGGTAGTTCTGTCAAGTAAAAAAGGTGTTTCATAAAGAAAAAAAAAAAAAGCTGCAAGTGCTGCTCAAACCTAGACAATCACACAAGTGCTTTTCCTCAAGAAAACCATCTTCTTTCAGAGCATATTGGAAATGCTGTGTGCACACCCTCCCGCTTGTTACCAGAGCATTAAAAAGATGTGTGTTCACAGGTCAAGATTTAATATAATTAATAACTTTGCTGCTTCCTTAGGACATCCTCAAGTGAAACTGGCAGCTTCTTCTTTTCTTCCTGTGAGAGCATGGCAGCGGGGAGCACCAGGGATTACTGCTGTAGCCTCATGCCACCGCTCCGGCCTGTGCTCAGGCATCCACAGGTGTCCTCCTCATCGCGTCTGCATCCTTGATGAAAATGTCAACACCGTGAAAAGAGCAAACAATATCTATCTATTATTGTGAAAACAGTTTGGACCTTGCAGACCCACTGAAAGGGCCTTCAGGGGCTCCCTGGGGCTTATGAACCACACTTTGAAAACCACTGATCTAGATGATCCAGGGTCCTTCAGATGATTTTATGACAGAGGGGGGTCAAGTTAACCTAGCCCCGGAGCAGGAACATAGATGGTCGCCGCTGGCTGTTCCAAGTGAGCTGGAGCTGCTTTGCTTCTCCTGTCTGATGGGAACGGAGAGAGCTCAGTAGCCAGATCGGTGGCTGCGTACCAGGTACTGAAGGCTACGCTCATCGACTCGAGCAAACATGCAGTTGTACCAGCCCTGCACTGCCTGCGCAACTGTGCTAATACTCCACTGAGTTTGTGGTAGATCACTGTCATCTGCCAGGACCCAGCTGGTGTTGTAGGGACCAACTAGTGAATTGCACGTGGCTAAGACAGGGAGGCGATAACCTCTGCCATTTCCCCTCCCTGTGTTGCTGCTGTTTTTGTTGTTTGCTGTTTTGGCTGCCGGGTTGGGGAAGATGTTTTGGAGACTTCCTCTTGGCCTTCCTTAAAAAAACATCTTTTACCCCACCGGTCAAGGAACCAATGTGGAGGTCTCCCAACTACCATTAAGTGCATTCCAATTATATGCTTGGGATGGAGAAATAACCCCGGGTCGGGGGGAGGTTAACTGACCCAATGCATCCACTCTGGGCTGGACCCTGACCGGCCTCCATTTATAAGCTGGCCTCCAACTGCCACTGCTCCAACAGGGAGACCATAGCGGCACTCTGGATTTCTGAGGATTAGTGTCAACTCAGATTTTGTGCCTATCAGTCCTCTAAGGATGGATGTTTCCTCTCCTCCATGCACAGTAAACTGAACACAGCCATAGGTTCTCTGGGGGAAGGACTGAGGGTATTTCTAGTGACTACACCTAGTACTGTGTTGCAGGATCATTCATCACAGGCACCTGGCCTCTCCTTTGGTCAATGGGTTCTGGGCCTGAGAAGTGGTTTAGGTCTGACAATGGGGCAGGGGGTTGTGGCTTCTTTATTAGGCTAAATACTTCAGGCCTCCTAACCATCCACATGTGATTTGTTTTGAGTGCTTACGTTAAACGATGCTCTTGGCCAATGGCCAAGATGCTCCAATGGCCCATCTATCCAGCCTCTCAGGTCACTGTGCTCTTTTTACCACCTCCATAGCTCTCTGTGAATTGGCTTCTGGCTGCCACTCTGTTCTTGTCACTTGTTGCCATAATTATGGGAGGAACATCATATAATCCAAGAGATGCAATTTCCATAACAATGTCCTAACCTTATTTTATAGGATTTCAATAAAAGTTAGCATCTATTCATTCCTAACATTTCACCTTCCTTATAATAACTATACTTTAAAAATGTAAAGCATCACTGTTCTGAGGTTCCCACAAAAAAGGTTAACTTAACTTCTATGTTACAATGCTTCTGCTCAGATATCCTGCCCATGTTTAAGCCAAAATCAGTAGTTTACTCAAGAGATAATTAAAAAAACTTTTTTTTGCTCTTTCAGCAAATATTTATGGAATCTAATGTATTTAAGGCTCCTTGCTGAGTGTGACAGGAAAATAACAAGGAAAAGTTTTCTGACCGATAAATTGTTCAGCCTAATGAATTGCCTATGGCTGGCTGGGATCATGTGACCAGTTCACACAGTCAAAAAAACGTTCTGCAGATTCAGGAAGACATGGACTTAGGGGCCAACACTGTGTGCTCAAGCTGAGAGAGTGCAGCAGGGGATTTACTACCCTGGAGCTGTGCTGAATGATGACCCCTGGCCATGCTGCGCTCACTCTAACCAAGTCCCTGCGTACTGCCCCAGCTGCTGGAGCCACAGAGTCCCGAACTAGGACATGTGCGCAGGTGTGGGCAAGGCACTCAATGGAGGTTTCCGCTGAAAATAACTTCTATTTGCATATTTTCATCCTTTGAAAAAGGAAAAAAACGCCACTTTATCACATTTAATCTAGACTGTGACTAGCACACTATTCTGTGTTAATCACAAAGTGTGTACAGAGCTTAAGACATCCTCAATGAAAGTAGGATTTCCGCCGGTTGACAGTACGCTCCCCTCCTTGACCTTTCAGTATACTGTGACATATGGTTGTTTTCTACTCTGAAATGAGTTAAGTGGACAAGAAAACAGACTTTTTATATATAAATAGGGGTAAGCAATTTTTTAAAACAGTGTGGGGACCACCATGTCTTAAGTTGTAGCTTGAATGCACACTAGTCATTCCATCCATAATACAATTCTGTTTCCTTCTTGACAAAACAGCAAGCCTGGATTTTTCTGGCCATTCTTGGGCATATAGAGAAGATCAATATTAGGAAAGGCTTTTCCAGCTATTCTTATCTTCTATCACCTTTGGGAAAATTGGGAAAATAACCTTGAGTTCTGTAAATTGTTTGGCTCATTCCCTTATCAGTAACTGGTCTTTTAGGGCTGCAAATGGACTGAACTGTACCCCCTTACTCATCAAAATTCTTATGTTGAAGCCTTAACTCCCAATGTGGCTGTTATGTGGAGATAGAATACTTTGAAGATTAAATGAGGTCATAAGTGTGGGGCCCTTATCCAGTAGGACTGTGGCCTTATCAGAGGAAGACCTCTCTGTCTCTCTGTCTCTGTCTCTGTCTCTCTCTCATCAGAACCTCTCTCATCAGAATCTCACCAGGCTGGTCTCAAATGTCCATACTCTGGAACTATGAGCAAATAAATTCCTGTTGTTTAAGCCCCAAAGTCTACGGTATTTTGTTACAGCAGCCCGAACCAACTAAGACAAGGGCTTAGCTTGCAACTATTTTGAAATCCTGATTATTAGATTAGTTTAGTAAAACATACTGATTAAGAGCACAGGCTTGTAGTCACACTCAGGTTCAAATACTATGTGATTTGGAGGCAAGTTACTTTATCTCCAAGGTTCAGTTTCCTCAATTATAAAATAGGGATAACAATTCCTCACAAAATTTTTGTGGTATGATCATACAGGGACACTTACTTAATGCCTGGCATATAATATAGATTTTATATAATAAGAATAACTTTTTAATGAATTATTGATTTCATAAAATTGTGGTAGGAAAAATCTTACCCATCAGATCCTTGCAAGTGGGGAAGAATAAGGTTCTGTTCTGTGTTTCCAATTTTTTCTTACTTTCAAACTTTTAGTTAAGAATCAGCTCCTACTTGAATGAAACAGATGCATACTTTCCCACTAAGAAAATGAGAAAAAGTAAAAGAAGCAGTTTTCTATATGCTTATTTGGCTTAATCACAAACCGTAAGTAACTTCAAATAGACAATTGAGCCTGCAATCTAATTATTGCTAGAATGGCCACCAACTACGTTTTATAAAGACATGTTTTAGTAGGTGTCCTATAATTTGTTAATATGTCTGTAAAACCACCACACAGCATGTCACCTTATTTAGTTATCTGGTTGCATCTTTTGCTGGATGGTGTATTCATCTGCCAGAGCAGCCATATCAAAATACCATGCAGTGGCTTAAGCCACAGAAATTTACTTTCAGTTTCACAGTTCAGGAGGCTGGAAGTCCAAAAGCAAGGTGTCAGCAAGGGCGGTTTCCCCTGAGGCCTCCCCCTTGGCTCTAGATGGTCACCTTTTTGCTGTGCCCTCATGTTGTCTCTCCTCTGTGCACGCACATCCTTGGTGTCTCTTTGTGTCCAATTTCCTCTTCCTGTAAGCACACCAGTCAGATTCAATTAGGGCCACTCAGCCTCATTTTAACTTAATCATCTCTTTAAAGGCCTTATTTCCAAATACAGTCACGTTCTGAGGTACTGGAGATTAGGACTTCAACACATGAGTTTTAAGAGAGAGGGGATACAGTTCAGCCTATAGGTGGTAAACAAGAAAATGTTTTCCTCAAAACTGGCATTTCAGAGGTGCTTTATGGCAGATGGGAGTTTTACACCTGTTTGCATTTTTTCAAGCTGAAAGTGTGACCATGCTTTAGGATTAAAAAGCTGAAATGCTCTGATTTTTCCTTTGTGTCTGTATAAGAAGATAAACCAGAATTTCTCAACAGAATTTGGTTCTTCTGGAAATACTCCATTGGATCTCTTCTTTGTTAGAACATTCCATTCAGTTCTTAAGTTTATGATCCTCTGATCTGCACACAGTATCCTCACTTATCCCCAGCCCGGTCCCTCATTGGACAGCTACTCATTCACTATCAGTACAGACAGCTGTGCCAGGCAGTGCTGGGGCGGGGGGGGGGGCATGGGATATAATTTCAAGCCCATGATGCCTTCCAAGATCTGCACTGAGAGACATCACCATCAAGGCCTGACTACCAGAAATGCAACTCATCCACTCCCCCTGGTCATGGGCCCCGGAAACGGAACGCAAAATTGTTCAGACCTTTTTTTTTTTTTTTTCGAAAGAAGGGGATCAATCGTTCACATCTCATTCTAATTAGTTCTGTGACTCCAGAAAGGGGATGTGCTCTAAATGAGCACGTCTGCCCCCTGACTAGAGCCACACAGAGTAGCGGTGCACGAAGCAGCCACTGTCAGCGTTTGTGAGAGGCATGTGGTGAAGCAGCTCTGCGAACCATCTTTATTTAGTGAATAACATTCTCACCAGCACTTCCTAACAGTGTCCTCTCCTCTGGGGTCCAGCGGAGGAGCTTCTCTCTTCTCACCGCGGTCTCCTGATGCTTGTTTCACTCTGTTAGAAATGGAATCTTGTAACAAAACATTTTCCTCATGTTCAAAGAGCTAAAAAGCTTCCAACCATATTTGTGGCCAACCATTTGTAAATGCACAGGATTCCGTGACACCCACTGATGCACTTTTAAAAAAAGAAAGCTTAATGCCATCTTACTTTCCTTTCTGTCATCTCACTTTCCTGATTTTAATTTACTTTTTCTTGCTATATCATGTGTCTATTTGAAAATCACAACTTCTGGGTAGGAACTTATGATATTTTCTCAATTACTGTGGATATGTGTATGGTTATGTGAGTGTGTGGGGGGAAAGAGTTAAATGTGCCCCCTCTTTTTGCGAATGAGATGGAGCTTTCGTAACAACTTGTATCCAACCTTTCCCTTCGTAAGAAGCAAACGTGATAGAACTCACTGGAGACTGTGCACCTTCTCTATGACTCGGAGGAAATGGTTTAAACGTTCTAGCTCCAATACCTCAGCCACCTCTAGGACAGCAGCAACTGCTATCTTGCTTTTTCTCCTGGAAAGAAAACAACCCTTTAAGGGAAGAACCAGGTGTTGTGTAAGAACGCAATCATGCACTGAACTCATCCAGAGCAAAAAAGCCAGCGAAATCATCTTAGACCCTTAACTCGGAACACACGTAGCAAAGGTTAAGACCTGTGGAAAGCTAAGAACCCGCTCAAGGTACCCAGACCACCCCCAGAAGGACGTGGGCAGGCGGTGGCTAGAGGAACATTTCAAGGCAAGTTCTCTGGGAAACTTGTTCCCCGAGGGGAACGCATTTCGGGAGAAGCGGCAGCACCATGGACAGCAGCAAGCCTAGCGCGCCGGGGCGGGGACAGCCGGCAGCACCGGGGACAGCGCCAGCGCGGGCGCCGCCGGCTCCGGGCGTGAGGCGGCCTTACCAGCTGACGCCTTACGTAGGCTGGATCCCCAGCTCGATAAGACAGGTCTGGGCGGGCGCGCCAGCATCCGCTCTCCGGGGCCGGAGCCGCAGCCCCAGACGGGGCGGGTAAGGGGCGGGCGAAGAGCAGAAGGCCGGACCTAGAAAGCAGGTCCCTGCTCGGCTCCCCCAGCACGGGGCTGAGGTTGCAGCCCGCTGCCGCCGCGGGCGAGGGGCGGGCAGGGAGGCCGCGCGGCGAGATCCGCTGCTCTGACGCACCAGCCCGTCTCTCGGCGCCCACACGCTCCGGGGGCGCCCAGCTCCTCCTCCACTTGGGAGATGCCCGACTCCGGGCGACCAGACTGCTGTCTCCGCCGAGGCGAAGAGCCCCGCTCACGTGGCAGCTTAGACGGGCCCCGGCTGCGAGACCCAGCCCCTCGCCTCTGCTCTCCCGGCCCCTGAGGGCTCCAGACCTGCCGCCCTCCTCTCCTCTCCGCCACACCGTCTCCCACGGGGGCTCACTGGCAGGAGGTCGGCGCAAGTTCCACAGACACTCTCCAGAAACCCTGCCACTGGCCAGAGGTGACGAACATCCGGAGGGGCTTCCGACACAGTGCTCACCACACATCCTCCTGAGCGCGCCTTCTCCACGCGCCGGTGAGCCCGTCTCCTGACCCAGACATGGATCTGCCGGTGAACCTCACCTACTTCATCCTCTCCACCCCCGCCCCCCTGGAGACCAACCGCAGCTTCGACGCAGAAGACCCGCGCCCCAGCCCGCCCCTCCTCTCCGTCTTCGGCGTGCTTGTTCTCACCCTGCTGGGCTTCCTGGTGGCAGCGACGTTCGCCTGGAACCTGCTGGTGCTGGCGACCATCCTCCGCGTGCGCACGTTCCATCGTGTTCCGCACAACCTGGTGGCATCCATGGCCATCTCGGACGTGCTGGTGGCTGCTCTGGTCATGCCGCTGAGCCTGGTGCACGAGCTGTCCGGGCGCCGCTGGCAGCTGGGCCGGCGGCTGTGCCAGCTTTGGATCGCATGCGACGTGCTCTGCTGCACGGCCAGCATCTGGAATGTGACGGCCATCGCGCTGGACCGCTACTGGTCCATCACCCGTCACCTGGAATACACGCTGCGCGCCCGCAAGCGCATCTCCAACGTAATGATCACGCTCACCTGGGCGCTCTCCGCTGTCATCTCCCTGGCCCCGCTGCTCTTCGGCTGGGGGGAGACCTACTCTGAGGGCAGCGAGGAGTGCCAGGTGAGCCGCGAGCCCTCCTACACCGTGTTCTCCACCGTGGGCGCCTTCTACCTGCCGCTCTGCGTGGTGCTCTTCGTGTACTGGAAGATCTACAAGGCGGCCAAGGTCCGCGTGGGCCCCCGGAAGGCCAAGAGCGTCTCCCCCGTATCCGAAGCTGTGGAGGTGGGTGTTAACGTGATCCTTAAAAATACTTGGCATGCATCTGCCCAGGCCTCATCCCCAGCACATCTCCCCACACATCCGTAGAAAGTGGGACTTCTTAGTATTTTGGCGGGGGCTGGAGGGGAAGGGAAGGAGGTAGACTGGGAGAGAGAATGAAAGCGTCACAGACTCTGCTCTGACTTGCTCAGATTCACGGAGCAGGTCATCTCTCATGGGTTCTTTCCCTATATACAAAACGAGGGATCTGGACTACATAATTCTACAGGGTCCCACTAGGCTTGAAAATTCTATGGATCTATAACATCCTTTAGGACGCCTGAGGAAGTTGGTGTCTGGGGCTGCACTAGAGAAAAGTGCAGCTTCCTGCATTGACAGTGGGGGGTGTTTGAGGAGGTGGGAAGGGAGGGACGGTCATCTGACTTGGCAGGAAGACTGCCATACATCAGGCAAAGCAGGGTAGTGTTTCAACCCAGTCTGTTTCTTTCTTTGCCAATTAATTTTGCGAAGTGTGGTGCCTCCTGGGTTACTGTCGTGCTCAGCACCCTCCTCTCCTCACGCAAGATTAAAGATGCTGTTTACACCTGTCTCAGAGCCTGCCCTTGTTATGTGCTCCCACTGCCTGTGGTGCTACTTTCTGGGCCTGTCCCCACCCCTGATCAAACTGTGCGTGCAGCTGAGGACCACTTGCTTGCCTCCCGGGACATGAGTAAAGCTGCAGGAGGAAATTAAAACGCTAAGGCAGACAATTCCCCAGCTCTTTACAAGTGGCATTTAAGGTACGGCAACTGCTACAGCACCCATGAGGGCTCTTTTCTCATCTTCTCTCCACCCGCGCTTTCCTGCTTTTTGTTCACTCTTGGTAATCTGACCCTACGATTCAAGATTCAGGGACCACACGAGTTCACGTGAATCCGCCGGCTGTGCAGGCTGCCCACCCCCTACCGCACTCATTGCCAAGGGTGATCCCTTGGACCTGATTCACACGCGTAAGTTAGATCAGAATACGACGCAGCACCCATTGCTGTTACTGGTTCTGGGACAACAAAGCAAATTCAATCAAGCACCCTGAGCATATACTACAGGCTTGCTGCAAGGGGTCAAGGAATGACAAAGACATCATCTTTGCCTATGAAGAGTCTGGTCTAGTGAGACAGACATGCATTGTGAACACTGCAATATGATTGTGTTTTTCGAGAGTCAGTAGCTAATTCCAAGTATAACCAGTCAGTCAAGCTTAGAGGAACCAGAGGTGTAGGTAGGGGAGAAAGGGGAGGGCATCATTCTAGAAACAAGAAAGAAAAGGGGGTCAGAGGGCACCCGTCCTTTTATCTAGAACAAAAGTCTCACCCAAATTACCCTCCCCTACCCCAGGGAACATCTGGAATGTCTGGAGATGTTTTTGATTACCCCGACTTGGGGACAGGGTACTAACGGCATCTAGCGTGTAGAGAGCAGGGATGCTGCTAGATGTGGCACGACACACAGGACAGCCTGAACGACAAAGAACTCTTCAGACCAAAACGGTAATAGTGCCAAATGCGGGAAACCCCGACCTATCAGATTTCTAAACTGGACAAAGAGTGCTGATGGGTAAGAGTGCCACCAAACTGCCCGGAGTGTCCATGTGTGTGTGCACCCACCCCAATTCCAGGTCAGGAGCAAGGGGGCTGGCTGCCCACCAAGGCCCTCCTTACACGGATCCTCTTCTGCCAGGGCGCTTAGCCAGGTAAACACAATTTATGATGAATACCAAACAGCTTTACAAGGGAAAAGCAATTATACTTCTGTCTCAGAGGGCTTAGTGTGGAAGGAAGAGGGCTTTTCACTGCTCAGCTTTGGAGAGAGCAGAAGCAAAGCATTGTTTCATGTTCTTTCTCTGCCAGATAACTTGCAAAAATGGGTCCCTTGGCTTTGCAAAGCCTCTAGGTGATCCAGAGCTCTGCATAAAATGTGGTGCTGCCTCTGTCTTCATGTTACTGTGAAGGGTTAATTAAAAACCAGGCTTCCTGATTTCTCAGTGGTAGCAGGTGCCAACGTTTCTAAATACAGTTTTACCACCAACTAGCTATGTTACCTAGGGAAACACAACGCTTCTTCCCTGTTCTGTATCTTCAGAGTTTTATTCAAATACATACTGAAAGCCTAACCCTTGTCAGACACCAAGATGAAAACAGGAAACACAAGAGAGACAGGTCTTGCACCCTTGACAAAGTCTGATGGAACCACTACTAAAGAGCTGACATGAAGACAAAGCTGGATTTATGCCTTGCTAGTGTAAGGGACTGGGGGACTTTCGAGGTCTGCGTCGGTTGACATCATCTGTGTGAGCAGCTTTGTTTGTTGGGCGTTACTCCAGTGGGAGTTTATTGGAGTGAGTCCGTCCCTGGATGCCTGACTTTCAGAAGTGAGGGACTGGCACGGCTTGCAAGACCAAGTCCCCTGAGAGGAACTGCCCTTGACCGACAGAGTACGTTCAAGACTGGATCCAGGCTGCAGAACACTCAGACTCGCCCTAAGTTCAGTTCTCATCCCCCTGATCTTGGTCTTCATTTAGCCAAGGCTTCAAGAGAGACCATCAAGGACTGTCCAAATCTTCACCACTGTTGTTGGTTCTCCTTGAAGATGAAGTTTCATCTGTGGAGAGCTGATTGATGTTCAGACTGCACATCAATCAACATATCCGTCTGTCAGAACAGCGCTGTGCAGAAGCGTTTAAAGCTCTGGACAACAGATACTGAATCACAGTTAACCAATCAGTAGAAAATGTTGGCTGGTTTCAGTTAGCAATGGAGATTTACTACATATGGTAACATAAGATTCAAAGGCTTAATATAAGTTCTGAAGATGTGCTGACACTAGTTTAATTGATGCCTGTAATTTCTCTGAGGCAAGGAGGCAAAGCCTTGATTACTGAATTAAGGGGTGGGCTTCAATAGGCAATAGTTCTTAGATAGGTGTCATGTGGTTGAATTAATCCACCTGGAGTATGGCCCAGCATTTTCACATTGGTACAAAAAGGCACATTCATGATAACGTAGGAAGGATCAATCTGGACTCTCATGCATTCTGGTCTAATTAATCTTTCTGTCTGTGGTGCCTTTTGTCCATAAGGACTCTAGGATCATTGTTATTTCTTCAGTAATGTCTTGAATTATATACAGTGTACATATTTTCATGTACAGACCAGCTATAATCTGATAATGTGTAAGGACAGCAGTACATTTTATCTGGAAGCAGGTTCTACTTATTAAATTTGCAGTTGTGTTACAGAAACTAAAGTATTCTGATAATGATCCTGAAATATCAGTTACAAGTTGGCACACAGGATTGTTAAAGATTTTCATTGCTTGAATTTTTGTATTAACTAAGGTTTACTTTCCCTTAAGCCCTTTAAATCGCCACACCATAAATCTGTCTCTCATGATCTTATTTCAGCATCTGTACAACCAATCATTTTTTTAAAGAATTTTTTTCTCTGTTTTCAATTTTTTAAAACTTATTACAAGTTGAGTGGCATGTTTCCTTTTCAGATAACTTTAAAATTTTAGGCTGAAGGATCTATTGTTTTATAATTGTGGGGATAATGGTAGTTATGGTGACACCCATATAAACAAGAAAGCTGTACTGTTGCACATCTGTAATTATAGGCAATTCCCCTTAGAAGTTTAGAAGGACAGGAAGTTGTTGGGTGATAATATCTCCCTTAGAGTGACTTCACTGGACAGATTTTAAATAGTTGTCATTTTGATTTTTAGCCAATAGGGGACATTGATTCTTTCAAGGATTCTTCTGCTGACAATATTTACAGGTGTTCTTCTCTAGGCTCCCAAATCTTTGAAAACAGAGGTGCTTTTGAATGTTTTATCTAGAGAGCCTTATCTTGTATTATTTACTTTCTAAGGATATCTGGAAATGTCTAGCCCCATATTGGATATTTTCTAAATTGGCAATTTCACATTTAAATTTATTTTTTCTTATTAAATTCCCTAATTCAGGTTTGAGCCCATTTACAGAAAGACAGGACAAGATTATACTTCAGCTGTGGGGTTTACATCAGAATACTGCTTAAAAGTTTTCTGAAGTCTATTTTCTATACTTAGTTTACAATTTTGAATCCTTATTTAATCTTCTCTTAAAAGAAAGTCTTCTGAAACTGCTTTAAGTATTTTATATTTTTATAATTTAAATTTCCACAGCTGGGTTATATAGCTCTTCTCTTTTCTATCCTTCTAGTTTTAAATATTTTTCCTCATCTGAGGGAGATTTTAATTAACTAGTTGCTGCTGATCTGTAGTCCAGGACAATAAGAATTTTGTTCAGTACTCTTAAAAAAGTCTAAATTCTACAGCAATTTTTTGCCCTTCTCCCTGAAGTTTAGAAAAATTCTTAATTATAGCCTGTATCTTAACTCTAGACCAAGGTTTTAATTGAAATTCTACAGATTTGCCTTCTTGTCTGGCAATTTTACAATGTGATTTTGTTTTTCCTGAGAAAATCCCTGAAGAAAGGATAGTTCATTTAGGAGGTCAGGTAAAGCTGAGTAGAAATATGGGAGATGTAGATGTGCAAGGTGGGGAGGTTTTGGAAAGCTACAAAATCTTTGAGACTAACTTAGAGTTAGAATTTTGTTTTAAGGTCTTAGCAGAACAACTAAAGAAGCTGACTCTCAACTGTTTAGTGTTTGTCTTCTAATTTTTCTAGAGTTGATCTTAAATATGTTAACTTATTGATTTTGACTTTCAGAAATTCCTCATTAAGTAAAAATATTTTCTTTCACATTTATCAAGAGAAGTGCAAGAATTAGCATTATAGCGCAATTTAAAATAGGAAATAGAAGTTCACAAAGGAGAAGGTTGCGACTTTGACTTAGACAAACCATGACACACAAGAAAAAGGCCACTACAGTTGGCCAGCAGTTTGTGCTTGTGAATGGTGTCTCAGATCCTTGACCAGAGGCCAAGAAGGGGCCATATGACCACCAATCCAATGAGCTGGAATACCAACTAGACAAGGTGACATTTTTTTTCATAAATTGACAAGATAGCGAGTGCCCTCACTTAAGTTTTGTGAAGAACCCAAAGCAAAGTTTGATCAATTGCTTTTTCACAAATTGGTCATAAGTCTAACAGTCCCCAAATCATTAGCCTTCAGATCTGCCTTGGAATGGATTAAAGTTTACCAAGCCAATGCCTTATAGAACAATCCTTTTTATATTCAACAGAAAAAAAAAGGTATTCAAGCACAAAAAACAAACGAACCTACGAAAACAAGGCTTTGCATATTTAGACAAACAACAGCGAAAACAAAGAAAACAACAATATAGTAAGTAGGTTATGGCATAAAAATTTTCACTAAATGGTATACCTCCAAGACAAGAGATCTAATAGCCTTACACAAAAATGTAAGTCAATTACCAAATGGTGCACCTCTCAAACAAAGGTCTAGTTACTTGATACAAAGACCTAAGCTGAATGATCTCATTCAAAGACACACTTGGTTACAAATCCTTGTATAACAAAATACACAGAGTGAGAAGAGCCCAGTGGAGCTGGCTGGACCTCAGCTCACTGAGACTGATGCACATCTGCAGATCCAAAGGCAACTGGAGTCTGGGGCACAGTGAATGCACCTGCAGTCCAAGAATCCTGTGGAGGATCCACAAAATGATCTCAGTGGACTCTCTAGAACGTCCAGGGATGATGCAACCACCACATAGTATCTGAAATAAAAATACTCCTTACTATAGTAAGAGAAAGCTACACTTGTCAGGCACCATCTGACACAGCAGAATGCCCATCATCTATGGGGACTGGGGACAGCATTGAGTTCAGGGACTGGAGGACATTCAGAGGAGCAGTTAGCTGACACCCCCAGAGTGGGGTTACTATGTGAGACTGCTGTTGGTTGACTGCAGCTCAGAGATGCACTTATTGGGGTGAGTCCTGCCCTAACTGGCTGACTTTCAGAAGTGAGGGCTGACACCAAATGGTTGGTTTGCAGGTGTATATTCACAGAGATGCATTGTCCTTGATCCACTGAAGGGGTGTAAACAAGTAGCAAGGCTCTTTGTTACCACAGCTACAGAATAGCTGGTCTTTTGCTCAGTTTGTGGGAATGTTCTTATTCTGCCCCTCGTGGAGCCCTCCTTAAATGGGTAAGATCATTTCTAGCTTGAACATCCTGACCCATCAGTACATCTTACATTGTGACAATGACCTGGTCTCACCTGCAAATCACCTTAAGCTGCACTTCCAAGGTAAGAGTCTTCACCCCTTAATTTCAATACCCACTACTGATGATAATCTATTGATTATCTGCGATATTAATAGGGAGGTGAAGCAGAATAGTTTGAGGAAATAAAAGAACATGCTAGATTTATGATTAACCAGTAAATAGTTATTTAACACATAACCATTTTGGAAGAATGAGAAGTCTAACTCATAGGTACATGTCCCCCCCAAAATTCACTTATTTGGAGATGTGAGGCTAATTGTTCACTTAGAAAATTTTTTCATGTGAATCTTAAATTGTGAGGTTTGTGCTTTAAATGATATAGCACTTCAAAGATAGATGGGAAAGGTGCAATTTGGCTTGAATGTTCACCTTTTTTTGCCCCATTACCTCTCTTTCTGTGAATCTACTAATGACCATGATGAGTAATTGACAGAGTAATCACTAGAGTCTATTCTCCAGACTTATTAAGTGCTTTATTGCAATCGTCGATGAGCAGAGAGCTAAGGAGTCTGGAAGTCAGAAAGCCATAGGGTGAGCAACCAAATCAACCCCCTACCGACATCGGGAGCCTGAAGCTCCCCAACAGCAAAGCCCCTCCTCCCAGCGGAGCCTCTGCCGTCCCAGAAGAGCCACTTCAGACCAACGACACTCTCACCAAGTGAGCCGGTACTGAATGCCACACAAGAGAGGGACCCATAAAATGCTCAACATTTCCCGTCAAGGTCATAGAGTGTGCTTTTCTGAGAAACACGGAGTTCTCTAACCTATGAAAATGCCTTACTCGAAGCAAACCATAAAAACAATTTAGGAAAAAAAGTTTAACTTGAATTCAAAATAGAATTCTAAGAAGTGGGAGAAGACCCCATGGAACATTAAAAGAACTGTTAAAAAGGAATTTAGATTCTTTGCTGGAAAGGGACCCCACGAATGTGCTCCCAAACTGCTGTGCTAAGAACTCAGTGAAAAGGACCGTGGACAGAATGCCTGCGGGTCCTACTGACAGAGAGAAATCATCCTGAAGACAAGCTTAGGAATAAAGTAACTGGGAAGTCTTTAAGAGTACACTTATGCAACATTAGAACTATCACACAGTGGAAAACTCTTGTAGATACAATGAACGCATGCTAGGTTTGGGAACAGCTCATAAGAACCTGGGTACATTATACTGGAAGAATCCAGGATTTCATAGCACAACTGCCAAATACCCGCACAAGCAGGCCCACACTTAACGGCACTTAACATTCCCTTACGAGGACCATAATTTGAAGTGATGGGTTTCCATAAAACTGTCTTATAATACTTGGGCTACAGAAATATTCATATCCTACACTACACCTGGATAACAAACAACCCTGTGATCCTGTGTCTCTCGGACGAATGAGGAGGTACTGTGCTACATTCTGATACGGTAGCCCCTTTGGATACAGGTCAGGACTGTGTGTGAATGTACCAGCAGAGTCTCAAAAGAGGCAGACATTCTCAGTGTCAATCATTAGGAGAGAAGACGGCTCCTCAGAATGGAAACCTTGCAACTTTTTCCATTATGCAATAGCAAACTCCTACAAATAGAACATGTAGCACTGGGGGTGTATCTCACCCTTCGTAGAAGACTGGTCTTACACTGGTAGTCCAATCGTGGGGCTCATTGTGTCTTGCAACTAGAATTTGAGTATCTAAAGGACTAAGCATGGGCTTCTGGAGTCAATCTGAAAAGGCACTGATCACAGGTAAGGCAGACAGGGAGCGGGGATGGGAGGGGTGGAGAGATTCCCTAGAGTGTGTCATAGCTCAAAAGCCAGAATATCTAGTTATGTGTTGCTGTATTTATTTCTACTGTTACCCCAGGGCCTTTGAGTCTGGTTTAAATGTTCCGCTTTTACACCAGGTGTGCTGTAGAGAATTAACGGGTGGTCACAATGGCGTCACAACCCTGAGTGGCCAGTCTTACCAGTGAGAAGGTCTGAAAGGAAGGAGCATTTCTTAGGGATTTAGGAGTCAGGACCAGAATTATTCTTCCATTGCCATCTTTGGGAAATGGCTGCCTTGATGCCATTTTGCGATTGAGTTTTATTAAGGAAATTGGTAGTTTTCCCTGTTTTCTTTATGCTGAAAAATGAAACTAAAACTGTGTTTGCATTTCTATAAATTAACTCCCTGAAATGCATTCCCAGATATACACTAATAAATAAGAAAGGTAACTATGGTTCCATCCAGGGGTGAGACTGGGAGAGAGAAATTTTCACTTATTTTATGTGTGCTTTTAAGGGTTGCAGAAAAAGGAACTATTTGTTTCAATATTCACGATCTTCTGTTTAATTGTATAATGCTTGGGGTTTCACTGTTTTTCAAACAGATGACAGGAAGGCTATCACATAAATTTAATAAGTCATACATGAGCTAACATTCCCTAAACTATAGTGTTCCTACTTTCAGCTCAGTTATTCTATATGATAGGTAAGTTAGTTCCTCTTGACTCCAATTTATAGATGTAGCCATGAACTGGTTACATGGGTTAGATTAGAGACAGACCTTCTGACCTAGTCCGTTGCCTAAAAGGTTGTGTGCTGCTGGGGCGCGAGCTGGGTAATTCTCCTTTTCAAGCGTACGGGGGTCACAGAAGGCTGCAGTTGGGAAGAAGAGGATTTAATGTCAGGGTAGTCTCACCACTAGTGAATGACTGATCGACCCAGAAACTGTCCCACATTGTGACTGGAGCAACTAATTTGCTCACTTAGCAAATCAGCCCACTGCAATTTCCTTATATTTAGGGGGCCTCATCATCAGACACCCCTTATTCCAGTTCTCCAAAGATCTAAAAAATAGGGCTGGAATGGAGGAAAGAGCTTCCTTTCCCAGGAATTCCACCCCCTTAGAGAAGGCATGTGAAGCTGGAGAACGTAGTTCAGTGGGAACCTGCCTTCCAGAGGACTTGAGAGAACCTACGTGGAGGGACTCTGGGTTTAGAGTCTCTGTTTTGTATAAAAGTCGGGGGAGGGGGCGGAACAAAGAATAAACAAGGAGATAAACATCCTGGTGAGTGAACTGTCCCAAACAGTAGAATATGTTCTGGAAGCACAGCAGTAGGAACCTTATACCAGAAGAAAAGTTCTAGGAAATTCTAACTTTTTAGAGGGGATTCACAGAAACCCAGAAAGTTACAGATTTTGGAATACTGGGTCCTAAGTGTACAGGGTTTGATAAGGATTTAGCGGGCTTCTGACTACTCGTGTTCCGTGGTCATAAATTGTATATACTGCATGACCTGCTCATTTCTGTTGTTCCCTGTTGAACAGACAGCAACAGGGACTCCATCATCGTTGCACTATTGCAGACGTTCCTATTTTCCCTCCATTTCTAAGATGTAAGCAAACACCCAGCTCTGTCAGCACGTTTTCATAGCCGAGGGTGGTCCCCACATGCTGCCCGGTCCCTGCACCGGACAACTGAGGACTTTCTCTTGAAGTGGCTGTGCGGGACTCACGCCCACCCGTGTCTGGGTTCAGCCCACCCAGACCCAGCAGGCATGAAGAGGTGGCTCTTCCTGAAGCTTCTGCTTACCTTTTCCAGGTGAAGACCTCCGCTCGGCAACCCGAGATGGTGTTCACCGTCCGCCACGCCACCGTCACCTTCCAGACAGAAGGGGACACATGGCGAGAACAGAAGGAGCAGAGAGCCGCCCTAATGGTGGGTATCCTCATTGGGGTGTTTGTGCTCTGCTGGATCCCCTTCTTCACCACGGAGCTCATTAGCCCCCTGTGCTCCTGTGACATCCCCGCCACCTGGAAGAGTGTCTTCCTGTGGCTCGGCTACTCTAACTCTTTCTTCAACCCCCTGATCTACACGGCCTTCAACAAGAACTACAACAGCGCCTTCAAGAACTTCTTCTCCAGGCACCAGTGACTGCGAGGCTGGCACAGGCAGGAAGTCTCCCCGAGCTCCATCTCTTTCCCCATCCTCACCCGGCACCAGCTGGAAGAGACAAGCCTTCAGGTTCCCCAGGGTGGTCCTCGGAGCTGAGCACCTCACTTCTGCACTGCGGGCAGGAACGCGAGTCTCCACAGGCAGGACCGGGGACCCCGTTTATCCAGTTTACCTGCTATGCCCCACTCTGCACCTAACAGCCACGGACCTGGCCACGAAGTGCCCTTTCTCTACAAAACCCACTCCAGCACGGTTACTGTTCTCGTCCCAGGGAAGTCAAACCAGGCAGACGAGAGGCAGGAGATAAACCAGTATGGGCAGGTTGAGAACAGACAGGAAACAGTGAATAAGAAGTCACAATGGGCGCATCTGGGGAACAGGAAACCATAATTGCAAGTTTCCTGGAAGAGTCCCCATTTCGAATATTCCATCCTACAGTCCTAGGAAGTATACCCTAATACTTACTGTGTGTGTCCCAATATTTGGCCACAAAAGATTGTCTCCAGACATATTAAAGTACACAGCCGCATCTGCAAGACCAGGCAGTACGGCTTTATGGTTTTATTTATGGCAACCACACACGCACACACCAAACCTACCGAGGAGGCAAATGTTCCAATTGGCGAGTTTATTCTAAAATGCAACCCATCAACTTGGAACAGGAACTACAAGTCAAATCAAATACCTCCTTCTATTTCGAAGCAACTGTTCACAACACAGAAATAGCTACTAGTTCCGCAGAATCTGTCAAACTTGCTTATTTACTATGGGTTCCATTTGTATGGAATTTATTCAAATGTTGCTGAACATAGACTTTTATCCTCAGATCATGAAATTAGAGTAACACAACTGTCACGAAGTTGTTGACTTTTTAAATATAGTTTCGTAACCAGGGACTATGAAGGCATATTCACCAAACACGTGCACTTTAAGGAGATCGTTGATTAATTTGCTAGCTGCTATTATTCATTGGTATGTAAATACCTGCTGTGAGGCCAACACTGGTAACTAATGAGAAAGCAGAAAAATGGTAAAAGGTGGCCTCAGTCCTCTGCAAATTAACACTTTTATATAACCATGAGGCAAGACAAATGATGATGCAGTGTTTATATGATCTTACAAAACCCTAGCCATTATACAAAACTTTAAAAAGACCCTGGACAATAAAACTGCTTGTGGTCTGCAATGTCCCTGATTCTTTGAATGCATGGATTTAAAAATTATGTATTATAAGTCTTTGAATTATTACAACACATATATATTATTATATGTATTATTTTGTACATACTAAGCTATATCAATTAAGATATTAAAAATAGGAAATTTATGTCCATCTGTGGTCTTGCTTTGAAGTTTAGCCTTGCATTTACTGCAAAGATGGCTTTTATTCAAAGAACGTGATCAGATAAGGAAATGTTACACCACTTGTGAAGTCTGATAGTCACTGACAGTGCTAAGTGCAGATATCTTATCTACACATTGGAGCAAATTCTTTGAAGAATTCACTAGGAAAAATCCTTAGATTTTTCCTTCTTTCTGTATATATCACTTGAAGCACTAAACCCACAAATATTTTAAAATACAAACTGTTCACTTATTCAAGTTTCCTCCCCATTTCCAAAACTTCATTAAGTCCCCCATAGCAGAGAAGAATAAACTCAGACATGGGGACCTGGAGATACGACATCAGAATCAAGGGTAAAATTTTTTAAAGTCTATTCTATCTGAAAGTCCACATGAAATTTTTCATCTTACTTTATAATTTCAGTGTCTGACCTACCCTTACTGTTTTAAAAAAAGCTTTATTTCCTTCAAACTTTTTACTAAAGTGCAGCTTGAGGAGGATGTGCCGCATTGCCTGGTGGCTTCTAATACTCCTCGACTTCTCCAGGATCCTGTGCGCTTCATTGGACACATATGTTATTAATACCAATTTCAGTCTCCCACTGAGGTTATTAGTATTTCCATAAGATGAGTAAGGCCCGAGATGGGATTAACCAAGATGGCGGAGTAGAAGGACGTGCTCTCACTCCCTTTTGCGAGAGCACCAGAATCACAACTGGCTGCTGGACAATCATTGACAGGAAAACCCTGGACTTCACCAAGGAGGATACCCCACGTCCAAGGACAGAGGAGAAGCCACAGTGAGACGGTAGGAGGGGCGCAATCAGAGTAAAATCTAATCCCATAACTGCTGGGTGGGTGACTCACAGACTGGCAAACACTTATACCACAGAAGTCCACCCACTGGAGTGAAGCTTCTAAGCCCCACGTCAGGCTTCCCAACCTGGGGGTCCGGCAACAGGAGGAGGAATTCCTAGAGAATCAGACTTTGAAGCCTAGTGGGAATTGATTGCAGGACTTCGACAGGACTGGGGGAAACAGAAACCCCACTCTTGGAGGGCACACACAAAGTAGTGTGCGCATCGGGACCCAGGGGAAGGAGCAGTGACCCTGGGGGAGACTGAACCAGACATACCTGCTGGTGTTGGGGGGTCTCCTGCAGAGGCGGGGGGTGGCTCTGTTTCACTGTGGGGACAAGGACTCTGGCAGTGGAGGTTCTGGAAGTGCTCCTTGGCGTGAGCCCTCCCAGAGTCTGCCATTAACCCCACCAAAGAGCCCAGGTAGGCTCCAGTGTTGGGTTGCCTCAGGCAAAACAACCAACAGGGAGGGAACCCAGCCCCACCCATCAACAGTCAAGTGGATTAAAGTTTTACTGAGCTCTGACCGCCACAGCAACAGTCAGCTCTACCCACCAGCAGAGCCTCCCATCAAGCCTCTTAGATAGCCTCAACCACCAGAGGGCAGACAGCAGAAGCAAGAAAAACTACAATCCTGCAGCCTGTGGACCAAAAACCACAGTTACAGAAAGATAGACAAGATGAAAAGGCAGAGGGCTATGTACCAGATGAAGGAACAAGAAAAAACCCCAGAAAAACAACTAAATGAAGTGGAGGATAGGCAACCTTCCAGAAAAAGAATTCAGAATAATGATAGTGAAGATGATCCAGGACCTTGGAATAAGAATGGAGGCAAAGATTGAGAAGATGCAAGAAATGATTAACAAAGACCTAGAAGAATTAAAGAACAAACAAACAGAGATGACCAATACAATAACTGAAATGAAAACTACACTAGAAGGAATCAATAGCAGAATAACTGAGGCAGAAGAACGGATAAGTGACCTGGAAGACAGAATGGTGGAATTCACTGCTGCGGAACAGACTAAAGAAAAAAGAATGAAAAGAAATGAAGACAGCCTAAGAGACCTCTGGGACAACATTAAACGCAACAACATTCGCATTATAGGGGTCCCAGAAGGTGAAGAGAGAGAGAAAGGACCAGAGAAAATATTTGAAGAGATTATAGTTGAAAACTTCCCTAACATGGGAAAGGAAATAGCCACCCAAGTCCAGGAAGCGCAGAGAGTCCCATACAGGATAAACCCAAGGAGAAACACGCCAAGACACATAGTAATCAAAGTGGCAAAAATTAAAGACAAAGAAAAATTACTGAAAGCAGCAAGGGAAAAACCACAAATAACATACAAGGGAACTCCCATAAGGTTAACAGCTGATTTCTCAGCAGAAACTCTGCAAGCCAGAAGGGAGTGGCATGATATACTTAAAGTGATGAAAGGGAAGAACCTACAACCAAGATTACTCTACCCGGCAAGGATCTCATTTAGATTTGATGGAGAAATCAAAAGCTTTACAGACAAGCAAAAGCTAAGAGAATTCAGCACCACCAAACCAGCTCTACAACAAATGCTAAAGGAACTTCTCTAAGTGGGAAACACAAGAGAAGAAAAGGACCTACAAAAACAAACCCAAAACAATTAAGAAAATGGTCATAGGAACATACATATCGATAATTACCTTAAACGTGAACGGATTAAATGCCCCAACCAAAAGACATAGACTGGCTGAATGGATACAAAAACAAGACCCATATATATGCTGTCTACAAGAGACCCACTTTAGACCTAGGGACACATACAGACTGAAAGTGAGGGGATGGGAAAAGATATTCCACGCAAATGGAAATCAAAAGAAAGCTGGAGTAGCTATACTCATATCAGATACAATAGACTTTAAAATAAAGAATGTTACAAGAGACAAGGAAGGACACTACATAATGATCAAGGGATCAATCCAAGAAGAAGATATAACAATTATAAATATATATGCACCCAACATAGGAGCACCTCAATACATAAGGCAACTGCTAACAGCTATAAAAGAGGAAATTGACAGTAACACAATCATAGTGGGGGACTTTAACACCTCACTTACACCAATGGACAGATCATCCAAAATGAAAATAAATAAGGAAACAGAAGCTTTAAATGACACAATAGACCAGATAGATTTAATTGATATATATAGGACATTCCATCCAAAAACAGCAGATTACACGTTCTTCTCAAGTGCGCACGGAACATTCTCCAGGATAGATCACATCTTGGGTCACAAATCAAGCCTCAGTAAATTTAAGAAAATTGAAATCATACCAAGCATCTTTTCTGACCACAACGCTATGAGATTAGAAATGAATTACAGGGAAAAAAACGTAAAAAAGACAAACATATGGAGGCTAAACAATACGTTACTAAATAACCAAGAGATCACTGAAGAAATCAAAGAGGAAATCAAAAAATACCTAGAGACAAATGACAATGAAAACACGACGACCCAAAACCTATGGGATGCAGCAAAAGCAGTTCTAAGAGGGAAGTTTATAGCTATACAAGCCTACCTCAAGAAACAAGAAAAATCTCAAGTAAACAATCTAACCTTACACCTAAAGAAACTAGAGAAAGAAGAACAAACAAAACCCAAAGTTAGCAGAAGGAAAGAAATCATAAAGATCAGAACAGAAATAAATGAAATAGAAACAAAGAAAACAATAGCAAAGATCAATAAAACTAAAAGTTGGTTCTTTGAGAAGATAAACAAAATTGATAAGCCATTAGCCAGACTCATCAAGAAAAAGAGGGAGAGGACTCAAATCAATAAAATCAGAAATGAAAAAGGAGAAGTTACAACAGACACCGCAGAAATACAAAGCATCCTAAGAGACTACTACAAGCAACTTTATGCCAATAAAATGGACAACCTGGAAGAAATGGACAAATTTTTAGAAAGGTATAACCTTCCAAGACTGAACCAGGAAGAAACAGAAAATATGAACAGACCAACCACAAGTAATGAAATTGAAACTGTGATTAAAAATCTTCCAACAAACAAAAGTCCAGGACCAGATGGCTTCACAGGTGAATTCTATCAAACATTTAGAGAAGAGCTAACACCTATCCTTCTCAAACTCTTCCAAAAAATTGCAGAGGAAGGAACACTCCCAAACTCATTCTATGAGGCCACCATCACCCTGATACCAAAACCAGACAAAGACACTACAAAAAAAGAAAATTACAGACCAATATCACTGATGAATATAGATGCAAAAATCCTCAACAAAATACTAGCAAACAGAATCCAACAACACATTAAAAGGATCATACACCACGATCAAGTGGGATTTATCCCAGGGATGCAAGGATTCTTCAATATACGCAAATCAATCAATGTGATACACCATATTAACAAATTGAAGAATTAAAACCATATGATCATCTCAACAGATGCAGAAAAAGCTTTTGACAAAATTCAACACCCATTTATGATAAAAACTCTCCAGAAAGTGGGCATAGAGGGAACCTACCTCAACATAATAAAGGCCATATATGACAAACCCACAGCAAACATCATTCTCAATGGTGAAAAACTGAAAGCATTTCCTCTAAGATCAGGAAGGAGACAAGGATGTCCACTCTCACCACTATTATTCAACATAGTTCTGGAAGTCCTAGCCACGGCAATCAGAGAAGAAAAAGAAATAAAAGGAATACAAATTGGAAAAGAAGAAGTAAAACTGTCACTGTTTGCGGATGACATGATACTATACATAGAGAATCCTAAAACTGCCACCAGAAAACTGCTAGAGCTAATTAATGAATATGGTAAAGTTGCAGGATACAAAATTAATGCACAGAAATCTCTTGCATTCCTATACACTAATGATGAAAAATCTGAAAGAGAAATTATGGAAACACTCCCATTTACCATTGCAACAAAAAGAATAAAATACCTAGGAATAAACCTACCTAGGGAGACAAAAGACCTGTATGCAGAAAACTATAAGACACTGATGAAAGAAATTAAAGATGATACCAACAGATGGAGAGATATACCATGTTCTTGGATTGGAAGAATCAACATTGTGAAAATGAGTATACTACCCAAAGTAATCTACAGGTTCAATGCAATCCCTATCAAATTACCAAATGGCATTTTTTACGGAGCTAGAACAAATCATCTTAAAATTTGTATGGAGACACAAAAGACCCCGAATAGCCAAAGCAGTCTTGAGGCAAAAAAATGGAGCTGGAGGAATCAGACTCCCTGACTTCAGACTATACTACAAAGTTACAGTAATCAAGACAATATGGTACTGGCACAAAAACAGAAACATAGATCAATGGAACAAGATAGAAAGCCCAGAGATTAACCCACGCACCTATGGTCAACTAATCTATGACAAAGGAGGCAAAGATATACAATGGAGAAAAGACAGTCTCTTCAATAAGTGGTGCTGGGAAAACTGGACAGCTACATGTCAAAGAATGAAATTAGAATACTCCCTAACACCATACACAAAAATAAACTCAAAATGGATTAGGGACCTAAATATAAGACTGGACACTATAAAACTCTTAGAGGAAAACATAGGAAGAACACTCTTTGACATAAATCACAGCAAGATCTTTTTTGATCCACCTCCTAGAGTAATGGAAATAAAAACAAAAATAAACAAATGGGACCTAATGAAACTTCAAAGCTTTTTGCACGGCAAAGGAAACCATAAACAAGACGAAAAGACAACCCTCAGAATGGGAGAAAATATTTGCAAACGAATCAACGGACAAAGGATTAATCTCCAAAATATATAAACAGCTCATTCAGCTCAATATTAAAGAAACAAACACCCCAATCCAAAAATGGGCAGAAGACCTAAATAGACATTTCTCCAAAGAAGACATACAGACGGCCACGAAGCACATGAAAAGATGCTCAACATCACTAATTATTAGAGAAATGCAAATCAAAACTACAATGAGGTATCACCTCACTCCTGTTAGAATGGGCATCATCAGAAAATCTACAAACAACAAATGCTGGAGAAGGTGTGGAGAAAAGGGAACCCTCTTGCACTGTTGGTGGGAATGTAAATTGATACAGCCACTATGGAGAACAATATGGAGGTTCCTTAAAAAACTAAAAATAGAATTACCATATGACCCTGCAATCCCACTACTGGGCATATACCCAGAGAAAACCGTAATTCAAAAAGACACATGCACCCGAATGTTCATTGCAGCACTATTTACAATAGCCAGGTCATGGAAGCAACCTAAATGCCCATCAACAGACGAATGGATAAAGAAGATGTGGTACATGTATACAATGGGATATTACTCAGCCATAAAAAGGAACGAAATTGAGTCATTTGTTGAGAAGTGGATGGATCTAGAGACTGTCATACAGAGTGAAGTAAGTCAGAAAGAGAAAAACAAATATCGTATATTAATGCATGTATGTGGAACCTAGAAAAATGGTACAGATGAGCTGGTTTGCAGGGCAGAAGTTGAGACACAGATGTAGAGAATGGACATATGGACACCAAGGGGGGAAAACTGTGGTGGGGTGGGGATGGTGGTGTGCTGAATTGGGCGATTGGGATTGACATGTATACACTGATGTGTATAAAATTGATGCCTAATAAGAACCTGCAGTATAAACAAACAAACAAACAAAACAACTAATACTAAACTTTCATTGGGTTATTTGTATGGAAATATGTTAATATAAATGTTTCAGACATTACATGAAATTTCTAAAAATGTTATATTTGTATTTGTATGGAAATATGTATGGAAATATGTTAATATAAATGTTTCAGACATTACATGAAATTTCTAAAAATCTTATATGTTCTGGTATAATGTTATAAGTAATAATCCTAGTTATTACTTTAAAATGTATATCTCAGAAATAACTAATTTTCTTGTCAACTGCATTATTATGAACTTTCATCAAATCTTTAACAGTGGTCATTTTTAAGTCTTTTGTCATTTACAGACAGTTCTGGGTGTACTCTGATGCTTTTGCAAATATGTTCCTATAAAAGGCTTTCATCTTCAAGAAATTCATGGAAAAGACTCTGACAAGTACAGGTTTCTGGTAACTGACTGTACTGCTGAACTGAATGAATAAGCATTTTCAGAACTCTAATGAAAAACCGATGAACTCATAAAAGTGCTAACAAAAGATCAAGATGAAAAAAAAATTTAATTACATGGGACTGAGTGAACTGATGAGGATGAGTATAATTTTTGTGACTTTCTGTCTGAATTAAAAAAAAAAAATCCCACAAGGACTCAGAGGCAAAGAATATACAAATCAATTTTCACTGCAAAGTAGAGGAGCTGTTACAGTGGAGGATTACTGGACTGAATGTCAATATTATGACATAGTATGAGTGTGTTTCATGTTTGGTAATTGCAATCATTGTTGCTTTTGTTGTGGTCATCCATGTACAATGCTTGGTGTCAGTCTATTTATCTCTTGTAAAAAAAAAAAAAAAAAAGATGAGTAAGGCCCTTTACTATTGCTGTTCAATATATATTTAGCACCTCCCAGGTGTTACTTAAAACAAACGTTGTATAAAACACACTCTGAATGTGCGACCCAGAGCAAGAAACACTGTCTACAAGAAGGAAGAAGTGGCAATTACTGAGTTATTTTGCTTCTATTTCAATACCGAAAATTGTTTATGTCTGGGTAGGAAATATTACAAGGTGCAAATGGTGATTGAGCTTGCGTGTCCAGGGTGCAATTGCAGTATCTGTGAAACACTTTCACTTACTTTTGACTGCTAGTGTCTTATCAGGTAAACAGGGTGAATCATAAACGGTACGTAACATAAAAACCTCAGCCCCTACTCCTTGTGCCATGATGTCATAACCACTTTTATTGGATGAAGTACTCAGAGAAATGGGCGGATTTCTAGCAAGTCCTCAAACAGGTATCTAAGACGAGCTTCTCCTGCACCCTTTATTTCAGCTCCTGTAGATCACGTCAATAACGTGACCCGGCCCCCTTGTGCTGATATGGAAAGATACTTGAGGTTAACTTCTGTACCACAAACGCCTAAACCACATGACTTTCGGCAAAGTGTGCTGTGTTGCCCTTCCCATCTTCTATGAAATCACAGGCTGGAGATTCTCCCTGACGCCTCATAATAAGCTTCTCTGAATTGTCGTTCACTCTGCAAACACGCTGCTGGTGGAGTGGTTCTTCAGCCCAGCAGCAACGGGGCGGTGCCAGCAGCAGCGGTGGGTTCCACGCTGCTGTTTTTCCTGGCCTCGTGGGGTTCCCTCGAAGATGCCAGTGCCGGCCAGCCGCAGCTCCCCTCAGAGGTCTTAATCCCAGCTCTGCAGAGGCCCCCCAAGCTCCGGGGGGCAGCACCTTTCCCACGGGCCTCTCTGTAGTGCGCCCCCATCGTGCGGCCCTCCTTGCAGGCTTCAGCTGTGGCTCGCCTGGGCTCTCCTCTCAGCTCGTCCTGTTTCCTCACAGCCCTGGGGTGAGCTGATGGCCTAGTCACTGCCTCTGTGACACTGACACGAGCCTTCGGCCCCTTCAGCTCTCTGCCGCCTGGTGCACAGCTCTTCATATTGAGTCCCCTCCGTCCCAGCCAGCCTCTGGGTGACTCAGGGGACAGGGCCAGGCGCGGCTCGCAGGCCGGGCCTGCACGGTCTCGGGAGCCCTTCGGCCCCGTGGGCCGCGGCCCTGGCGAGGACTGTGACCCCGGGGGCCCGTGTCCGGCGCTGCAGGGCCTGCCCCCAGCACGGGGCTCTGCTCTGCCGGGCCCTGTGGATTCCGAGCGGCTCACGCTCCCTGCGTGCATTGCGGGCAGAGACGTTGCCTCCAGCTGTAGTCTGGGTGCTTCTGTTTGTAGGAATGAAGAGTGCCGAGTTCCCGACATCCACGGGAGGCCTTGAGAGTGGAGGCAGCTAACACATGGTCGCTTCAGTCTTCCCGGCTCCACCTTCCCTCCAGTTGGCTCTGCTGGAAACGGAGCTTGGGGGCTGTCCGGGCCGTTATGCGCCCCCAGAATTCATAAGTTGAAGCGCTAACACCCAGTTCCTCAGAATCTAACTGCACTTTAAAGAGGTGATGAAGGTAAATGAGGTCATACGGGTGGGCCCTGATCCTGTAAGACTGGTGTCCTCATAAGAGGAGATCAGGACACAGACACGCACAGAGGGACACCCTGTGAGGACATGGGGAGGACGGAGTCCATGCGCCAAGGAGAGAGGCCTCAGGAGGAACCGGCCCTGCCCACACCTTGACCTTGACTTCTAGCCTCCAGAAGTGCGAGAGAATGAAGTTCTTTTGTTTAAACTGCCAGGTCTGTGGTGCTTTGCTGAGGCAGCCCGGGCACACTCCTGCAGGGGGTGTATCCTCACTTGCACGGAGGGCAGGTCAGAGTCCCACAGGTCGGAGTTTCACCATGAGCTTAAGGAGGAGGGGGTCTGGCTCACCAAGGCCTCCTGTCTGGCCTCAGGCAGGCTGCCTGTCTCCCACCAAGGGTGCCTCTGTCTTGACCAGGCACCTTAAGACGGGAGGGAGGCCCTGGCCCCAGATTGGAGAAGGTGGGCTGGAGCACGAGGGGGCAGACAGAGGTGAGTAGGAGGGGTCCTCTCTCACTCGGCTTTCCCCATCTTTTCTGCTCCTCAAGGTGGGTAGGGTTTTCCCCAGGACATTTAGTTATCCCTATGGCTGGGCTACGGGGGCCGCAGGACAGGTAAGACAAACAGACAATGTTTATAACCACCTGCTGGTCTAGGGTCAGCAAGAAACCACGCCATTAATTAATACGATCCCTTATCAAGGCAGCCTTTTGACAGGACCAGTTTAAATATAGTCTTTTAGAATCTTTTTGACAATGTGCCATTTATCTTATGAGCTGAAATTTCTTTCTGCATTTTAGGACCAATCTAATGTTCTAATCAGGTCAAAGAAAGGAAGGACCTAGGGAAATAACTCCTGCCACGCACAGGACGTTTCACAAGTGCAGCTGGAGAAAAGTGCCGTCGGTTAGCCCCAAGCCACATTGGAGGAACACAAATAACAGCCCAACTCTTCTGTCCATTAAGCTGTGGTATTAAATAAGGCCAGCAGGTGAATACGAGAGAGAAGTGGGCCAACGGGTTCTTAAGGTCACTGAAAATACGGTGAATGTGAAGATGACTCGTGCGTGTGTGTGCGCGTGCACGCGCACGTGAACACGCGTGTGATTTACAGAGAACGTACAAGGCTGCAAAGTTTAACAGCCAGGAAGAGGGCCCTAGGCTGTGTGAGCTTCAACACAACCAAGAAGCAGAACACGCCGAAGCCCTCCGTGCAGCAGAGCGGCTTCAACACCTGCAGGCCTGAGCCGTCGGCTCCAGCCGCTCAGCCTAACACTCTCTCTTCCTGGGTGCTAGTTTCTCCTCCTCTGGGCTACTCCTCTCCTCCTGCACCGGTGCCAGGCTCTTTGCCCACACAGCCTTCAGGGTTTGTTAGGATTCCCGGTAGGTATCAAGGTATTGTTCTTATTGTTTTTCATGGTCATGGTTTTCCCATTATTGTTAAATACTATTTTCCAGCTGGACCTTACTATCAACTTGTCTGGCTCCAGATAAAATGCTGTTGGCATTTTTAATGAGGATTACGTTAAAAAATGCCTGCATGCTTAAATTAACTTAAGAAGACTGTCATCTTTATGACATGCCCTCAGCTGAGGTGGGGAGCCTTGTGAATCTTGAGTAATGATTACTAATGGGTAAGTCTCAATGAGGCAGAGCTAGCCTTCAAACCAGAGCCCTCAGTAACCATTACCTCTAAAGAATCTGAGCAGCTTTCCTTTCACAAAGAGGGGGCCGGTTTATTCTCTCTCCACAGATGGAAGGAACGAAACTGTAATTTTCATGCCTGAAGCCCAGCTGCCCCTCAAATTTGTGTTGAGAGATCATACATTTCCCTTCATATTTAAGTCAAAGTTTGAGTGTTGCTATTTGTAGCAAGAAGCATGTTTACCTGTCACTTTCCTGCTCCTGACTCACAGCAGATTCTGGAAGACAGATTCATTTTCCTTTAGCAGCCACCTTCCATTCCCATGAATTCTTCGGAAGTTCATGGTAGGCCATTAGGAAACTTGAATTGACCCAGAGATTAAGCCCATGAAAAGGTCACTGCATTGGCAGAAGCCAGAATTACATGGGCCCTCTCCCAGCGGGCCTTGCTCCATCACAGAGTACTTATAAGGATTTTCACCTGTTACTAATGGCCATTCTGACCCCTCAGTCAGCACCGAGTTCCACAGCAAGCAGTAGAATGTGGGACTTAACACGTGGCTTCCTGCACAGACAACCCAGACTGAACTTATTTAGAAATCAGCAGGGCAGTTCCTTTCGAGAAGTTGGCTGTAGCATTTCCCAGCAACTGTGGGTGGTGGGCAATACCCACATCACCCAAAATATGCCACCTTGCCAGTGGCTGTGCAAATCACACTCCCCACTCATCAGGGCCACGCTGCACGGACCACTCCTGGGATGCTGGGCCTCAGGTTTTCCGTCGGGGGAGGAGAAGCAAGGAATGTTGAGACTTCACTCTTGGGGGATTATTCAAGAGAACGTGGAGTCTGGCTTTAGAAGATAAATGGAGCCTTGATGCTCAGGGAGAACCTTCCCAAAAGGCTCAGACTGGGAATGGGAGCCAGAGCTCTACCTGTTTACACACATAGAACAAGAAAAGCCCTTTGAAAGAAAACCCCCTACAATTTTACCCTGTCTATGATTTGAAGGGAGCAAGAAGTGAAGAATATACTGAAGGAGAAGTTTTCTCTGACCCACAGGGCCCAACCCCAGCTTTCTCTTAAAGCCCAGGCCGAGCGAGATGTGGAAGGATAATCCGGTGAGGTGGGCTCCCATCCCAGGGCAGCTGGCTTTTATTTTAGGGATGATTTTGGTGTGACTCCTCTAGGCAGAGATCAATAGCTCAAGTGACTGGCTTTCAAACTGGTTTAGCAATAGGACCCTTCCATCAAGTGCATACATTCTCTGCAAGACTCTTAATAGAAGAAACTAGACACTGTGGCTCAGACGGTTTTCCTCTCTCCCATCACTGGATAACCAGGAGCCATAAAGCATGCTGGCTTAGTTACTGCCTCACTAATACTGCATTTTTCTCTGCTCCGTGGGGCCACAATCCCAATGGGGACTTTTCTGAGGGGATGACGTCCTAAAAATTATGAATTTTCTCTCTCTAGATACAAAAGAAAGTAGATTTCTAATATAAACACCTTGGGAAGAGAAGAACTAGCCTGAACTAGTATTTTCTCCCTGGTGAAAACTGACTACTTTAAAAAATAATAAACATATTTCATTCACCACTTCTTATCCTAGCTATGCTTCTGTGCTTTAATTGAAGTGTTAAGTTAGCAAAAAAAAAAAAATTATTTCCCTCCTTGGTCCTTGGAACATTTTGAGACAGCTTATAAGAAAACCAGACGATAACTGTTGTAATAAAACCCGTAAGCTCGGAGGAGTCAAGATGGCGCTGTGGGAGGACGCGGAGTTACTGTCTCCCCACAACTAGGGTGCCTGCCGGCGCTGGTGGGGGACTCTGACGCCTGAGGAGACGGGAGGAATCCCAAGGTGAACTGGTAGGACATGGGGGGGACTGAGGGTGGGGAGAAGTGAGGGCCAGACAGGATCGGCACCCCTGAGGCCAGGGAGATCAGGAGAGGCAGGCGGGAGGGGCCCTCCAGGATCGGAGGAGCGGGAGAGGAGGGGAGGGCGCTTGCCCCGCCCACTCGAGCCCAGGAAGCCTGCTGGGCTCACAGGTGAGGTCCCTGCACTCTGAGGCCAGGGGTGGGGGGCAGGCCTGGGCCCTTCTGCTCCTTGAGCCTAAGCCCCGCCCCCCATAGGCCCCAGGGCCTTTTCCAGCCCTGTGGGTCCTGAGCATAGGTCCGGCCCACCACCCAAACCTCGCCCTTGCTTAGATCCCGCCCTCCATAGCCAAGGCCTTTTCTCCCCTTTTAAATTAATTTATTTATTTTTCTTTTCCCTTCTCCTCTCTTTTACTATTGTGGTATTGTACCTTGCAGATGTTGATTCATCTACATTTTTATTTTTATATTCTTTCTAACATACCTGTTAGTTTCCTGGTCTAATTTTATTTTTTACTTTGTTATTATTCTCTTTTTTTTCTTTTTTTTCTTTGCCACCCGAGGTGGCTTGGGGGATCTTGGTTCACGAGCTGGGGGTGGGGCCAAAGCTCCTGCGGTGGGAGCTCCGAGTCCAAACCACTGGACTAACAGAGACCCTCAGACCCCGGGGAATATTCATCAGAGTGAGGTCACACGGAGTTCCTCATCTCAGCGCCAAACATCCAGTAAGACCAGAACACAATCCCACTCATGAAAAACAAAAAAGAAATGGCAAAAATATATGTCACAGATGAAGGAGCAAGGTAAAAACCTTCAAGACCAAATAAATGAAGAGGAAATAGGCAATCTACCTGAAAAACAATTCAGAGTAATGATAGTAAAGATGATCCAGAATCTCGGAAATAGAATGGAGGCATGGATTGAGAAAATACAAGAAATGTTTAACAAAGTTCTAGAAGAACTAAAGAACAAACAGAGAAGAACAACACAATAACTGAAATGAAAAATATCTAGAAGGAATCAGTAACAGAATAACTGAGGCAGAAGAATGAATAAGTGAGCTGGAAGACAAAATGGTAGAAATAACTGCCGAGGAGCAGAATAAAGAAAAAAGAATGAAAAGAACTGAAGACAATCTCAGAGACCTCTGGGACAACACTAAACACACCAACATTGGAATTATAGGGGTCCCAGAAGAAGAAGAGAAAAAGAAAGGGTCTGAGAAAATATTTGAAGAGATTATAGTCAAAAACTTCCCTAACATGGAAAAAGAAATAGTCACCCAAGTCCAGGAAGCACAAAGAGTCCCATACAGGATAAACCCTAGGAAAAACACACCAAGACACATATTAATCAAACTAACAAAAATTAAATTCAACGAAAAAATATTAAAAGCAGCAAGGGAAGAACAAAAAATAACTTAGAAAGGAATCCCCATAAAGTTATCAGCTGATTTTTTCAGTGGAAACGCTGCAGGCCAGAAGGGAGTGGCAGGATATACTTAAAGTGATGAAAGAGAAAAACCTACAACTAAGATTACTCTACCCAGCAAGGACCTCATTCAGATTCGATGGAGAAGTCAAAAGCTTTTCATACAAGCAAAAGCTAAGAGAATTCAGCACCACCAAACCAGCTCTACAACAAATGCTAAAGGAACTTCTCTAGGTGGGAAACACAAGAGAAGAAAAAGACCCACAAAAACAAACCCAAAACAATTAATAAAATGGTAATAGGAACATACATATTGATAATAACCTTGATGTAAATGGATTAAATGCCCCAACCAAAAGACAGACTGGCTGAATGGATACAAAAACAAGAGCCATATACATGCTGTCTACAAGAGACCCACTTCAGACTTAGGGACACATACAGACTGAAAGTGAAGGGATGGAGAAAAATATTCCATACAAATGGAAATCAAAAGGAAAGCTGGAATAGCAATATTCATATCAGACAAAATAGACTTTAAAATAAAGACTGTTACAAGAGATAAGGAAGGACACTACATAATGATCAAGGGATCAATCCAAGAAGAAGATATAACAATTATAAATGTTTATGCACCCAACATACAAGCACCTCAATACATAAGGCAAATGCTAACAACCACGAAAGGGGAAATCGACAGTAACACAATAACAGTAGGGGACTTTAAGACCCCACTTACACCAATGGACAGATCATCCAAACAGAAAATAAATAAGGAAACACAAGCTTTAAATGACACAATAGGCCAGACAGATTTAATTGATATTTATAGAACATTACACCCAAAAGTGGCAGAATACACTTTCTTCTCAAGTGCACACCAAACATTCTTCAGGATAGATCACATCTCGGGTCACAAATCAAGCCTCAGAAAATGTAAGAAAATTGAAATGGTATCAAGCATCTTTTCTGACCACAACGCTTGAGACTGGAAATCAATTACAGGAAAAAAACTGTAAAAAACACAAATACATGGAGGCTAAACAGAGCGCTACTAAATAACCAAGAGATCACTGAAGAAATCAAAGAAGAAATAAAAAAAATACACAGAAACAAATGACAACGAAAACACGACGACCCAAAACCCATGGGACACAGCAAAAGCAGTTCTAAGAGGGAAGTTTATAGCAATTCAGTCTCACCTCAAGAAACAAGAAAAATCTCAAATACACAATCTAACTCTACACTTAAAACAACTAGAGAAAGAAGAACAAAGAAAACCCAAAGTCAGTAGAAGGAAAGAAATCATAAAGATCAGAGCAAAAATAAATGAAATAGAAATGAAGAAAACAATAGCAAAGATGAATAAAACTAAAATCTGGTTCTTTGAGAAGATAAACAAAATTGATAAACCCTTAGCCAGACTCATCAAGAAAAAAAGGGAGAGGATGCAAATCAATAAAATTGGAAATGAAAAAGGAGAAATCACAACTGACACCACAGAAATACAAAGGATTATAAGAGACTACTACAAACAACTATATGCCAAAAAAATGGACAACCATGAAGAAATGGACAAATTCTTGGAAAGGTACAATTTTCCAAGACTGAACCAGGAAGAATTAGAAAATATAAACAGACCTATCACAAGTAATGAAATTGAAACCATAATTACAAATCTTCCAACAAACAGAAGTCCAGGACCAGATGGCTTCACAGGCGAATTCTGTCAAACATTTAGAGAAGAGCTAACACCGATCCTTCTCAAACTCTTCCAAAAAATTGCAGAGGGAGAAACACTCCCAAATTCATTCTACGAAGCCACCATCACCCTGATACCAAAACCAGAAAAAGATATCACAAAGAAAGAAAATTATAGACCAATATCACTGATTCTTCAATATATGCAAATCAATCAGTGTGATACACCACATTAACAAATTAAGGAACAAAAACCATATGATCATCTCAATAGATGCAGAAAAAGCTTTTGACAAAATTCAACACCCATTTATGATAAAAACTCTCCAGAAAAATGGGCACAGAGGGAAACTACCTCAACATAATAAAGGCCATATATGACAAACCCACAGCAAGCATCATACTCAATGGTGAAAAACTGAAAGCATTTCCACTAAGATCAGAAACAAGACAAGGATGTCCACTCTCTCCACTCTTATTCAACATAGTTTTGGAAGTCCTAGCCATGGCGATCAGAGAAGAAAAAGAAATAAAAGGAATACAAATTGGAAAAGAAGAAGTAACATTGTCACTATTTGCCTATGACATGATACTATACACAGAAAATCCTAAAGATGCCATTGTCACTGTTTGCCTATGACATGATACTATACACAGAAAATCCTAAAGATGCCGCCAGAAAACTACTAGAACTAATCAATGAATTTGGTAAGGTTGCAGGATACAAAATTAATGCACAGAAATCTCTGGCATTCCTATACGCCAACAATGAAAAATCAGAAAGAGAAATTAAGGAAACACTCCCATTTACCATTGCAACAAAAAGAATAAAATACCTAGGAATAAACCTGCCTAAGGAGGCAAAAGAGTTGTACTCAGAAAACTATAAAACACTGATGAAAGAAATCAAAGATGACATAAACAGATGGAGAGATATACCACCTTCTTTGAATGCAAGAATCAATATTGTGAAAATGACTATAATACCCAAAGCAATCTACAGACTCACTGCAATCCCTATCAAACTACCAATGGCATTCTTCACAGAATTAGAACAAAAAATTTTACAATTCGTATGGAAACACAAAAGACCCCGAATAGCCAAAGCAATCTTGAGAAAGAAAAACGGAGTTGGAGGAATCAGGGTCCCTGACTTCAAACTGTACCACAAAGCTACAGTAATCAAGACAGTATGGTACTGGCACAAAAACAGAAATATAGACCAATGATATAGGATAGAATGCCCAGAGATAAACCCACGTACATGTGGGCACCTAATTTACGACAAAGGAGGCAAGAACATACAATGGAGAAAAGACAGCCTCTTCAGTAAGTGGTGCTGGGAAAACTGGACAGCTACATGAAAAAGCATGAAATGAGAACACTCCCTAACACCATACACAAAAATAAGCTACAAATGGATTAAAGACCTAAATGTAAGACCAGACACTATAAAACTCTTAGAGGAAAACAAAGGAAAAACACCCTTTGACATAAACCACAGCAAGATCTTTTCTGACCCACCTCCGAGAGTAACGGAAATAAAAACAAAAATAAACAAATGGGACTTAATTAAACTTCAAACCTTTTGCACAGCAAAGGAAACCATAAACAAGACAAAAAGACAACCCTCAGAATGGGAGAAAATATTTGCAAATGAAACAACAGACAAAGGATTAATCTCCAAAATATACAAACAGCTCATGCAGCTCAATATCAAAGAAGCAAACAACCCAGTTTAAAAATGGGCGGAAGACCTAAATAGACATTTCACCAAGGAAGACATACAGATGACCAAGAGGCACATGAAAAGATGCTCAGCATGACTAATTATTAGAGAAATGCAAATCAAAACTACAATGAGGTTTCCCCTCACGCAGGTCAGAATGGCCATCATCAAAAAATCTAGGAACAATAAATGCTGGGAAGGGTGTAGTGAAAAGGGAACCCTCCTGCACTGTTGGTGGGAATGTAAATTGATACAACCACTATGGAAAACAGTATGGAGGTTCCTTACAAAACTAAAAACAGAACTACCATGTGACCCAGCAATCCCACTACTGGGCTTATACCCTGAGAAAACCATAATTCAAAAAGAGTCATGGGGCTTCCCTGGTGGCGCAGTGGTTGAGAATCTGCCTGCCAATGCAGGGGACACGGGTTTGAGCCCTGGTCTGGGAAGATCCCACATGCCGCGGAGCAACTACACCCGTGAGCCACAATCACTGAGCCTGCGCGTCTGGAGCCTGTGCTCCACAACAAGAGAGGCCGCGACAGTGAGAGGCCCGCGCACCGCGATGAAGAGTGGCCCCAGCTTGCCACAACTAGAGAAAGCCCCTTGCACAGAAACGAAGACCCAACACAGCCAAAAGTAAAAATAAATAAATAAATTAATTAAAAAAAAAAAAGAAGAGTCATGTACCACAATGTTCATTGCAGCACTATCTACAACAGCCAGGACATGGAAGCAACCTAAGTGTCCATCGACAGATGAATGGATAAAGAAGATGTGCCACATATATACAATGGAATATTACTCAGCCATAAAAGGAAATGAAATTTGAGTTATTTGTAGTGAGGTGGATGGACCTAGACACTGTCATACAGCGTGAAGTAAGCCAGAAAGAGAAAAACAAATACCGTATGCTAACACATATATATGGAATCTAAAAAAAAAAAAGGTTCTGAAGAACCTAGGGGCAGGACAGGAATAGAGATACAGACGTAGAGAATGGACTTGAGGACACGGGGAGGGGGAAAGGTAAGCTGGGACGAAGTGAGAGAGTGGCATGGACATATATACACTACCAAATGTGAAATAGATAGCTAGTGGGAAGCAGCCGCATAGCACAGGGAGATCAGCTCTGTGTTTTGTGACCACCTAGAGGGGTGGGATAGGGAAGGTGGGAGGGAGGCTCAAGAGGGAGGAGATATGGGGATGTATGTATGCATATGGCTGATTCACTTTGTTGTACAACAGAGACTAACACAGCACTGTGAAGCAATTATACTCCAATAAAGATGTATTAAAAAAATACTTTCGTTTTTAAGTACATATTTATATAAGTAGGGTTGTATATCCTAGAAAGTTACAGAGCAAGACATAAAGGGTACTTATCTTTATGTGTTAGGGTTATAGGTGACTTTTTATCTTAACTTTTAAAATGCCTTCTAACACTCTTGCAGTGATTACAATCAGCAACAAAGGTGTCTGTAATTTTAAGAGCTATATAAGCTGGAGACAGAGCTCACTTCTATGAGGCAGAAAGCTTCCTTATGTATTTGAAATAGACTGATTTAGCAACGATATTTGGCCCCATAATAAGAAAAGAAGCCAAATGTTCCTCTTAGAAGTTTGGCTGGAAAAGCAATGCTTTTTTCCTGACGATTGCCCCCCGTGATTTATTGAAGTAATAAAGGCTTGTTGTAGAAAATTCCAACGAAGTGTGTTTTATTTTCTTTCACAGGGTGATCCAAGCAAGGCATGTGGCTCCCCATCTGTCTGCTTCGGGTACTGGGACTTCCAGGGAAAGGCGGGGGAGGGAGCTTTTTCTGTTCCTTATCCTCGCCTGTGCAGCCTTGTTGATGGGTAGACAGTACTATGTGTGAGGAATTATTCATGGAAGAAGCTGTGCAACCATAAATATTCAAGGGGGTACATCTGGTTTCCCTAATGCTCTATGTAGGGCAGAAAAAGTACTTTTTTATGGAGTAAAACAACTTGTCAACCCCAAATCTCTTCTTGCCTGGGCCCAAGATCTGCGGGAGAAAAGAATCTTCTGACACTTCACATGAAAGTCCAGCTGAGACACATCGGTGTGTGAGCACACGTGCAGGATTTCACCTGGATAAGATGATGCTAACAAACAATTTCAGCCATGCTCCCCTTGGCACATTCAAGGCTGTTCTCAGGGTTTGGGGTGGGAAGGGGAAATCTCCCCACAACATTCTTATATAGTGAAATATGGCCTTTAAGACAACAGGTGAAGCCTTAGAAGAAGATAAAGGAGAAGAAAGTGTCCCCAGAGGGGTCTGCAGTTAGAGGAGAGCATCTGGCTGTTGCGTGGGGCACTGGGGTCCCAGCAGGACACTGATAAGACTACCTCCTCCCACACTTTTCCACCCCGGGAAGAGAATGCAAATTGTCCTGATGTCAGTGTGCCCACCTGCAGAAGGAGAAGGGCATTCCAAGGAACAGTTTGGAGGAAAGCAAGCTTAGGGTAGACGAGACATTCTCCTTGCTGCACCTGCTTCAGGAAAGTCCTCTGATGGATGCTCTCCAAGTAACACTTGGCAATACTGTTCCTCAGCATATGACCTTCCATCATAACCCTTACACATGGAAGAAACCAGCCCTTTTTCAAGGTGTTTCATAAAACCCTAATTCCAAGGAATGTTAATAGCTGCTATGCGAACAGAAGTGTTCCGCATCTATAGCCAAATAAGTTTAGGAAACATTGAGTAAAATGACACTTCTAAGTTTCTGGAAAAAAAAAACAAAAACCCATGGAAGCCTACACTGTGAACCTCTAAGATTCTGTAAGGGAATTCTCCCCTAGGGAACATTTGGAATGTCTGGAGACAATTTTTACATTAAAAGTGGGGGCTTGTGGGGGGAAGGGGTGCTCTACTGACACCTAGTGGGCAGAGTCCAGGGACGCTGGTGGCATCCTACAGCGTGCAGGACCACCCCCAACAAGGAATTATTGGGCCCCAAAGGTACACGGTGCTGAGGCTGAGAAACGCCGGCCTAAACGTACTGAGAGGTAACTCCGCCCTTCCCTCGCAGAGCTTCTCGGTAGACCAGTTCGTCCTGTGACACACAGGCGAGGAAACACACCTGGGCTCTACAGCGATGAGAACACACTAGGCTGGATGTGAGGCCCTGGCTATGAGGTCTGCACCCCCCAGGCCACCGAGGAGTCACCTGCAGCCATGGACCATGGCAGTCCGCAGAAGCTCCTCTCTGGGACCCTTCTCCACGCCTCTGGGCACGGCAAGTCTCTCTCATTAACACTCACGTCGGCAGACTGTGAGCTTTTTAAAGAGAGGCAGCCTCTGCTCCCTCCATCTTGCTAACATCCAGCACATAGTTCATCTTCAACTATTTGAATGAGGACATGAGCACTGAAGGATTTGGAAAAGGCATAGCAGTGAATTCCAGTTAAACCTAACAGGTGTCTAAGTAGATGTTACTGGTTGTGGAATGCATGAGAGCTTATACATCAGTGCCCCCCGCCCCCAAAACCTCAATATCTCCACCTGGAGGTAAGCGACGGCAATTGAGAAGGTAGGAATTTCTGTGTGCTGAAGAGATTAGAAAAAGAGAGTGAAATGAGATTTACGCCAGGCTCCCAGGGTGAGGGAGGGGAAGGCATTCCGGGGTGAAAGGTGTGAGGAGGACAGGTCCGCAGTACAGATGAGCGGAAGGCCAGCACATCAGCCCATGGTAGGAATGACGCATTTTACAGAGGACCTTAGTAGATAAAAATGGGGGGAAAAGGCAGAGAACTACTCAGCCCTAGCTGATAGCAAACTATTTTTAGCTAAGACTTTTTAAAACACTGGAATATTCATGACATAAGAATACAAAAAAGTGTTGACAGGACTTCCTCTTATGAGACCGGACTGTCCTATGGAGCAGCTCTGAATTGATGAATATAAAGAGTAGATCGTGGTGTTTTAATCCTTCGCTTCTATCCCAGGTTATTTTGAAGCTGATTAATTACATATGAAATTATGGTTAAGAGTATACAAAGGCAACACTTTTCGCTTACCATTGAGTGGTATTGCAGTTTTAGACGCAATTCAATTGAGTTTGAAACATTCATTTTAAACCTTTTAATCTGCCTTCAGTTGATGCATTTGAAGTCAGAGAGAAAACTCTGAACTTTAACTAATGTACAGTCAATGATCTTTGTCTACTCGTTGGGCAAAGTTTTCACTTATTTTTAATGTCCAAGGGGAAAACATGCAAATGAATATTATTAAAAGTTACCCCAAAATGAAAGTTCTGTTATAGGACAAAAATGCTTAAAGGCAGCTACTGAACTGCCCCACTGATGAAGAAAATGTATTAATTAATGACAACCAAATGACAAAGTATTAATTTTGATCAGCTCACTAAGTCATATGGTACAACCCCAGTTATACTTAATACTTTTCCTCCCTCCCTCCCTCCCACCCCCTTCCTTTCTTTGCCTAGGATAGCAAATCTCGCTGTGTTCTGGAGACAACCTTGGGCAGTCACCAATGAAAGGTTAGTAATACCGATGAAGATAACGAAGGCCCTGCATACGAGATCCCTGATGGAGAGACCTGATGCCCAAGGGGAGCCAGAGCACAAGGTCCAATAACTGCTCCCCTGTGGCAGCGAGGCCAGCCATGAGAGCCCACCTCATTCTAAGACCGAAGATTAGAGAAGGACTGTAAACTGTTATTCGATCCGCCATATACACTTTCTGGCAAGGGACCCTCCAAAGCCTGCTGCTTGTCACAAGGGCTATGAGCCAACAATGGCTTTTACATTTGTAAATGTTCACATTTTACAGGCTTCTTTCTGTAGGTACCTACCCAGTACTCTCAGTTTTGCCTCTTGGTCCATGAAGCCTTTAATATTTACTATCTGGCCCTTTAGAAAAAGTTTGCCAGCCTTACTCTAGAGGGCTGTCTTATTATACAAAAGTGTTACAAGATGGTTAAAGGCTGATGGCGCAGTTAAACCATAACCTTGGGGTTAGCTCACCTACCAGAGGGAAACCAAAAATAGGAACAGAGACTCCTTAAACTAGACACAGACACGGTGGTCACATGGGCTGCGGGCAATCAGAATGTGCACAAGGGTCAGAGTGGCGTTCCCACTAGAGTGTAAACAAGGTTATCATGTGCTAGTTCACTGTTGTAACTCCAGTGCTTGGAACAGTGCCCAGCACTTAGTAGTAGCTCAATAAACATGTGTTAATGAATAAATGGTAGCCAGACACCTATTCCCCTCAGCAACAGCCTGCAGGAACTTTATGGCATGAGTAAGCATGTGTAGAATTAAAATGTACAAGGACATATAGCACTTAAGGTCAGCCCATAAAGTCAGATGTGCTCAAAATACCACTTTAATTACAGTTCAAATCATCTTTCCTCTGGGTGGGTGGCTCCCTTCAGCTGCCAGACTACAGCGGGATTCCAGAACGTTACCCGGCACCGTAAGGAGGGGAATGAACCTGCCAGTCTGCTCTCAGCCCGGCTCCACGTGGTGACCAGTGAGACACCGCATCCTGGGTGCGCCGCAGCCCCTCCCCCTCCTCTGACGCGCTGGGACACGGACAGCCGCATTCCTTTCCACCCAGATCTGCAGGTTGCAGCCACAGCTACAAGGTCACATGGCCTGGAGGACTTAAAAAAAAATACCGATGCCTGACCCTGTTCCTCTGAGTTCACCTGGTCTTGGGTGTGAATTTATTTTTATTGAGGTGAAATTCGCATAACAGAACCACTCAGCAACGCCCAGTGCAAGCATGCCCTCATCTAGTTCCAAAACATTTTCATCTCCCCAGAATAAAACCTTGTACCCATTAAGTGGTTAATCCCCATTTCCCCGCCCTCTGGCAACCAATCTACTTCCTGCTTCTAAGGATTTACCGATTCTGCACATTTCTTATAAATGGAATTATACCATATGTGACTTTTTTGCCTAGCTTCTTTCACTTTTAGCACAATGTTTTTGAGGTTCATCCCTGTTGTATTATGTATCAGTACTTCATTCCTTTATATGGGTGAATAATATTCTAGTGTATGTGTATATCATGATTTGTTTACCCATTTGTCTGTTGATGGGCATTTGGGTTGTTTCCATCTTTCAGCCATCGTGAATAGTGTTGCTCTGAACATCGAGTTACAAGTATTTGTCTGAGTCCCCATTTTCAGTTCTTTGAGGTATAGACACAGGAGTGGAATTGCTGAGTCATATGGTAATCTTATGTTTAACTTTTTGAGGAGCAGCTAAATTGTTTCCACAAGGATGAACTATTTTACATTCTCACCAGCAATGTGTAAGGGTTCCTATTTCTCCACATCCTTACCAGGACTTATTTTCTGTTTTGTTGTTTCTTCTTGTTCTTGTTGTTTTATTCTAGCCAACCTAGTAACGTGAGAAGTGGTATCTTGTATCTCACTGTGGTTTTGATTTCCATTTCTCTAGTGCCTTGGGATGTGGAGCATCCTTTCTTGTGCTTATTGGCCATTTGTACATCTTCTTTGGAGAAATGTCTAAGTCCTTGGCCAATTTTTAAATTGGGTTGTCTTTTTGTTGTGAGTTGCAACAGTTCTTTATATATTCTGCATATTAGATCCTTTTCAGATATATGATTTGCATACATTTTCTCCCAATCTGTAGGTTGTCTTTTCACTTTCTTTTTTATAAATTTATTTATTTATTTATGGCTGCATTGGGTCTTCGTTGCTGTGTGCAGGCTTTCTCTAGTGGCAGCGAGTGGGGGCTACTCTTTGTTGTGGTGCGCAGGCCTCTCATTGCGGTGGCTTCTCTTGTTGCAGAGCACAGGCTCTAGGCGCGTGGGCTTCAGTAGTTGTGGCACGCGGGCTCAGTAGTTGTGGCTCGCGGGCTCTAGAGCGCAGGCTCAGTAGTTGTGGTGCATGGGCTTAGCTGCTCCGTGGCATGTGGGATCTTCCCAGACCAGGGCTCGAACCTGTGTCCCCTGCATTGACAGGCAGATTCTTAACCACTGCACCACCAGGGAAGTCCTTCACTTTCTTGATAATACCCTTTTCTACACAAAAGTTTTTAATTTTAATGAAGTCCAATTTATCTGTTTTTGCTTTCATCATTTGTGCTTTTGGTGTCGTATCTAAGAATCCATTAACTAATCCAAGGTCATAAAGATTTACCCCGTGTTTTATTCTGACTTTCATAGTTTTAGCTCTTATATTAGTATTTAGGTTTTTGATCCATTTTTAGTTAAGTTTTGTATATTTGTGAGGTATGGCTGAGATTATATTTGCATGTGGACATCCCATTGTCCCCGCAGCTTGGACACCGATTTTTATAAAGCTCCTCCCAGGAGATTCTTATATGCACCAGACAAAAGCATCACTCAGCAATTCCACTCCTGACTAGCTGCACTACCCAGCGATGCCTGCTGCCTGTCCCCACTCATGGGGTTTAGCCAGGAATCTGACGGGTACATTCCTCTCACTTCTACCCCTACAACTTGTAGTCTTTCCCCGACCTCTGCCCCCATCATGGAAGAATTTTTCTAGTCTGGGGATGCAGAAGTTCTGGGCTAAACTTCTGGCAACCTGTTCACATTCAATGCCTATGGAATTTAGGCCTCTGGAAACAAGCCTGGAAGACTTAGGGGCTCTGTCTGCTTTCAGTCTAAACACATTTTCCCCTTGAGGCAATGAGCATGGGTTTGGCTCAGGCTCCTGCTGGTTCTGAGGCTGTCATTCGCTGAACAACTTCATTAGACCCGTAGGCCATGGCTTCTGACCTGGACCACCATCTGGCATCACTTGGTATGTTCTCTGGTCACAGTATGTGAGTTTCACCATTCAGATGGGTTTCCTCCAATTACCTACAAATGAGTTCCCCTTGCTACACAGGCTCCAAGTCCCCAGTCTGAATTTGCAAAGAATTGATTTATAAGAAGATTATATGATATTAACATTATGTTTTATAGTTTCAAAATACATTACAGTTCCCTTCCACACTCTCCTTTCAGAATTGTGAGGTAGGTCTGGCAGGCGCTGGTTCCATTTTGCAGAAAGGAAATGTGATTCTGACAATGCACTAGACCTGGGCTGTGCTCTTCCTGCTCTGTGACTGGAAGCACACAGAGGAAGCCTGGGAAAGAGCTTTGGATCCAAAGGATCCATTAATCCACGCATTAACCAGGTTTGGAGGAGTGAGAGCAGCTTGATGCGAGGACCAGGCTGGAGAGCAGGAGCACGTCTCTATGCAAAGGAAGCTCTGCCTGGCAGAAGTAGGGCCGGGCAGGGACCAGGTGGGCAGCACCTGCCACCGCGGGTTACCTCTGACTGTGACCTCCGTTAACGGGGCCATTACCTTATTCCCATGTGCAGACAGAGACTCAAGCTAAAAAGCTCTACTTGTTTTGCAGCTCTGAGATTCCATCACTGACCGCCTCGTCCTCTAGTTATCCATGACCTCACGCTCAACTGCACGCGAGCATTGCCCAGTGCAGTCTGCCTTGGTGTTTACACTACTGTAGTAACTGGAGAGTTCTAGATTCACGTTCCAAGTTCTTAATCCAGTGCCACATTTAGCGAGGGACTGCAGGCTGCATTTGTAATTATTCAGTCTTCTGTCTGCCTTCTCTTTGGGCTCATTTACCCTGTGAAACCAGTCTATTTTTGCTTTCCCCTAAAGAATAAAGGGCTTCTCTCACCACTGGAAGGGAAATTGACAATATCAATTATTCCTGTGGCCATTCAGGACTCAATGACATTTCTGGGAACTGCTGCTCAACCCTGAGGGAGCAATTAAAATTCTAGAGGAGCATCTACTTGGTGCTGGAGAAACTGAAACAGACTTGCCCCCATTCTCTTAGGAGAAGGTGCCATCCTCCATCGGGGTGAGGGCAAGCGAGGAAGAAGCATATGCCTCGGAGTCTGCTCAAGTGGCTCAGATGGGCTCAATTCAACAGACTTTACTGACGGAGAATCCTCTAACTTCAGAAGTGTGGTCTCTTTGTAAAAATGCTACCAACTTTAGGGCACAGCCGTTTGTGCTGAACCTTTGTGGGGACTGCCTTTTAGTCCCCTTGTCCCTCTGCCCAACCCTGCTTCCCTCACTCCCCTACAAGGACTGATTCTGAGGGCACATCCCAGTGAACGCCCTGCACGCTCACCTCCATCCCAGAGTCTGTGCCCAGAGAACTCCAACTGTGGCACTTGCATGCAAGCCATAAAGAAACTCTTTCATTTGTCTGTGAGAAAGTATGTAAGAATGTTCCCTGCATACGAGGATGTTACTTAACTTGGGAACAGTGAAAAACTGGAAAAAATCTGACTGCCAGTAGGGGAATGGATAAATAAATTGTGGGAGAGCCACTGACGTGAACATGTCATAGCGATTCAAGTGCATGAACTTGTTCTACGTTGGACGATGTGACACAACCTTAAGCATGATGCTGAGGGAGACAAGTTGCAGGAAGTCACTCTCATTGTACTGTTCATATGAATTATCAATACACAAAACTATACCCTACATTAATAGAACATACATATTTATTTTAAAATATCTGAAGCAACTATGGTATAATATTAACATTTATTGAATCTGGGTAACTAAAATCTGTGTGGAATATGGATGCTTGTTTTACTATTATTGTTGTTTATTAATTTTTCTTGCTTAAAGTCCAGGCCCTTTATGTACAGTTGGCCCTTGAACAACATGGGTTTGAACCGCACGGGGTCCACTTATACGTGGATTTTTTTCAATAGTAAATACTACAGCACTACATGATCTGAGGTTGGTTGAACTGGTGAATGCGGAATTGCGGATACTAAGGACCTGCTGATATTTAAGGCTGACTGTAGTTATATGCGGATTTTTGACAGCAGGGAGGTTGGTGCTCCCAACCCGTGTGCAATTCTAGGGTCAACTGTGGTCCCAAAGCATGAGGCTGCTCTGCCATCCGTCTGTATCTCTTGCCACTGACAGGCTCACGTCTTGGACTGGCTACCACTGGGGTGTGCCCTGGGAATCAGTCACTGTGCTCCTGCATCTCTCCAGGGCTGCAGGATTCTTTGGTGAGCCCTGGACCCTGTGCCTGGGGTGCAACTCCCCGTGCCCCGCCCAGCCGACCTTGGGAGCTGTCCTGTTACCTGAGGGCCCAGGCCTCCAGTCGGATCTGCTGCTGAGCAAGCAGCAGGCCACCCTCCAGGGTGCAGGGGGAGGGCGGGAAGCAGTGACCGTGTGTAGGTGTGCACGGGGGTTGGCTGGCACGGGGGTGGCACACAGGAGCTCTGGTTCCATGTAGAGAGGTACTGCCCGGCCGAGGCTGCCCGGTCGCAGAAGGACCGTGGGTGAGGCCATGGACCGGGGCCAGCCCTGCCGGAGGGCCTCACAGCCCGGCTGACGGGACCACCTGGGAAGAGCTGAAGGGCACCCTCCTCCTGCAGCGTGCCTCTAGCGCCCTCTGCTGAGAGAGTCAGCACCGGGCTCACGCTAACAGGGAAACACCTGACGGAAGCCCACTTTTATCACAGAGCAAGTACTGAAGGTGCATTCGCAGCTGAGGCAGTACACTGACAACCGGAAAGGTAGCTCAAGGTACACCACAAGACCAGCCTTGGCATTAGGGCCATTTTTATTTGCTAAATCCGCGAATTTCCCTCATCCGTTGCCATTTTCTATTGAGTCTTGGGCCTCTCTTTGTATGGACTTGGGCTCCGGCACAGCCTTGCCAGGAAAACGAGGGAGAGAAGCACGGCTCCCAGCCCAGCACCTGTGCGGTCTGCACACACGTGCCAAGCTCCCAGGAGCCCAGGCCTGGGCGGGCAGCAGCACCTGCTGGGGCTTTGTCAGGGGCGCGGCGCGACGGCTGATGCAAACCCCCCAAGCCGAACTCAGGAGCCACCTGCTTCTCCGGGTCGCTGCGCCTGCATCGCCTGCCCTCTCCTTTGTTCAGGAGCGTGTGCTCCCCGCGGACGCCATCTAACTGGCTCCTACGGAGCCCACTGCCGCGCCTGGCGTTGCAGCAACGTCTGAGCACTACAGATACAGATAGAAACACATTTCTTAATTGAACCTTCAGTCCGGAGTGAGCTGTGTAGGCCTCAAAAAGGAGGGGTGATGTCTCTTAAATAGAAATAATTCTCATGACAATCTACTTGTCCGGAAATAAAGGTGACATAGGACATGAGTGGTGATTTACACACGTTGAAGTGGACAGGGCCACTTCTCATTCTTATGAAAATCAAGCTGACTTTGTAAGTGAATACGTATCTAAGGGCTCACACTCTTAGCAGTCATAAATATCCTTCACACACCCCACTACAAAAAATGGTCAATTTATACTGATGCGCACCTTTTCTTCCCCTTTTCCTAATATACTGTGGTGTGATTTTCACACCAGCATAGAAGGAATTCCGTGTGTGTGCTTGTGTGTTTGCAGTGTGGGGGGACTCTATACTATACGTTATTCATTCTATTGATGGATGTTTATACAATAAATAATCTACGACTCCTAGAATTCTTTGGTCAAGGCGTATGACTTAGGATTTTAGTAAGTATTACTAGCTTGACCTCCATAGTTGCATCAATTTTCAGACTGCAGGTGGGGCCCCCAGGGAGCCCAGGGAGCAGTTATCAAACTTTCAAATCTGTGCTAATTTTAGAGGTTAAAAAATGGAATCGCAAAATAGTTCTATTTGCATTTTTTGTCACAAGTTGAGCATATTTTCCTATTTTATGTGCCTTCTTTATTTCCTCATCCTTTTCTCACTTTTCTGTTGAGTCATGGGTCTTTATATCAATTTGTGGACACTCTTCATATACCATGAAAATTAACCCTTTGTCTGGGACGTTATTAGCAAGTGTTTTTTCCCACTTTATTTATCTTTTGACTATATATAAACAAATTTCTGCATGGCAAAAGCACCATAAGCAGTCAGATTTATTAATCTTTAATTTATGGCTTCTGGGTTTTATGTTCTTAGGCCTTTCAGCTTCAAGCCAGAAAAGAACTCTCCCACTGATTCTTCTAGTACTCAAGGGTTTTATTTTTGCCTCTAGGTTTGTAATCCATTTGGAATTTAACTTGGAGTCAATTGTTTTACAGCTGTTGACCCATTTTCCCCACTGTGGTTGCTTCAAATTCTTTGACCCTCCTCCCTTCAAAGGGTGGAGGCTAATTCCTCTCGCCTTGAGTGCAGGTCAGATTTAGTGACTCACTTCTATCAGTAATTAAAAGAATGTGGCAGAAGTGATGGCGTGTGGCTTCTGAAACCAGGTCATGAAGGAGACTGCAGCTTCTGCCTAGCTCTCTCTTGGGTCACTGTTCTGGGGACGCCAGTTGCTATGTAGTGAGGACAGTCGAGCAGTCCCGTGGAGAAGTCACATGGGGAGGAACAGAGACCTCGGGCCAACAGCCAGCAACCAACACGCAGACGTGTGAGCGAGCACCATGGAAGCAGATCCTCCAGCCCCAGCCTTCAGCTGAAGCCCCAGCCAAGAGCTGGACTGAGCCTCAGAGGAGACGCTGAGCCAGAACCACTCAGCTAAGTCACTGGCGAATTCCTGGCCCACAGAAACTGCGAGATGATACATGTGTATCGTGGTGTTAGGACACAAACTCTGGGGGTGAGCTGCTGCGCAGCTAGAGGGAACTAACGTATAACGCGCCATTTATTCAACAATCTATTTTTCCCACTAATTTGAGATGCCACTTTCTCTATACTAAGTTCCTGTAAGAATGTGGATACATTTCTGGATTTTCCCATATGTTCTATTGATATATTCCACTGGTCTAATTTAATCATAAAATCTTTAAGTTTTTAATGTCTGGTATAAGACAATTCTTGCCTACCATCCTTCATTAATCTAGTCTCAAAAATTATATTATGGTTATTGGAATTACTTTAACTTTATAAATTATGGAGAAATGACATCTTACAATGTTGCTGTAAGCCAGGTTTCCCAAAAAACATTCTGAGATGAAGATTTGCATGCAGAAAAAATTTTAGGGTGTGCTCTCTTGGGATCAACATCTTTGAGAGGGTGATGGACTTCTCTCAGATGAAAGGAACAGAACTGGACAAAGGGAGTTGAATTCAGGCAGAGACCTCAGCCAACCCACGGGGAGCTCTGAAGCTGGGATGGCCCTTTATAGACATGCTCAACTGAGGCAAGTGGGGCACAGCCCTTGTACCTTGTATTAGCCACTCGCTGACAATGAGTTGTCCTCAGGGAGAGGGCTACTCTTGGGGGAGGCAGCTCCCTTAGGCCAAGGGCAATTTCTGAGCACAGAAGCGTCAGGCAACACTCCCAGAAGCTCAGGAAATAAGTACCTTAGTCTTGCCAGGGAGATTTGGGCCGTATGCACACAGATGTTGGGTCTTCCTACCCAAGACACAGTACAACTTTCCATTTCCTGAAGTGTCTTTTGTATCCCTTAAGAGTATTTTTAAAACACCCCTTGTATACATTTTGTCAATTCCTTAAGTTTATTTCTCATTTTTTAAAGTTTTGTGTTGTCAAATAGGATCATTTCTTCCAATTAGTTATTTATCGTGTTTGAAACGTGAAAGCTATTGATTGTTGCATTATAACTTGGTGCCCTGATGTCCTACTGAATTCTCTTATTGTTTGGTTTTGGGCTTGGGTTCTTGTCTTGGATTTTCCAGTTATATAACCTACAAATAATAACGAATTTTATATTAGTTTTGGGGTCGCGATAGACATATTTTGTCATGTTAACGAAATATCCTTGAAGACTTCTTAAAAAATGAATTCAGAACTGTGCTTTACTGCTTTTTTAGCCTTACCCTAAATCTTCTCAAAGATACCCATAATAGATTTATTTTAATTCAGGACTTCTTCTGATTAACTGCACCAGTGATCATCTCGAAATAACACAATACAGGAGACGAATGGGGCCTGAAAACTAGGTTCTCATCCTGGTTCTGCCACTGACAGGCTGGCAGTGGCCAGTCACACATGCCTGCCGTGGCACAGGGTCTTCCTGGGGGAAGTGAAGAAGAGAGACATGGCCTCGGCAATCTTTGTGGTGGAGGCAGGTGATGCTTGGTCAAGAGATAAGCCCCAACTGTGTGAAAAGGGTGTAGATGCAGGGCAGCCAAGTGAATGGGGAATGTCCACTGACCCAGCGAATCATAATTGGCCATTTCTTTCACCCTCAATTGATGAGAAAGACCAGATTATATTGTCAAGGTATGAAGTACAATACTTCCAACAGGAAGCAAAAGATCATCAATAACACTTTGGAAGTCCCCAGGCTGCAGTTCTTACTGCCTTGCTGTGACCACGTGGTATTTAAACAGCCCCTGTTGATGAACATGAATGTTGGTTTTTATCCTCAGAATTTAGCCAATGCTTCCCTTAGAAAGGGCATGAACAGAAGACCTTTAATTTGTTATCAAGCAACTCCTACCTAGAAAGTCAGTATAATCCATGCAGAAGAGCCCTAGGGGAGAAGAGCCCTGGGTTAGCAGAGTATTAATTCATTGACTGGTACTGACAGGGAAAACTCCCTGTGACATTTGGGTTCGTCCACCTTTTGGCTACTGGGAATAGCGCCTCCATAAACATGAATGTACAAATATCTCTTCAATATCCTGGTTTTAATTCTTTTGAATATCCAGAAGTGGAATTGCTAGATCATGTGGCAGTTTCATTTTTAATTTTTTTTTTTTTTAGGAAACTCATTTTTTAAATGTTCTATTTCATAGTTCATAAAAAAGTTTTTATGTATAAAACTCAAAGTAAAGAGAAAGGCAGCTATTTAATCACAAGTGGACGAGATAGTAGTCATTCAGACTACTGTGGAAGCATATTTAATGCATACCCTTCAATGTTAGGGGTAAATAATTCAAACTATGCGGTCCAAATTTTAGGTTTGGGTTTTATATCAGATCTGCATATATATGACACTTGTGGTCAAATTTTAAGATTGGTAAAGTCAATTTCAAACAGCTTATATTTTGAGTACAGGTTTAACTATTACAAATATATGGTGTTTAACTAGCACAGTAGTGGTCTTCAAAGATTTTCTCTTTGCCCCATGCTCATATGTTTGTAATCTGAGTCTGTTTGCTAATTTCCCTTTTTGTAGTTACTCTTCAAATTATAGTGCTATACACTGAGTTCTCAATGCATCTCAATCATGTCCTTTATCTCAGCTTCCTCATACTCTGCCATTCTTTTCTTTCTGGAAACAACCAGCATGATTCCAGCAGTAACTGCTATCGCCACAACCACAATGACAGCGATAATTCCAGCTTGTAGACCCTGCACTGACAATTCAGGTGGTTTTTCATCAACATAGTAAATTGAAGTTCAAACAGGATCCAGATCCAGTAGTTCCCCATTTACTTTCAGACCCATCCTTTTGGACTGGAACAAGGATTCATCTTTAACTTCTTTTTCAAAACAATAAGCCACATCATCTATGTCCACATCATTCTGAATTTTCTAAGAATTCTGTACCAGATCAACAGTGATAACATCATTCTCATACAGAATATCTGTGATATATTTTGGATCCAGTTGATAACGACTTATGAGTACCTCCTTGAGTGCAGTGTACAAACTTTGATCCTCATAAGGTTTTTCTCTTGTGTTTTAGCTCACCAACGATCCAGTAGGTCCTCACTGGCTTGGAGCAGGATATTTCACTGTCCTTATCAGTTCTTCTCACCCCAGCAGCGTTCACACACCAGCACGTGGACGTGCCATTGCATTGCTTGGCTTTAGAGAGCCCCTCGTCGCGCTCGGGATCATAGAGCCCGTCATCATTCTGGATAGCGCCCTCTGGTTTCCCCCCTCTCCCAGGCTCTGAGAGAGTCATTTCTGCCTTCATCACCAAACATTTGGTAGCCAGTTTTGTGCAAATGACAGAATGTTGTGCAGCAATGGACGTACACTGGCACCGACCCTGTGGTCAGTTTGTAGTTTTCACACACGCACACCTTTCCTGGGCCGCGGCCACCGCGGCAAGCAGCAGCCCGAATGCAAAGACCCGGGGCGGGAGGGAGCACTGCCGCGTGCGCGAGGACAAGGGCGAGAGGGGTGCGAGGTGGGCTGGGGGCTCTCGTGAGGACGCACGGACAGAGTAGGGCCCCGGGAGGCCATGGCTGGCCCCACGGTGCAAGGCCTGGGCCACGCAGGTCCGCATCAGGAGGATGGCGGCGAGGTGCCCTGGGGCCGGGCGGTTGGTGCGGGTGTGAGCTGGCCGGCAGATTGCGCTCTTCCAGCACGCAGCTGCTCTGCCCGACCTCATTTTTAATTTCTTGAGGAATCTCCATACTGTTTTCCAGAGCAGTGGCACCATTTTCCATTCCCACCAACAGTGTCTAAGGGTTTCAATTTCTTCACATCCTTGCCAACACTTGTTGTCTTTTGCTTTTTTTGATAATAGGCATCCAGACAGGTGTGAGGTGCTATCTCATTGTGGTTTTGATTTGCATTTCTCTGATGCCTAGTGACCTTCAGCACTTTTTCATATACCAGTTGGCCTTTTTCATGTCTTCTTTACAGAAATGTCTACTCAAGTCCTTTCCCCTTTTTAAAATCAGGTTATTAGTTTTTTTGCTGTTGAGTTGCAGGAGTTCCTTACGCACTTTGGAAATTAACCCCTAACAGATATATGATCTGCAAACATTTTCCCCCATTCAGTGGGCTGCATCTTCACTCTGTGATTGTTTCCTTTGCCCTTGGTGGAGGATGGTCTTCAGCGTTTCCCTGGTTCTCTTTAAAGCATTTGCCCTGGCCGCCCCTTCCCGGCCCTTGTCCTGCGCCGCTCGCAGGTGTGGGGAGAAGTGAGCGAGCTGCCTCCCTCCTCACACAAGCTCATGAGTGCCTGATCACTGCCGTCTGCCACTACTTAAATGCTGCAGATGATTTCACTTCTGGGAACGCATACGCCCAGGTGGCAGGCAGCACCTTTTTTTAGAACTGACATTCTCACATGTCTTCTCAAGTGAACTGCCATTACTGCTAAATGTTTAAAGTGGTAACTGTTAAGTCAGCACCGGACTCATGCACATAGATGAGCTTTAGCATGGCATGTCTGTACTGGGGAACCATGAGGAAACCCCAGCAGGGACTGACTGTCCTATTGGTGGCATTGTCTCATCTGTGTTGTGCATCTTCTGAGTGGAGTGACTATAATTTATTGTCCAAACCAGAACGCTTTTAAGACAAAGGAGAGTAAGAATTATGCTAGGACAGCACTGAAAACGAGGTCTGTGAAGCCTCAGACTTCGGAGTGAACTCCAGTATGTCCTACAGAATAGTATAAGAAATTAATCTCTATTGGGAGAGTGAAAACCAAAGACTATCAGCAACGGTTCCCACCTTCCCTGTGCTCCCCAAGGAAGGTGTGCTGGGTGGGCCTCTGCTGGGTCCCAGGTTGGGTGCCAGTGGCAGTGGAGGGGCACTGCTCTGCTGGTGACCTTTGTGTAGGGCAACCATGAGAATGCAGCCCTGTCAGGGAGAAGCACATCAAGATGCCAGGCAGCGGGCGCAGGGGGTGCCTGGCTTAGAGGCTTGAGGGACCCCCAAAGCCTGGGCTCTGGGTCCATGGAGGTTGCAATGCCCAGGCCTGGAGCAGGGCCCAGTGTCTGGTCTAGTGGAGTTCCTTCTGCTGGGGGAGTCAGAAAAGCCCCCAATGGGGGGGTTCCCACATGACTGGAACAAGCTCTTGGGGCCACTGTCAGAGGATTCTCATTTCAGAACAAGCTGACAGTTAGAAATGCAAGAGAGAAGGTGAAGGGGGCAAAGAGAAAGAAAGATGGAAGGGGTGGGGAGGCATTCCAGAGCTGGTCAGGACTCAGCCCGGTGTCCCGTTGCCCCTTTAAGCAAAGAACAGTGGGACCACGGGAGTTCCCTGGCGGTCCAGTGGTTAGGACTCCGCGCTTTCACTGCTGTGGCCCGGGTTCCATCACTGGTCAGGGAACTAAGATCCCGCAAGCCACACAGCACAGCCAGAAAAATAAAAAAAAACAACAGTGGGACCGGGCACATCAGGCAGGAAGACACTTATGGGAGGGACCTGGAGTGGCTGCAGAACTAAGAGCAACTCTGGAGAACCAGGTGAGGAGGGGGAAAGCCCCGGGGCTCTGGGGGTGGACCGAAGCTTGTCCCGGGGCCCTGATGCCACCAAGCACACGTCAGCTCCAACTGTGTTTTGGTCACTCTGTTCTCACCGGGCTCGAGCTGCAAACCGCAGGATAAGCATCCCGCTGGCCTACCTGGGCCACATGCCCACCACCCCTGGCCGCTGGCTAAAAGGATTTTGACAGTAGCTCTGCCTGTTCGCACCCAAGGAGAGAACGAGACATTACCCCAAAGGAACACCTGGAGCTCGTTCCAATGCAAGAGAGAATACGTGCTAAGCGGCAAGCAAAAGAACAAGAAAAAAAAAGTCCCATCCCTGCTTACCTGCATTTCTTTCTTTAGGGGCTCCGCATCAGATGGGCGGTAGGAATCTGGCAGAGGGAGGGATCCGGCCGACCTCGAGCAAGTGCCGGGGAAGCTGCAGAGGACAGAGACCCGGCTGAGCCCTAGAGAAGGCTGAGTAGGTGGAGGAACCGGCTGATCGTGGGGAGAGGTGGAGGGAGGGCCTCGGAATCCCTCCCGGGCTCCCGGAGGAGCAGCGCTGGCAGCTGTCGCTCCCGATCCGGATTCCTCTCCCACCCTGGCCCTCTCCTTCCCACTCTCCGTCCTCCTCCTTCCCCGCAATGAACTCTCCTCCTGCGCCTTTTCCTTCTCACACCACACGACGTGCACGGGGTGGGCACGCTCTTAGCGGAGACCCCGCGTCAGCGTCCAGCCCGGGTCCCCGCAGGGCTCGGACCTGCCCACGGCCTGCGACACCCGGGTCTGGCCGCCCACCACACACGAGCACGTGAGCGTCCCCACCACACGCCCCGCTCCCGCGCCTCCTCTCCCGACCCCGGCGCGGCCCCGGGGCCCAGCGCTGACTCACCACACAGCCTCCCGCCCCGTCTCTCTGGACTCGCGGCTCCGTCCACGCGTGGCGGGCCTGCCCCTCGCCGGGCCGTCCCCACGCCGCGTGCGGCCCTGTGGCGTGACCGGGCCCGTCCGCCCCACGCGCAGCGAGCCCCGCGCTGAGGCCGAGGTTTGCCGGAGAAAGGGAGCCCGGAGAACAGACCTCAAACCTTCCCCGGGGAAGGCGAGGGGCCGGGGTGTCTACGGGAGGGAAGCAGGGCGGCGGGAGGCTGGGGAGGCGCCGAAGGGTGACTGGAAACAAGAGGAAGCTGAGAGAATCGTCGCCCTCCGCGCGTGCCCAGGTGCTATGGACGCCTCGCCTCGCAGGCCTCGCTCAGAAATGGCGGCCGTCCCAGGGGAACTTCCGGCACTGACGTCAGGGGGCGGGGCCGCGCAGGCCCAGTGGGAGTGTCGGGGGGCGGGGCCTCAAAGAGGCTTAATCGGTTGGCGCTGCAGCGGGAGTCAGCTGAGTCTGGGGTCCTGGAAGACGACTGGGACAAACATCTTCCTCTTCAGGCTTGGAGGACATGCACGTTTTTGTAAAAACAATTAAAGCGAGCTTGATGGGTGGAAGCAGGTTACAGCTCAGTAACTTTTAAGCAAGTTACAGTTTCCCGGGGTAAGTGGACTGCCCTCGGTTTCCAGGGTGAAGCTCCAGATGTCCAGAGCTCCTGGTGGCTCCTCCCAAAGCGCCGTCTCCGTTCTCTTCACAGGCCTCCTGCTTGTTCCTGCAACACCCATTCCTGTGTTTGTAAGTCTTAGTTCTCCTTGAGAGCTCAGCCCAGGCGTAATCCCCTCCAGGTGGGTTTCTGGCTCCCACACGCCCGCCCACGCTCACACACGTGCACGCTCACACGTTCACACACGTGCACATGCTGTCACACACGTGCACAGGCTCACACACGCACAGTTACCTTGTACAGAGCTGTGCCCTAATGTTGTCACGGCTCTTTATTCGCCTGGGTCCCCACCTGGAGGCATAGCAGTGTTTCTTTCATCTTCATGCTCAGTGCCTAGCACAGCGCCTGACAGAAAAGGCTCAACCAGTGTTAATTAAAAGAACCCCAACTGCACAATGGCTGGGTAAGAGGCCACCTCAGAAGCATGCCCTCTCTCGGTGTCTGATGTCCCAGGAAATGACCGTATAAACTGAAAGATAACTGGAAATAGGAAAAAGCCTTTGCCCATGTAGTGTCCATTCTTGTATGGAGGTCTGTCTCAGCTAAGGCAGTAAGGCCCTAGGTGCCCCTGCAAGCAGCCGGGGGATGGGCACCGGGAGCCGAGGGAAGGCTTCAGTGCGGGGACCGAGAACCTCCTGCCCCCTCCTCGGCCTTGCCGAACGCTCTTATGTTATTGCCATTCAGCTCTTGTATTTGTTCAGTTCTGTTATGATTCAGTTATGGCAGGAGGAAAGGGCACACACGGCCGGGCAGAGGACAGGAGCACGCAGTGTCCACCGAGGAGCACATGTCACCTTAAACTCTCTAGTAATGAGAGGCAGCGGCAATGCCGTGCTGGCCGCAGGGACAGCTGGGTGTGAAAGACTGAACACCTACAACTGTTGTCAAAAGATGGATGGAAAAAAAAAAAAAAAGATGGAGAAAAAAAGAAAGAAAAGAAATAAGACAGCCAGGAGTGGCTGCTGAGTGGCTGAGACGCTGCAGGAACACCTGACGCCCTGGACTTTGCAGGATTTCCCACACTCTGTCCGCTGGGACTGCCCTGGGCTACAGAGCAATGGTGCTCCCCACACTCCTGCATTTAAGTTCACCAAAGAGCTTAGAAGTAAGGCTGAAACTATTATTTTAAAGGGTTTACATTTTAGTAACCAGCCTTAAGTACTATTTTCCACGAAATATCTTGGGTCTCACACAAAAATAGATATTAAGGGATGAAACTGCCATACTGATCCACCCTGCCAGCAAGTGACAGAATGGGGACCCTGGATCCCCTGATGCATTAGCCACTGGATGGCCTCCTCCAGGAAAGCACCAGACCCCAATAATTTCATGGACAAATTATGTCGAACCTTTGAAGGATAGACAACTCTTGCCTTTCAAATTGTTCCAGATAATAGAGATGGGTAATATCTTAATTCATTTTTCGAAGCCTAATATTACTGCCAAAGATGACTGAGATTTTTTTAAAAGAAACACTATTGATTAATCTCACCTGGTAATGAGGATACAGAAGTACTGAATAGAATATTAGGAAATGGAATCTGGTACTACATTAAAAAGAATAACAACCATGATAAAGTGGGATTTATTCTAAGAGAAGGATTGTTTAATATTAAGAAATATCTTATGATAATTTCTCAAATTAATAGGTTAGACTTACTGCATACATTTCATTTCACTTAGGTGTAGACATAGTACACAATAAAATTCGTATTTTGCTTTTTAATGCATGATTATATACCAAATACATTTCTGCCATCATCGTAATTATCACTTTGAATTGTTGTTTCCTTGGTCTAGAGTTCCAGGAGAAAGCTTACTATGTCAAATTATTTGGATATGTTATATAATAAACTGTCCTGTCCCCTCCCAGTTATATTAGTATATATACTAATTCATAAGAGTGCCAATTTCACCATAATCTCACCAACTTTTGGTAGTATAATGTTTTATACAATCTAACAAGTATAAAACTATTTTATAATTAAAATATAGTTTCCTGTATTTTACACAATATGACTTACTGACACAATCTGAATTACTAGACGTTTTGATCATTTTTCTTGTGTGAATTCACAATTTGTCTAAGATAACCCAGAGTCCCCTTCCTTTTACCCTACCTCACTTTACTCCCTCCAACCAGGACACCCGGACAAGGTTCCTCCTTGATTTCTGGTGGACAGCCTGGCTTGGAACCAATGAACTGCAGTCTCACTGCACTAGCTCTTTGCCTCATCTGTGACAGAGACTGTTCTCATCTTCAGCTCATTTTGGAAACCTCTTGCCTTTCTGGGGCTCTTTTATGGGGTCCACGTATGTAACCTATTCCTCACTCCCACCCCTCGGGGTTCCCAGAATCACAGAATCTTAGAGCTATGCTGTCCAGACCCCTCCCAGAGCAGCCGCCCGGCCACTGTAGCCATGACCTGACCTCTTGGGCTACTGACACCAGTGTGGGCCTGACTGTGTGACATGTCACAAGGCATCTGTCGCCACAACCCTGAGGCAGGGACCTCACATCGCAGCAGAGGCAGGTGGACGCCCTGTTCCCAGAGATGCACCACAGGGAAGCTGCAGACCGAGTGAACCAGCGCCATGTCTACACACAGGTGACCCACAGGTCCCAGCCCATCACACCACTCAGAGACTTTGCTTTCCAAATACAGAATAAAGACACTTTGTGGTCTTTGGGTTTTGTTGTCGTTTTTTTTTAGATTTTTCTTTTTTGATGTGGACCATTTTTAAAGTCTTTATTGAATTTGTTACAGTGTCGCTTCAGTTTTATGTTTTGGTTTTTTGGCCCGGAGGCATGTGGGATCTTAGCTCCCCTACCAGGGATCGAACCCGCACCCCCTGCATTGGAAGGTGAAGTCTTAACTCCTGGACCGCCAGGGAAGTCCCAGTCCTTGGGTTCTGAGTGACCTTCCCTGCTTTGGGCCCTGGGACCTCATCCTCAGAAGCCCGCCAGACTCTGCTGGGTCTGGTTCAGAAGAGCTTGGCAGTACGTTCTGTTAGTCAGTGCTAAACCTTTGGGCTCTAGTCGTCTCTCCTGGTCTTTTATACTGGTCTGGGTGTATTCCCACAATCCATGTCCCATTAATTAAATCAAATAAGGGTAATACTAAAGTGTGTAGCTCGATGCGATGACATGAGTGCAGGCTTGCAGACGTCCTCTCTGAAGCTCGTGAGCAGGTGTCGTTTGTCCCCCCGCACGGCCTCTCCTGGGGTGCTCTGAGGGCTCCTCTCCACCTGCCCCCAGGTCCACCTCCGCCCCGCCCCCGCTGCGCACATCACACAGACACTGGGGAGTCTGAGCCGCGCGGCAGGCAAGTGGACGGTAATCTGGGCTCCCTTTCCCTTTGCATCGCTGTCGGCTGCAGCCAGTGGGCGGCACTGCCGGGTCCTGGGGAGAGGAGAGAGCGGGCCCCTGGCCTCCGTCCTGCTGGGCTTCAGACACCACTCCTTCCCCTTCACCATCAGGCCTGGAGGTGGAACTGCTTCCTGCTGGTGCCCGTCCTGGGGGATGTCCCCCTTTCTGGGTTCCCTCAACCAGGCCCTCGTTTTTGTAAAGAGTGCATTCACTAAGTTCTCTTCTGTGCTGTTGCTCTAGCAACCTGAGGGACACGGGTGTCATTTCTTCTCCACACAAGACGGTCCTGGGAGAACAAGATCACGCTGCCCTCCGCCCATGTGACCCAGGCTGGCAGTCGGTGTCCCCACCCCCCAGCATGTGACTGGCTCCGAGGTGGCAAGTGACCCCAGCAGGGCCAACAGAGGCTTGCCTGCAGTTTGAGCGTGCTCCTTGGAGGGTGAGGGACTCTCTCCTTTTCGGATCCCAAGGTATAAGGGTTTAGGCTTGGCTCTGCCAGTGGTCGGCTTCCCCGCCCTGCGGAGCGAGTCTGCCCGAGAATTGAAGCTGTGACTAGGTGGGAACAGAGCCCAGAGATGAGAAGTGTTCGTGACATCGTGTAAGCCTGTGGGTCCACACGTGCCTAACGCCAGCCCCACTGGCACGGCCACCTGGAGTCCGGCTCGCAGCTCTCCTGGACCCGCCCCAGCCAGAGGCCTCGCCGGCCACTGGGATTTCTCCACTCCCGCTTCAGAGGCTGCAGCGCTGTCCTAGGACGATTCATCAGCCCTGGTCCTAAGCATTCGTGGCCCCTGCCCTCTCAGGCTGTATATTTCAGGGAGGGATATAGGTATTAAACGGTCAACATTTTCTTCCTAAAGCACAAAATGGCCAGCAGCGCTCTTGTCCCTCCCGGGGTGGCCCCCGCTGGGGTTTTCGCTGCGATCCGACAAGAAGAATTTTCACCGGAATGTGACACGGCTCCCAGCCCGGGCGCTGTCTTGCCTTTCTCCCCTCCCCTCACGCTGATCCAGACCGACCCGGACGCGTCCATCCCTGCCCGCCTTCCCCAAATCAGAAGTGACTGCGCCGTCGCTGTGACGTTCATTGTCTCGGGCAGTGACAGATGATGTCGCAGTTTCTGGGAAAATTAAGTCGTCAACTCCCAGGCACCCCTGACATCATCAAAAAGTGTCCAGGCTGGAGAGCCACAGGCCCTCAACGGATTGTTGGAAATAATGGGCAAGAGGCAGGCAATTACGTGTCGACATCGGGCTCTGCCGCCGTGAAGGGGCGGGGAGTTGTAATTCCTGCCCGTGGGTCATATCAGGATTTGGAACCAGAGCCCAATTTGAAATAACATAAACTAAAAGAATTGATTAGACCGGGTGTCATTTGGGGTGCATCTCTCTGAACTGCCCACACATCCCTGCAGGTTATAATCTAATGCACAATAATTACACCCGCTTGCAGGCGGCCGCGCAGGGTGGACGACAAGTGGGTGACGGACGCTTCCAGCCCTGCCTGGACTCACCCTCCCACGCGTGAGACCTCTCATCTCCCGAGCTTTCAACACCAGGACATCATGCAAGCCGCAGCCGCCGGCACAGGTAGAGGCCCTCCATAATTAAGGCAGGTGATTATACCCAGAGGTGCCCATTGAACTCCCCTAGAGGCATGTCACAGAGGAGACAGCAGAGGTCTGGCTCCTGGGCACCAACCCCCGAGTCCCAGGCAGCCCTGGGTGTAACAGACAACGCCGAGAGGGGACAGCAAAGTGAGCAGCTGGGCCCTGGGGCCCATCAGGACTCGGGTTTGCTCCAACCCAGCAGCAGCGAGGCCGAAGGGCAGGAAGAGCCAGCCTGGCTTCCCAGAGCTGCTACTGACCTTAACCCACACGCCCTTTGTGCGGGGACTCCATCCAGAGTCCCCTGATTTTCAGGAAATTCAGGAGAATTTCCACGTGGGTAGGTCAGCCACCTCCCCAGCCTGAAACTTAAGCCCCACTCACCCCCCATATGCCTTTCCTCGTCATGACTGTCCTCCCCTTGCTCTGCGTCAGGGGCCTGGCCTGGGCAAGGGCCTCCTGAAGGTCCCAAGACACACGGGTAACACGAGAACCTATGTGGGCCATCCCCACGGGCCTCCCAAGTTCATGCGCCTCCAGGTCACCACCCCTCCACACACAGGCACCCCGAAACACAGCTAGACTTCCCCAGGTCCCCACAGAGACTCTCCTATTCATTCACTTATTTAAGAAATACTTACAGAACCCAGTGTTGTGCCGCTTACTTTCCCTGGCCCTCGGGATATAGGGTTGAGCTACCATCCGGTCCAGGGTAAACACACAATAAATAAGACAACAGATACAAATGTCGATTAGTTATAGTGACTTCGAGACACACCCCATGGTGAAGTGGTGCAGAGTAACAGAATTGGGTGCTACTTTGGGGTGTAGGTAATCAGTCTGTATTGATACTAATGAGTGGAACACATTCGTTTGTATGAATGTTTTGTTTCTTCTATTATATGTCAATTTATGAAGCATAAGTATCTACTTGTTTCCATCTGTTTAAGCAGGAAATACACACAATAGATTGTGAGTCACTCCCAGAAAAGGTAATAAGTAGCCAGGGAGAGGAGGACAGATCAGCACCAGCTGTCACATAAAAGGACCAGGTAAGAGAAGGTGCTCCAAATGGACAACAGCCAAAAAAGTGGGCCGACCTCACTTCACACGAGGCAGAACTTCAGCGATCCCTGCCAGCCGTAATAAGATAGATGAGTTTTCCCCTAAATGCTCATACAGCAGAATGCAGAGCAATGGTCAGGTAACATCAGTCGAGGAAAGTTTAAAAATACAGTCTTAAAGCAGACAGAGAAAGACAAATATCATATGATATCGCTTATATGTGGAATTTTAAAAAAATGGTACAAATGAACTTATTTACAAAACAGAAACAGAGTCACAGATGTAGAAAACAAACTTATGGTTACCAAGGGGAAAAGACGGGGGAGGGATCAATTGGGACCGACATATACACACTACTATATCTAAAATAGCTAATAAGAACCTACTGTATAGCACAGGGAACTCAATACTCAATACTCTGTAATGACCTATATGGGTGAATGAATCTAAAAAAGAGTGGGTATATGTATATAACTGATTCACTTTGCTGTACAGCAGAAACTTACACAACATTGTAAATCAACTACACGCCAATAAAAATTAATTTTTAAGGAAAGTAAATAAAAAATACATTCTTGAGAAAAACATAAAGTCTCAAAAAATAAATAAACAAAATAAAACAAACATGAAAGAAAGAGGCTTTAAAAGACCCAGCAAAACTAGTATAGGCGAGAAGTCAGCCAGCTGGCTGGTGGCTCAGGTTGGAATTCTGCAGACTACAGGACACATGTGAACAAACGGGCTACCTGTGTTCCAATAAAACCTTAGTAACAAAACCAGATGAGGAGATGCCCATCGAGATGTCTCATGAGGAAAACCCGGAGGGAAAAATCAGTGTGTTGGCAGTGGATGGGGGGCAGGGGTGGCACTGTAGCATTTATATAAGTTCTGGTACCATTTTAGTTTCAAAACTGTGAAAAACATATGCATATTTTGAGAATGAAAAGTAACAAAGTACTACTAAAGATTCTAAATATGTTCTCTTTATAAAACAAAATAGAATGAGTAATTGATAAATAACTAAATAAATCATTGGGGGCTTCCCTGGCGGCGCAGTGGTTAAGAATCCACCTGCCAATGCAGGGGACACGGTTTCGAGCCCTGGTCCGGGAAGATCCCACACGCCACGGAGCAGCTAAGCCCGTGCGCCATAACTACTGAGCCTGCGCTCTAGAGCCTGTGAGCCACAGCTACTGAAGCCCACACGCCTAGAGCCCGTGCTCCGCAACAAGAGAAGCCACTGCAGTGAGAAGCCCGCGCAACACAATGAAGAGTAGCCCCCGCTCTCCACAACTAGAGAAAGCCCGCGCGCAGCAACAAAGATCCAACACAGCCAAAAATAAATAAATAAATAAATATCATTGATATTTAAAATCTAATGGCAACTTACATTGATATTTAGTGTATACATACACATCTTTTCAAACTGTTGAATAAACATAACATTTATCCTCAAAGTATAACAATGTGATGCTTTATGTTGCAGAAAGAAAGAATTTGAGATCCAGATCCATATTCTGTAGAATATATTACAAATTTGCAAAACAGAACTTTGAGTGGCTGCCTCTGCAGAGAGGCCAAGTAAAGCAGGGGCTGAGCTTCGCCACAGGGACGTAGAGGGGTCGCTGAGAGGAGACAGGAGGGAGGGTGGAGCAGGACAGGTATGGACAATGTCCCAACACGTAAAGGGGGAAGAGGGTCACTGGGAGTGGTGACTGGCAAGTCTTGGAAACTACTTGGGAATTGGGAACCCAATCCATGCTATTCTAGCAATTGACTTTCTAACTGGCATCCTGGGACATTTTCACACAAAATGATTCTGTCGAGCAAGAGTTCTTTACTGAGAAAGGGCATCCTTCAGGATGCAGCGTAACCATGGAAACCAAGGAGCGGTCCATATGAGGACCCCCTTCCAGGGGTGGAATCAAGTTTAGGCTGCCACCTTCCCAAGCTTCATTTTCCCTAAACTCATCCTGTCTGCCCCCCACCTGCGGCTTTAAGTAAAAAAATCAAGAGATCCGCAAAGATCTCTTGCCCCCCAAAGATCCAGATATGCACAGAATGCTGAAGTCTCTCAGTGCCAAGGCATCTGAAAGGGTCAACACATACCAGAGAATCAGGAGGTGACGTGCCGGCCGTCCTGGTGGCAGCTGTCAGTGACGGAGGTAATGTCTCTTTTCAGGTCAGTACCTTCCCCACCTCCACTCCCCGCCTGGCAGGAACGGGGGAGCTTTCTCGGATTCATGCAGCGAGAACCAGCGCCCTGCCACACACAGGTCAACTCCGCTCTTCTAGGGAGACCTCCTGCGGCCAGCATCACTTCCCAAGTGCTGGGGTGCTCCTTCCTCCTTCCTGTCTTTACTCAAGACCCCAGAGGTCTGGGCGGACCCCCACTCAGCTTAATCTGGCTCGTTCCTCTCGGTCAAGCTTGGCCTCACGTTCTCAGTTCCGATGACCTCCTAGTTTAACACTGCACTTAGCGGGAGCTCAGCCCTGCCCTGAATGTGGTGGGAAATACGAGGAGAGAACAAGCTGGCGCCTTCAGGGACCCTATAGAGAAGCTGAAGCAGACAATAGAAAGTTCCTGGAGGCGGAGGTGTGCAACGTGTGCTTGCCTCGATCTTCACAGTTTAAGTCAAGGAAGGGTCAGTCCCAGGGCGTCCCTGGGGCAGAGTCTTGTTGAAAGAGCCAGCTTTGAGCCAGAGTGTGAAGGAAACATAGAATGTGGAAAGGTAGAAATGACTTGTAGACAGCAGTTCAAAATGACATCAGCTTATGCTTGTATGAACTCCTCAAGCTCTTTTCACAGTAGAACATAGTGGGAAAAGCATGAATTTTTGAAGCCGATGGACCTGATTTAGCATCTGGATTTGTCTACTTACACAAGTTTCTTAAACATCCATAAACTGTTTTTGGCCTCAGTAACATGGGAGTGATAACAGCATCTACAGCATCTACCCTGTGCACATTTAAGAACCGCCAAAGCCCCATCCCTGAGAGCAAGCACCACACGCGTTCTGACCCGCATCTTCCTGTCCTTGCTGCCCCCATCCCCACTCTCAGGCCAGGTCCCAGGTCCTCACGACCGGCACCGGCTCTCTGAAGCCCCGGCACCCAGCTCCACGGCTCTGACCCCCGCCTTCATCCTTCCCACCTCCTTACCTGGGCACGCCCACTCCAGCAGCCCCTCAGCCCACGGAGACCGACCGCCCTTCCATCCACCTACTCGTTCACTCTCCACTGGCCACCTCATGTCTCACAGACCTCCTTCCACCATTACTATTCTTATTATTAATCTGACCCCAATGAAATTGCTGATATTCGACCATTTGACCTACAAAATGGCCATTTCATAAGGTTCAGACAAATCATACAAAGACGGCAATTTTCCAAGTAAGAACACCCCAGACCTTTGGATTCCCAGCTCCAGAGTCCTGGAAGATGGATTCAAAGGTATGAAACATGCCCACGGGCTGATGGCGCCCCTGTGGCTGCCGGCGCTGGGCAACTAGAAGGGTCCAGGCTGGACTGAATTCCTATTAAGAGCGTGGCTGGCAAGTGCGCTGCCCCTTTGCAGGCAAGGTGCTCTCTTTCTAGATGGGTACTTGGGGTTCTCTGTGTCCTGGTGATGGAGAGCGCATCAGTGTATAGTGGAAAGGGCGCTGGACAAAATTCGTGAGCCTGGGTCCTTAGTTCCGTCACAGCCCTGGTTCGCCACCCCCTCCTAGATGTCCCCGGGCTGACAGGGATGTCACTTCCTCTTGGCACACCACATGCCCACGGAGGCCCCCTGCAGGCCCTTTCTCCGAGCTTCTGTGCCCCGTCCCTCCATCACCCCAGGTGTCTCCCTCCACTTTGCCTCTGCGGTTTATCACAACCAGCATCTTAGCACCCCTTCCTGAGAAGAAAATGAACCTGCACGGGAGTTGACGTCACCATATGGCCAAAGCTGCAGGAGCCAACAGATGGAAAAATGAAAAATAGAACCTGACTCCAGGGATTCCAGAGACAGCGGGAGCCTCCTGGGGCCCCAGGGCCTTCATCTCATTCATCAGCAGGTTGGAGGCAGCCTGGTTCCAATCCTGGACGTGCCCTCACCGTCTGGGTGACCTTGAGCAAGCTATTTATCCCCTCTAAGACTGGTTCTTCACCTGTAAAATATTAGCAACAGCAGTTTTTCTTCGGAAGGCGGTTGAGAGGATAAATGAGAAAAAACACATGTGGTGCGTGTAGCACAGCGGCCACGTACACTGCAGGGGCTCCACTTGTGACAAAGGACCGAATCACCAAAAGCTGTGCGTGAAGCAGACCCACGGAAAATCCCATGTAAGGCCTCTCACCCTGCGTCCACGGGTGCAAATGCCCCTGCACTGCTCGCCAAGCTCCCTCCTGCGTCCTTGCTGTCCGTCCACCCCTAACCCTGACCTCTGCATCCTCCCGTGCTTGTGGCCGGCTCCACACTGCCCAGCCCAGGACGACGCACAGTCTGACCATTTGCTCTGCCTGATGCTTGGGGGGCAGGTGGCGGGGAGTAAAATTTATGGCTCCTCTTTAGGACTGAAGTGTCGCTGAAAAGGAAGAATCCTATCAATGGGAAAGGTACTGCCACCCATTCCTAAAATGTCCATTTAGGTTTTCATGCATGTAGAAGGGCACATCAGACCCTGAAGGCTTTAGCATTCCATCCTACAAAATTCTTGGGAAGGATGATTTAGGATGTCTGCATAAATTGGTGTTTCTTAACCTTTTTTGGGTCCCAGACCTCTTCGAGAATCTAAGGAAAGCTATGGATCCTCTACCTACAAAAACGCCCCTCCCCACCCCCAAGGACTCCTGGAGAGCCGGCTGTCCCTCTGTATGGAGAGGAAGGCTCCAGGGGCAGACAGATATGAGCTGGCATCTCAGCAGAGCCTTTCAAACTGGTTCTGTAGGACATACTTATTCTTGCTGCATCTTGGTTTCCTTATTTGTAAAATAGGGATAAAACCTGTGTTCAGAGCTGTAGTAAAGATGAGATAAGGTCATGTCTGTGAATTCCCTGGCCATCCAGTGGTTAGGACTCGGCCCTTTCACTGCAGAGGGCACGGGCTCAATCCCTGGTTGGAGAACTAAGATCCTGCAAGCCGTGTGGTGAGGCCAAAAAAAAAAAAAAGTCATGTCTGCGAGACACCCAGCACATGGTAAGTGCAATACATGCTACCTGTTATCATTTCCTGGAACAGCATTTTCCAAAGCATACTGTTCTGCAATAAATTACCAGGTATTAGATAGAAAAAGTTAGATAAAGAAAGAAAGGTGTTAAATAAAGAGACATTTGGGAAAGCTTGCTAAAATTAAATATATCAACCAGCTTCTCTATTTCTCAGAGGCTTTGGTTTGAAGTCATTGGTGTGATTCTCCAAGTGGAAGACGGAGGAGGTAGCAGTTTATCTGACCTTAGAATCTTGTTTCATGGCCCTCGTCTGGACGGAGTTTGGGGAATGTGACCCTGAGTGATAAGTGTCCCCACAAGACCGCCTGCTCCTGAGAGCAGGAGCTGTCATACGCACTGTTTGTGAAGAGTTAGCCAACTGACCAGCTAGAGGGAACAGTCCACGTAAGACACCTCACTTTTGACATCAGTTGTAAATTTCGAGGTTCCCCAAATCACCTGCAGGTTTAATAATTGACTAGAAGGACTCACAGAACTCATAAACGTGGTTATGCCCACAGTTACAGTGTGTTACAGGGAAAGGCTACAGATTAACACCAGCCAAGGAAAAGGCACAGAGAAAAGTCTAGGAGAGGCTCAAACTCAGAGCTTCCACTGTCCTCTCCCCATGAAGTCAGGAGAGCGTGACCCTCACAGCGTCAACGTGCAACAGAGCTCACAGAATACAGTCAGCCAGGGAAGCTCAGCCAAACCCAGTGTTCAGAGCTCTTACTGAACAGTGGTGGGGCTCCATCACATAGGCACGCTTAACTAATTGCCCACATGGCTAATTTCAGTCTCCAATCTCTGTGGAGATCTACCGCTACTACATGACCAAAGCCCCCACCCTAAATGTCATTGTCAGACTGTCCAGCATGACCAAGGTCCCAGGCCAACAGGCACTCCTATCAGGCAGGACTTTCCAACGGCTCTGAGATTACATCCCAGGAGCCGAGGGCAATGACCCAACCTCTTTTCTGGCAAGTGTCAATTCCTTACCACACACTGTTTTATCCCAGTGACTAGCACCCGACAGACCTTCAATGACACTTTTTGAACGGATGAATAAATGAAATACACTTGTGGAATCATGGGAGGTCATGTTAGTTCCAGCCTGTCGGACTTTCCTGATGGGCCTGTTGTCCCCAACACCCACTTCCGATGATAATTACCGAGTCATATCTCTCTTGTATAACCTTACATGAATCAATAGCTGAGCGAACATGGCAAAATGTCAGATTCAGTATCTTTTCATGATTAAAAAAAAACCCTCTTATAATTAAAAAGAAAGGAGAATTTTCTTAATCTGATAAAGAATAGCTATTTAAGAAATAGTATACTTTATTAAGAGCTTTCCCTCAGAAATCAGAGATTAGGTAAAGATGCTCACCCCTTACCATCACCACTCCTATTAACACTGTACTAGAGGTTCTAGCCAGTGCAATAAGGCAAGAAAAGTTAATAAAAAGCATACAAATGGAACACAAGAAATAGAATATTACTATTCACAAAGAACATAATTTTATATGCAGAAAATCCAAAAGAATTTATAATCTATTAGAATCAATAAGTGAATTTTGCAAGGTCACTAAATATAAGGCTAATATATAAAAATCAACAGTATTTTTATATACTAGTAAAAAGTAGAGAATAAATGTAAAACACACACATACACACACACACACACACACCAGCATCAAAAACTTCAAATACCTATGAATAAAGCTAACTATCTGCAATGAAAACTATCAGACATTACTGAAATTAAATAAGACCCAATGACTAGAGATATAGGCCATGTTCATAGATTGGAAGACTCAATATTATGAATATCTCCCAAAATTGATTCATATTTCCATGCAATATCAATAAAACCCTAGCAGTGTTTTTTTTTGAAAGTTGACAAACTGATTCTAAAATATATTTCAAAATGTAAAAGACCAAAAATGGACGAGGCAATCTTGAAGAAGAAGAAAGCTGGAGGACCTCCATGACCAGCTACTAGGACCTGTTCAAGAATGACAGTAAGTGAGACACTGTGGTGGTGACACAAGGATAGCAACTAGACCCACAGACCATAATACAGAACGGTTTCAGTGGTCCGTCACTGTGTCACAAATTTTCCCAGTGGTCATTTGGGTCAAGAATTCAGACAGAGCACAATGGGCAGCTCACTTTGCCCCACAATGACTAGGCCTCAGCTGGAGTGGCCCGAACACCTGGGAACTGGCTGGAACAGATGACTAGAGTCATCTCTCTGGGCCTCAGTTCTTGCTGTTGGCTATTTGCATCCCTTCTCCCCATGGGGACTCCGTGTGGCTCGCATGAGCTCCCCCACAGCATGGTGGTCTCAGCAGTCAGACTCTTTACACGGCAGCTGGCCTCCCCTAGCATGAAAGCAGATGCTGCCAACTGTCTTACGGCTGAGCCCACAACCAACACAGCTATGCCCAACCTATTCTGTTGTCAAGATGGATCACAGGGCCGACTCGAGTTCAAGGAGAGGGAAACTGGGACATGACCTCCACCTCTTGATGGGTGAAGTGTCGTGACATACATCTGCCATCGGCACATATATATGTGGTCACCTCTTTGAGACAAAGGTGACACCACAACACAGTGATGAAAGGATGATCTTTTCGATAAATGATGCGGTCAAATAGATATCCAAATACAAAGCAAAATGCATCTTGACACCTACATTATACAGGCCACACTCCAAAAAATCTATTCTAGGTGAATTGTAGATCTAAATATGAAAAATAAAATAATAAGGTTTTTAGAAGAAAACCTAGGAGGATAATACCTTCATGCTGTTGGAATAGGCAGGTGTTTCTTAAACAGGACCCACAAAGTACTAATCATAAATAAAAAAGATGATAAATTGAACTATATTAAAATTAGGAACTTCTAGGTATAAAAAGATACTACTAAGAGAGAAAAAAGGCAAGCCACAGAATGAGGGAGATATTTGTAATACATAAAGTACTGATATTCAAAACATATTTTTTAACAACCTATAAACCAATAAGGAAATGACAGACAAACCAATAAATAATAGAAAAATAGGAACTTCACAAAAGAGTGCAAATGGCCAATACATATGAAAAAGTGCTCAATTTTGCTGGTCATCAAAGAAAAGCAAATTAAAACCACAACGAGATATCATTTCCCACCCAGCCAAATGACAAAATGAAAAAGACAGAACGAGCATTAGCACCAACGTGAAGACTTTAGAACACGCATGCACTGCCAGTGGGTGTGAACTGGTACAATTACGTTGGAAAATTGTTTGGTGGAACATACACACATACCCTCTCTCCCAGCAGTTTCACTCCCAGGTATATATACCCAACAGGAAAGTTCACATGTATGCACCAAAACACACAAAAAAGAATTTCACAGCAGAACTATCCCCCAGAGTCCCAAACAGAAACAAATGAACACCTGTAAGAAGAATGGATAAATGAATTGTGATACATCCGTGCCACGGTCTACCACACAGCAGTGCAAACGGGTGAAATACTGACATGCAACACGACGGGGTGAATTCCACAAACGTAGTGGGCAGCAGGAGCCAAGGTACTACGGACACGTTCTGAGTCTACTTAGATCACGTTCAAGAATCAAGCAATGCTCATCTGTGCTGCTGGAGGTCAGAACAGCGCCACCCCTGGCGGGGGCAGGTAACTGCTGAAAGGAGCCAAGGCAGCTCCTGAGAAGTAAGCAATTTTCGTCTCTTTATCCCAGAAGTGGTTACGTAATGTGTTCACTTTGTGAAAGTCATTGAGCTGTAAACCTATGACTTGTGTATTTTTCTGTATATGCATTACATTTCAATTAAATTCAATAAGACAAAAGGGGAAAAGTTTACTTACTCAGATATTTGCTTACTCAAATTTCTCCATTTTTCACAATTAACTACCAATTAGGAGAGAGAAAAGGGGGCGAGGTTATTGTGTGAGTCCCAAAGAAAAAAAAAAGAGAAAAAAATTAGAAATCAGGTTTTTACTGAAAGCCATAAAACTAAGACACAAAAGGAAAAGGAAGTAATGCTACATCCCCAATCGTTATTGTGATGAAATCAAGTTTTTGCAATTAGAGTTGAGAATGTCTCATTCTCATCATGTTTAGTATATAGGCCATGAAATCACCCTTCCAGGACGCAGGATAAATTGGAATTACTTTAGGTCTTATAAGGGCTCCAACTTCAAACAAAATGTCAAGTTTAATGATTTCTACAACCTCTAAGCTAGAAATCAATTTTTTAAACTCATTTATGGTGCCACAGCTAGGTCATCAGTAGACATTCTGTACTTTCACGAGAAATTGCAGCTACCAGGTATGAGAGGTCTGATTTTCTGAAATCAGAAAAAACGGTACCAGTCTTTTCCCAGAGAAAAATGATAACTACATATACTAGAAGAAGAAAAAAAAAAAAGCCTCTCCCTAGGAATAAATTGAGAAATTAAAATATAAGTAACTTCATGAATTAAAATGGATTCTCCTGGAGAAAAATTAAAACTGGATCCCTACCAGACCCTATGCGTGAAGGTGGACTTAGGTGAATGAAAAACTTAAATGTGAGAGAGGAAACTGTAACATTCATGGCAGAAAATTCAGGAGAATGTCTCTGTGACCTTGAAAGTAGGGAAGGATTTCTTAAACAAAACTTCTAAGTGAAGAACCGTGAGGCACAAGAAAAGAAAAATTAAAAATAAATTAAAAATTAAAAACAAAAAAACAAGAAATATAAACCCCATGAGGCACATGCACACAAAATATGCACTTGATTACATCAGAAGTAGGGGTTTCTCTTCAGCAGACGCCATGGGCACAGTTGGGGTAGATAGCAGGGGTGGAGAAAGACAGTGTCCAAAACTGACAAACAATTCCAAAGCATTCTTGCACCAACAGGAAAGAGGTGACAACAGAAGAATGGGTAAAGGGTCTTAGGTTAATTTACAGAAAGGAAATCCAAAGAGGCATTAAGGAAATAAACACTCAGGTCATGACTAATCAGAGAAACACAAATTAAAACATCGTGATATCATTTTATACTCATTTGACTGGCACAAGCTAGAGATTTGGAAACGCCGAGTGTCGGCAGGCCCGAGGTGATGCAGGGCCCCCTGCAGCGCTGGTGGATGTGTAGCTGGGGGTCACCTGGCATTACTGGGTCAGGTTGGGTCTACATACCCTGGGACCCGGCGGTGACACTCCTGAGTGTGCCCTCTGGAAAGCCGGGTGGCTGGTCCCACTCCTGCCCCCCGCTGCAGTGGGATTGTGTATCCACACCCTGTCACCTCACCGCCTCCTGCCATTACGGGGGCAGTACACGCCCCACTCCGTCCACGCTGGCTGGGCAGGTGGCTCGCCCCGGCCTGTGGGATTTGAGGGACAGGACAAAAGCAGAGGCCTCAAATGTGCCTGAGTATTCTGTCTTCGCCTCTTGAGCTCCAACCGTTCATCATCGGAAGCACGTGCCCTGGGTGGACCCTGGTCCAAGGAGAGGGAAGAGAGTCACGGAGCAGACCTGAGCCCAGCCCACCCTGGAGCCGGGCTTGCCAGTCCTGCCACACCCAGCAGGCCCCTCGCCACCCGCCAACCACAGGCCTGTAAGAAGGAAAACGAAGTTCTTGTCGTTGTAGCGCTGTGTTTAAGGACATTGCGGCAACAGCTGCTCCACGGGGACCGCAGGCAACGGGTTCGCTGCAGCGTCGCTTGTGCTGAGCGGGTGCAGCGGGTTGAATGGCGTCCTCAAAAGATGTGTCCACCCGGAATCTGCAAATGTGACCCTAATGGGAAAAAGGGTCTCGGCAGGTGTAATTAAGTTAGGGCTCTCGAGATGCGATCATCCTGGATTGGGGGGAGGGGGTAAACCTAATGACAAGTGTCCTTACAGGAGGAGAGACCCACAGGGAAGACAGCCGTGTGGCAATGGAGGCAGAGACTAGAGCGACGCATCTCCAGGCCAGCGAACGCCAAGGCCTGCCGGGGACCCCCGAAAACTAAGAGAGGGGCCTGGGACAGACTCCCCCCCAGAGCCTCTGGAGGGGGCCAGCCCTGCCAGCACCTTGCCTTTGAGCTTCTAGATCCAGAACTGCAGGAGAAGTGTTTGCGTTTTAAGCCACCCAGTTTGTGGTACTTTGCTACAGCAGCACCAGGACACCCTGGATGAGGTGGTCAGTGCAAGGAGACTTCAAGGATCACTAGCCTGGGAAGGAAAAGCAGACTTCCGCCCTGGTGCCATCACCCCTCAGGGTGGGATGCAGGAGGCTCTCTTCTCAATGGGCTGGAGAAAGGGTATGTCGCCCCGGCCGGGGCCAGCTGCACAACAGATGTGATGCGGTGGTGACATCTGAGATGGACAAAGGATGGAAGAGGGTCAGCAAGTGAAGACGGTCGCCATCCCCGACCTAGCCCTGGGGTGAGGGTGCCGGCCCCTCAGACCAGGCAATGCATGTGCAGAAAGGCAGAGCCGCGAGGTGCAAGAACGGAGGCCTTGGCCCTGGGGGACCAGTGCCCAGCTCTCACCTGGGAGAACTAGTAAGAACCTTCTAAAGCACCAGCGTGTTCCCGCTGTTAAACAAGCTGGGCCCTAAGTCACACCAGGGCCTTCAGAGCTGAAGAATGATGGTTTGGGTGAAATAAAATCTACCTGTAGCAGATCAATTAAAACTGAGTCATAGGGAATTTTCCCCATCTGTACAAATCAGTGAATCTATACTCTGCTAACCCGGGGCTCTTCTCTGTAGATTACACTGACTTTCTGGGTAGGAATTGCTTGATAACAGATTAAAAGTCTTCTGTTTGTGCCCTTTCTAAGGGAAACATTGGCTAAATTCTGAGAATAGAAAACAACATTCGTGTTCATCAACAGGGCCTGTTTAAATACCACGTGGTCACAGCAGGGCAGTAAACACAGCCTGGGTGGATCTAAGGAGACGCTCCACCTCTTGGACAAGTCAAGAGGTTTTCCAGGGGGTCTGAGTCTCTTCAGGCTGCTATAACAAAACACCATAGACTTGGCGGTTTATAAACAACAGAAATTTCTATCTCACCGTTCTGGAGGTTGGGAAGTCCAAGGTCACGGTGCTGGCAGATTCCATGTCTGGTTAGAGCTCACTTCCTAGATGGCTGTTTTTTCCCTCCAGCCTCACAGGGCAGAAAGGGGCCGGGAATGCTCTGGGGTCTCTTTTATAAGGACGCTCACCCACTGAGGGGGGCTCCACCCTCATGACTCATCACGTCCCAAAGGACCCGCCTCGTAGCACCGTCACAAGGGGCATGATGTTTCAACATATGAATTCTGGGACGGCCGTAGGGCTGGCAGCTCGGCTCTCGTGACTATGGCCTCATGTGCTGCCGTGAGAACCCACCTTCCTCGTAGGCTGGGCCCTCCCTGTGTGAGGCCCGGTCACCGCTACTTTAATTAGCGTGTTCTGTATTTGCTCTGTCAAGGAAAACGCTGTGTCTTTACAGAGCTGAAACAGAGGTGGAAACACACTTATTACGTTCATTAAAGTCATTATAGGTCGTGGGCTGGCTGAGGCTGCTCTAGCCAAGATTGCTCCTAAAATCTTGACAGCTACAGGTGAGCTGGGTCGAATATTGCCATTTTATAGCTGCACGTACTTTTTTTTCCCAATCCAGACGTGGATTCTTTAATTTATCTTTGTGTCTAGACCTCTCCTTTGGGAACATTACATTAGTGGCCTTTTTTTTCCCTCCAGAAATAAAGGTCCTATGAAGGAATTGCCAAATAGGCCTGCATAATTAGTCAAGTTTGTGCTGTGGGCCTATCTGCATCTCTGCAGACTGATTCCTTTAGGAAAATGCTTCTTTCCTTCAGGAAAATGCTTTTTTTTTTTTTAAACTGGGTTTATGGCACACTGTCCCTGGAATTTATCCCTAGCTCTCGGGAGATGTGTATATCTATTCGGTCAGTGACCCCCCTAGGAGCCAGGCAGGAGGGAGTAGCTGGCAGGAAGGTGTAGCAGTGAATCTGCGCTTCCCTCCTAGGGAGAGGAACCCCGGAGAAGATCAGTCTGGGAGTCGGGGGTCATGAAGCGAATCAGGGGTCATGAAGGTGGGGCCCTAATGCGTGACTAGCCTCCCTGGTGAAGGCGAGGCCTGACTGTCCAACGTCTGGCAAAGGGGCCCATCTGAAAATGGGATGAGGTCCCACCTGTGCCCTGACGCGCTCAAAGCCCCGCCTCCCACGACGACAGACTAATGCCCCCCAACAGGGCGTCAGGCGGGACTGAGGGAGGCAGATGTCCCCTGGAGGAGCCTGGGCTCGAGGCATCTCGCGACAGCCCCCCTCCCTTCCAGCAGCTGCATCTTCTCCCGAGTGGTCCAGGAGGGAAACTGGCTGCCGTGGTTTCCTGCCACACAGAGACGTCCCCTTGGACACCAGACGGTGACTCATCCTGGCGGTGTTCTAGATGCAGAAGCCCTTGTCACTATTTTAGGCTTCCCTGGAGGAGGAGGAAGAGAACCAAACTGGCCAGAAATAACACACTCATTCACGTTTCAATCACACATCTAAGAAATATGAATTGAGGAACTGCTATCAATTCAAAATTCTCAAATAGACTTTGAGAGCATGAGTCAAAAAAAAAAAAAAGAAAAGAGTTTAACACTGTCAAGAAGAGAACGAGCAGGAAGGCAAGAGAGCTGGTCCAAGTGTTAAGGAACAGATTCACAATCAACCGAGAAGGGATGCCTGGAGAGACGGCTGGGAGGGTGTGACCGGGAAACCGCCTGCAGGGTCTAAGGATGCCCTGGGGTTGCCTCCTCCACAGGGCTACGAAATTACAACAACTAACCCGCGTGTGCAGGTTAACCTAACCCCACAGGGCTGTAAACGCTCAGCATTTCTAGGGCTTGTAGTTTTTAATCAAATACACAGAATGACAGTTACGGTCTCCAGGGGTGTGGGATGAGAGCTCATGGATGAACAGCAAGGTCCCGTATTGCTCAAGCAGGCTTATTAGAAAACACTCTGCGTGGTACCGAAAATCAAGCAATTACACAACATAAGCAATTGTTTTCCTGCAAGTCTGGGATGGTTTTCCTCCCCCGTCCTTTGCACTGGGCACTGAGGAGGGGGCCTGGGCTTGGAAGGTAAAGAAGGCCCTGTCTCTGCTTTGGGGGGAGCCCAGCGCATGTGGGAGATGCAGTAAGGAGCCGCACGGGAGGGGAGATAGGGAGGAGGGAGCTCAGAGGCTGGAAAGGCTCATCAGGAGGTGACAGGCGGCTGAGGCCTGAAGTCCAGGCCGTCAGGATAGGGAGACTCATACAAACAGAAGGGGAGCACGTGCAGAGGCACACACAGGAAGCACAGAGGCAACACGGAGGCGTGCCAGAGCAGGGCTCAACTTGACCTGAGCTTAGGGTTCAGGGTTGGGGAGAGACGGCCCAGTGGCTGACAGCTCAAGCTCTGGGTCAGGCAGCTGGGGTCCGACCTAGACCTGCCCCCTGCTGTGTGACTCTGAGTGAGAAGCTCACGCTCTCGAACGAGGCAGGTGTCTGCTCGCCAGCCGCAGCCTGCTGCGAGGCGGCCCCCAGCCTGAGCACAGACACCCGGGGCCCCTAGGCCTCCAGTTCTCATAATTCCCAGGTTCTGGGTCCAGCTGCCCTCAACGACATTCCGATGATGCTTTGGGTCTGCCTTTAGGGTGGGCCGGTTCTTATAGGGACTTTGAGTATTCCGCTGTTTCTCACTTTAATGTCATACATTCACTGGCGTTTGGTTTTATACATCGGTCTCCCATGCTTGGCTAATGTGAGTTGTGTCTGAGAGACAGAGCCCCTCCCCAGCGTGGATGTAACCCTGTTTCTGGACATGCAAGTCTCCAGGTCTGACCTGGCTGGGATGGTTTCCCAAGGAGTCAAGGGCTTCCCAGGAGGCCCCCCATCAGCTCTGCGCTCTCCTGGCTTTGCAGCCTGCAGCCCAAGACAGGAGGCTACAGGGCTCTCCTCACCTGTTTCTAAGTGCGCAGCTACCAGCGGGAGAGGCCCCACTGAAGGTAAAGACCCCTGGGCAGCGCAGCTGCAGGAACGGCTTTGACCTCGAGGGAGCCAGTTTGCAAACTTGAGTGTGCCTCAGTGTCCCCGGCGGGGCTTGTTCAAACCGGATCACTGGGCCCCCTCGGGGTCCTGACTCAGCAGTTCTGGGGGGGAGTCTGAAAATTTGCATTTTGAACGAGTTCTGCTCGGACTGTTCTAGGATTTATTTCATTCAAGGCAAGTAATTATAACTGGCATGTAAGCAACTTACTGTCACTTTTCTGTATTATCTCACACTGTGGTCATGAACGAGGTTTGTAAAAGGCAGGACTAGTAAAAGTCAATGATAAATTTGACATTTTGCTCCCTAACCTAAAGGAGAAGAAACCCAGGTTTGAAAGGAGAGAGAGGGACTGATCTGGAGAAACAGATGTGGAGCGAGGCTACTGAGAGCGTGTGTGTCAGAGGTGAGGTGGGGGGGGGGGGTGATGAAATAAAAATTCCTATTTTAAGACAAGAAAATTTTAATGCAAAATTTTTCTCTGCCTGCTTGGGCCTCCTCCTTCCCCTCTACTGTGCACTGTGCATCTGCCTCATGCATTAACCAGAAATACCTGCTCAGCCATAAAGATCCATTCTTCTTCTTCTGGCACCAGCCGTGTAACTCCTAAGAAGGCAGCATTCCTTTCTCAATCCTGTAACAGGTCACGACGACCCACCACTCGCCTTGAACGAGCACACATCTTTGGTGAACTTCATGTGCAATATCAATACATTACTTCCCTGAAAGAGAACAGACTGGTCAGGTGACGTGGGGAGATACTGGGCCGCACCTAATGGAAGTTCTTAGCTTAAATACTTATGACCTTATTAGTTACTAGCTATGTTACTTGTATTCTGTTTTACATTTCTTGCATCACCAAATGTGTGACTGAGCCTCAGATAAAATTAGTGATGTTTAGGCAACTTGAAACGATTGATCAAATATATAATTCCATAAGGTCAATGACTGTAGCAGTGTTAACTCTAGACATGGGAAGAAACAACACGAGGGAATCATTTCCTGGACCATAACAGATTAGCCAGGCTGGTGGTCCAGAAGCCTGTGGTTACTGTTAACAGGGCCTAGTAACAGCACATTGAGGGGCCCATCAATGAAATCCTCGCCTGACCTGGGAACGAGCATTCCTAGTGCCGTGGGACAAATTGGTCATAAAATGCCTCCCAAACCTTAGCTGAAATTAAGACCAAAAGGGAAGGGGTTGTAAAATAAAGAATGTTGCCCACCATCCAGTTCTACAAGAATCAAGCCATTAGCCACTGCAGCCGCTGACCTACAATATACCCTGAAAGGAATTCAGGGCGAAGATCGCAAAGGATGAGGCACTCTGTGCTCGGGAAAACTGACAAAACTCTCAGATGGTTAGATATTTTCAGGAGAAAATGTTATGAACCCAGCTTCTTTCATCTTCCCATATTTAGAAAAGCACTGAACCATTAACTAAAGTATCTGTTCCCCACGAATGGCAGTGCCCTTCTACCAAGATGAGCGCTTGATTGCATGGACCCACCCTGACGGCACCTTGATCTTGGACTTCCAGCTCCAGAGCTGTGAATCCCCTGCTCCGTGGTACTTTGTCCTGGTCGCCTGAGCTGACCGAGACGGCCACCAGCTCTGCAGTCCTGCCGTTCAGCTTGGAGCTCAGCACGTCACAGTCACCACAGCAGGTGGTTAAGGACACAGATCTGCCAGCTCACGCGGTCACCACGGTGATCTGGGAACTGGAATGAACACACACACATCACTGCTTTTCCCTCTCTCCTTCTCCACACATCCCTTCCCTCCCCCAAAAGCGTGCACAGAAATTCAAGCAGCGCATTCAGAGCCTAGTTTCGGGAAGGTTTTGAATCCTGGGCAGGACCCTGCACTCCCAGGCGTGGCCGCTGGGTGGCACCCCGCACGCGACAAGGTGGCTCTCAGGAGCCGGCCTGGACCGAGGCCAGCGAGGTCGAACCCAATTCTTCCTTTTGATCAAGTCAGCTTGAAAGATGAAGGCGGCATGAGTTATTTTTGCTTTAAACGCACTTTATTGTTCTGGTAGGACTACATTTCCCTTTAACGGGTGGAAATTTAGTTATCTGAATTGAGATGTGTTTTATCTGTAAAACACACACCAATTGTGAAGACTTAACACCAAAAAATAAGTGAACTAGTATTAATACATTTTTATACTGACTACACATTGAAAGGATATTTGGTTACACTGGATTACGGAAGACACTGGCATTTTCCCTCGTTTCTTGTGACCCCTTTCACGTAGCTACAAGCACATTTAAATTACACGTGCAGCCCACAGTGCATTTCTGTGGGAGCTCAGACCTGGGGCTGCCCGGGACCCCAGGGTTGCCTCCCGCCTTCCTGCTGACATGGGCCACAGCTGGGAGCACATGAAGTCAGGACCACGAAGGGCCTTCTCTTGGTGCTGGGGGAGAAAACCGAGGTCGAGAGGAGCCATGTGCCAGGCTTGGGGCACGGGGTCTGGGTCAGACTTCCCAGTTTTACAAGGCTCCGCTTAGCCAAGGATTCACCTGGGGCCTCTGGTTATGGGCTGGGTCTTTCATCAGTTCGACCAGCATTGACTGAGCAACAAATGCACTGACCTGCATGGGAACCGCGCCAGGAATGAAGAACCTTGCGCTAGTGCGAGGGAAGGGAGGGAAGGAAGTGGGCTGTGGGCAGCAGCAAACGCCTGATCTCCAGGTGGGGACTTAAAACTCGGGGTGACACACGACACTGGGTGCAGGCTCACAGCCTCAGAAGGCACCTGGTCCTGCTGCTGTGGGACAGAGCCCTGTCTGGGAGATCAGATGAGATACAGATATTGATACAGAGATAGATACAGAGATACATACAGAGATAGATACAGATATTGATACAGAGATAGATACAGATATTGATACAGAGGTGGTTACAGAGATAGATACAGATATTGATACAGATATAGATACAGAGATAGATACCAATATATTGATACAGAGGTAGATATGGAGATACCGAGATAGATAGAGATAGATACCAATATAGATACAGAGATAGATACCGATATAGATACAGAGATAGATACAGATATTGATACAGAGATAGCTACAGAGATAGAGACAGATATTGATACAGATATAGATACAGAGATAGATACCAATATATTGATACAGAGGTAGATATGGAGATACCGAGATAGATACAGAGATAGATACCAATATAGATACAGAGATAGATACAGATATAGATACAGAGATAGATACCGATATTGATACAGAGATAGATACAGATATTGATACAGAGATAGTTACAGAGATAGATACAGATATTGATACAGATATAGATACAGAGATAGATACCAATATAGATACAGAGGTAGATGTAGAGATACCGAGATAGATACCGATATAGATACAGAGATAGATACAGAGATAGATACCAATATATTGATGCAGAGTTAGATATGGAGATACCGAGATAGATAGAGATAGATACCAATATAGATACAGAGATAGATACTGATATAGATACAGAGATAGATACAGAGATAGCTACAGAGATAGAGACAGATATTGATACAGATATAGATACAGAGATAGATACCAATATAGATACAGAGGTAGATGTAGAGATACCGAGATAGAAACCGATATAGATACAGAGATAGATACAGAAATAGATACAGAGATAGATACCGATACAGATACAGAAATAGATGGATCTATCTATATCTATATCTAGCTAGCTGGCTATACAGAGAGAGGGTGAGAGAGAGACAGAGACAGAGGGATTTAGCTTAAGGAGTTGGCCCACATGATGGTCGGGTTGCAAGTCTGAAATCTGCAGGACAGCCTGGCAGGCTGAAGTCCAGGCAAGAGCTGATGCTGCAGCTCGAGCCTGAGGCAGAACTCCCCTTTCTTCAGGGAACCTCACCCTTTTTCCTTTTAAGACCTTCAACCGATTGGGTGAGGCCCACCCACACTATGGAGAGCAATCTGCTTTCCTCAGAATGTATTGATTTAAATGTTAATCTCATCTAAAATAGACCTTCACAGCAACATCTGGACTGGCGTTTAACCAAGTATCTGGGTACTGTGGCCCAGACAAGTTGACACATAAAATTCACCATCAAACCACCCCAACATCCAGGAAATGAAGAGCTAACGCTGGTTGCCTCAAGCTGTAGGTGAGTTCTTTCTGGTTGGCTGGTGCTTCCCCCCCTAGGCTTCCTTGAGTATTTGGAATATCAGCCCTGGGTTAGGGCCCCCTGGGGGATGTCCTCTGGTCCCCACCCTGCTCTGCCTTTCTGAATTCTGCTCCTTAGAGACCAGCTCCATTTCTCCTCCTGAAGGAAGGCCTCCTGAGACCCCGAGCCCCCACTGTCACTTCCTTCTCTGAATTCTGAGCTCCAGCTGCCCGCACCACTGGCTCAAAACAGTTCACCTGGTTCCTGAAACATGTTTTGTACGGTTTAAGTTCGGGGTGCTGCGTCCACGGGCCCAGCTAGATCACACACTCCCTAAAGTCAGGGGCTGCGTCCCCCATATCCAGTTCTGTCACAACTGCGTCCAGCAACAACATCCATCCGATGTCCTCCAACTCCTGGTGCTGCTTGAGAAAGACTTGCTTTTTCTTCCCTCTTTAGCAGTTTCTTCTCGCCCACGAGACGTTTATGCTTCTCCAACCTGGGGACGAGCTTAGGTTCACCTCTCGGCTGCTCTCCGTGGACCTGTAAATGTTACCTGTCTCTCCTGGTAGTCTCTATCCTTCTGGATGAAAAGCTTTTCCCGTTTTCCTCCCTCCTCATCTACACGTCCCTGTCGGCTGGTTATCCCTTCCCCTGATAATGTGGCCATAATATTCCCAGACATTAAGCTCAAGCTCACCTGAGGGATCAGTTTTCTCTCTGGATTCAGTTAAGAACCTAAGCCAGTCCACATGGCCAAGTATAATCTTAAAAAGTTAAAAATAAGACTCTCATACAAATATGGGATGAACACCTGCCAAAGATCTGTTGAACTCAGCCTGGGAGCCAGCAAAATGGTAACGTTGGTTCAATGAGCAGCGGAGAACAGGGTTTTATGTCATGCGGTGGGGCTGAAGTTTCTTCTACGTCAGAGGCAAAGGTGACCACTGTCCTGCAGGGAAATAGAACTGCAGCCTTTGGGTCATCTTCTCCACCAAACAGAAATCATTTGCATCTCTACTGGTTAAAAAAATCCATAAACTAACATGTAATGTCACAGAGTGTAAGCGCAAGTCAAATTCAGGTGCAGCCCCGGATGACTGAGGACCTCAGCTCAGCAACAGGGCAAATGGGGCAGCACATCTTTTCGATTTCACACTGGAGCCTTGTCTGTGGCTGTATGTTATGGCAGCCACAGGACACTAATATGCTCACTCAGTGTCTGGGATCTCAGCTGCGTGAGCTGGAACCATGGGGGGCTGGCTGGACACTCCCTCTCTCCCTGGGGCTAGCTTGCGCTCCCTCCCAGCGTGGTGGTCTCAGGGTGGCCAGACTTCATCCAGGTGCTGGTCTCCAAGAGGGGATCCCGTGTCACTGAAGGAAGAAGTTACACAGCATCCCTCCCACCCCAGAGCAGGTTACAGGGCCAGCCCGGACACAAGGGGTGGGAAATAGATCTCACTCTCCATGGAAGGGGGTAAAGAGTCTCCCAGAGGGTTCCGTGCGGCTGCTCTGTGAGTGCAGGCGGGCCCACCAGCAATCGCGCCGTGCCCTCCTGCGGCCTTCCAGCCAGCAGACCGACCTCAACTCTGAAGCCACGGGCCAAGTTTTCAGAGCCCAGGACCCTTGAAGGACACAGATGCACGGAACAAGCTCTAAGTCTAGAGGGAAGATTAGCAAATACGTACAATTATGTTCTTTCAGGTTTTTTCTTTTAATATACAAATTTTATTAATTTCCGGAGAAGGAAATCAAAAAAGATGCTGCGGTGATACTGTGTCCACAGAAAATCTTCGACAACCGAACAAGGCGACAGACTAACGGACGTCAGGGCGGCGAGCTCTGAGCTGTGGGGCGAAGGAGGCAAGAGGCCATGCTCCGCGTCCTCCTTCCCCCATCCTCGCTCCCTCCCATCCGCCCCGGGTCCCCCACCCCAGAGCGCCCGGGGCAGGCGGGCTTTGCCGCTCCACAGAGTATTGAGCACGGAGCTCCCCCCTCTTGTTAATCACCGTGTCCTCGGCTCACAAGGAGCTTGGTCGTACTGAACCCAGTTTGGGCCTGATTGAACCTCGTCCGCCTCGGATGCCCCAGGAATCCTAAGTCCCTGCAGAGCAAGGCTGTCTGTGATCAGAAAGTCTGGGCTCCCTTTTTAGAATTAACTCCCGGGCCACAGAGTTGAGCGTCCTCGTCCACACAGCAGCTTTACGATTTCATAAGTGACCAACTGGCCCGATTTGTCCCCAGCACCTGTGAGGAAGGTGGTGTGGACCCCTCCAAGGTTCTTAAAGGTGCGCAAGCCGACCTTCAGAGAGGCCAGCTGCTCTGCCCGGTTTTCTCAGCTGGAAACGGTCTGGAGGGCCGTCTCCATCTTCCCTGGAGAAGCAAATATGACCCAGAAGGTGGAGTTCCAGAGCCAGGCTGTCTGTCTTTGCTCCCGCGTCCGTCCCGCACCGTCCCGGGTGAGGGTGAAGCAAGCCGGGCTGCCCCCGTTTCCCTGCCATGGGGCCAGCGGCTCAGCAGGCCAGGCAGAACCATGGAGGCGGCAGCTTGAATGCAGCAAGGTGTCTGGTGAGGCACGAAGCCCGGTGGACAGCGTGGAAGCAGGGACATCACGGTACTACTCAGAAGGCCAGGGGGAGGAGTACTAGGCCACGTGAGATCACCGCGACAGTGGTCAACCCACAGCACCTGCCCCGAGCCAGCACTGGGCAGGCCGGTGGTCCCCAAGCAAGGCAGTTTTGTGTCCCTGGGGACACTCTGGCTTGTCCCGACCGGAGGAGGGAGGGCGCTGCTGGCGCCTGGTGGGTGGAGGCCAGGGAGCTACTGGGTCCTCCCGTGATCATCCAGCCCCGGTCCTCAGTGCCAAGGCCAAGAAAGCCGGGTGCAGGTGCTTACCTGCTATTAACACAGTTAATCACATACACCCCTGGGAGCAGACACTACAATCAGACCTTAATTAACCTCCGGCTACACACTTAGTGAGCGTCTCGCTTATGGGAGTGAACCGGCAAGACGGGTTGGCAGGTCGGCGCAGAAGGTACCAGATTTAATCAGACGCTTGTGTTGGTTGTATCACTGCAACCCAAGTAGGAATAATCAGCTCAGGTTAAGTGATGGCTGTCAACCCAGACTGAAGGCCCTGCTGCTCGGAACTCCGTCCTGGGCCCTGAAGTGGCCAGAATTTTATCAATAACCTGGACAAAGATGCGGTGGCGAAGTTAATGAAACTGTCAAATTGAACAAAGCTTGGAGAGATACCTAAAATAGAGAAAGGCTCCTAAGGCGGAAATTTGCAGGGACAAATGCGAAGTTCTGTGTTTGGGAGCAGAACACCCCAGGTTTGCCTCAACAAAGCTCCCGGGGTAGCTTTCCTGACTCTTCACCCATAAAACGGCCAACGTAGTGGGAAGTCAAGTGGGGACTGCAGACGCAGCTGTGTGCACATACCAACACGTGACTCTGGCACGTGCTTTACACCGCATGTCACCTGCACTTTCTTGTCTGATCTAAGCCTAAAACCAGTGGACAAGGGGTGGCCAGAGGTACAATTAAACCCATTTCTATACATGGGGTTCAGAGAGGCCACGTGACTTCTAGTAATAGCAGAGCTGGGTTTGGAAACCAGGTGTTTTTTCCAAATCCGCCGCCTTCTCGCTTTGGCCGGAGCCCCAGGAGGGGCTGGACGCCACGGGCTGCGGGTAGAGGGAGCTGTCCCCAGTGCCCCAGGCCCGCGCCTTCGTGGAATATGTGCCCACATACAAAGGGAAACTCCTCTAGGCGTCCAGACAAAAGATAAGGGAAAGAAAATCAGACTTTGTCACTTCCGTAGGCCTCCCCACATTCCATACACTGGCCGCTGCACGAGGAAATCCCACAGGGGATGAAGACCACGAGATGGGGGCTCCGGGGCCTTTGTGGAGGCTGGCTGCACGATCGGGAAGCAAATCCAGCTCCACGGTTCTAGACAAGAGATGCACCCAAAATTCACCCAGGTACTGAAACGGAATAAAATCAAAGTATAGGCAAAGGCATACCCACCCACAGAAAGGCTGAGGTCTCAGTCTTAATGTGAAACAAGGTAGTTTTGCAGCCAAAACGCATGCAATGAGGTAAAGCAAAGGCACTTTGAGCCCTTTAGCATTATGATTTACAATAAAGATGTAGCGGTTATGAATATTAATACACTAAATATTATTGTAAGACTTACAAAAAGCAGCAATTACAGAAGATACAAGGAAAATAGGCAGAAACACAGGGTTTATAGGAGACTTTGTTTGTTCCCTTTGGCTGTGACCCACTTTTCCCGCCTCCTTTGAGTTATTTGAATTTTTTTTAGTATTCCATTTTAAATGATCTATTGTCTTTTTGGCTATATCTTTTTGCTATTAGCAGTTGCTCTAGGGATTACAGTATGCTTACCTAACATCTCACATCTGTTTACAGATAATATTTTACCATCTCAAGTTAACTGCCCAAGCCTCACAAGCATATCGTTCCCTTTATCCTGCCCTGCTATGTTTCAGTTGTCAGATGTGTCACATCTCCAGAGTTAATAAACCCAGAAGATGCTATAATCTTGCTTTCAACAGTCACATACATTTTAAAGAATTTAAGAGGAGGAAAAGAGTCCATCATAGTCTCCCAGCTTTTACCATTATTCACAAAAATTGGCAAATTTATAAGCCACAATTTCAGTTAATTTCAAAGAGGAGAAACGATGCAGAAAATGTTTCTAATCATAGTGAAGTACAACTAGAGGTTGACAAAAATCACAAAACCAAAAAAGGCCTTCACCTAGAAATTTTATAATTCCCTATTAATCAACTTTTGAATCACAAGGAAATACAAAGTGAAATTATAGAATTTCTGGGAAACAACAGTGAAAATACTAGATGAAATTTATGTACTATAACTAAAGCATGTTCATAGACTTAAATATTTACATTGATAAAAAATAAATTATATGCATCATCTCACTCAAAAAGTTGGAAAAAGAGGTATAAAATAAACTGAAGCAGGGACTTCCCTGGTGGTCCAGTGGTTAAGACTCCGCACATCCACTGCAGGGGGCACAAGTTCAATCCCTGGTTGGGGAACTAAGATCCCACATGCCGTGCAGTATGGCCAAACAAACAAACAAACAAAAAAAACTGAAGCAAAGCTGAAGAAGGATCAATAAGGATAACAGAAAAAAATGAGTTATAAAATAGTGTAGTAGCTGAATTTACGAGTAAATTAAAAAGCTGGTTAATTCCTAATCAAAGAAAAAGGGAGAAGATTTAAAAACACAAACCAAGAAATGACAAAGGGGGTGTAACCCCCAGGCGGTGTGCTAAGTGCTTCCCACACACTATTGCACAGACTCTCACAATAACCCTATGATAGTAGCCATGGGCATCATTATTGTTACATTTACCGCCATTTACAAGTGAGACACTGTGGCCCTGAGAGGTCCTGGACTCACGTTGGTCTCCAGCTCCAGCTCTGGGTGGAGCTGAAACCCCAGCCCCCCGCTGGCGCCGTGATGCTGTGTTGCTAGTCTCCTGTCCTAATGGTGCCAATGGGTTGGGTGTAGGAGCCGGTGCAGACCATTTTGATCTGGCATCGGCCCTGCCTCTTAGTGAAATCAGCGTGGCATTTCCCACTGTCTGCGACCTGGACCACTTTAACCTGAGAGTGTTTACAGCATCAGGAGGCAGACACTGACTCATCTTTCATGGTTCCAAATACACAGCCTGCTTCTTTCTCATGCAGGAAAGCGGTTTGCAAGAAGGAGGCCAAAAAGGAGGACACGATATCTAATATTCTTAGTCCGTTTTCACTTAGTTGATTGAGCTAGAGCAGAGGAAACTGTGGTCTAGAAAAAATTAAATACATGAACGCCCTTTGATCTTTGTGGCCGGCCACCCGATGAGACTGGTAGGGTGCCAGCCGGACTGACAGCCCTTCATGCCCCTTCAGGGTTGGCAACAGATTCTAACTCAGGCGACAAAACAGCCTGCCCATGGCTCCAGGACGACATCCCTCCCCGGGGGAGACCTCATGAAGGACGGAACCGACACAGAGAGGCTGTCATATGTCAACCCACCCATTTTATAGATGAGAAAGTGGAGGCCCTTTGCTCATACAAGGACCCACAGACTGCTGTTGGCTGGGTGGTGGTTCTTTTGTCCGTACTTTTTCCCAAAACCACTATTCCCAGCTTGTCTTTCCAGACTGAACCCGATAACGGTTCCCTCGTGTGGTGTCACACAAAGTTGCCCAGCACATGCCAGTTAGGCAGGCTTATCTCCTCCTGTGAGTCTGGGGACCTGGCTGAGTTCCGGTTCTGCCAATAGCAGGGAAACAGGCTCTGGACAAGAAGCTGAAGTCACTTCTCTTCCCAAAGCCTGCCACCATCCCCAGGTCCTTCCCGAGCTCAGGCCTGGGGAGCCCTTGAGCTTTCTCCTTCCCTTCCAGCAAAAGCTATCACGCGGAACGGCTTTGGCCTCAGCGCCTCACCTGGTGGGCCTGTTGCCTCCCTGAGCTGGGAAAGGCCCCACCTCCAGGCAGGGCAGTGTAGGGCCGGGGGAGTTACAGGGGGGCTTCCTGATGCTTATCCCTGGGTCCTGCACCGGGAGGAGACTTCCACAAGCCAGTGGCTCTCGACCAGGGGACATTCCACAATCCTGGGGACAGTTTCTGTTGTGACAACTGGTGGGCAGTCTGCTACTGACACGCAGCAGGGAGAGGACACGGAAGCTGTTACCATCCAGCCGTGCACAGGGGGCCCACGGCGGAACCACCTGCTGCAAACTTTCAACAGTGCTGAGGACGGGACGTGCCCACGCCTCCCAGCCCCACACACTCGTGTTCTCAGGCTCAGGTGGCACCCAGACTGAGGAACGAACTTTCAAAGAAACAGCCGTAAGTGACAGTTTTCTCATCCACAAAGTGCGAGATGATAACACCAACCCAACAGGACAGCTGTGAGGGCTGAGGACGCTGCAACCTGCTCTGAGCCGAGCACCGCCAGGGCCCCGGGCTCTCCCTGCAGCCTGGGGAGACCTAGGTCTCTGGAGAGAGAGCAGGCGTCTCCGTGGGCTTCGTCCCCGAGGGCTGCATTCAGGCCCTTCTCCGCCTCTCAGGGGTGATTACCCAGAGCTCGGTCGATAGCTGATCCGCTCCGTCTGTACCGCCCTGGGTGGTTTCCTTTCTTCCTGGCGGGCGCTGGCCTGGAGTTAGGTGGTCTCCACGGTCACCCACGAGTCCAGACTCATATTCAGGTATGAGCCTCAGGTTCCCCTGGGGCACAGCTCTACATCATCCCAAAGGACATGAACATGAAACAGGAGGAAACAGCTCTAGACATCTGGGCATAACTTCCCCTGCTTGGCTCTTCTCTGCCACCGGGGGTTCCATCTCCCTGTCAGGCCAATAAAATACAGGCTGCAGACGTGAGATGTGGTCCAGGGGTCTGCATTTTTAACCAGCGCCGTGCATTATTCTAAAGCAGGGGCTCCAGAACCACCTTTCGGAAGCTCCAGACTGAAAGTTGTGAGGAGGTGACTACCTCCTCACCAGAAACTGAATCAGCCAGAACCTTGACCTTGGACCTCCAGTCTCCAGAACTGTGAGAAGATACATTTCTGTTGTTCAAACCGCCCAGTCTGGGGTATTTTGTTATGCGGCCTGAGCTAAGACAGCTTCTATCCCGCCTGGAATAAATCCAGACGTTGTTCCGCGGTCACCTCTTCAGATGCACGTCCGCCTCAGCTCCCGCCACGCTGCCTTCTTCGTGGTCCTCACGCAGACTGGCTCATTCCTGCCCGCAGGCTCTTCCCACAACTGAGCCACCAACACGGCCGGCAGACAGCCCTTCTCCAACACTGAATTTAGAGTCTTTCTCCTGTCGTCTTGGGTTCGCCTCTGCCAGCTTTACCACCGCCTAAAGTCACGCCGTAGGTTCACTTACGAACCTACGTAAGAGCTTTCTTCTTGGGACGGGGCCCCCACCCCGTCCCAAGAGGGAAGCTCTGGGTGGACACGGCACCCCTTCCCGGGCCCTGGTGCCAGGGACATAGTTGGAGCTCAAAAATACAGCTCAGTAGGTTCCTCAAGAGCCAAGATGTTGCAAGTGATGCAGAATTTATACCAATACGTAGAAGAACTGTCACTCAACACCTGTGACATCCCTACTGTAGAAGGAAGCTCCCACACAGTGGTTGGGCCCCTGGGGCTTCAAGACCTCCTCCGGGCCCGTGAGGTCAAAGCCATTTTCATGAGGCGAAGACATTCTTTGTCCTTTCCATCCTCTTGTTCTTTCCATTTACTTGAGTGTCCGGTGGAGCTTTCCAGAGGCTACATGACGTGTGATGTCCCATCAGATGGAAGACAGAACAGACAGGAGAAGGCAGACATTAACGCAATTTGCGACGATATAAAACAATGCCGCTCATCTCGCTGACTTTGTTTTGGAATATAACTCTTTTTCATACCAATGTGTTCTTTATGTTAACGTGTGACGGGTCTGTTTTTATTTTTCAATGAATGAATGTATTTTAGTTCCTCAGTTTTAGCTTCTATTATGATAAATGTCAACAGACGTAATCCATGACAACAATATCTCTTGGGGGTCCTCAATGACTTTGAAGAGTGTGCCAGGCTCCTGAGACCAAAAGTTTGAGAAGTGCTGCCACGGAACAGTCTGCAGCAATGGCAGGACTGAATAGATTTGCTCTATTTTATTAATCTGAAAGCGCTCCACCTCATCCTCTTACATAAGGTCTATAGCCATTTATATAATAGTAATTTGTTTAGCTGTAATGATACATGTAGGTATCTTCACAGCATGAAATGTCTGGTGGGAAAACTGGCCGTCGTTCATGGTGGCCACTTCCGGGAGGAGAGCAGACAGGAGGTGAGGAAGAAGACTTTTATTTTTTCCTACGTCTGCTTGTACTTTATGAATTTTTGTACAGTGGGACTTATTCACTTATTACACAAGCTTTTTAAACTAAAGGATGGAGGGGAGGTAGAAGCCTGGAGAGGCTGGGCTGGTCAGCAGGGGGAGCCGCACAGGGAGGTGGAGAGGCCCCGCAGACCAGGGTGCGGGCCCACCCCTTCCTTACGGAACAATGTCAACATCACGGCAGGGTGGGGAATTAATGGGTACAGCTGCCCAACTTGAACTCTTGGCTTCTTTTCCCCGATAATCTTTTCTTAATCCTTTACACCTGCTGCGGCTACCGTTTCTAAGCAAACAGTCAACACCGCTCTCATCCCAGCAGAGGCTGTTCCCTGGGGTTGAGAAGCCCGGAGAGCGGAGATGCCCCTCGCTGAACATGCCACGCAGGTGCTGGTGACAAGACCAGGCTGGCAGGTGTGTACCAGGTACATTTCTGGCTGGAATCTTATCTCCTCTCAGGTGAATCTCAGCAAAAACGTGACAGTCAGTTTCCTGGTTTGCTCTGTGTGGGCCACGCAGCTTCAGCTCCGGACCCCGTGGTTGGTGCCAACGCTCCCTTTTGACTGAGAACTCCGGCCAGCACTCGGGTTTGGTGCCTCCCGAAATGGAGTATCTTGGGGTCTTCGTGCGTTGCTGGAATGGCCGGCGCTCCTGATGAAGACGTGGGGAATTCGTGGATGTGTTTAAGCACACGTATCCCAACTGCAGTTTCAGGCTATATTGTCCCTAGAGGTAAATATTGATTTGGTATTTAAGCTCCATCAATATTTACCTCTTAGGTCAATAAAGCTTGATGTTTATCTCAATTGATGCTGATATCTGCTTAGAGTTTATTCTAGTCCTGACCTTTCATCCAGCAGCTGTGGGAGAGAAGGGGCTGGTTGGACGGAAGGATCAAGGCTGCTGGCTTGGACTGAGTCTTCCCGGCTTCACGTCTCTGGGCCCCATTCCCTGGTGGCTGAGAGGTCCCTTCACCTGCCTGTGATGGCTCCTCGCTGCAGTGAGAAGGATCCGGTAGGCCGTTGCCCAAGGTTTGTGAGTGGCAAAGACTGGAAAATAAAACACGGTTTTACAGTTGGATGGACTAAAGAATTGTCTGCACTGATTTCACTGGGGCTGTTTGGAAGCAAATTTCTGGGGAAAGTTACAAAAACAAACAGATGGCCTTAAAACTGGGACCAGGGACATGAGGATTCTGGTTCCCACAGGCGGGCCCACTGGAGAGCCGGGGAGGGTCCCTGCCCTGCCCCTCAGCCGGAAGGAGCCCTCAGCCAGGGCGGTCCCGTCCATCCTGCTCAGAGGCACCGAGGACAGCGTGGTGGGGTAGGAGGCTGGAGGGTGGGCTGGTTCCGGACCCTCCGCTCACCCTGAGACCTGGGCAGCTTCCACGGGGGTGACGGTTAACTTTACATGGCAACTTGGCTGGGCCACATGCGCCCAGACATTTGGACATTATTCTGGGTGTGTCAGTGAAGGTGCTCCTGGACGAGATTAACATTTGAATCTGTAGACTGAGTCCAGCAGATTGCACTCCCTGTGTGCGCGGGCCTCATCCAATCTGCTGGAGGCCTGGATAGAACGAAAGGGCGCCGGAGAACCACCCTCTCTGCCTGTGTTCGAGCTGGGACGTGGGATTTCTTCCGCACTCGGACTGCATCTCACACCATCGGCTGTTCTGGGTCTCCCACTAGCAGGACGGCCAACTGGAGGACTTGTCAGCTTCCACAATCACGTGAGCCAATCCCTTACAATGCAGAGATATATGTACTTCTCTCTCCTACTGGGTCTGTTTCTCTGAAGGGCCTGGCTTCCCGCCGCACTCACTTGTCTGAAGCTCTCAGCTTCCACGGCCTTCTGACCCTGGCTCTGCAAAAGATGTGAGAGTGACATCTCCTGGCCACTGAAAGGACCGGTCAGCGTGAGCCTGGGGCTCTGGGATGCCGGACTGCGTCCAGGGGGCTGGCGTCCACAGCGAGCTTGGCCCAGTGTGTCTCGGCCTCCGCGATGGACACGAGCACCCAGGCTTCGAAGCTGCGTGAAAGGCCAGCACAGCCCAGGGCCCCGTTTGCACCATCGGCGGGGCCTAAGCAAGCTGTCACTGCTGCTGTGGGCACTCAAGGGACCTGGTTAAGGGGGGCGGGTCGCAAGGTGGGAGCCCAGGTTTGGAGACAGGTCACCTGGACCGAATCCCTTTTCGCTCTGGACAGCTGAGAGCTGGGGTATGGGGCCAGCTCCGCAGGGAGGGTGCGCTGGGGCATGGGGGCTCAGAGGCACCGGGGGAGCAGGCGTGCTGTGTCCCTGGGGCCTGCTGCCCCCTGGGTGAGCCAGCAGCCAGCGCCTTTGCCCCAAGGGCCTCCGCGCAGCTGCCAGAGGTGTTTCCCAGCGTCGGGTGTGGAGGCGCCTCTGCAGACACGGCGCCCTGCCTTCCCCACCTGGGCACACCTGGAGGCCTCTCACGCCGCAACTCCCAGGGCCCCAGCGGCTCCCTCTGTGGCCCCCCTGGTGGAACCTCCCCCACCTGAACCTCCCAGAACCTGTCCCACGCCCTAGATCAGACGACTCAGAAGCCCAAGGGGTGAGCCTGATGGAAACGGGGCTGTTCTGGTTGAAGGGCAGGAAGCCCACCTGTCAGCACGCTGCCTTTGCCCCCCATGCCCCGGGCTCTGCCGAGCACCTTGGAAACTCGGCCCGAGACCCTCCAGGGGACCCACGGTCCTTCCCTGCCCAGCTACATGTCTGTGTGCCTCAAGATCTTCTGCTCCTTCTCCAGCCAGAACAATACATCACGACGGACGGACTGAAGACGCAGACAGGAAAATCCAGCGTCTTCTACTAAGCCAGACAGTAAAGAGAGTTGCAAAAATGTAACTATTGCTGTTTGTCGTAAAATATTTATGCTAAAATATAAAGTTCTTATCGTTGTTATTCTTTAATGATTAAGAAATGTTTTCAAATATTCTCCGTTTTATTTTCTAATACGGTAAGTTTCTAATTGGTAATTTCTCACATGGTAAATATCACTGGATACTGCTCACGTAAACAGAGGATCTCTGGGGCCCCCTCGGTCACTTCTGCGAGTGTGAAGAGGTTCTGAGACTGAGCACTTGAGTACCGTGCTCGAGATCATTGCTCTGTGCCCCCTCCAGCAAACCAGTGTCTTGTGTTCCTTGTCACCTGGGCCTCTCAGGTGAGGGTGAGAACGGATGCTCTTCTACGCCCTTTGCAAATATTAACACACTTGATCCTTATGATGCCAAGAGGTGAGCATTATTATATCCCCTTTTCGAGAGGAAGCACAGAGAGGTTAAGACACTTGCTGGTGGGCACACAGCCAGGAAGGGACAGAGTGAGGGTCCAATCCAGGCAGGCCGGCTACAGAGTCCAGGCTCACGCTATAGGTTGTGCCACCTCACACGACAAAAATGCCAAACTATTTGTTGCTGACACTCACTGGCCCACATCCTCCCTGAGCTACATTTGCATTTTAAGAAGTTTCTGAAGGACTTCCCTGGTGGCACAGTGGTTAGGAATCCGCCTGCCAATGCAGGGGCACGAGTTCGAGCCCTGGTCCAGGAAGATCCCACATACCGCGGAGCAACTAAGCCCGTGCGCCACAACTACTGAGCCCATGTGCCTAGAGCCCGTGCTCCACAACAAGAGAAGCCACCACAATGAGAAGTGCTCGCCGCAACTAGAGAAAGTCCGCGTGCAGCAACGAAGACCCAACACAGCCAAAAATAAATTAAAGGAAAAAAAGAAGAAGAATAGTTTTTGATGTCCTGGCCCAGTGGTTTCCATTCACAGATGCTACTACCTCCCATGGCTTAAAAATGCTTGTGTGTGTGTGTGTGTGTGTGTGTGTTAGTTCCCTAGGGCCGCTGTAACACACTGTGCCTGGGTAGCTTACTCACAGAAAGGTACTTTCTCACATCTCTAGAGGTTAGAAGTCCAAGACCAAGGTGTCAGCAGCGTTGATTTCTTCCAAGTCCTCTCTCCTTGCTGTGTAGACGCCGTCTTCTCCCTGTGACCTCACGTGGCCGTCTCTCTGTGCGTGTCTGTGTCCTGATCTCCTCCTCCTCCTCAGATTGGATCAGGGCCCACCCATGACCTCATTTACCTTCATCACCTCTTTAAAGGTCCATCTCCAAATACAGTCACATTCTGAGGCACTCGATACTTGAAATACTGTGAAATTCTCACCTTATTTAAAAGCGCGGTTCAGTCAAGATGATTTTCCTCGTGGGCTAAGCACTGCCTCGCCTCCTCGGGAAATAGACAAGCCGCAGGTCTCCTGACACATGAGTCCATTTCTTTGTCCAGCATCTTCTCCCTCTCGAGTGTCCTTTGTACCAATGACCGGCTTACTTTCTGGGTTAGCTGATTAGTGGAACAGGCAGAAGCAGCTGCTCAGGTTAAGAGGCTGGGATGAATACCCCCGCCAAATGGGAAGAAGCGCTAGCCAATACTCAAAAGCAGAAGCCTTTAATTCAGAAGTTTTGCTTTAAGAGAAAACACTGAGAGAGGGGAGGCGGGAGGGGGAGAGGGAGGGAGGGAGACAGAGACAGAGACAGGAGAGGCCGGGGGAGGAGACAGCGAGCCTTCTCACTTTGCTTGGGAACAGAGCACGTAGGAAAAACAATTTGGAATCTTTTCCAGGAAGCGCCTCCCCATTTTGGTTCTGCTTCCCCGTAAGTAAATACTCCAAAACCTGGGGTCAGGATGTTTGCACAGCTCTAGTGGTTACGGTTGGCTTACTTAATCAGAGCTGTGATTTCAGGCCGCCACTAGGAGTCCCCGAGACCTCAGCCCCGCTGCCCCCAACCCCACATCAGGGGGACTCGCTCACCCCCGACCCTGGAGGCTATTTTTATCCGCCTGACGTGGGCGTGATTAGTAAAGGCAATTAAGCAGTCAGATCAAAGCTCAGGGCTGCAGCCTTTTAGGTGTTCTTTAACAACCCTGCAAGGGTTTGCAGAAATGAGCCCGGGGGGAATCAAGCATGGCCATGAATAAACATCACCTGAGAAACGTCAGGAGGGCTTCATTCCACCTCTGGAAGAATGTTCCGGAAAGCGGGAGCAGGTGCGTCTCTGGGGAGGGGAGGGCTGGCTGGGAGGGAAGGGGGACGACCCTCCAACCCCCCGCCCTCGAGCTTCCCGCGTGCCTTTCCCAGGCCCCCCAGGCACATGCTACCTGTGGAGGAATGAACCCTTGAAAGCTTGGAACACACCTGGTCTTCTGTCTGAACCCAGTGAGAGATGCTACTTTCTGCTTTTCTGCAGCAATAAACCGAAGGCACCAGCAGAGGGGCCCTGGAGGCCCACCCTGTATTTTGTTGTGGATATATATATATATATATATATAAAGTCATGCTTTTCTTATAAAGAGTTTCGGAACCAGGACTAGTCAACGTGGACAGAACCTCCATGAGGGGCGGGGACGGGGAGGCACACACAGTGCCTGGGCATCTCACATGCTCCCCGCGGGCGGAAACTCCGCGGAGGAGCGGGGGTCCCGCGCCCCCAGGCCCCGGCCCCTCACCGCACGGGCGGGAACGGGCGCTGTGCTGCACGCGCAACGGCTGGTGAGCGAGCGGGGCCGGCCCCGTCTCCACGCCTTTTTTTTTTTTTTTGAATTTTTGAATTTTATTTTATTTATTTTTTTATACAGCACGTTCTTATTAGTTATCCATTTTATACATATTAGTGTATGTATGTCAATCCCAATCTCCCCATTCATCCCACCACCACCCCCCTCCCTGGCCGCTTTCCCCCCTTGGTGTCCATACGTTTGTTCTCTACATCTGTGTCTCTACTTCTGCCCTGCAAACCGGTTCATCTGTACCATTTTTCTAGGTTCCACATATAAAGACAAAGAAAAACTATGGAAAGCAGCAAGGGAAAAACGACAAATAACATACAAGGGAATCCCCAAAAGGTTAACAGCTGATTTCTCAGCAGAAACTCTACAGGCCAGAAGGGAGAGGCAGGACATATTTAAAGTGATGAAAGGGAAGAACCTACAACCAAGATTACTCTACCCAGCAAGGATCTCATTCAGATTCGATGGAAAAATCAAAAGCTTTACAGACAAGTAAAAGCTAAGAGAATTCAGCACCACCAAACCAGCTCTACAACAAATGCTAAAGGAACTTCTCTAGGCAGGAAACACAAGAGAAGAAAAGGACCTACAAAAACAAACCCCAAACAATTAAGAAAATGGTAATAGGAACATACATATCGATAATTACCTTAAACGTGAATGGATTAAATGCTCCATCCACGCCTTTTAATACTCGAGCTGCTACGCCCCCATGAGCCGCTAGGCCAACGGAAGAAGAGGAAGGTGCAGGGGCTCAGAAGCAGGGTCCTTCCTTCCTCACTGAATGCTCTGCAGGGAGGGGCTCTGACCGTCCTCAAGGGTGATGGAAGGTCACATTCGCCCTCTGCTGAGTGGGCGCTGGGAGCGGTGCCGGCTGGGACGCTGATTGGCCCAGGGTGGACACCTGGGTGGGCCGGGCATCACCTGGGGACCATCCGAGGGGGGCCAGGTTCAGCTCTGGGGACCTCATCCTGGGAAGCCACCAGGGGGCAGGGGGCAGATGACCAGAGGGAGCAGGTGTGCAGAGCACAAAAGTAGTCAGAGACACAGAGGACGGCAGAGACAGAGAGAGACAAGGAGGGGAGGTGCGTAGATATTGGGGGAAGGGGGGAGATTGCTCTGACTTCCGGGTCTTCCCAGGCCCCGGTGCAAGGCAGTACCTCCTGCCCAGGTCCCTAGAGATGCTTTCCTCATGACAGAGCTGCTCTACCCAAGCTCTTGGGGAGAGTGTCGGTTCCTTTTAATCAAAGGTACCAGCTCAGGTTGAAAGGTACAACTGCGGAAATTGTCTGCGTGGGGTGAAGGGGGCCAGTTCCGAGCGCAGGCAGGTGGAGTCAGGATGAGGTCACGGTCACGGTCACGGCGGGCACCACCGGGCACCCTGGGTGGCGGACGTGGGGGACAAGACCCTGGGAAGGCCAGGCACTCGGGAGAGAGCAAGGGTGGCGACCCTCGCACACCTCGGCCCCAGGAGCCTCTGGGACGGCCCACCGCCAGGCCACGCCGGCCACTGAGGCAGTGGGGACACGGTGGTGGGGTTGTCAAAAGTACGAACTTCCAGCTGTAAGATACATAGGTCCCGAGAGGTGTGTACAGCTCAGTGACTACAGTTCACACACTGAGCTGCGTATCTGAAAGCTACTAAGTAAGAGAGGAGGTCTTAAAGGACTCATCACAAGAAAAATAAAATGTGTATCTATGTGAGGCCATGCATGTTAACTAAACTTCTCATGGTGACCCTTTCACAGTGTATACAAACATCACATCATCTTGTCGTACACCTGAAACGAATACTGTGTTATATGTCAATTATATCTCAACTTGAATTTTTAAAATTTAAATAATAATAATAAAAGAACAGTGAGCATCACACACTCAAGTGAGATCAAACACTGATCTCCCTGGGGAGGTGAAGCTGGGCCGAACCTCAAGGCACCAGGTGGCCCTGAGGCTCTGATCCCAGCCTGACGGAAAAGCAGAGAAAAGCCTAAAATATTGGCCATCTGTCTCACCGCTGCCCCTTGCAGCTCTCAGATCTGGATGCCACCTCCCAAGGAGTGATGTTCTCCGTGGGCCTCTCATTCACCAATCCTGCCCCACGGCAAACCGCGGGGTGATCGGCCATGGGGGGTTGTCCGGCCAACGAGCTGTCTGACGGTGTAGCCACAGGGGCGTCCTTTGTGGGGTCAACGTCATTGATCGTCCTAAAAACGGCTCAATTCTGGTTACCTGGGCAATTCTACGTGACATGACCCTAAACAACATCAGTCTAGAACACTTTCTCGTAGACAAAAGGGCATGTATTCCGTGTTAGATAACTCAGTGTGATCCACCACCGACCATCATGCCCACGTGCGGTGACCAAAGCCTTGGTCGAGAAGAATACGTCATTCACCTAAAGACCCAACAGAAGGTGTGTTTAGGTCACTGACGACACGTTCATACAATGGCACACTCTACAGTCCTTACAAATTATGTTCAGGACGGGTTTCGATTGACACGGGAAATGCCCATGAATCTTAAGGTGAAAAAGATTAGAAAAAATTGTCTCTACAAACAAAAGAAAGAAACACATAGACTCCACAAAAATACTTAGGTAGAAGGAGGGACTTCTTGAATGTGGTCAGTCCCTTCATGACTCCAAGAACGGCTAATTTCGCCCCAGACCCTCATGATATAACCACCCAGAGGGTCCTTTCTTTGCAACACACCACGGAACACCACACACCCTTGTTTCTTAAATTGGCTCCAGATTGACCTCAGTCCAGGGTTCAGGAATTTGTGAGGTGTCACCCTCACCCCGATCCACGCTACGCCAGCAGAAGTGGGGACCACAGCACATCCGGATGCGCTCTTTGAAGGACACAGCCCAGCCCGGCCTCCGCAGCTTCCTCCGTTCCTGTTCAGCAACGCTGTGCGCCTTTGCTCACTTGCCGGGTTCCGTCCACGCGCTGACGGCTCTAATCCCATCGTGCAACGTGGTAGAATACTGCCGCTTCCCAGCCCCTGCGAGCAGAAACCCTGACTCTGCAGGGCTGGGGCAGGGAGCAGGGCTCTGCCTGTTGACCAAGCACCCCTGGGGATTCCGACTCTAGGGCCCAGTGCACACACCACGGGGCACTGCTGAAGACTTGACGGGGTCCCCCAGACCATGGTCTGGATGCCATTTGGTCCGCGTGCATTTTTGCCCCTAGAGTCAGTCTTCTGGAGGAACAACAGCCTGGCCCTGGGTCTCCATCATCGAGACTGGGGTCATCGGCTTAGACGAGGGCCTGAGCAAAGATGAACCGTCCTCATCCTGTGCAAAGCACAGAATCCTCTGAGATTCAACAAGAGGCGAGTCACCGGGGACACCTCCAGAGCAAGGAATTAAATGCTTGACCGGGGCGTCACAGTGAAGGACAGACACCGGCGTTCCCGGCTGGCCACTGTGGTTGCTTTGGCAAAGCTACGTGCTCTTTCTGTCTTAACCAGCAGAAACCCAAACGGCATCACATGAGTTTGCTCCCTGTGGCTGGCAGAAAAATGGCCCCCAAAGTCGTCCACGTCCTGATTCCCGGAACCTGTGAATATCTGAGGTTACGTGGGGAAAGGGAATTAATGATGCAGATGGAATTCGGGTTGCCAATCAGACAGTCTTAAGCAGGGAGACTCGCCAGGGCCCTTAAGAGGCGCAGAGGGAGACAGAAGGAAAGTCAGAGGAAGATGCGGCCGTAGGAGCGGGGCAGGAGATGCTGCAGCTGCTTTGTAGATGGACGGGACCACGAGCCAAGGAACGTGGGCGGCAGCCCCTGGAAGTTGGAAAAGGCCGGGAGACAGACGCTCCACTGAACTTTCTACAAGGAGGCAGCTCTCCAACGCCTTGCTTTCAGCCCAGCGAGGGCTGCACGGGACTTCTGAACCACAGAACTATAAGGTGATTCATTGGTGCTGTTTGAAGCCGTTGAATTTATGATAATTTGTTAAGGCAGCAAAGGAACTCTCATAGAGTCCCCTCGCTCCTGCCAGCACCGTGTTACTGAGGCGCAGAGTGTCGGCGGGGACAGGAGGCCGTACTCGGTGGGTCTGTCCTGCTTTCACGCCTACCACTTGGTTGTTCCGTGTTCATGCCTATCCTTGGCCATCTATTTGTTTCTTGCTGGTTTCATATCAACTCAGTACAATATCACCATTAATATTCCTGATGGCAGAAATTAGTAATGCCCTTGCATGTTTCCCCGAAGCAGACAAACAGAGCTCTGGATGGTGGAGCTGAGGCAGAGGCAGTACCTTGAAACATTTATGACAGAGCCTTTATGCCGTTCGGTCCTGACAGCGCCTTTGAAGCAACTGCCCTCCCATCTGACAGGTGACTAAACAGCTCCGAGGGATCAAGGGACTGAGGGCCGACAAGAGGCAGCTTCCAGACGCAATTCTCATGCTTTGTCATGCCTTATCCAAGGCCCTTTGGCCTCTAATCAACTAACATTTCAGGTCAGACATTTAAAAATTGCTTTTAAAGGGCTTGAAAACACATTGCTGAGTAACTTAGATATTGGCGGGCAAATCTTATACCATTGAAAGTGGTAAAGTCAACTTCAGACCAATTGGTATCTGAATTATCACAAATTCTGAAATTGGTCCAGTGTAATAAAAATAATTCCAGATGTGTATCCCAGAAGACTTGTCTGGGATATTCTGGCAAGAAGGACTTTGCAGCAATCAAACACAAGTTATTTCCTACTAGAATGTTTTAGCCTGTTAAGCAAACACTTCCCTAACATTTTACCAAATTGGAAAAAAAAAAAAAAAAAAAGCTGCTGAAATCTCTCGGGAATGTCACTGCTATTGACATTCAGTGACTTAATCGCCAATGATATTTATGCTCTCACCAATGACCCAGAAAACACAAGATGTCAGCAAGGCTCATGTGGCAGGCCAGGAGGGCAGGTTTCTGACCTGCGGGCAGAGCCCCAAACCAAGTTTACAAAACAACAGCCCTGCTTGGGCCCCCGAGATGCGGGACTCGTGTCGGGGTGGGCTTTCTCCAGCAATGTGGGTGGGTGCCGGGTCACGGATAATTAGAGGGAACATCCAACCCAGGAATGAGGCCGGGAAGGGCAGGTGTTGGTGGACTGGCTTCTCGGCCTCGCAACCTCTCGGCCTGTCGTTCGCCTGGAGTCACAGGCCTCTACCTGGGCCAGGTGCTCAACCTCTTCCTCATCAGAGAATTGCATGTTCAACCAAACGCAGCACCACCAAACACCTGCCAGGACGCCTCGGTTACTTCCTTGTCACAAAGCAGATCATTAAAGAAAATTTAGATATGAGAAAGCACAGCCACACTCAGAAACACCGAAATAAGAATCATGGAAAATGAGCCCTCACCTGGATAGCGTCTTAGCAAAGTACATACTTGGGCGGCTGGTGCCTCATTTGACTTTTGCTATGACCCCCTGAGGTCGCTGTGGCGTGGACACCTCCAGCTCCACCTGAGGGCCCCTGATGGCAACGAACCGGGGCTCAAGCCTAAACCTTTCCAGCAATGTAGCTGTAAGGAGAAAACACTAGAATAAAAGGCAGGAAATGTCAGTTCTGTCTCTGGACTTCACTTGTCATCGTAAGATATGTGTCTGGGCTATGGCCATATCTGTCTACTGCCGATGTGGCAGTAGAACATTGGTTCTCAAACTTTATTGCCTGTTTGTTTAAAATACAACATTCCAGATCGTGCACCCAGAGGTTCTGATGGCTGGATCTGAGCTGGAACCCGGAAATCTTCACTTCCTCTAAGACTCCCAGGCACTTCTGGTGGTCACTGCTCACACCAGCACACTCTGGAGAGCAAAAGTGATGTGATTAATAATTAAGCTGTGACCGCAGCTTAAGCAGGGGCTGACGTGAGCAAGCTGGGTGCAAGGTCACGCAGAGGTGGACCACACTCGGGGAAGTATGCTTTGGAGTGTCATTGGAGGAATGGTGTTGGCTGATCCGTCAGGATTCTGACTCATGCCCGTCATAAACATCAGAAGAGGGTTTATGGTCAGCTGTGGATTGAAACACAAAGACCAGACATCAGAGTACTGCCTTTCTTTCCCATGCACGGGAATTATTTTCCAGTACATGAGTTGGCTCAGATAGGCTCATTCTTTTAAGGGTCAAGGTCCATCACCATCCTTTTTTATTATCACCTTCTCTGTTTCCAAAAAGCACTTGAAGCAACAGCAAATTTCCGTCATCTTTTATCATTCTAGGATTCCATTCCTCCAGTCTCTCTTTTTGGCCACAGTCTCTAATATCCACTCTGCCCGTCTGCCTCCATGAGGGGAGATCCGATTCTTGCTCTCGCTGTGGCCACCCAGAAGAAAGAGTCCATGTCCCAGTCTCTCAACTGTGAACTGTGGCTATGCCCAAGCTCAGGACAATAAGATGAAGGTAGACTTGCCCTGCAAACCTTCCCGGAAAAGTAAGGTAACATCTTCCTTTCCTTTTCCTCCTTCTGGCTGGAGCATGAACCTTATAGCTGGTGCCCTGGCAGCTCTCTTGGACCATAAAGTAAACTTGGGAATGGAACTCAAGTGGGCTTAGAAGGAAAGGAGTTCCCTGAACCAAGAGGCATTCTTCTAGCCGTGGACATTATGTGTCCAGGCTTCTTGACTATGAGGAGATAATCTTCTATCTTCTTCATGCTGCTGTTAGTTGGAGTTCTTCTTTACTTGCATGCGTAGCTCATTCTAACAGATTTAGAATTTTGCCTTTTTCTTCCTGTCTCGATCAATGTTGGGGAGAAGGACAGAAAATCAGGGGTAGTGCTGAGGTAAAAAGGAAATGCAGAGGTAGTTAGGGGAAAAGATCTACCAGTGGCATTTCCTTAGAATTTCCTTGTATATCTCCTTCTGATTCGATTTGACATTAGACATCTTTTTTTTAAATTAATTAATTAATTTATTTATTTATTTTTGGCTGTGTTGGGTCTTCATTTCTGTGCGCAGGCTTTCTCTAGTTGCGGCGAGCGGGGGCCACTCTTCATCGCGGTGCGCGGGCCTCTCACTGTCGCGGCCTCTCTTGTTGCGGAGCACAGGCTCCAGACGCACAGGCTCAGTAGTTGTGGCTCACGGGCCTAGTTGCTCTGCGGCATGTGGGATCCTCCCAGACCAGGGCTCGAACCCGTGTCCCCTGCATTGGCAGGCAGATTCTCAACCACTGCGCCACCAGGGAAGCCCCAACATTAGACATCTTTTATGTAAGTGTGATAACTTGAGACGAAAGCACTTGACCGTCATAAAGCTTTTTCAAACATGTCTCATTGGTTTCCGTCAACGGCTTTGCGAGGTGGGCGCGGCTGTTACTCTTAACCCACGGATGGGTAAGGAAACCGGAGCCCAGCGAGCGGCCTGCTCTCATCGCACAGCTGCTGCACATTCTACATCACACCGTCCATGCTGGGGAGCACGAGAGACCTCACCACTGGAAAGAGACAGACCACCTCCGGCATGTGTTTCTAGCCCGTCCAGCGATGCGTGGCTGCGGCTGAGTCTGTGACAGGCGTGGCCTCTGCGGGCCACCCAGGCTTGTCGTCCCCACGAACAGCCCCGTCCCTGAAATCACCGATCTGACTTCCACCTCACCAGAGCCCCCTCCCAGTGGCCCACCCCACCTCTCAGCTTAGCGCCTTCCACCCTAACATCTCACTCAATAGTTCCTCAAAAGATTGAAGATAGAACAGCCCTGCGATCCAGCACCCATGTCTGGGTACACTCCCAAAGGGACCGAAAGCAGGGTCTCAAGGCGATATCTGTGCGCCATGTTCATTATTCGCAACAGCCAAGAGGCGGAAACAACCCGAGTGTCCATGGATGAGTGAATGGATAAGTGAAATGTGGTCCATCCATACAGAGGAGTATTTATTCAGCCTTTAAAAGGAAGGACATTCTGAAACCTGCTACGACGTGGATGAACCTTGAGGACGTTATGCTCGATGAAATAAGCCAGTCACAAAAGGACAAACGCTGTGTGATTCCCGTTACATGAGGCCCCTAGAGTCGTCAGATTCCTAGAGACAGAAAATAGATGGTGGAGGCCAGGGGCTGGGGGAGGGGGGTGCGGAGTTAGAGTTTAATGGGGACAGAGTCTCAGCTGAGGAAAATGACAGAGTCTGGAGGCGGCAGTGAGGGTCACACAACAATGTGCATGTGCTTAAAGCCACGGAACTGTGCGCTTGAAAGTGGCTAAGTTGGTAAATATTGTATTGTGCGTATTTTATCACCATTGAAAACAAAACCCTAAGCTCCTCTCTTCCCCAGACTTGCTTCTTGCCTACATTTCTGACCCGCTGGCTGGCACCACCGTGCTTCTGGCTGCTCAGGCCGGGGGTCCGTTATCCCAGACGCAGCCCTCACTCACCCACACCCAGCAGGTCCCCCGGTCCCCACGTGTGGCGCCCCCTACCTCGGTGCAGCCTTCATCTCCCTCACCCGGACCACACAGGGCCTCTCAGCTGGTCTCCGGGGCCCTGCCTGCTGCCTTGAGTCTGTCTGCCACGCGGTCGTCTGTGAAAACTTTCTGACGTTTACCGTATTCTCTCCTCCTGCAGCTCTGCCCACTCGCCACTGTTCCTCCCGGAGCGAACCGCACGGTGCCACCTCCATGCCCAGCGCCTGCTCTGCGTCTGCCTAGATGCCCTTTCTCTCCCGCACCAGCTCAGGTACCCAAAGCACCGCGGATCCACAAAGCATCTTCCCCAAGGCGAGCAAGCTGGTCCCGGCCCAGGCCCACAGCTTTCTCTGTCATGTTCCTACCACCTGGAAGGGACACAGTGGCCTCTGGCACCTGTTGGTTGAAGAAGTGAGGAAGGGAAGGAGGAGTTCTGGCAGCTGCTCTCCAGCCTTGCTATTCTCTTGCTTGGTAAGTTCCAGATCAATTCGGCAAATCTCAGGGCTGTAGGGGGAGGTGCAGGTGCTTCCTCAGAAGCATGGATCTTTCTCAGGTGACTTAAGAGAAATTCATTAGCTTCAGAGACCCAATGTGCTCTTAAAACTTAAAAGCAATCTTGATAATGAATGTTAAGAAAGCACATTAATTTATAAAGCCAAAGGTGGCAACCTGGACAGCAAGAATCTAACTTAAAGGGTCTCTGGGCAGTGCTCTTTTGAAAACCTTGAAAGTGGAGGATGTTACTGATGTGTCCACGTGCATTTAACAAGCACTTGTTGAGCCCTTCGTCAACGCCAGGGACTGAGGACGCAGAGGGCAGGCTTCTGACTTGTGGAGCTGATGGTGCCTCAGTGAAGGGCAGCGGCCTTCATTCCTTCTGCAAGAGTCTGCTGCGTGCCTCCGCGTCCCGAGCACCCTTGTAGGAAGCTGGGCACACACAGCGGAGGAGACAATGCCCTTACTCTCCTAGAGTTTGCATTCACGGAGGAAGGGGGACAATTACAACGAGGGTAGTTAAATCACGCAGGACAATTGCAGGTGGTGATCAGCGACGTGAAAGGAAAATAAAGCCAGGTGAGTGAGTGGGGGTGGGGGGAAGAGAAGCCTTTCGGAGGAAGGGACGTCTGAGCCAGAACAGAGGGCCCGGAAGAGCTGCGGCGGGGCAACCCTGAGGACGCTGCCTCAGCGCCACGCGAGGGGGTCGGGGCAGCAGCTGACGGGGGGCCGTGCTGGAGGAGGAGCCAGCCGTGCTGACTGGCTGGGATGTTTGGGGAAGGGAAGTGGAAGAATGGAGGATGCTTTCTGGGTCACAGCTGGGCAAAGAGGGACGCCGTTTATTTGGACGTGAAAACTGAGGGAAGGCAGAGATTTGGGGGAAATCAAGATTCCGTCTTGCACGTGCAAAGTGTCAGAGGCCTGCTGGACTCCGGATGCCCAGCCGCTAGTTGGATGGTGAAGGCAGGAGTTCCGGCAGAAGGAGGGGCCGGAGAAGACGGGGAAGGTGGCCTGACAGCCTCGGAAGAGGGCGTGTGGTTGTCAGCTGTGGGCCGGTGCCAAGGGGCAGAACAGAGGAGCCTGGTGGCCGGAAACATACAGAAGTGCTGTTTGGATTGGGTCAAAAATCACACACGAGGTTTTTAACAAGCGGAGGAAAGACAAGGCTTTCCAGGCAAAGGCAGACTGAGTACAAGCAGAGCCAGGAGGGCTGGAAAGCAGCCTCCGTGGTACAGAAACATCTGGAAGTTCAGCAGGACTGCAATGGGGGCAGGAGAGGGGGAGGCTGGAGAGACCAGGCCAGGCAGTGAGGGGTGACGCCGTGCACAAGCTTGGCCTTGACTCTGGGCAGTGGTGGCCGCCGAGGCTCCGTTTTTGATTCTTAACTGACCCAGGAAAATGGTGGATCTGTCACTTTCTTTTTTTTTTTATAAATTTATTTATTTATGGCTGCGTTGGGTCTTTGTTGCTGCGCGCAGGCTTTCTCTAGTTGCCGCGAGCAGGGGCTACTCTTTGTTGCGGTGCACGGGCTTCTCATTGCGGTGGCTTCTCTTGTTGCTGAACACGGGCTCTAGGCGTGTGGGCTTCAGTAGTTGTGGAATGTGGGCTCAGTAGTTGCGGCACATGGGCTTACCTGCTCCGCGGCATGTGGGATCTTCCTGGACCAGGGCTCGAACCCGTGTCCCCTGCATTGGCAGGCGGATTCTTAACCACTGTGCCACCAGTGAAGTCCTGGATCTGTCATTTTCTTATTCGAAGTCTCTGATTCTGTGTTTGATTCTTGAAGAACTCAGCAATGACGGCACACAGACACGCACACCCCAGAAGCTCCACACACGTGTAAATTCTGAGAGACGCTGAGAGGGCCGCATGCGTGAACACGCGCTCTTCCCATGGGGCACCTGTCTAGCGCCAGACTCTGGGCTGAGGCCCCAGGTTCAAGTCCCAGCTCCTCCCCACACCGAGCTCCCGGGTCTCCTCGGTAGACAGGGTGACGCTGGCCCACAACCCAGACCCAGGGTTGATCGTGAGACCAGACGCACCCCGAGCAGCGGCCCCCATGGAGCCTTGGAGCTGCCAGACCTGCCCTCACCCAGCTCCGCGCTCGGCCTCCCTCCCATCCCCCAACTGGTTCACTTCTTCCTCCTTGTTCCTCAGAGTTTGATCCTCCAGGTGGGCTTTCGTTTGGGCAGAACCAGAACAATGGACTGAAAGGTAAAAGCCCCTCCAGTGGGGGTGGCTTGCTTCTCGAGGCCCGGGTTTCCACGGACCCGCCTGCCCACCTCCCTGGCATCAGCTGCAGTCGGTGCGTGGCTCAGCCTGGAAGGAGGTGCTGCGTCCGCGACACTTTGTAAGGATCGGGGCCTTGCCGCCAGGCTCGTTGTTCATGGCGTGTCAGGGTATATGCCAATTCAACTCGCGCCAAGAATTTTAACGAGAAGCAGGTGGAAAACTTCAGAGACCTCAGGGGCGAAAACCAGAAGAATGTGCTCCTCCAAGGCAGGCTCTGAAAAGTCCAACTTGACCTGCCCAGGTTTCCCCCCTCCCAGGGAGCCGATTAACCGCGGGCAGGGGTACGGGAAACAGAAGAAGCCCGCAGCCTCTCTCCGCTGCTTCCCCTCCTGCAACTCAAGCCAGAGAGCGATGGACCTCTGCTCACGGCTTTGCACCATCTGGGGCCAGCCGGGGACCCCAGGACCCCACACGTGGGTTCTTCTTCAGCCCCGCACCCATGCTGAGCGCCACCCGGAATCAAGGCAGGAGCCGAGGGGCAGATCAAGGGAATAAAGCGCAGGTCTCAAGGTTCCGATGCCTCGGAGGGGACGGCTCTTCAGCTCCGACAGCCACTGCAGCCGCAGTGGACTCCGAAGGGTTTTTACAGCTCCCCACTTAGGCTCACAGGTTCACTCGAGCCTGTCTGTTTGTGTGACCGAGCGCACGGCGTCCGGGAGATGGGGAAGGAGGGCAGAGGGTTAGTGCCCGGGGCTGCTGCAGCACGGTACCCCCTGGGGAGGCGGCCCCTGAGTGACAGGAGCCTGTGGGCCCGGCTGCAGCGCTGCCCGGGGCCCCTCGGGCACCGAGCCGAAGCCTGGCCTTGCCTGGCTGACCCGCTTGGAGCGCTTCCCCCAACGCAGCCAGCTGCCTCTGCATCCTCAGCCGCCCTCAGCCGGAGGGACAGGCCCAGGCAGGCGGCAGGCAGTGAGGAGGGAGGCCTGGCTTCTGGCCCTGTGTATCCTCATCGCAGGCCATTCCTCCCTCCGGCCCACAACCCAGGCTTCTGGGGCCGCCATGAAGCAGGACAGCTCCTTGGAGGACACGAAATCCAGTCCGGGATCTACAGGGTAATGAACGTGGTGAGAGCCCAGGGCTTGAAGAAGTGGCCAGCAGCGAGGCTGGCGGTGGCCCCCAGGGAGCTCTGGCTCCAACAGTGCTCCAAGCGCTGCCTCTTTCTCGACAGGCTGGCACGCTCGGGGGGCACCAGGACCCGGGCACTCTGAGAGCACATCTTCCAGTGCCTGCCGCGCTACACCCAGGGCTGGGGCTGCCAGCTCTGCATCAGTCCGGGGCGGCCACCACGAATACCAGACACAGGCGGCTTAAACCGCAGACGCTTCTCTCCCACATCCTGGAGTCTGGAAGTCCCAGACCCAGGTGCCGGCGGGCTGGTTCCCCTGGGGCCCCTCTTCTTGGTGCGTGGACACCGTCCTCCCCTCGTGTCCTCACCTGGTCATTTCTCTATGTGTCTGTGTCCCGATCGCCTCTTGGTATGAGGACACTAGTCCGACTGAATCAGGGCCCGCCCACGCGGCCTGATTCACCTTCATCACCTCTTTAAAGACCCATCTCCAACACAGTCCCATTCTGAGGCTCTAGGGGTTAGGACTCCAACCTGTGAATTTGGGGTGGGGTGGGGGACACAGTTCAGCCCAGAACACGCGTGATATCATTTTAATCTGCCTGGGAACCCCGAGAAGCCTCGGAGTTTGATTCTCCTGTGCCCAAATTCCCATGGCCACAGGTGGCCAGCCCGGGATTCCCAAAGACACCTCTTCCCTCCAAGTCCAGGGCGCCCAAAGGCCACATCCTGGCAGAAACCCCAAACCTGCTCAGTGAAATGCTCTCGGGCTCCCTGTGTCCGGCGCCTTGAAAGGTGCTCCGGAGAATACAAAGGAAGCTGGGGACTCCCCTCTCCCCTGGAAACAGCACAGTGTCAGGGTGCCGACCTGACAGGTGAGGCACCGTGCTTGCCCGTCTCCTGAAGCACAAGCCTCTTCTTCAGGGAAACAACTCAACTGCTTGGCTCAGAAGGCCTCAAAGACCCCCAGTCCACCACTGGCCATAGCTGGTGGGCCAAGGCTGGGAGTCCAGTTCCAGCTGGCCCGTCGTAGTACCTCATCCCCGGGAACAAGTCACTGGTCCAGGGTCGGCCGGACACAGCTGGACAAGTCAGAGTGCCCTCCTCCCCGACCCTGAGTGCCAGAACTCAGAGAGCCAGTCCTGACCCTTCCGTCATGTGCCAGAACTCAGAGAGCCAGTCCTGACCCCTCCGTCATGTGCCAGAACTCAGAGAGCCAGTCCTGACCCCTCTGTCATGGCAAAGCAGGGAGACGTGAGCGGCAGGGGCAGCTAGTGGTTATGCTTCCTCCCTTGTAGAAAAGGCAGCTGAGAGAACCGGCCGAGATGGGGAGACACACAGATGCAGGCAAAGACACAGATGGGGGAGAGCTCTCGCAGTGCTGGGACTTCAGTCCTGCTGCCCCTGAGGGCAGCTGTACCCCTGCCTTTCCTGGAACTACATCACTGTTCCAAGAGATTTCCCCTTCTACCAACTTTATTTGAGTTGAATGTCTTTAATGTACACCCAGAGGAGCGCTCGCTAACATGGGTTTTCTCCCAGGTACAACCACAGGTAAAATTACTGTGGTATGACTTTTCATAATGCTGTGACAACTCACTGTGTCCTTCAGGGTCTCTTGTGTTCCTTGAAGCCCTCCTGGGGACGTGAGCTGCAAGGGCCACCCCTGCACGGCCCTCTGCCCCCAGACCCGCCACCAACTCAGCAAAGGTGCAGAGGAGTAGAGATCTACAACATCTCCGAGAACCCTGACAACCATGATGTCCTCCAGCCGGAGAGGAGTTGTTCTGGCAGGTGTAGGACCTGGGAACACAGCCCATACACAGGGGTGTCTGTTCCAGGCTGTCCGCTATGGGCTGGGTCATGGGCAGTCATGGTTGCAGACTCTGGGCTCCCAGCACCAGGTTCTTCTCACCCAAGCATGGTCTTTGCTTCTGTTATGGGTTGAATTCTGTCCCCATCCCCCAACATTCATATGGTGAAGTCCAAACTCCCAGAACCTCAGAATGTGGCCTTTTGGAAACACCGTCATTAAGATGTCTTTATGGGACTTCCCTGGTGGTCCAGTGGTTAAGAATCCGTCTTGCAATGCAGGGGACGTCAGTTCGATCCCTAGTCGGGGAACTAAGATCCCACATGCGGCCGGGGCAACTAAGCCCAGGTGCCACAACTAATAAGCCTGCGTGCCACAACTAGAGAGAAGCCTACGCACTGCAAGGAAGAGCCCATGCACCGCAACGAGAGATCCCGTGTGCCACAACTAAGACCCGATGCAGCCAAGAAATAAATAAATAATTTTTTTTAAAAAAAGATGTAATTTGGGGCTTCCCTGGTGGCGCAGTGGTTGAGAGTCTGCCTGCCAGTGCAGGGGACACGGGTTCGAGCCCTGGTCTGGGAGGATCCCACATGCCGCGGAGCAGCTGGGCCCGTGAGCCACAACTACTGAGCCTGCGCGTCTGGAGCTTGTGCTCCACAACAAGAGAGGCCGCGATGGTGAGAGGCCCGCGCACCGCGATGAAGAGTGGCCCCCGCTTGCCGCAGCTGGAGAAAGCCCTCGCACAGAAACAAAGACCCAACGCAGCCATAAATAAATAAATAAATAAAAATTGTATAACTTAAAAAAAAAAAAAAAGATGTAATTAGTCAAGATGAGGTCATACTGGAGGAGGGTGGCTCCTAATCCAATATGACTGTCGCCTGTAGAGAGACTGTCCTGTGAAGAGAGAGGTCCACACAGAGGCCCCGAGCTGGCCCGAGGCCACCAGGGGTCAGGAGAGAGACCTGGAGGAGATTCTCCCACTCGACCTCAGAAGGAGCCAGCTTTGCTGACACCTCCAACTCAGACGTCTGCCACCAGAGCTGGGAGACAATGGTACATGGTGTTTAAGCCACGCTGTCTGTGGTACTTCGTTAAGGCAGCCCTAGCAACTCATGCAGCTCCCAGGTCGAGTTTCCCAGGTCTGGGGTCAGGGGTTTCATTTGTGATTTGATCGAAGAGGCTGGAAAAATCTCTCTGCCACCACCAGCCACTGGGCTCCAGTTTTTTTTTTGTTTTTTGTTTTTTTTTAAAATAATTTGTTATGTCGTTTTTTATAATTTTTTAAATTTATTTTATTTATTTATGGCTGTGTTGGGTCTTCGTTTCTGTGCGAGGGCTTTCTCTAGCTGCGGCAAGCGGGGGCCACTCTTCATCGCGGTGTGTGGGCCTCTCACTATCGCGGCCTCTCTTGTTGCGGAGCACAGGCTCCAGACGCGCAGGCTCAGTAGTTGTGGCTCACAGGCCCAGCTGCTCCGCGGCATGTGGGATCTTCCCAGACCAGGGCTCGAACCCGCGTCCCCTGCATTGGCAGGCAGATTCTCAACCACTGCACCACCAGGGAAGCCCTGGGCTCCAGTTTTGAAGCATGAGCAGGTGGGGCAAGAAAGCATCATGAGAATCTATACAGGCGGGATGTCACAAGGTGAAGACCAAGGTGCTCTGGACATCTTGGGGGAACAGGCAGCAAGAGAAGTGATGATGAAAAGTATGGGAAGAAGGGAGAGTGAGGGATCCCAGAGAGCGGAGGCGTGGCCAGTGCTGCAGCCGGTCTCAGGCCCCTGCCTCCCGGGGCCTCGAGGCGGGGAGCCACGGTGAATGCTCTCCTGGGAGCGGCTCAAGGAAGCTCGGACGCCAATCTTGTACTCAAACCGGCAGCCAAGCCGGGCGGGTGACCCCTTGGCTCCAAGGAGGCCCTCCCCCTGCCACACCCGCTCTGGTTCCGGGTTCTGTGTTCACGCGGAATCAGAACCCCAGGGCAGGGCGGGGAGAAGGCAGAGCTGACGTCTCTTTGCCCAGGGTCAGCCAAGTCTCATGACAAAAGGTGGTGTGACTTGGTAAGCCTTCCAGAGTGGCACAACCTCCCCCTTTGCGCTGGGTGACAGCCAAGTTTCCAAAAACCTTGTTTCCACGCTTGGCTCGGCGGAGTAGAGGAACGCTACACGACTGAAAGGATATCGGGATAAGCCGATCGCTCCCGGCACCCGGGTCACTGCTGGAAACCAGGGCTCACAAAAGGGAACAAGGGAAAACGGGCACCGGGCACATCCAAATACTCTGCAGGTCTCCAGCGTCGTGAGGACAAACGCCCACAGCTCAGAAGGCGTCACACGCCCAGCTGTTTCAAGAGTCCCGAGGCCAAGGAGCGTTTGCAGGGAACGAACGAGTCACTGCATTAGCTCTGCCAACAGCGTTCGGGAGGCAAGCTGGCTGGGGCTCAGGGATCCCAGGAGGTCCGCTGGGCTGGTGCTCGTGTTCCGTGGGCTCCACCAGGAGACACCGAGAGACGAGCCAGTTCCCTCCAACGACACGCTGTTAAGACGGGGGAGGAAAAGAGGGTTTTGCAACTCTCTCTTAAAAATGTGCACTTTCACATAAATGCACTCTTTCAACACCAAGCCCGAAGGGGAAGTGGGCCCCCTGCTTCTGACCCCAACCTTTACCCTGATTGCAGTTCATCAATTTGCTGTGGCCGCAGAGAAGTTGCCTACAGTATTAGCAACGCGCGGGCGCTGACAAAGCTGTCACGGCAAACCCTGAAGCAGGAACGGAATTAATTAATTGTTCTTCATTAATAATATCCTAATTTGCATGATTAATATGTCATCTTCGATAAACACGGGCAGCTACGAATAAAATCACTGAACAAAAATGCCACCTGCTGAGCAAAAAGAACAAGACAAATAAATGACTCGACACGGCTAAACGAGCTGGAGGCGCTGCATCTCCTCCAAACAATGTTCGAAACGCGCAGAATATCGCTGCTATTGGGACAACGGGATGAGGAACACGCAGACAGGCGTTCCAGACGGTTCTGTGGGAGGACGGGCCTCTGGCGGGCCACCAGGGGACGATCTCAGACGTTCCGGGCAAGGCCACGCCTGCCTGTTCCGGCCTCCAGCCTCACCTTGCCCTGCCCCACAGCAGCCCTAGCCCACGGTGCGGAACATTCCAGGCCAAGCGGCACCACCTCAGCCAGATCCAAGTCTTCCTCGGGCCGTCGGCCTCAGCAATTTCCGGCCAGAACTGGGGGCGGGGCTGTTGGTAAGGGCACGAGTGGCCGCAGGGAGCAGAGGGAAAAAGAGAGCCAAAGCGGACCTGAAAGGGCCTCACGTGGCTGGCCAGACCCTTCGTGGACACTGGCCCAAAGCTGGACGCAGCGCCAGGAGCCCGGGTCCTGCGTGCAGACGGCGGGCCAGAGCCGGGGAGCGGAGCAGCCACGGCGGAGGGAGGCCCGTCCAGCGGAACTTCCGCAAATGATGGGAACGTTCTAGATCTACAACGTCCAGTCTGGCAGCCACCGGCCACATGTGGATCGAGCACCTGAAGCGTGGCCCGGGCGATTCAGGAGCTGCATTGCCCGTTTCGTTGTATTTAATTAACGTGTGACTGTGGCCACTACACCCGACAGGGCTGGGAAAGACACTCCTGCGCTAGGAACGGACGCAGCGTGGGTGCCTCAGCCCATCCTGGCTGTGTGACCTGGAGCGACCATTTCGCCTCTGGGTTTCACTGTCAGAGGCACGAGGGGTCGGAGCAGCTGATCCCTGGGGTCTGCATTCTGCGTCCTGGCTTAATGTCCACACTGCCGGCTCGGCTCCTATTTACCATCACCCCCGAACCGTCGCTGGCTCCCCGCTGCCTACCAGCAACTGCCTCCCGACCCGACTCCAGGGCCTCGCAAACCGCCCCTGATTTTCCAGCCGCATCCCCTGCAGCCGCCACGTGACACGGGTCCTCATCTCACACCACGTCCCCGAGGCGCCTCGTCTCCCCGCCCAGTCCTGGCTGGAGACCCACTCGAGTGGTGACCGCACTCAGCCTCGGCGGGGTGGCTTGCAGCGCCGCTCTGGCTTATTTACCCCTCGTTTCTGTTTACCTGCAATAATGTTGCACCCTCATGGCAAGAGCAAGGCAGCACGCTCCCAGGCAGCTGGGCAGGGGAGGCCGAGGTCTGGGAAGGCGGGCAGAGGCGGGCAGCCCTCCGGCTCTTAGCTCCCCCTCCTGACCTGAGGACGGCAGCTATCGCCCGGGGGCCAGTGGGAGCCCAGACCAAGCCGGCCCCGAGCTCCCTGCCCTGGCTGCGCCCGGCAGATCCTCAGCCCTGTGGGCTCCCCTTCCACCCCAAGGCTGCTGATGAAAAACTGTCGCCGACTATGGGGTTTAATCCAGAAGAAGTAATATCTCAAATGGTTTTATCTCCGCCTCATTTATTAAACTGAATCTGAGCTTATGGTAGAATAAGATGGTAAGAATGTTTTCCATGCTATCTCATTTCTATCTGGAATTCTCTCTGCCTAACTGCTTTTCATTAGTTTTCTCATCTTCTCCATCTAGGAGGAGGAGGGGGAGGAAGCGGGGGAGGAGGAAAGGGAGGAGCAGGGTGGAACAAGGTGCTCTGGAGTCCCTTGCAGTCCCTCTGACACGAAGGCAACAAAACTGGCTGCAGTGGGACAAGCGTGATCCCCGACCCCTCCCCCAGCCCCCAGGCTCCAAACCCTGGTGGACCTCTCGCAGCCTGTGTGAACAACGCGGCCACGGGGAGGGCTCAGAAACAGCTGGACAGGAGTCTGGCACTCCACAGCATTAGCACAAAACCCAGGGTGGTCACACGTCACTTGGAGTTCCTTTCCTTTATTTCCGCAGCGCCATCTAAACAGGAAGCTTCCGTTAATTAATTGAGATATACCCAGAGGGGCTACACGTATCGCCATTCGTGTTGCTTCTTCACCTTCAGGGTGTCTTCTCCTTTCCCTCCGAGTTCAGTGACCCCTGCACTTGTGATCTGGGGTGAACAACCCGGTAGAAACTGTGTTGAGTGGCGCCCTTTACAGGCACCACATACAAACCAGAGAGACGGTGGTGTCCAGACGGCCCAACCTCTGCCTGAAGTTGCACTCAAAGACCCGAAGTCCAGAAAGCAAGCACAGGACACACAGTAACAGGGATCCTAATCTGCTCTTTACGCCTGTCAGAGCTCGGATCCGACCCAGGGCAGCACCTCTGCAGCACCCGCGCCTTGCCCTTCCTGTTCGACCACGCCCACCGCTGCCCCCTGGAGCTGGTCACGGCGCGAGCCCACATCTCCCAGCCCTGGTCCCTTCTCTTCATGCCCTCTGCCGCTTCCACTTTCCCAGCACCAGCCACATGTATGAGTTTCAATTTTCTCATAGACACGTTGTAAAAAGCATCAAAGGTGGGTGAAATCCATTTTAGTATTATGTGTTATTTAACCCGATATATCCAAAATAGTATCATCTCAACATACAATAAAAAATGATGTTTGGATTATTTATAGGGTATTTTACATTTTTTCTTCATACTAAGCTTTTGAAATCCAGGGTGGGGACTTCCCTGGTGGCGCAGTGGTTAAGAATCCGCCTGCCAAGGCAGGGGACATGGGTTCGATCCCTGGTCCAGGAAGATCCCACATGCCATGGAGCAATTAAGCCGGTGAGCCACAACTACTGAGCCCGCGTGCCACAACTACTTAAGCCCACATGCCTAGAGCCCGTGCTCCGCAACAAGAGAAGCCACCGCAATGAGAGGCCCGATCACTGCAACGAAGAGTAGCCCCCGCTCGCTGCAACTACAGAAAGCCTGCGCACAGCAACGAAGACCCAACGCAGCCAAAAATAAATAAATAAATAAATTAATTAATTAATTTAAATAAAAAGAAAAGAAAGAAATCCAGGGTGTATTTTACTCTCTCTGACTGTCACAGTTTGGACTGGCCAAATTTCAAGTGCCCCAAAGACTCATGGTTCTCGTGGCTGCCATATTGGACACACATCTCTAGTCTATTTGACTGGTTGTTAGAGACTGAATGTGTCTCCCCAAATTCATGTGTTGAAGCCCTGACCCTAATGTGAGGGTATTTGGAGATGGGACCTTTCAGAGGTGATTAGCATTAGGTGAGGTCATGAGGGTGGGGCCCCATGATGGGACTAGTACCCTTATAAGAAGAGACACCAAAGACCCTCGTGATTTCTCTCTGCCTCTGGCTCTCTCCCTCTCTACCATGTGAGGACACCATGAGAAGGTGGCCATCTGCAAGCCAGGAAGAAAGTTCTCGCCAGAACCCAAGCTTGTTGGTACTCTGATCTCAGGCTTCCAGCCTCCAGAACCACCAGAAACAAATGTCCATTCCATAAGCCACCCAGTCTGTGGTCTGTTAGGGCACCGAGCCAGCTGAGATACAGGTGCTACAGGACAAAACCTCCCAAATGGTCAGCAAAGTAGGGCTCCCCCTAGAGGGCTGGGGCAGCAAACAGCAGGAGCAAAGGGAGCTGGGCTGAGGCCCCTGAAGAGCCATGACCTGCGCGTCACGATCTGTGCTCCGCCGGGCTCCTCAGGAAGCCACCGCGCAAAGAATACATCTCCAGCTTCTCAGTTCAGGAGGCTCACTGTTCAGCAGGGCAGACAGGAGAATGACTGTCCTTTACATCTTGTTTTACTATTTCACCCACTACATGTCTGGGTAAAAAGCAACAAGAGATCCACGAAGAAGTACATGAGTAACTGAGGGATGGAAACGGGAACTGAGGAATCCAGATGGAACTGGGGTTACTTGGGACCAGGCGGAAGAAACCCACTGCTTCTACTATGCGCTACTGACAATCTAGATGATTAGATGGTTTTGCTGTTGAAAGGTCATCTACCAACACAAACTGCGTCCAAAGGGAAGGTCATCCTGGTGTCTGATGCTGCATCTAATGGGACTTCACCTTTACCTGTTGTTTCAAGTTGTCCCAGGGCCACATATTAATTTGTTCCACATGTTTTCACATGCTACCTTTTCCTATTGATAAAGCATAAAAGAAATAAAGGAAAAAAATAAAGATGCAAGGCCTTGGAAACTCATAAAAAATCAATTGCTCAGTTCTGACCTAAGTGACAGAAAAGTCCCAAACTTCCTCAAGGTCAGGATTTTGAGTGACAAAGGAAACCTGAAGAATTAAAAAAAAAAAAAAAGTCTGCCTCAAATTATCATCATGAGCCGTCACACCAGTGGCTCCTACTGACCGGGTTAAGCCACATCAAGGGACTCCCATGCTTCAGAGTCATAAAAATATAAGAAAATGATTAACCAAAATAATTAGAAATGCCTGACAAGGTCAAGGTACCGGGAAAAGTCCTTAGGTAAAAAGATAGGAGCCTGGGATTCATCTGAGCACAATCTGAAGTATCTATCGTACAGTCGGCATGGGAGTTGGAGGTCGTGAACCTGCACCCTGACGGTGTCAAGGAAGTAAAGTGTGCAGCCAGCCTCACCCTTAAAACCCTGGCCAGACTTAAACCGTCTCCGAGTCCTTGGAGGAAGCAGGCATAAGCCGCTTTGAGCAGAGTAGACAAGAGTAAGTTTAGAGGGGAAAAAATATTAGAAATTGTGTGAAAGGTCTCCTGGAGAATTAACCAACGGTGCAGCGAGGGCTAGCACCACTGATCTGAGAGCCGGTCGGGAGCAGCTGCAGAGAGGCTAAACCACAGGAAAAGAACCTGGCCGCAGGGCCAGGGCAAGCCTGGGGGAGGAAGCCCGGCTCGCCAGCGGCTGCACGGTCACCGAACAGTCCAGCTGTGCAAGAGAAGCTCCACCGCCTGCCCCCACATGTCCCAGCAGCGATCCAGCCAGACGGCACAGACGGCTCGGCGGGGTCCAGCTCCGTGACCCGACACTGGGCTCGAAACCCTGGGACCGGCCCACCTACATGCAGGCCGGCACAGCAAACAGGTCCTGCGTGCCCTTCGTCCCCTCCTTCTGAAGCCTCCCTCTTAAAGTGTCCTTTCTCTGCCTGAGGACTCACGGCCATCGGGGGCTTCCGGGGCTTTCTCTAGGCCTTTTCTCCCATCCCCACCCACCCCCTGCCCAACTGATCACACTGGCTTGTCCCTAAAGACCTCCTTGGGAGCCATCCTTCATGGTAGGCAACTGTTCTGCTTTTTAATGGGGATCTTTCAGAGACACTGTGCTTTATTCCAGAGGACGGTCCCTAATGCTGTGAATTTCAGACATGTAACAGGTCCAGTGAGAGAAACTCTTTTAGAAAAAGTAGATTCCTTGGGTTCTTTCAAGCCACAGTATAAGACTGGCCCTGCCTAGAGTATAGTTGAGTAAAGAATTTGGATAATTCATGAGAAATGTTCACAGCAATTTCATGGAATATTTCATCTTAAACTTCTGTTTATATCATAATTATTTTTTCTGATTACAAAATTAATGCAATAGCATTTGTTCAAAAAGTTTTTTGTGAAGTGTTCTTTTTTTTTTTTTTGGCTGTGTTGGGTCTTCGTTGCTGCGCGTGGGCTTTCTCTAGTTGCGGCGAGCAGGGGCTACTCTTCATTGCGGTGTGTGGGCTTCTCATTGCGGTGGCTTCTCTTGTTGCGGAGCACGGGCTCTAGGTGCGTGGGCTTCAGTAGTTGTGGCATGCGGGCTCAGTAGTTGAGGCTTGCGGGCTCTAGAGCGCAGGCTCAGTAGTTGTGGCGCACGGGTTTAGTTGCTCCGTGGCATGAGGGATTTTCCCTGACCAGGGCTCGAACCCGTGCCCCCTGCCTTGGCAGGCGGGTTCTTATCCACTGCGCCACCAGGGAAGTCCCGTGAAGTGTTCTTTAAATTCACATCCAAGAAATACAGCCTAAGTTTACATTAATATTCTTCTAGATCTTCCTCTGCATGTGTGTGCATACACATATATGTACAAACACATTTCTAGATAGAGAGAGGTATATACAGCTATGTATATGTATAATTACAAGAAGGAAAATATCCCAAGGTCCAGTTTTTCAGGTCACTATTTGATCTTCCTTTCCTGTGTCAACGCAAGCGCAGTTTCACTCCTGTGCTGGAGACAGAGGGACGGGTGGGGACAGATGGAGTCAGATGTCCTGCTATTGCCCGAGGGGTCACGGGGCTACGGCAGGGGCGCGCTCCCCCTGCCCCCCAGCAGAGAGGCCCCTCACGTGGTGATGCATACGGACCTGGGTCTCAGGAGAACGATAATAATCTTTTCTCAGTGACATATGGCATCTGTTCCCAGGCCACTAAACTTATTAAAGGGCCAGGAGCTGAGAGCTCTGCGCCATGGAGCCCATCTGAACTGCGAGGCTGGGCAGTGGGACCTGCAGCTCCCCCATCCATCCGTGACTCTGTTTGGGTTCCTTGTGCCAAAAGCAACTCCCCAAGTTCTACTGGAGACTCACTGACACAGGACTTTTCCTGGCACTAGGGACCCTTCCCCAGTGTAAAGAAAGCGTCACTGAAGCATGTTCAGGATGAATGGAACCACCCAGTGGTCCAAGCCCCTAGCTCATCCCCAGGGCCCCCAGATTCTCCCCCATGTCCTTCCCGGCTCAAACCCCTGCCATTCGGGTGTGCGTCGGGGGCAAGCCTTGCGCAGGAGAAGTAATGAATTGTCCCTGCCGCACAAAAGGAGGCCCAGGCCAAGCCGGGAGTCACTATGGAACGTGGCTCCTGCCGTAAGGGTGGCAATGGGGGAGGAGGGGTGGCCCGCTGCATGATGCTGAGGGCTGCCATCTGCTCTGTTCTGATTTAGGACGTGGCCAGCATGGCCACCAGCGGGGCCGAGAGTGGTCCCCCCAAACTCCTAGGGCATCCGGAATGGCTTGTGGCCGCATCACTCCCGTCTCCGACTCCGTCATCACAGGTCCTTCGTCTGTGCTTCTGTGTCTTCATGTGGCCGCCTCCTCTCTCCACGGGGAAAACAAGTTCATGCCCATCCGGAACTCTGGTGCATCCGAGGCCCAGCTTGGCCCCCGCAGAGCACCGTGGCACGGCAGGTGCAGATCAGGGTCTGGGAGGAAGCTGGGCTGGCCGGGCCCAGGGCCCCTGACCTGGACCACACCCCCGGGAGCTGTCGTGTGAGACGGAAGGACCCCGGGCCTTCTTCACCAGCAGCTTCACTTCCCAACCACCACACGCACTTAGGACACACATCATCTGTCCCTCCCGCCATTTTCTGCTCCATCCTAAACCTCAAAGGCACGAGTCTGCAGAAGATAAATCATAAGGACGTGGCCTCTCGACCAGAACCCAAATCGAAATTATCATCATCTTTTTCCAAGGATGACTGATTGTCACCCAGCCGTCGGGAGGTTTGACTGTAAAACGTTAGGAGTCTGCGTGACAAAGACTAACTTCGGCAGGCCTTCTTTCGCTGGGCAGGATGGGAGGAAGCAGCGCTATCCCCTCTCTCTTCCTGGTCAGAAGCCCATGGGCCTCACCAGACAGGGACCCCGCAGTTCTTCCACTCTGGGTCCACGAGGAGAGCTCTGTCCCCCCTCAGGCTGCGCGCCTCCTGAGAATCTCTGCCGGGTGGAACTCGCGCTCTGGGCACCGGGTCCTGGTGAAACTCCAGGTTTCCCGCGGGCTTGCGAGCATCTCGCTCAGATCGAGGGCTTGCCTTGGACCCACCAGGAGCAAAGCTCCTCGCTCAGCACAGCAGAGGCCAGAGTGCCAAGGCGAGGGCCTCACACACCAGCTGAAAAGGCCCGAAAGCAGTGAAGGTCCCTGAATTGTGAGCTGCCGTCGGGTGGGGATCCCGGGCACCGAGCACTGCTGCGCTCAGAGAGCGTCTCCGCCTGACAGTCCTCTGCTGAAGTGCGCTGAGGACAGAGCACGCAGGACCGTGCACGACGGCCCGAACGGGACGTGTGATGTGAGCTCTTCCTGAGAGGCCAGTGGGAGCCGGTCATATTCTGCTCAGTCATGCAACATTCTAAACATTCTAAACATTCCGTGGCCACATGGAAGCCCTCTACTTCCCGGACCCAACAGGCAGGAGACGGGCTGCAGAGCTGCCCGGCTGTGAACACATGTCATCCTCCAAGAAAAGGGAGGACGACTCTTGGGGCAGCTCAGAGGCCAGCGGGATGGGGCTGCCACCGGGGCCCCCAGGGCCGCCGTTCTCAGGCCCCGAGACCCGAGGGAACAGGCCCTGTGGGGTTTCGGGCTTGTTTGGGACCCGTGACCACTTTAGTCCTCCCAGCTTGTCCCTTTAGGGATGGAACTGTCTCTCCTCTGCCTGTCCCATCAGTGTACTTTGGAAGCAGAGAACTTGTTTTCCCCGTGGAGAGAGGAGGCGGCCACATGAAGACACAGAAGCACAGACGAAGGACCTGTGATGACGGAGTCGGAGACGGGAGTGATGCGGCCACAAGCCAAGGGATGCCAAGGACTTCGGGCAGTGCTCGAAGCTGAGAGGGGCCGTCCCTGCGAGGCCCTGATTTTAGACTTCTGGTACCCTGAGCTGTGTGAGAAAGTCTCTGCTGTCTGACAGCACACAGGTTGTGGCGATCTGTTACAACAGCCCTTGGAAACTAACACAAGCTCGCCTACAGTGTTTTAGTTCCATACATCCACGTTCAGGGCGTACTTCTCAGCATTACATGGGGTTACTCTTCCCTCCACAAACATGTGGGAACACTGAAGTGTGCACACTCGTGTCACTTCCATAAAATACAGATACCTCGTTCTCGAATTGACCCTGCACCTAAGCACCAGCATTTTCAGCTTCTCCCGGACCGTCAGAGCACGTTCCTCCTATTGTGGACGTTCGTTCGTTTTTTGACACCAGGTGTTTGGGAAATCCCTGACTTGGGAGACCATCCCCGAGTGCAGCTGTGGAAGACGTGGGCGCCCCCACCGCATCCCGCGGCTCAATTCTGTTAGACCCCGGGCCTCAGCCCGCACCCCGGCCAGCCCACACACCCAAATTAGGACCAAACGTGGCCCTAGGGAGCAGGTGCCTCAGAACGGAAGGGTGAAGGCGTCTTGGAAACCTCTCCAGACCTTGAAGAGATGCCAAAGATGGTTTAAAAACAAAAGTTGTTTCTCTCTGAAAATATGAAGGTTGAAAGAAGATGCAAAGCTTATGAAATTACAAAATATAGGCAGAGTGTAGACGTAAGCGGCTCCTTTCCACGGACAGAGTACGTCCTCCAGGAGCAGAGCCCTGGAGCGTAACAAGGGCAAGGAGGGTCGCCTGCACTCACAGGTGTTGCACGGAGCCGCGTCTGCCGGTCACACCCGGTCCTCCCACGTTCACACCACAGAAGCAGCCAAGCTCTCCTAAAGTCTCGCTCAGAACCGTGATCAGCAAAACTCGCAGAATGTAACGGAATGAGCTCCAAATCTGAGGCCAGAAAATCTCGATTCCAGCCCTGCTGTGTGACCTTGGGCAAATCACTCAACCTTTCTGAACTTGTGTCCTCAGCTATATCTGCCTGTTTCCGAAGGTCAGTGTGAGGTTTACCGAGGAAGCTTGCTGAAAGGGCTGAGCCCCGTGCTTGGTGCACTTGAGTTATTCACGAAATGCACTGGCCCTGCCTGACCTAACTCAAGACACTTGGCTGCAAAGGGCTGAGGACTGTCCAGCAGGGAAGCAGCAGGTCACAGAGAGGCTGGGATGATGGAGAAGCAGCCTCCAACACAGTGGTGGTGCTAGATGCAGCGGGAGGGGGGCTGCCTGCTGCCCTGGATGGAACCAGTTCGCCTCAGGGTCATAAGAAAGTCAGGGTGCCGTGGAGATGCTCGAAATCACCCATTTCTAGTCACTCTATGCTCAGGTGAAATTCCTAACCCAGAGAATCTCGGTCCAGGGGCAGGTACACTCACACACATGTGCACGCACACATACGTATACATGTGTCCCACATGCGTGTATACACACGTGCACTCATGCCCTCGTACACGTGTGTGTGCAATGCACACTTGTGTGTACACATAAATATACATCTACGTGCACATACATACACATCTGTGAATATCTATACATATACACACATTCACACATAGGTGCACATGTGTACACTTGCAGGCACATGCTGTACATACACGTGCAACCTACATATGTACGTGTGGGCACACATACACATGCATGCACAGATGTGTGCACCTACACAAACACGTGCAGACACCCAACACGTGTACACTGCAATACATACATGCAAACACACACACCTATGTGGACACACATGCACACACATACATACTTACATGTGTGCACACACACACATGCACACGTGCACACACACACACAGCCCTGAGGACACGCTGCGGATGCAGGAGATTGCCATTTGTTGAGAGAAGTGGTTAATTTAGGGAGTAGCATAGGGCATATAAACGAGGCAGAGAAAGGGAATCAAGGACCCGCAGCCCCACCCACCGTGTGACCAGAAGGGCTGTGGTCAGCCAGGAAAATGTAGTTCAAGATCCGTATCAAAGAACTGATAATGACCGGGGTAGGGTGTTCTCCTACCGCCAGATTCACGCAGCCGTGATCCCAGCGCCCCCAGGTCCTCACGCAGGACCATCCCGGCCACCTTGGCGCCCGCGCCCGCTCTTCTCTTCGGGCCTCCGGGAACCTCCGGGCCCAGCCCCTTCCCCCTGCTCTACACACGCAGTCACAGACTCCGGCTACTACAGGGCAACGAGGACGTGAGCTCCCTGCGTTTCCCCCACGGCACTGGCACGGCGCAAACCACGCTTAACCAAGCAGCCGAGAAGAGTAAGAAGTCGTGCACAGGTTTCTGCTCCAAGTCCTTCCGTATTAGAGTAAGATCTTCTCATGGTGCCACTTGAAGTGCTGCTTTAAAAAATGGTCCTTTTGAAACAAAATATTGCATTAAAAATGGTCCTTTTGATAGATGCTGAATGCAAATGCTCTCTCCCCTAGATTATATGGAATAAGGACGATACATTACAACTTCCTCTTTGTAACATCCAGCCTGCGCTGTTAGTTTAAGATCATAAATTGTTTCTGTTTTTCATTTTGCAGATCTTTGTAGTGTCTAACAGTGTAACCACAAACACTTTCTTGTGTTTATTCACTGATTCATAGTTTACTTATTACCCACTTCTGCCAAGCAGGCTTGATAGACTTGCCAGTTCTTAGGCCCCTGATGGATGGCCTAACATGCGGAACTTCTCTGGGAATTGATGGCCTCTCATGTTAAGAGTCTTAAGAGGGAAAACTATGGACCCATTTCTGGCCCATGGGGTGTCTGCTGGTGGGGCTTCCATGAAATCTTCACTTTCCTGATACAAAGGGCCAAACACAGTTGACGTAAGCCTTTGTCTCCTTGATTTCCCCAATTATCACTGGCTGGAACATGTGCATGATGTCCAGAGTTCTGCAGCCCTATTGAAACCATGAGGTGCTAGACAAGTACCAGGTAGAAAGCCCACACTGTAAGGATGGCAGAGGGCTGGATGTACTCCACTGCTCCTCCTGATTCACTATTCACTCACCTCCACTCGGCTCAGGGCCCTAAGATGCTATCCTGCATGGATGGCATCAGTGCTTCCTTAACCTCTGGCTTCCAGTTGGTTCATTCAAGAGGAAGTTGGGAGGCACCAATGGGAGAGTGGAGGGGGGGACGAAAACCAGGTTAATTTCTTGCTCTTTCTTGACAGTGTTCCTCTTCTGAAAGCCACAGCTCCTTTCCGACGGCCCTCCAAGAGCTGCAGCCACAGCTCCTTTCCGACGGCCCTCCAAGAGCTGCAGCCACAGCTGCAAATCTCTCTACATTCTGCTTACTGCCCCTGCCTTGCCCCATCAGGCTGGAGGTGGGAACAGCTCCGGGGATGCTTCTCCATCCCGTGATGGTTTCCCAGAACCCTTCCCACCCTTTGTATAATCGATCACTAGATCACGCCTTTGTTTAATTCTCCTCACCCACCCATTTGAGAGTGCCATCCTTTTATTGTCTTTTTCTGCTGGGACCCTGAGAGCAGCTCAGAAGGAAAGAGCTGGGCCCCCCTCAGCATTGTTGAGCAGTTGGGCCGATCCTGGACCATCTGCCTGTGGACCTCATGCCGTGGGATGAATAAGCAAACGGTAGTGATTTCTATCACTAGAGTGTGGTTTGCTCACACCTGCCACTGAACTCACTCCCAGCTAATCCACCAACAGATTAATAAGATGGGGTTTCTGTCCTCAAGGGGACAGCCTATCAGGGAGTGAAGATACGTAGATATATTTACAAGAAATAAAGCTATTTTGATAATAGTTCTATTAGAGAGCTGGACAACAGGTGCTATGGAAGATGCCAATGAGAGGCATGTCACAGAAGAGATGACAAATCTGAGTGTCTCAACAGAGGGGCACTGCAGGTCGGCCACACATGTGTGAGTGCAGGTGGAGGCGGTGCTCCCTGGGTGCCCCTTGCTGGGGGCCAGGTGCTTCCCCATCAACCTTCAGTAAGATGTCCTGTCCCTGACAGCCTCAGTCAGTGGTATTTGGGAGAATTAGGGGAGGGTGGGCATGTGTGCTAGGACAGCAGCGGGGTGGCTCCAGCTGCAGTGAGAGGCGTTTCTAGGGTGACAAGCCCCAGCCCAGAGAGGTCCTAGAATAGGTGCGTCTTCCCTGGGAATGGACAGAAATATGCGGGGAGGGGGCCCTGATAAAAGGCTGCCCCTCCTGCATTCATAAGAGGTCTGCATTTGCTCGGTTATTTGCCAAGTGAGGAAAAATGATGGCACAGGCTGGAGAAGCTGTGGATATCTGGGTTCCTTAGATAACAGGTGTGGTGTAGTATTTCACTGAAAAAAAAGGTCCCCTAAACATACTTTAAAAAAAAATCAAAACCCTTGGCTAAGGTACTTCTCCAAGGAAATGAACAGATTCAGCCCTGGGAAGAACCTTAAGTTGGCTGGAAGAAGAAGGGAAAAAAGCACTGTGAAGTTTGAGAAAGCTTTAAAAAATTTTCCTCCCAAATGGGCTTCATTCAAGTTTAACAGTGAGTGTTTTCCCTCTGCTTTTCTCTCCTCTCTTCTAAGTGAAAACAAGCTTTTAAGTTTGTGCGTGTCGCTGCAGAATTGAGACTGCAGAAGCTCATCCTGTGCCAACAAACATGCTCTGGAACAGCCAGAGCTTTTGGGAAGCAATCAATATTTTGTCTTTCCCAGTTAAGGTTAGGAAAAGAGTACACATCTTCCAAATGCCAGTTAACATCTATGTGGTAACTCAGCCACTGACATCAGACCTCGACCAGCGGCCCCTGCACGCTTCCAGCCTGAGAATCAGCCAACGCTTCCACGCTCACAGCACCCTCCTCAAGCCAAAGACCTCTCCACCGGAAGGCGTGTAGTTTGGAGGCGCCTTTCTGGTAACACATCCCTGGGTCTTCGACCACAGGGAAAGGGAAGGAGGGAAACCCTCTCCCCCTTCCTATGGTCCAGCGGGTCCCACCTAACGTTGGTCCAGAGCAAAGCAACTCCAAGCTCCAGGGCGCACTGGCTACCGTCCAACGGGGATTTCTGAGCACCTCTCTGTGGCAGGTACGGTGGGGAACCAGAGGCTAAGGCACAAATCCCACTTTCACAAGGTTTATGGTTTAACAGGGAAGCACCCACATATCACTAGTGCTGATTAATTAAGAATCAGGGACGTGTGGTAGGGCAGCAAGGAGGGGGGAACCCTCTCTTCCCGAGAGGGTCCCGGTGGGACAGCCGAGCTGAGCCTTGAAACATTCTCCCAGTTCTTCTCAGTTCTAGAAGCAACTTCAATAATTACAAATTACATCTTAATTTTTGCCTCGTAAGATGTTATAGCACATAGCAAACTGGGCGTACCTCTGTCCTAATATTTAACACCTGGTGACAACTATTTGTTTCTTAGTGTGATTCCACCAAGGGAGCTCATTAAGGGCAGGGACTGAACACCTAACACAGAATCTAGCCAGAAGGGGGTCCCCAATAATCTGTTCATTGGTTATTTGATTACATTCAATATATAAACATGCTAGTGACTCATGGGCAATCTTGACTTCCTGATTCACAAGGAAATACATGACAGATAAGGATTTTTTAATTCTCTCCCAACTTGGTTTGCCAAGATGTGAGGGGAAAAAAATCCAGGAAACTATAAGGCTGAGGGAAAACAGCATAATGTCTATTTTTGGATGAATATTTTTATTCAATAGTTTATACTTACCAAAACAGTGCTCAAGTTCACACAACAGAAGACAATTAAAACGAAAACACAAAGGACTATGATGAGGTTTCTCCTAAAGCCTTGCTACTCAAAGTGTGGTCCGCGGACCAGCAGCAGCAGCAGCACTGCCTGGGAGCTTGCTAGGATGCAGGATCTGGGCCCCCCGAGACCTGCCTGGTGAGAACCTGCAGGTGGACAAGGTCCCCGGGGGATGTGAAGAGACACTGAAGTCTGAACGGCACCGTTTTAAAATGCAGCTGTGGGAAGTGCAGACACCCGCATCCCCCAGACCAGCATCCCCCCACCCCGCATTCACCTCCCAGCACCCGCTGGAGTGGCCAGGAAGAGGACCTCCGTGGCCACCTCCTGGAAGGCGTCCTTTCTCGAATTTGTTGTGTCGACGCTCTCCCAGCTCGGGAAAGGGACACCACAGGGTCGATCGATAACCCTGAACCAAACAAATGCTCTGACGCAGCCGCTGAAGGTCATGACCAGAGAGAGGGCAGGAAGGGGACCGCCTGCCAGACACGCACAAGACGACGCCCATCCTCCAGCTTCGCTCAGACCATCAGGTGCCCGTGAAGCAATCACATCTGATATAGTAAATCTGCTTTGTTGCGTTAGAGGAGCTTTTCTCTCTGCAGCTACGTTTTTACCGTGAGGGACGGCAGAGTGCAGGTGCGGGCTGCAGTAGGCCAGCGGGGGGTTTGGGGGGCACCGAGCTGGCGCCAGCTGCCACCCCGGGCACAGGACTGTTTAGAGATGAGCTCTCACGGGAACTCCGAGGCTTCCAGACGGTACCCACTGGTGAGTGCAGGAGCCGGATGTGCACCTGTATCTGTTTAATAGGGTTGAAACAATTCCATCCAAAGAGTGGGGGAGTGGATAAGGCAGTGAGGGGTCAGGGCACCACAGATATCAAATTCAACACGTGGGACGTACAGTGTGTTTATTGCTGAAGCACAAGATCATAAGAATATTTCTAACCTCAAGTGAAAGTTTTTCAATAGTTTAATCATACACACACACACGTGTGTATAACTTCTTTCTGGGAGTTTATGTAAAAATGCTTAAAACATCCGAAGCCAAAAATGGGAGGAGTAAGGGAATCAGACTCTTAGAGCTGGACATGGTCTTCAACACCATCTGATGCTTTCCGGATTGTCCCCTCAAGTTGGAAGAGACTGAAGTTCAAAGAAGTTTATAACTTACTCCAGGTCACATGATGAGTGGCCGAGTCAGAGCCAGAACTCAGAACTCCTAATGCAGAGGCTGACCTGCCTTTCCAACACACGGCCTTTAAAATTAAACACACACGCACGGCCTTAGTTACAGACCTATAGAAAGTTCTAGTAAATAAGAAGAACACACTAAAGATAACTCTTGGACATATTCAAGGGAGGGACTGGGCAGAGAGAAGTCTTGTTCTTCCTAGGTTCTTCTCTGGTAAAAGGGGAAATGAGGGATATTCTAAATTAAACATATTATTCTAGTTCCTCTGCAAGAATCTCGTGTCTGAGAACGATTAAAAAATATTTAGAGCTTTTCGAGAAATGCTACGGAAATAGGAATGTTTTAAATAAACTAGCAATAAAAGCCATAAAACAATATTTACTATCCAAAATAGCCTCCAAGAGCCTAGGGTAGGAGATAACAGAAGACGCTTGCCAAGTGCCTCATAAGATAACACCCTGAATGAATGGGCTAAAGCCTGTGGTTCTCAAAGTGTGGTCCCAGGAGAGCATGTCGGCATCTTCTGGGACTTTTCAGAAATGCAAATGCTGGGGCCCATCCTCCTGACCGGACAGGCTGAGGGTGAGTGTGACCCAGAGACCCGCATTTTCACAAGCACCCCTCCCTCACCCCAGCGGTGCTCCAATGCAGGCTCAAGTTTGAGAATCTCTGGCCTGATACCAGTGAGGTTTCTGGCTTTCTGTTTAAGGCAGGTCTACGACAAACACCGTCCCTGTCAAACACCTGTTTATGTTCCCCGTGGCTGGATGGTGTCCTTTTCATTGGCATGTATAATCAGCCATTTTTGCCTCCACTAAAACCACAGGTCTCTCTCTGGTTAAGATCGTTGTTATGCGGGTCCGTGATTGAATTGTTAGTAACAAAATCGAGCGGAAATAATTTTCTACCAACATGATTTACTAGCATCAGTATTACGTATTGAAAAACAATTAAACATACAACAAAAACAGTTATGAAATGTTGCCTCGCTCCGTGTCAAGAGCTGAAATTTAAGGCTCTAATAAAAAAACACTTGGAAAATTCTCAGTGTTCCCAAGTAGACAGGGAGTGGGTTAACGTGCCAGTAACTGGACACCCGCTCCCAGGTCACAGCAATGTAGTCCTGGGTCCACATCACCTGGGGGCTTGCTAGGAATGCAGAGTCTCAGGCCCCACCCCCACCCAGGCATCAGGATCCGCATTTTTAACAGGATCCCCTGGGAATTCGCATTCCCCTTAGAGTTTGAGAAGCAATGCGTTAGACGAGACTTGATTAAGTATCTAGTGAACAGGCTGGATTTCCTACTCTTTCGCCTTTTTATGCAATGAAAAACCAACTGCTGTCAAAAGAGGTATATTATTATCCACAGCAACAATACTGAGCAATTCTTAAATGCTTTCTGTAAGTATGGCACTGTAGTAGGCATTTAAAAAAAAAACGGAGTAACTCATTTTACCCTTCCTAAATAGATTGATTTAAATTAAAATAACAACTAGCCACTTTTTCACACCATGGGAAGGAGATTTTGAAAAATCTCTTGACAGACAGAATCCTACACCAAATTTCTTGAAGTTAAGGGAAATTTGAAATTTAGAAAGCAGCAGCGAGAGAGGTTTGGAGGGTGCAGGCGAGAGAGGGGTCACTAGGGGCCTCTGCACACAGGACGGGGGTGGGGTGGACAAAAGCTGGGTAGGGAAGTAAGGAAACTGAGGCAGTCCTTGGGCGTCAGGAGCCCTCCATGAGAGCAAGTCCAGGATGAGATCACTTGCCCGGGAAACCAGAAGCGGCTGCCAAGGTTAATTCTGCAGACACCACGGGGCTTGGGGGTGGGTGGGCACGGCCCAGCAGTGGAGCTGTGAGAATAGGGGAGACCCTCCGTGCAGCAAGCTTCTCCCGGCATTGCTCTGCTACGCAGAGATAAGAGCTGGGGAAGCTGACGGCTTTGCAAAAGATGAAAATCCATGTTTTATGTAGAAGGGACTCAAAGCAGCCCTGCTGAGCAGCCCACCTTCTCTGCTGGGAGGGTTGTTCCCTGCTCAGGGTAAATGCAGCTATGATATTCTCTTTAGTGAGAAAAACGCCCTCACAATCTGCTGCATTATTGATGGCTTTCCTAGGGGCTGGCCTATTATTCTGATGCTTCTAATAGTTTCATCTTTTCATTTGCTTGCAGGTTGCTGGGTTTTGTTTTCTGACATAAGTCGTAGAACATGAGCCGTACCCTTAGCGCCTTGCTGGTAAATCAAAGGTGTGTGTAGTCCTGGTTTAAGAATAACATGTATTGACTGCAAGAATATAAAATCCCTCTCCGCCTCATAAACAAGGCTCCATTTCAAACGCTTTTCTTCCTGCACACCTTTCAGAACCAGTTTGGATCAACCACAGGACTTGCAGAGACAAGTTTCACAAACACTGTATGAGGGGAGCAGAGCCCCCTTTGCTCTTGACTGTGCTCTGACCGTGCAGCATCAGAGGCCTGTAAGAGACCCTCCAGCCCTGCCTACGCTTTCAGGGCACCCGTCACAAAGAACTGTAGCCCAGGAAAGACGAGAGGGGCCGAAACACCGCGGCGTGAGGCGCCAGCACGACACAGAAAAGGGCTTCACGCAGCTCCCAGATCCGGGCGCCTTCTCTTCTTTATAATGTGTGTAGCTGCTCAAATAAACAACCACAACATTACGGGGTTTATATCAGTGTAGATGTAATACATGCAACAACCATAGCATAAGTAGGTAGGGGGTAAACAGGTTTTTTTTTTAACAGTTGCCAATTTTTACATTTATGTGAAATGATACAATATTAACTCTAAATGACACAATTTTAAGTCTAATGATACAACCTTAACTCTAACAGGGACGGGTAGAGGACGTACACTGTAGTCCCTAGAGCAACCACTAAGAAAAGGCAAAAAAGATACAGCTCCAAAAGACAATAGATAAATTAAAATGGAATTCTAAAAATCAACCAGCTTAAAAAGGACAATCAGAATACAAACAGCAAAATGATAGACCTCATATCATAGCAATAATTACAATAAATGGAGAGGATTAGACTCTCCAAAGAAAAGACAGATATTCAGAGTGGATTTTAAGAAGGGAGACCCAACGATATGCTGTCTACAAGGGATGCACTTTAAATGTCAATACACAGATAAGCCGAAAGCAAAAGGGTGGGAAAAGGCACACACCATCAGTTGCTGTATGAACATCAGATCAAAGACACTTGCAGACAGAGTATCACCAGAAATAAAGAGGGACATTTCATAATAACAGAAGGGTCAATTTATCACGAAGTCCTAACGGTCACAAACGTGTATGAGCTTAATAACAGAGCTTCGACATACGTGGGGCAGGACTCAACAGACCCCGCGTGCGTGCGTGCGGGTCAGCACAGAGAGACAGGTCTCCCGGTCGGCAGCCCCTGGGTACATTCTGCACGAACTGCCCACAGATCAAGAGAAAAACTCTTTCCCCTCCTGTGATTAGAGCTCCCAACCAGATCAGATGAACTTAGGGAATCAGAGGAACTTCTCCGCTCCCCACCCTTTGCTACTCTTACGGGAAGTAAAACCTTGCAGGTGGGTTCCTGGTGGTAAGTTTGGTTGTAAAGGGTTTATTGGGACTTCCCTGGTGGCGCAGTGGTTGAGAGTCTGCCTGCCAACGCAGGGGACACGGGTTCGAGCCCTGGTCTGGGAGGATCCCACATGCCACGGAGCAACTGGGCCCGTGAGCCACAATTGCTGAGCCTGCGCGTCTGGAGCCTGTGCTCCGCAACAAGAGAGGCCGCGATAGTGAGAGGCCCACGCACCGCGATGAAGAGTGGCCCCCGCTTGCCGCAACTAGAGAAAGCCCTCGCATAGAAACGAAGACCCAACACAGCCATCAATAAATAAATAAATAAATAAATCCAAAGTTTAAATTAAAAAAAAAAACAAAAACACTAGAGGTTGGTAATTGGTCACTTAAAAAAAAAAAAAAAAAAAAGGTTTATTGTTTTCAGCTCCTGATGGGTCTCATAGGTAAGCTGACACTGACCCCAGGCATGGCAGGGGGTCGTTCTGGAGGTGGTCCAGTCTCGCTTAGAGGTGGAGCTCATCTGCACACCCAAAATCCTTGTGGTTCATCCCCCTTTGGGCGCGACCCTCTGATCAGAGAATAGCGATGACCCTGAGTTTGGGGAAGGTGGAGGCTCATCTCTTTTCTCAGCTCTTAATTTTATACCCAGCACCTCCTGTATCTGAGGAGGAAATTAGTCCAATACTCAATTATAATTATTAAATTACAATTCCCAAAATTTTACTTACTGCAAAAAGGAAGAATTCCATTAGCAGATTAAATTGCTTTTCAGCAAAATTAAATATGCAACAAAAGCAAACTAAATCTAGCCCCAGTGAAGTGTGCCTATCCTGTTCATTAACAGCCACGAGCTTTATACGCTCTTATTTTAGAACAGCAACTGAATATTTAAAAGTATAAGCAGTTGAAGGGGTTCCTATTAAACCACAGTTTAAGCGATTTAAGCTCAGCTCTGATTTTAAAGAAAATAGGGAACAAGGAAATCACTGTGAATGAAAAGTAGAACAAGAGCCATTTGTCCCATGAGTGACTGACCCGAGATGGAGTTGTGAGATTATCACTAATTATACCTTGCTTACATCTGAGGAACCAGAGCACCACTGCACCAGAGATGAGAACTGGTGAGGAATATTAATTCCACAGTCAGAAATCAGACGGACTGGTAACATGGCATCAAGAATTGCAAGCATTTGGCTGGATGTGCAATTGAATTATTTTATCAGAACGTGCTGGAATTTATCCTAAGGAAAAAAGGATAAAGATGCGCATAAGTATTTAGCTATGAAGATGTTTGTTGAAGCTTTGTTTATGATACTAAAAAATATGAGGCTGTCTATAAATGTCCAGTGATAAGACAGGCTAAGAAATGACACACACACACACACACGTCCCTATGCAGCAGAAAACTTGTTGTTGAAAAGGTATGTTTCTTATCCTGAATGATGTTTGCCCTGGATTGTTGAGGGAGGGGTAAACTGGGAAACAAGACACAGAATATTATGTACGGTATAGTCCTGAGAGTAAAATCTTGTCCAGAAACTTACATATGTAATTATATACACAAAAGGATCTGGCCGTGTGTATACCAAAATGCTACCCATGACCATCCCTGGGTTTGGGGATTATAGGTGACTTTTTTGTTCCTGTTTTTACTTCTGAGTTTCCTACGTGAACATGAGTTATGTACATAATTAACCACACACACAAACAATTTTATGGTGACCTGCCAGGGTATTTCCTACTTCTAACATCCTTAAATTCTTTATTAAATTATTTATTCCAGTGAAATTTCCATAGTGTTTTTAAGACTACTAATAAACATATTCTCTGAATTAGGTACCCTCAAGCCCAATCATTTAGAGCGTGGTTAAAACCCCCTGCTCTGGACAGACCCACCATCTGGCCTCAGTTAGAAAAGATGCTTTCCAGACGCCAGCCAGAGTTCACGCCGGGCACCCTGGCCTTTGCGTTACGATTTGGCCTTCCTGAGGTCTCACCTGCCGGGAATGGAATGGGTACCGCAGGGGTTGAACTGGGTCCCCCAGAGGACACGCCTACGTCCTAACCCCCAGCACCTGTGAAGACGACCTTATTTGGAATTCGGGTTGTTGTGGATGGAATTAGTGAAGATGAAGCCACACTGGAACAGGGGGCCCTTGATCCAACATGACTGGTGTGTTTCGGAGAAGAGGAGAGACACACCGCGTGAAGACACAGACACACGGGGCGGATGGCCGTGGGGTGGCAGAGGCAGACTTCAGGTGACGCAGCTGGGAGGGGAAGATGCCGGCAGCCACCAGAAGCTGGAAGACGCAGGAAGGATTCTCCACTAGAACCTTTGGAGGTAGAATGGCCCTGCTCACACCTTGATGCCTACTAACCCTACTCTCCATAACCCTACTATACCTACTGTCCAAGCACAGTAAAAAGACACATGCAAATTTTATCGTGCCTGGGGCTTTCCTAATATTATTGGACGGCTCTCCTTCTGTTATCCTAACCCCTTAACTCTCGGCACTCGGTAACTGGCCCTCTAGGGACCCCGGGAGAAGTGGCTGCGTCACCCACTTCTCCTGGGAAGCCTGCACACCCACAGCAGCATCCGTTAGGCCTTGGGGACGGTTTTCAGAAGCTTCAGTGTCGTCACTGGTAACCTGAAGTGATGGCACTGGCTTGCGGCCTCGCAGAGACTTCTGGAAGCCTCTTGCTGGGAGTAGAAGAGGTGGTGGTGGTCCCATGGAGCCCCAACAGGACTCAGGTCTCCTGGATCGTTTAAAGAAAGAAGCTTTGCTGAAAATACTTAGAGGGGTGGCCAGGGTGAAAGGAACAAACAAGGGATGGTGAGGCGTCCACAGACGGGCAGTAGACCAGGGGCCATTCCCACGCTCAGAGCCGATGGAGCTGGAGGGGCCACCGGAGGGCACGGCTGTGGGCAAGGAGGGAGAGGAACGGGGCGCCCCATGCCCCCCACCCTCCCATCTCTGGCCAGTGCCTCCCACTGGCCAGACCCCACCCCCAGGCAGCCAGCAAGGGGGTCAGGGAGATGCGGTCTCTGGGGGCAGCCTGCGGGGCAGACCTATCAGCAGGGTGAGAGCAGATGGCGGCGCAGGTGATAAGGAGCTCCGGGGAATATCCTGAGAGGACCCACCAAGGGATGACCCCAAGGCGTCGCGGAATCCCCCGGTGACCCGAGAGCGCTCTTGTAACACAGCTGGCCTTTTAGCAAATGCTAGCACTCAGTGTGCAAAGATCATTGAAGTCCAGAGGTCAACTGCTGGGAGAGCATGGAAGAGAGGCTGACGAGTACCAAGAAAAGAAGCTTAAAGAGAAGACGACGCATAACAGAGGCCTTGCAGCCCCACGACGATGCTGAGCGTGGCAGCCGAGGGTCTGGACAAGGGCCTCCCCTTCGTCTCTCTCTCCTCACTGTAACCAGGGGCCGCGGAAGGCAGGCCTGGTGTCATCAGATGCAAAACGAAAAACCAGGCCACCGTCAGGTCTGCCTTCCTCTTCTTCAGGTCTGTCTTTTTTCACCACATTTTAAAAAATTGTGGTAAAATATACGTAACATAAAATTTACAATTTTAACCACTTTTTTTTTTAAATAAATTTATTTATTTATTTATTTATGGCTGTGCTGGGTCTTCATTTCTGTGCGAGGGCTTTCTCTAGTTGTGGCAAGCGGGGGCCACTCTTCATCGCGGTGCGCAGGCCTCTCACTATCGTGGCCTCTCCTGTTGCAGAGCACAGGCTCCAGATGCGCAGGCTCAGTAGTTGTGGCTCACGGGCCCAGTTGCTCCGCGGCATGTGGGATCTTCCCAGACCAGGGCTCGAACCCGTGTCCGCTGCATTGGCAGGCAGATTCTCAACTACTGCGCCACCAGGGAAGCCCTTAACCACTTTTAAGTGCACAGTTCAGTGGTGTTAAGTACATTTATACTGTTCTGCAACCATCACCACCATCCATCTCCAGAACCTTCCTAAATTGTAACTCTGTCCGCATTAAACACTAGCCCTCCCCCCATTCTCCCCTCCCCCCAGCCCCTGGTAACCACCATCTACTTTCTTTCTTTTTTGTTAAATACTGACTTTTAAATTTTTATTTACTTATTTATTTATTTGGCTGCGTCGCGTTTTAGTTGCGGCACGCGGGATCATTTTTGCGGCATGCGGGGCTCCTCTCTAGTTGTGGCGCGTGGGCTCAGTAGTTGCAGTGTGTGGGCTTAGTTGCCCTGAGGGATGTGGGATCTTAGTTCCCCAACCAGGGATCAAACCCACATCCCCTGCATTGGAAGGCGGATTCTTAACCACTGGACCGCCAGGGAAGTTCCACCATCTACTTTCTGACTATGAATTTGACTCCTCTAGGGACCTCATATAAGTGAATCTCCAAGTATTACTCTTTCTGTGACTCATTTGTTTCACTTGGCATATTGTCCTCAAGGTCTATCCCTGTTGCAGCAGGTGACAGAACGTCCTTCCTTTTTAAGGCTGAATCATATTCCATTGTGTGGATGGACCTCATTTTGTTTATCCATCATCCACTGACGGACACTTAGGGTGCTTCCACCTTTTGGCTACAGTGAATAATGCCGCCACGAACACAGTATACACATACCTGTTCGAATCCCTGCTTTCTCCTCTTTCAGGTATAAATCCGGAAGTGGACTTGCTGAATTGTACGGTAATTTTATGTTTAACTTTTTGACAAGTCGCTCCTCTATTTTCCATCCAGATGGCACCATTTTACGTCACCACCACCGATACACAGGGTTCCAACTGCTCCACATCCTCGCCAACACCTGTCTTTTGTTTCTGTTTTTAGTAATAGCCAATCTCGTGCGTGTGAGGTGGCCTCTCATGACGGGGTTGATTTGCGTTTCCCTGATGATTAGCGATGTTGAACATGTTTTCATGTGCTTATTGGCCGTCACTATGTCTCCTTTGCTTCCTCCATCTTTTACACACATTCCTGTTGAAATCTGCTGGGGTCCAGACCCCTACGTGTCCAAGCACCTTCCCAGCATCCCCCACCCTCCCTCCCACCCTCGCCCAATCCCACAGCCCGACCTGCTCCTCCCCGAGGACCCACGGTCACCAGCCAGCTGGACGGCAGCACCACCCGCCAGACCCGCTGGGAACCTCCCCCTTCCCTCTGCATCCCCGAGGAATTCCAGAAACCCTCCCTGTTAGGCAGCTGGGCCAGACTCATACCCCGGGCAGACTCTGTCCTCTCTGTGTTACTACCGTCACCCACTTTATCCCTTGGGGCCCTGTCCCCCATTCCCCCCAGCTCACCCCAAACCTGGCTGAAAAGCAGGTTGTCATTTTTCCACTTTTCCTCTTTCTTGTTAATCGTGAACAAGGGCACATATGAACACCCTTTTTCTGTTTTAAAGATTTTGTTGCCAATAACCACAGGGAAGGCGACAAAGGATTAAAAACAGCAACAAACCAGGGAAGCACAGACATTCTCAGAGCCGCTGTGCCCAGGCTGTACCCCTCGCTCACTTCTGAGGCAGGAAGTGGAGCCAGGCCTTTCCACCTTCGGTCCTGAGGATGGGGGTCTCTGCCCCACCCTGTCTCCGGCCGCGGCTGAGTAGAAGACACAATGCCCTCTTCTCCCTCACGGACCCTGGACCGAAGGGCCACTCGGCAGGGGTCATGGGCTCTGTGCTCCCTGAGACCTTCTGGCGGGGGGGGGGGGCTCATCCCAATGGGCCACAGACCCCACCAGCTGCACCTGGTCCCAGGCACGGAGGGGAGAGAAGGCACAGCGAACCCCACACTCTACCCCAGAGCTCCTGGTTCCCGGCTCCCCTCCAGCCCCACCAGGTGAGCCAACATCGCGCCGTGGCCCATCCCCCCAGGCAGTTACTGCTGCACCTGGTCTTGGCCCATCCAGGTCTGATCATCTCCCAGAGCAAAGAGTGAGAGCACGACCACTCCCGAGCTCCCGAGACGCCCCACGCCTGGAGCGGCAAGGCACCCCAGGGCTCTGCAAAGTGTTTCTAAACAGAAATTCAGTTCTGCTAACTTTCACCAAACAGGTTGACAGCGGCAACTCCGCTCAGCCAGACCGGCAGCTGCAGGCCACGCCTGACGTGACACGTCCAGGCACACGTGGGTCACACCGCCAGTGTGTATTTCAGCCCACGGCTACCACACTGCAGCCCCTGATGTGGCTTATAGGTCATCTTAACTCAAAAACCACTTCATAATCCGTGTCCTTCTTGTGTGTATATAATAGCAATAAAATCCTTACCATCCCCTGTGAGGAGATGGGAAGTGGCCATGAACATATTTTCTGCCAGGCGGAGCTTTGTTATACATCTCACGGCAAAGCACTCAGGAAAAACAACTTGAGCTTAAACATGAACTTGAACACAGTATACGCATCAGGGTAAAACCAAAGCTGCTGTAACTGGGCGATGAAAGATGACAGACTTAGGCAGATGTTTAGCTCTCTCTCCTGAAATCATGTGGACATGAGCGGACTGTGCTTCACGGGTCATTCCACAGGGCCTGTGTCTCCTCTGTCCTGACAGTGTCATCTTGTCTGCAGGGTAGAAGCTGGCTCACCTTCCCGTCCACATGCTCTGTTGCAGGAATAAGGGGAGACTAAGAAGGGACTCAGGAAAGCACTTTGTCTTTAAAGAGATGTCCCAGGGATTTCCCTAGTGGCGCAGTGGTTAAGAATCCGCTTACCAAGGCAGGGGACATGGCTTCGATCCCTGGTCCGGGAGGATCCCACGTGCCGAGGAGCAATTAAGCCCGTGCGCCACAACTACTGAGCCCGCGCTCCACAACTAATGGAGCCCGCGTGCTCTAGAGCCCGCGAGCCACAACTACTGAGCCCGCACGCTGCAACTACTGAAGCCCACGCACCTAGAGCCCATGCTCCGCAACAAGAGAAGCCACCACAATGAGAAGCTCATGCACCGGAACAAAGAGTAGCCCCCGCTCGCCTCAACTAGAGAAAGCCTGCACGCAGCAACGAAGACCCAATGCAGCCAAAAATAAATACATACATACGTACGTACATAAATACATTAATTAATTAATTAATTTTTAAAAAGAGATGACCCAGAAGTGGCCCAGGCACATCTGCTCACATCCCATTGGCCCATGGCCACACCTGACCTCAAGCGAGCCTGGGAAGTGTCATCACGTGTCCAGCTAAAATTCAGGGCGTTCTGTTAGTAAATTCCTGTTTCATACGTCTTATAAAAGTACACAAGGTATTAGTATAGCGATACACGTATAATTTTTAAATACACTGACACACTTAGTTAGGGTGAGAGCTAACCCTCGTTTAACCAACAGAAACATGTGATCAGAAAAGGTCTGCAGAGAGGAGATACTGCTTTGGGAAAGATCCCCGGTGTTCTCCTTACTTGCTGCAAGTAGTAATAAATCCTTCCTTCTCCAGAAAAAATTAAGGTCTGCAGACATCAGCCCAGGGGATAAAGCCTAAGTTACTGAGCATGTCCCTCGGGGTTTGGCCCTACGAACTTCCCTCCCTCCTCCAGACACTGACCCCACCCCCCAGCCGTGCTCACACCCGGCCCCACTGCCGCTGTCTCCACGTGACAGGCTAGAGCATCTCAGCCCTGAGGGGCACGTCTGTGTTTCCATGGCATCCTGCGTGAACCTCTGCGAGGAAACCTGCATCGGACGGCGGTGCCACGTCTCCGGCTGCAGGACACGGTGCTCCTCCCATTTGTCCCCGTCCTAATCCCTGGAGCCTGGGACCATGGTGCCCTGCACGACCACGGGACTCTGCACATGCGGTTAACTCAAGGCTCTTGAGATGGGGAGATTGTCCTGGATTACCCGGGAGGGTCCTCAGAAGTGACAGAGGGAAGCCGCAGAGTCAGAGAAGGAGACAGGAGGACAGAAGCAGAGGTCAGGCTGGTATAGGAGGGGCCACGAACCCAGGGTGGGGGGGTCTCCAGCAGCTGGGAGAGGCAGGGAGCCTCCAGAAGGAGCGCAGCTTGTGATGCCTCGATTTTAACTCACTGAAGCCCATTTCGGACTTCCAGCCTCCAGAACTCTTAAGACAATAAATGTGCTTTATTTTGAGCCACAAGTTTATGACAATTTGCTACTACAGCCCTGTGAAGCTCACACGATGCCCTTCTCTACCAGCTTGTGAGCTTGTACAGGACACATGTAGATGCCTGAGCTTCTGTAGACACTGTATACAGCAGATGCTCAATGAGGGTTTGGGGGGCTAGGAAGGAGGAGGGAGGGCAGCAGCTTCCGACTCAGATGGACCTGGATTTGAATCCCTGCTCTGTCACTCACGTGCAACAGCTCTGAGCAAATTTCTTAATCCGGGACTCAACTTCTTCACAGCTAGGTAACAGATGACACCTATCCTTCAGGTGTTTGTGAAGGTTGAATAACAGAGGCCAGGGACTTCCCTGGTGGTCCAGAGGTTAAGACCCCGCGCTCCCAATGCAGGGGGCCCGGGTGTGATCCCCGGTCAGGGAACTAGATCCCGCATACACGCCGCAACTAAGCGTCCACATGCTGCAACAGAGACCCGGCGCAGACAAACAAATGAATATTAAAAAATAATAATGATAACAAAGGCCACGTTGGGCGTCTGCATTTTGGACCATAACCAGGGAAGACAGGGCTGTGAGGCACGATGAGAAGCTGCCCGCCCACCTCTGCTCTCCCCTGATCCCCCTGCCCGCCCACCTCTGCTCTCCCCTGATGCCCCTGCCCGCCCACCTCTGCTCTCCCCTGATCCCCCTGCCCGCCCACCTCTGCTCTCCCCTGATCCCCCTGCCCGCCCACCGCTGCTCTCCCCTGATCCCCCTGCCCGCCCACCGCTGCTCTCCCCTGATCCCCCTGCCCGCCCACCGCTGCTCTCCCCTGATCCCCCGTCCTCCTCCCGGCTACGCCCCGCCCTCTGGAAATCCCCGTCTGGACAGCGAACTCCCCGCTGTCTCAGCCTCTCCCCGCCCTCGCCCACGCCTCCGGGCCTTGGCAGGGGCTGGCTGTCCCGTGCCACCTGCTGTGCAGCTGTCCCACAGACCTGTCCTTCCCTCTGCGTTAGTTTCCTGGGGCCTCTGTAACGAAGCACCACAAACTGGGGGCCTTAAAACAACAGGCATTTATTGTCTCTCAGCTCTGGAGAGCAGCAGTGTGAAGTCAAGGTGCCGTCAGCACCGTGCTCCCTCTGAAGGCTCTAGGGGAGGGCCCTTCCCGCCCCTTTCAGCTGCGGGGGCTCCCGGCCACCCTCGGCTTCCTCGGCTTGCAGCTGCATCTCTCCGCTCTCTGCCTCCATCATGATGTGGCCTCTCTCTGTGTCCTCACTCTCTCTGTGGCTCTGTCCCTCTTCTTATTAGGACACCAGTCATGTTGGCTTAAGGGCCAGCCCTGCTCCGGCATGACCTCATCTTGACTAATCACAGCTGCAATGACCCAATTTCCAAATAAGGTTGTAGTCTGAGGTCCCAGGAAGGACACGAATTTGGGGGGACGCTATTCAACCCAGTGCAGCCTCTTAGCCACAGCCACCTGCCATCGTCCGAGTCCACTGTCGTCACTCCCTGGGGACCGGGGGCCAGGCACACGGCCTCCTCCACAGCCCATCCTGCCTAAGCAACTCTGTCCTCCCACACAAGTGCGACTGAGCCACGCCTCGGCCTCTCCTCGCCTGACCCCGTGGCCCGCGTGGCTCTTCCTCACCACTTCGGCCGCGCAATTCCAGGGCCACTCCGTGGCTTGTCACCATCATCCACAGCTGCTGTCCCTGTGAAACCCCCCGCGTGACCGGAGTCTCTCCTCCAGATCGTGTATCCAGTAACGCCTGTGTAGGTGCTTGGGTTGTGCCAGTGGACAGAACACAGATGCCCGCACGGGGGCGGGAACACCGAGTTCTCACGGCACTCTGCACGATTCTCCCTCCCGGGGGGCCGCTGCCCCCTCCCCGGGCCTCCGCTCCACTTCCATGAACCACTCCATACGCTAACCTTCCCTGCCCCGGTGTCCTTCCTTTGTTGCACCTGGAAAAACCCAGTTTCTGACGCCCCCAGATGGTGCACAAAGGAATCATCGCGCCACCCTGCGGACCCTGTGGAGTCCCGGCACGAAGCCCAAGCAGGCCCTCGCTCCGCCAGCTCACCCCTCGCTCCGAAGCCTCCAGCAAACCCGAAAGCCATGAGGGCAGCGCCCTGGAGCCCGCCCTCCAGGACCACCGCCTGCGGGCCCAAGCCTTCCTCAGGGGCGCCCTCCTGGGGACAGCCAACCCTTACTCACCCCACACCCGTCCCTCCTCAGCAGGACTCTTCAGGAGTTACCCACACTTTCTCCCCCTTTTCTCTCTCTTTCTACTGGAATCTTCCATCAGCATTTAAATGTGTGTCTCTCCCGTCTTTAAAACAAAAGAAAACCCCTCCAGCCCACGTTCTCCTCCAGCCCTGTTCTCCCCTCCTTGTCCAACTTGGCTCCTTATGAAGCAGCCGCCTGACTCCGCGCTGTCCCCCCCAAGGTCCCCACGTCCCATCACTGCCTCCTTCGGACAGGAGCTGGCCTTTCCCTCTGCTGGCTCTCCTGCGTGGAACACACCTCTCCGGATTTCTTCTTTGTTGCCCCTTTAACATGGAAGAAGCGTTTACAGATTTGCATGTCATCCTTGCTCAGGGCCCATGCTGACCTCTGTGTCGTTCCATGTAGCGTCTGTGCTGCGAACGGGAGCACCTCCCTGGGCTTCCTAACCACACACCTTTTCCTGTTTCTGGACCTTCCATCCCAGTGCCCTTTGCAGCCTTCTCCTTCTCTCCGCCCCGAGGGCCGCCGACGCTCATTCATTCTTCACCCCACGCACCCTGCCTTGGGGCATCCTCCAAAGACTCTGGCCGCCATTTGCAGCGGTCTCTGTAAGTCAAAGGGTTGGGCTCTCACGAATCTTCTATTCCCTTTCTGAGTGACTGACACAGGAACGGCCATCTGACCCAACTGGACCTACAGAAGCAGCCATGGGCTCTTCCTACCGCTTCAGACTCCGACGACGCACTCGCTGTTGGCTGTGGACTCGGGATGCCCAGCCGCTACAGGGAGGGGCTGAGAACCAGAATCAGGACAGCAGAGGACGTAGTGACCAAGGGACAGACTTGACCAACCAGAGAAGGGAGACAGAAAACTAAAGATACTCTTTTTTTTTTCTTTTCCCCAAAGGACTGTTCTTGTAAAACATGTTCGTTCTCCGCAGCCTGTATGGGAGACATGGTGCACGACCAGGCAAGTGGATGTGTTTCCTCGGACAGCTGCAGCCATGTCGGTAAGGCTCTGCCTTGTATTTCCTCCTTCATTGGTTCACTCACTTCATTCCCTCACTCGTGTTGAGATGACACTTATCAATAAAGTCTTAGCAAACAAGCTAAGACACTCCCCAACATACAGGAAGAATACCAACCTGCTATCAAGACGACCACACACACACTTCACAGCCACTGGGATAACTAGAATCAAAAAGTCAGATAACAACCAGCATTGGTGAGGATGTGGAGAAATCAGAACCTTCACATGCTGCTGGTGGGAATGTGAAATGGTACAGCTGCTTTGGAAGAGAGTCCAGCAGTTCCATAAACAATTAAAGATAGTTACTAGATGGTCAGCAAGTCCACTCTCAGCAGTTCCCCCCAAGAGAAGTGAACACATATGTCCACACAGAAACTCACTCACAAATGTTTGTAAGAAGCATTATTCATCACAGACAAACAGGAGAAACAACACAATTGCCCATCCACTGGTGAGTAAACAAAATGTGGTATTTCCACATAATGGGATATTATTCAGCCATAAAAAGGAATGAAGTACTGGTACATGGTACAATGAGGATGAACCTTGAAAAATCATGCTAAGTGATAGAATCCAAACACAAAAGACCACATATTATATAATTCCGTTCATATGCAACGCCAGAACAGGAAAACCTATAGAGACAGAAAAGAGATTAGTAGTTGCCTAGGGCTGGGGAGTGGAAGCTGGAGGGTGGGGCGGGAGGCGCGCATGAGGGGAATGATGGCTCGGCACACGGGAGCTTCTTTCAGGGTGATAAAATGTTCTACAACTGGCTGTCCTGATGGTTGCGCAACTCTGTGCATATACTAAGAGCCACTGAATCGTACACTTTAGATGGGTGAATTACATGATTAGTGAATTTTGTCTCAACAAAGCTGTTAAAAAGTGATGACACGGTCTATGCATGATCTCCGAAGGCCTGGTTCCACTATACGCAAAGTATGATCCTATTTGTGTCTTTCTGTTTGTTTTTTTTGAAAAACACACACATACATGCATAGGAAAAATATCTGGAAATACCCCAAAAAGTTATAGTGAGTGTCTCTAGGTGGTGGGAATTATGGATTTTTTTAAAATGTATTTTCACGTTTCTTGAATGTTTTACAATAAGCACGTGATGTTTTTCTATTTAAAAATAATATACGGGGCTTCCCTGGTGGCGTAGTGATTAAGAATCCACCTGGCGATGCAGCGGACACGGGTTCGAGTCCTGGTCCGGGAAGATCCCGCATGCCGCAGAACAACTAAGCCCGTGCGCCACAACTACTGAGCCTGCGCTCTAGAACCCACGAGCCACAACTACCGAGCCTGCGAGCCACAACTACTAAAGCCCGCATGCCTAGAGCCTGTGCTCCGCAACAAGAGAAGCCACCGCATTGAGAGGCCCGCGCACCGCAACAAAGAGTAGCCCCCTATCGCCGCAACTAGAGAAAGCCCGCGCACAGGAACAAAGACCCAAAGCAGCCAAAAATAAATAAATTAATTAATTTAAAAATAATAATAATATACTTAATCATCTACCCTATTTTCAAAAATAGGTTATTTAAATAGGTTATTTTTTCAATGGTTATTAGTGTTATAATTAAAAGGACAGTAGGAATACAGACTAAGAGCCACAGATTGATTGCCCACTACACGATGTCTTAAAGTTCTTAGAACAGGCCCCCCCACACACACACCGCCCATGATCCCACGATTTCGTCTGGGTCCAGAAGAGCTACCGAGCATCGTGCCCTTAGTGAGTGGTCTGGGGAGAAGGCACGGGACTGGGTTTAGTTCATAAGGAACAGTAAACTCCCCTTGCGTAATAGCACATCTATAATGATTAATATAAAGTGGTACAATTAAGAACTAAATGGGACCCTCATGAACACATTTCCCCAGATACTTAACTCAGAGTCACTGACTGGGGCTGGAGAGAATAGAGGCCATTATGTTGAACAGAGAAACTGCATCAATAACAGCCGCGCTGGAGATAATGGCATTTCAAACTCTCAAAATATTTGAATATGGTTTCTGATATCGAGGCTGCAGTCTCCAGACAGTAAATCCAAATCCTTCCATTGTCATTCCCCTAGACTGACTTCCTTCATGGGGCCAGACTCCACAGGCATTTAGGCAAACCACACACCCTGGGGATGCGGTGACCAACGCTACCTGAGATGGAGGCCATGCTGACAGCCCTCGGCAGGGACCAGACAGAATGCAGCTCCCGGCATCCCTCCCGCCTTCCACCGGGTCCCCGGGGCCTCTGTGTGGCTCCAGGAGCCCCCTGGCTCACAAAGTCCCGGTACAGACGCCAGAGGGGGTGGAGAGTCAGAGGCTGGGCTGCATTAACATCTGCTCCGGTAGAGAGAAAAAGGTAACTGAGTGAACAGACCCTAACACACCAATTAGCTAATGGAATTAACAGCCCTTTTCTGCACAGCAGACAGACAACACAGGAACCCATAAAGTGTTCTTATAAGATATGTACTTGGGGCTTCCCTGGTGGCACAGTGGTTGGGAATCTGCCTGCTAATGCAGGGGACACGGGTTCGCGCCCTGGTCTGGGAAGATCCCACATGCCACGGAGCAAGTAGGCCCGTGATCCACAACTACTGAGCCTTCGCGTCTGGAGCCTGTGCTCCGCAACAAGTGAGGCCGCGATAGTGAGAGGCCCGCGCACCGCGATGAAGAGTAGCCCCCGCTTGCCGCAACTACAGGAAGCCCTCGCACAGAAACGAAGACCCAACATAGTAATCAATCAATCAATAAATAAATCTTTAAAAAAAAAAAAGAAAAGGATATGTACTTGGACGTAAGGAACACTGAAACTGCTGAAATATTCAGATATTGGGATAGTCTGCATGGCCACGCAGAACGGCAAGAGAAGAAAGATGAAGAAAACGATCTTAGATCCCAGAAGACAGATACACTGATTTCTGTGCTGCCGGGAATCCCTGTCTACCGCAGTTCAGTAGGTAAGCAAAGAGCTGTCACCTTGGTTTACTGGGCCTCATATATCTGAATACACCAGGTTTTGAAAGCAGATGTGCTAAAGCTTCCTGTATCTGCTGGTGTTTCCCAACTGAATCCATGACACGCCTACATCTCCGGGTTAAGGCTGTGATGTATACGCATCTCCATGAGGTTAAGAGCTTGACTTATATCAGTGCTTCCTCGCCTGTGTGTATGGGACCTGAACTTGAGGGTGGGGTAGGGGAGACCCAGCACAGGCTTCTGATGGCTGAAGAAGGGATGACTCTCAGTTATACAGTATCCCATCGTACTGATGTGCCATCATTTATTGGACCAGTTTCCTGTTGGTTGATAGCTGGGCAGCTTTTTGGAACTTTGTGGGTTCCAACATTACTGTGAAGGTACACACACACACACAGAGAAACATATCTTCATGTACTTATGCAGGAAGTGGAGAGAAAGGCCACTTGGAGCCTTTCAAGGCTCCAAGCCTTTCTTGGATTCCTTGGAGTCAAAACTGCTTTGAACCTTTGGGAACAAAGTACATAGTTGTGACCAGGGCAGAGAGAGGAAAGCCTGGTCCTGCCTGCCCACAGGCAGAGCTGAAGACGGAACCCTCCTCTCCACCAACTCCTGCTTTGTCTGGGTCAGGCTCAAGAAATGAAAACAAGTCACATTACTAGCAAATGCTGTCTCGATTGAACATAACCATTCGAGAGCAACTTTGGTCATAATCCACAGTGACAACAGTCTTTTATGTTTTCACAGAAGTAGAAGATTAGGTTAAGTTTATGCCACGTTGGCATCATGGACGGGGGGGGGGGGGGGGGGGGGCGTGGCTAGGACAGCCACACAACCAGGCTGTGTCTAGCCCGTCAGGTAAAGGAGACAAAGAAGAGAAACCAGTTCTGACCCTGGGGCAACAGGAACACGTTAACAAGGCAACTGTCTTTTGTAGCGCTTCTCAGGTTTCCTGAGGAAACACCGTTATGGTCTGGGAGAGTAAACACATCCACTGCCAGCATTACTTTTCCTTGAAGTCTCCTGATTACCATTAGAAATTCCTGTGAATCCTACCCCACCCCCCAAATCAAATTTGAGAAATGTTGATACCTCTGGAAGATGTTCAGGTTCTTTTTAACCTTCTGGCATAAAGCCAGAAACCCTGATGTGGAAGATGCCACACAATATGGTATGGTATTTCACACTGCCTAAGCCTGTAGGGTCTCTTGGCCGTGAGAGAATTTGCTATTTAGAGCACAAAGTTCCTCTCAATCTCTGCTCACCCGCAGACAGTACAAAAGACCATAGACTTTCTCTACTGTTTTTCAAGGACATCTTAATAATACGATCTTGCTCAACAAGATGTGGGTTTTCAGTTGGCGAAGGGCCTGCCCTCCTCTTTAGATGGTGAGACCCATGTGGCAAACAGGGTATAAACACATTACATCAGCAAGATAAAACAACACCTTATTTTTTCATGAGTGGTTTTGATGGTTTGTTTTCCCATGAAAGGAAAGATAATTAGAAACTAGAAGAAATTATTTTATGAAAATTTCATCATTTTCATTTTCATAAAGAATCTTATGTCGTTAAGCTTTCTGAACCCCTCTGGTGGCTGGGAAACATAAAAGTACCCTTCACAACACGCACATCCTTGCACACACGATAAACAACTCGTATCTCCGAGCCCTTACTGCGCATGCCAGCACCTTCCGGTCACTGCACACATGAACCCGCTTTAAATTAGCAGCTGTGCTGACTGCCAGGAGCCTCAGGGAGCAGGTCAGGGAACAGAGATCAGAGCATCATCAGGTGACACGCAGGTGCGAAGAGTGACCAGCTGGCGAGGCCTCACTGGGGAAGCTCTGGAATAGGTCACGCCTGCGTCAGGGTCTGGGGACTAAGGTGTTCAACCACCCGACGCCAGGCCCGCGGCTGCCAATTGCTGGAAACGGCCCTCCCGCCGCCGTCCAGTCCCAACCTACGCGGGGAGAGGCCGCCCGAGGTCCGGGGCGCTCTCGGCCAGCCCCGTCCGTCAGCCTGTGCCCCACCCGCCAGCCCCGTCCGTCGGTCAGTCCCCCAGCCTGTCGACGCAGCCCCGCAGCGCCGTCCATCGGTCCGTCCGTCGGGCATTCCCCGCATTCCCATCCGTCGGTCCCCCAGCCCGTCGTCCCCTCCCCCCCAGCCCCGTCCGTCAGTCCGTCCCCGTCCGGCCCCCCCCACGGCCGGCTCCCCCCGTCTGGCCCCCGGCGGTGTCAGTCCGCCGTCCGTCCGCGCTCCCGAGTCAGTGCGCCGGACGCAGGGCTGCGGTGGCGTGTGATGACGTCATATGGGTCGCCCGCCCCCGATTGGTCGCGGCCGCCTCACCAGACCACGAGCGGACGGGCGCGCGGGCGGGGCGGGGCGCGCGGAGGCCACGCCCCCTGGCGCGCGGGCCGGGCGGCGGGCCGGGGCGGGGTCACGTGACCCAGGGCCCCGCCACCCGCCTTATAAGCTGCGCGGCGCGCTGAACGCCGCGGGCTCAACTCTAGGCGGTCTGGGCCGTGAACCTCCTCAGCGATCTCCTCCCTCGGCGAGCCCGCGGGCGGGCGCCCCTCAGCCAGGTACGCGAGGCGCAGCGAGGAGACCCGGGCCGGGGGCGGCGGGGGTGGGGTCCCGGGGTCGGGCCGGGCGGGGATGTCGGGGTCCCGGCGCCTCCACTCCTGGCAGCCGCCCCTCGAGACGGCCTTCCACGGGGATCCTCGGCACCGACCCTCGGGGCTGGGCGCACGCCGTGACCCCAAGCCGAGCCCCGCAGCGGGGGGCTGCACCCCCGACCCCAGGCGGGCTCTGCCAGTGCTCCTCTCAGTCCGGAGGACCCCAGCACCTTGTCCTGGGGCGGCCTGCCTCCAGGCTAGCCTGGCTGGGTCTGCCTCCTGCAGACGGACGGGGTCTGAAAAACTTCTGGACTGGACGGGCCAGAACTTCGGGGCTTGTGCAGAGGGGCACTGCGGCGGGCGCTCAACGCTCAGGTGTACCTAACCTGGCTGCCGCTGCAAACAGCCTGTGCGGCTCCCAGGCGGGGTGTGTGGGCAGGGTCCTTGCAGCCCTCCCCCGCGGTACCCGCCCGTGGGCTCCCCTGAGCGGCTGACTCCGAGGCCGTGGGGGTTTCCCTGGACGTGCCGGCGATGAAGGCGAGCAGAGCCCTGGCTCTGACTGGGCCTCCCTGGACCTGCCATGCCCTTTGGAAGTGAACTTGATCGGGGTTCCACCTCCACACCCCCTCTTCTTTCTAGGAGAGCCTGTCAGACTGGTGGCTGATGCCCAGACTGGACGACCACCCCTGGAGCGGTCCCTGCGCTAAGGGCGCGAAGCACAGAAGCCACCTGAGGGCCAGTGCCAGAGGGCTGGAGGCCAAAGTGGGAGAAATGATCAACTCCCCAGTGTCAGGCCCCTCTCCCCTGGTGGCCCACAGTGCCCGGGGCGCCGACCCGGCTCACGGGCCCGCGAGCGCTGGCGTGGGAGGCCATGGCGGCAGCGGCCACATCAACAGCTGGCATCACCACTGGGTGCAAAGGAGCCTGGTGCTGTTCTCAGTGGGCGTGGTCCTGGCCCTGGTGCTGAACCTGCTGCAGGTCCAGAGGAACGTCACCCTGTTCCCTGAGGAGGTCATCGCCACCATCTTCTCCTCCGCCTGGTGGGTTCCCCCGTGCTGTGGGACAGCAGCTGGTGAGTAGAAACTGAAGATGTTTGGTGAAGAACCATTTGCGGCCTCTCAGAACCGGTCATTTGAAAATCGAACCATCCGCAGAGGGGAAGTGTGCCATCTCCAGTGACTGTATTTAGAGAAGGAGGGGGGGCAGAGGATGGTGATCCGCAATGCCAGTCTCTGGAGGCTGGAAGAAGCCCAGCGATTGGGGACCAGGTGGGGAGATGATTGGCTGTTTCACGCTTGTGCCAGGCTGACCGAGGTCCTTCCCTCTTACTGATCCGGCCCTGAGGACAGAGGTGGGGGAGCCCGCAGCTGTCATCCCAAGCGAGCTGTGCGATTGGCCGCTGGCAGAACTGGTGAGCGAGGGAACTGCAGTGCGATTGGCTGCCCCAGCGAACATGCTACAGCGCTGGGTAACCGAAAACAAACCGTCACGTGGGCCGAGTGGGCAGAGCTGCTGCCCCAGCGGCCTCCCGCACTTCCTTTTTCGGGATGCCCTGTGAACGTGCCAAAGCCAGGCCTTCCCCCTAAAACGTTGGGCTCCACAGATGAAGGAAAACAAATCCCTTGTTCAGAGTTTACATTGTAGTACACCTGGCCAGCCACAAAACATGACCCAGGGTTAGCAGTCCAAACTGTGGACGGGCAGACTGTCTTTTTTGAGTAGAATTTCTTGGTCATTTGGCTAGTTTTATAAACTTGCTGAATTGGTCTCAGCCCAGAAGGTCACAGTACTTCTCTAGTCACACAGCATCCACTGAGGAGCAGACACTTGTCAGATGCTTTCTGTAGCCTCAGCTCTCCCAGCTGCTGGAAGTGCAGAGTGAGCAGACCGCCCCCGTCAAGCATCCTGGTGTGGTGGGCAGAACAAGCGTGTACCTAAGCGACCACGGCGCTACAAGAGGGATGCCCTCCTGTTCGCTTCGTAGCTGATGTTTATAGACTGCTTACCTTGCATTTCTATTTGTTTTGCTGCCTTTCGTCCTTACAACAGGACTCTGCTGTAGCTCCATTTTACAGACATGGAAACTGAATTACAGAAAGGTTAAGCAACCGTGTCCAAGGGGACACAGCTGAGTGACAGGCCCACTGTTCTTAACTCTGCCTACCGCCCCTTGGAGTCTGGGTGTGTCCCCTGGGCTGTGGAAACACGCTGCCTTCTCAGCGCGAGGCTGGAGTGGAGAGCTGTGTTCCAGCCGGGACGTGTCACGGGAGCGGTGCCGTGGGTACCAAGCAGTGGGGCAGTGTTCTCAGTTCTGTTCTTGGGAAGATAGGCTCCTACTTTGTTTTTCTAAACCCTTTCAGTATACGGCTATACACACTGGTGCTGGGGCCTCAAGGCCCTCGTGGAAGCTCCCCTCCCCACTGTACGATGGAACGACACGTGCAAACTGGAGGCTCCCTGTGTAGGCGCAGGAGTGGTTTGCTTATGGATAATTAACCCCTGGCTCCATTCCTTCTGTGCCTCAAACCAAAGAACTGCGATTTTATTTTAAATATTTCGAAACAATGATTTTTGTTTGTATTCAAAGAGAACAAAAATGTAAAATTAGTTTTAATTCAAATATTACATTGTAGCTGATAAATCTTCTAGGAAAAGGAATGGTTTGAAAAATATGTTAATAATTGCCAGGTAGAGATCACATCATTTTCAGCCGGTGTTCTCTAACGCTGCTCCCTTGTCTTTCTTCAACAGCTGTTGTCGGCTTGCTTTACCCCTGCATTGACAGTCACCTTGGAGAGCCACACAAGTTTAAGAGGGAGTGGGCCAGTGTGATGCGCTGTGTGGCAGTTTTTGTTGGTATCAATCACGCCAGTGCTGTATCCTTCAGTGGGTGTGCCGTCCAGAGAAGCTTCTTACGTTACACGGTGAAAGTTTCGTTACTCTTAATGAGCGTATATCACATCATCAGGCAGTCGAACCGTCTTCTTCCGAGTACGTTATTTCAGAGCACGTTGCTCAGTTTACTCTCAGCAAGTTTCACAATGGTTCTTGGAGTCCTTTCAGTTCATTTCAGGAAACAGTTACCACCAGGAACAGAGTGGACGTCTTTGTTCTGTCCTTTCTCAGGCAGTATCTGCTGGATCCTCAGAGATCCTTTTGTGAATTCCCTTTACATTTCTACCTTACATCCTTCCACCGTGAAGACCTGGTTCCCGTGGCCCAGTGAGAAGTGGCGAGAGCATCACTCTTCCTGGCTGATCCTTCCAGAAGGTGGAGGAGAAGCCTGTCTGCTTCTCTGTCCCTCCCTGGCATGACCGCGGAAGGCCCAGGGCCAGTCAGAAGCGGTGGCCTCTGGAATAGGGTTCTTCGTTAGGTTAGCTTCAGGATCAGGTTCTGGCATCCAGGTGGAATGCATGACGCAAAACATGCTGCATGTCTGTACACAGTGCGTTTTTCAGGAAGACGGGCCGTGGTTTACCAGGTCTCAAAAGATTTATGGTTTCTTTAGCACAACTAGATTATATTTTTAAATCCTGGAGAAAGTTATTTTTAGAGTTACTGCTTCTTAAATCTGCTCTACCCTGATTTTAATGATAAGAATGTCAGAAAAGGGTATTATAAGAGGTCAGGGCTCTGACAAACTTGTTTCGTCCGCAGCTGATAAGCAGTGTTGTGACGGAAGCCAGTCGTGTCTCCACCAGCTGCAACCACGTTGTGTTAGATGCCATTCTGGTGAGGTGTCTTCTTGCAGACGTGGAGCAGCGACTGTGCTTGCTCAGTTCAACTACTAATAAAAACAAAAAGTAAAAGGGGAACTATAGATGACTTACTAGCAAAATATGTTGTGTTGTGGTTGAAATACCAGCAGAATTTTATATGTGGCTTTCAGGAAGTTTACTTGTAAAGTCAAGTTTTTGACCCATGGATCCCAGAGAAGTTCCAGGTCATCTTGGTCACGGGAACCTTGTATCCAACAGATGCTCTCTGCAGCTCACCTGGCAGCTTCTATGGATGAAGAATTATGTGGTGCACACATAATGGTAGGCCCTGGGGCTTTTTTGGTTTTGACCGTATTAAAAATCGTTATGCTTTTCCTTAACTTTGCATCGCCAGAAATTGGATTTTGCCAATAACGTTCAGCTCTCCTTGACGTTAGCAGCCCTGTCTTTGGGCCTTTGGTGGACATTTGACCGTTCAAGAAGTGGCCTTGGGCTTGGGATCACCATCGCCTTCCTTGCCACTGTGATCACTCAGCTGCTGGTGTACAATGGTGTCTATCAGTAAGCACGTGCTCTCAAATATCACCTCCGTCCGGAAGCTGTTACTTAACTTTTTAAAAAAATACCTTCTAAGCTGAGATGTCATGTTTTTTTCTGTAATTACATAGCATAAACTTAGACATGAAATTCTCAAAAATGCTGCTTATTGTTGATTCACGTGTTAAAAATGCACCGTGCGTAATTTAACGTAAAGGAAAACCGAGCAGTGGCGGTGAGCGTGGATGTCACACACTAACGCTGTTGGTGCGCCGTGTGCCTGCCCCGCCTGCGCCGGGGGAGCCGGCTGCCCAGGGGCTCATGTCTCCTTCTCTCCAGGTACACGTCCCCGGATTTTCTGTACATCCGCTCCTGGCTCCCGTGCATCTTCTTCTCGGGAGGTGTGACCGTGGGAAACATAGGACGACAGCTGGCCATGGTACGTACAGTTGTCACCTGCGTGCCCGACTGTGGTTTCCAGCTTGATAGGCTTAGTGTACGTAATACATTATGATTGGTGTTGATGAATATCTAGTTGAGACTCGCAACAATTATTCAGAAAAGCGTATTAAAAAAAAATAGGTACAATACCCAGGTAACTCTTTGCTAAATTATAAAGATTCAGGGAATTGTAAGCTCACAATGAGCACTAAAAGGAACTAGAGTTCCACTCACGTTACAGATGAACTGCAGCTGCTCTGATAACTGGCAGAGAAAAGTTACTGAATGGCTAAATGAATGATTTCTAATGAGTTTCCTCCCCGCCTTCACGCAGGTACAGATGATGCTATGCTAGGGAAAGGACCCCAGGCCAGGCCCATGAGAGTGCGGACCAGGCTGGGAGGGGGCTCAGCGTCCCTGGGTAGGTGGACTCCAGCCTGGACCCTGTCTAATAACTAAAGAGAGAGAAACGGGACCCCCGCACAGAGCCATTTCCCAAGAGCCAGAAAGACAAACGAAGTCAGGATAACTTAGCAGTTCTTTTCGGGAGTTAACGATCGACACTTGAGCACTTTGATGAAATGTGGACATTTAACTGTCATTTTGAATAGACTTTGACTCGAAGGCTTAAATAAAATGAACTAAAAACAAAAGAAACTAGAATCTTGTAAGGGCCATTTCTCTCAGAGACACTCTGGGGGCTTTCTCAAAAACGTGACTTGGTTCCTCATATGGTGTTTTTAAAAACAGGACGTTTATTTGTGCCAGCTGCTACTGGCGTGGGAGAGCCGGATCTGAAGGCTGCTTGGCTGGTCCATAAAAATGGAAGTGATTTCAGAAAGGTGGAACTTGTCATGTGTTCCACCGGTTCCTGCGCCCAAACCATCCTTGCCTTCCACCCTTTTGTGACTCTGTGTGGATCTGCTGGCCAAAACGAAAAGACTCAATTGAAAAAACTTTCTTTCTCGACCCCTCATGAGCAACAGAGGACCTGGCTCTTCTCACACTCACAGTGGCCACAGTCTCGTGGTGCCCCTGTGCTGCTCCCTGGAGCCCTTTATGGTTCAGAGTAGAACGAGGCAGCTCTATGATCCCTTACTGCTTTGAGATTTTTATTTCAGTGCCATTTAGTTGAGGATTCCTCGTAAGGCTTTTGAGATAAGTTGTCTTCAACCCCTGTGACTCTGCGTGGAGTTAAAACTGACAGCATTCAGCCAGTTGGTTATAACTTCGGGAGGCTGGGCTGATGCTGCCGTGCATTTAAGATGAAGGTTTTTAACCAGCTTTAATAAGTAAGGGTCTTCTTTTTTTTTTTTTTTTTTTTAATAAGGGTCTTTTTGATAGAGGTAGACACTACACATCATGCACAAGTTCCTAACACCTAGAAATGGTTGAAGGTAACTTACTGTACAAGAGTGGCACAATCACACCTTTGGTCACGATGCCAAATGAAGGTGGTTTTATCAGCAATCATTCCATCCTTGTAGTAGGCATTTTCGTTTTTGAAAAGATGAAAGTTTTAAACCTAACTTAAGATAGCTGGCATAATTGTAATTCTCCCTACTTAAGCTTTCTCTTCTTTTTCACTCTTTAAAGTTGGGGAAAAAACTTGTATTTGGATGTTACTGTTGTGTCTTGATACTGGAGGAGGGTGATGAACATCCCAGGTCATTGAAGGGAAACAACCCTCCCGGATCTCTGAGCCCAGCGCTCCTGCCATATTTACATCCGTGAAAATTTAAACCCTTGCGCCTGGAGCCCAACTGAAGGGGAAAATGGCAGGCCCTTTCCAGCCGGAGGAGCGGCCACGGCTGGTGTTACCGATTCCCCCTCTGCTGCATCCAGCGTGGGTCCTCAGAACAGACGTGGTAGCGAGCGCCCACTGCCGGCTGCTCCAAGGGAGAAAAAAGCTGAGTCCCTTTTCTCCAGGTTTCTAAACCCAGCGGAGGGCACAGTCAGTGTGAATAAAGGCAAAACGATCACGGATCACGTCACAGCTGTGTTTCTGCCAGAAGTCAGGCGAGCGAATGAGGGAGACTTACTCCTATTATAGTTACTTGAGGCCTGAGATTGAGGAACCAGGTTTAAGTAGTTTTAAAGGATCGGTCAGTCAGATTGGCAAAGGCGTGCAGCACTTGCTCCCATGGTAGGGAACAGGACCGCGGGTGTGTAAAGGAACGAAAGTGGCGATTTCTGAGAAGGAGAACTGCAGGTAGTTTGGGGTTTTTTTCTCTTTTGCATTTTTAAAATTTACAATGAAAACGTAACAGGTGACCATTGAAGAGCACGTGGGTTGGGGCACCAGCCCTCCGAGAAGTTGAAAATCCGAGTGTAACGTAGAGTCAGCCCTCTGCATCCGTGGATTTAACCAACCACAGACCATGTAGCACTGTAGTATTTACTATTGAAAAAAATCCGCATATAAGTGGAACCGTGCTGTTCAAACCTGTGTTGTTCAAGGGCCAGCTGTACTTGTATAACCAGAAGCACTAAGGTGTGTACAGGAGTTTGTGACCGAGGTCTCCGCAGCGGATGGATGTGTGTCAGGAGGTGGGCAGACCTGCTGCTGTGCCCTGTTGAGATCGTTTACGTGGAGGTCACTGCAGGACTCTGGTCCCTCTGCCTCTGTGCTGTCTGTTTACTGGGAGCAAAGCCTTGGCCTTGGGTTGCGGATGACAAAGCAGCGAATCAGTCCCCCCAGAGCTCCCAGACTCTCATCCCTACCCCAGCAGCCGCTCCCTGAGTCTGTCCAGACTGGTCTCTGCCTTTTTGTCTCTCTCTTCTTCCATCCTTCAAAGTATCTGTAAACGAATCTACCCTGAAAGCAGTAGAGAATCTTAATAAAACGTCCACCTTTGTCCAACAGGAATTGCATAGCCTTCACATCCAATTCCGCTGACTCCTGAACCTTTCAACCTACCCCTCCTCTTAACAAATCCTCTGTCCACTTTGGCTTGAACTGAGGATGCTGCCTTTCTTGCCACTCCCATGGGTTGGCAGACGGCCTTTCTAAAATATGCTGTTGCAGCAGTAAAAGATAAGTGCATGAAGCCAAAATTGTATTTTTCATGAGAATAGAATTGGAAGTGTATGAAATTAAATTTGCTTCAGATTATATCAGAGCTGAAGAATGATTCAGCTACATTTATAATAAGGTTTGTTTTAGAAAACTGTGACTCCCCATTGACATTGAGTGTCCCTGCCCAACCGTAGTCTTTCCCAGGACCTTTTGTTGGGTGGGCTTTCCCCACCAAGCAGCAACAGGTGGATGTGAGGGGCTGGAGCGAGGGCACTGCAGGAAGAGCGTCTGTAGGTGCGGCTGCTCCTCTCCTCCACCTGCCTGACCACTGCTGTTTCAGGTCCCAGTCTCCCGGAGAAGGTCCCGTGGGCCTGGGCTGCCGGACCCTAGCACGTAAGCCAGGGGCACTGAGGCTCGCGCTTCCTAACACACTGGGCTGTGTGCCCCGCTGTTGTGTATTTGTGTCCCGGAATTGTAAACCTTATGTTTATTCTCTTTGGGGAGTCTTGAAAGTTTAGGCTGGGACAGAGTGGCACCTTGCTAGAATCTTTCTCACCCAAGAACGTCTTTAAAAAGAGCAAGTTAAACATTTTCTTTTTAAAGAAGGAGTTAAAATACTTAAGCCAAGTCTTTCTTTCTTCAAAGAAAGGGAAACAATTAACAGCTTATTTATAAAAGTGAGCTTATTCTTTGTTAAGAATTTGAAAACTCATTTCCATCCTTAAAACCCAGGAAATGGCTCCGTGCCTTAGAAATGGGATTGGTCAGCACCGCCCATTTCTCTTCCTCTGGCTGTGCCGCTAGACGGAAGATGGATCTGACGTGGTATTTTAGGGGCAGTGTTCAAAGAGTGAATTCTTGGTTTAAAACTTCACCAAGTAAGGCTTTTGTGGTGGGACGTGATTCGAGTGAAGAAGACGCAGGTCTGAAGGTGGAGACCTGAGGTGGGCACTGGTCAGCACGGTGACCAGAGCTGCCCGAGTCCAGTGCGATGTGGCTCTGTTCCCTCTGAGGGCGACCGTCCCAGCGCCTCTGCACCCCTCCCCCTCGCGCCTTCTCAGTTCCCACCGCCCTTAAAACAAATGTGGTTACCGTCAAGGGCCGCCACGCCCCAAACCTACAGGTGGGCTTTGCTTGAGCGTTAAATGGTCCGAGTGGCTTTTTCTTTGTGGTATTCGTTGTCAGCCTGCATGTTTAAAAGTGAGTCCATAGCATCATTTTATAGAATTTGTATCTGTTGCTGTTTGTAGCTTAAAGTCTTTTCTCAAAAAAAGTAAGGCTTCCAGCTGCCACGGCGAAGAGCGTGGCCCTGCTTCCTGGGGCCCAGGCCCCGGGACAGCTGGTTACAGGTGCACTTCCCTGGCACGTGGAATTCAGTTTGCCTTTCCTGTTTGCCATCCAGCGGCTGCTGGTAGTAATAACAACGTTAATTAGCACTTCTGTTGCGCTCAAGGTGTTGTGCTCAGTAGTTTCACTGTCAGCTGACTGAGTCCTGTAACGGCAGTCTGGAGGTAGGGACTGCTGTCAGCCCGCTTGAGAGATGGGGAGATCCAGACACAGGAGGCTGACCACCTGCCCGAGCGGGTGCAGCGCAGGGCTGGAGCTGGCGCCTCGGGCGCGGGCGGAGCTGCCCCTGCACGCCGCTCCCCTCGGCCGGCCGGCCGCTAAGCCAGAGGTCAGACCGCGCGCTGGGCCCTGGCTCCGTGGCAGGAGGCGTGGCGGTCTCTCCTCATGCAGCCCCGTGACCTCAGGAAGGTCATCTGGCCTTGGATCTGCTCCTCCAGTGGAACATCTGTCCTCTGCTGAGGACCGGCCGGGCCGGCCTGGACAGCGGTGACAAGGGCGGGGTTCACCTCCCTGAGTTTCTGTGCAGTCAGTGAGGAAGCGTGTGCGGAACCGGCTCCTGAGCTGTTACCCCCTCCCCCGCCTGGGAGGGCCGCGCCCTGTCCTCTGGGTGAAGTGGTGGCTCCTGGCCCTCCTAGCCCCGGGCAGGGAGAGGACGGCGCTGGGGTTGTTGGAGCTTGTCTGCTGCTCCGCATTTCTCGTCTCCGTCATCTTATCCGACTCAAAGGAATTTTCTATCTTTCACTTTTTAGGATCGGCTTAATTGCTAATTAAAATATGTATACATTGAGTGCTGATTTTCTCTCGCTCCTTTTTCTCTTTTTACATGCAGGGTGTTCCTGAAAAGCCACATAGCGATTGAATCTTCAAACCCGCTGATCCTGAAGAATGGCAAGATTTGGGAGAAAATCTGTGATCCTGGATTGTGACAAAGATTATCTTTTCCCTCAGTAATCTTTTTAGATTGGGCTGACTGTACAAGTGACTCCGGGAAAACAGTTCACCTGTTTTAGGGGAGCAGGCTGGGAAGATGACCACTTGTGTTGAGATGTCACCTTGCCTGACGGCATTCATGCCTGGGTCTGCTCAGGAGGCACCAAGTGCAGGCCGGCCGGCTGCAGGGTCCCGAGGATTCGGTTTCGTGTGTCATTAAAAGCAAGTTGCCATATTTCCAAGCCTTGAACTAAAGCCTAACTACCAGCTCTGGTTTTGTATCAGCGCCCAGGGGAGAGCTCGATGGTGCTTACAAAGATGAAGTGTGATAAAATAGGAATATTACTTATCCAAAAGATTTCTAAAATAGGGTTGTGTAAAAAAAGAGAAAGGCAGGGGCGGCGAGCTTAGGGTGGCAGTGCCGGGCGCCCCGTCCCGCAGCTGCGCGTGTGTCCCAGCGTACGGCTGTGCTTTTCATTCCTCCGGGGAGTCGCATGTAGACAATCTTACTGAGAGCCGAAGGCAGTGAGAGGTCCTCGTTCCGCACCGTGACGTGCTGGAACGTCCACCTCAGTATTTATGCAGTTTCTCCAGAATCCGCAATCAGCTAGGAGGGGCACCTGCCTGCCGTGTGGCAGTCTTAGTGAGCCGAAATCGTGTGTTGTTTCTTTGATACTCCAGAACAGAGATGACTGGTTTTTTCCACAGCCCTATGGGATTTGCAATCTGTGATTGCCTTGTAAAAAGAAGAGTGCGTATGTCACTGTATTAAACATTTGGTGTTTCTAAATACTCAAAGACGTGGTGAGCACAATGTATTCATTTAATGGCATAGACCATGTTTGTTAGACCCAGTTTGCAAGTACTGGGTCTTCAACTTCAAGTGCAATGTATATGAAAACCAACCTGAGCCTTGTATCCTCTTAAATATTTATTTTTTTAACGTATGAGGTGTTACAGAGGGTTCTCCATTTCAGTGCTGCATGGGGGCCAAATTCAGCAACAGCCCCTCTCGGTTGTGCAGTTACTTCGTTGCTGTGCTCTCCACTGAGCCGGTCCTTTGAAATACTCCAGTTTTGTGCGTTTAGTAAACTTGTAATTTTTACTCACAAATTTACCTTTTTGTATTTTGCAATTTAAATGTTTTGGTTGTTTTACGCTCTGTGAACATGGCTTGATGAGAAGACTCCTTCCCCTTGAGCAGCTAGCGGTCAGAGCCACTGCCGGCGGCCGTGGGCTGTGCCCTCGGCTCCCCTCACGTGATGGTCCTCGTTGCAGTTGGGTTTTGTTTTGAGGAAGATATCCTGGAGTAAATTTTAGGTTACTGTAGCTAATTTGTTTTAGAGGAATTTTGTTTAAAAGAAAATAGGATCATTCTGAACTTTGCAATGACCCCCTTACACATGTTTCTGAAATCAAACAGCTATGTGAAAAGAGTTTTCAATGAGGCTATCAGCATTTTATGAAAAACCAGAAGTTATTAGATGAGAGCAGGCATTGAATCTTTCAAATATACTTGATCATGCACAGTGAGTATTTTTTTCTCTTAAACTGGAAATAAATCTGTATCTGTTAGAAACAATGTAGCCAAAAGATGTGAATCTGAAGAATTTTGTTGCCAATACTTTATAGCAAGTATATGAACCAAAGTCATTTGAGTTTGTAAAAATGTAAAATAGTATGAACAAAATTTGCACTATACCAGGTTTGAACATCTAGTGAGATTCACATTCACACTAAGTTTTCAGCATTGTGTTCTTTTGCATTCATTTTTTACTTTTATTAAAGGTTCAAAACCAACCATCGTATTTATGGGTTTTTCTTTGAAAAGGGGGGGGATTCTCTCTGTAGGATATTCAGATTTGGAATGGAAGACTATTTTGTAGCTTTTCAAAATGTACTAAGTTTCAACACAACCTCTTGGGAAAATTTGTTTTCCTCATGGTGGAAAGTGACGTGTAGTTAGCCCAGTTTAACTTCCTCCTGCCCCTCCCACTGACCCTGGGAAGTTGGGCGTCTTCTTGGGCCTTGTTCTGTCCTCTCCCAGGAATGCTATCCTCTCTCTCGGGGAGAGAGGGCCCTTTCTCCCTGTACTAGAAAGGGGAGGGGGAGGGTCTGGGCACCCAGAAAACACAGCCCAGGGAAATGGTAGAGCATCCGGCCCAAGTAACAGCCAGCATGTCCAGGGGCCCCGAGTGGCAGCCCACACAGCAAATGAGCAGCGTCCTGCCCGAGGTCCACTTCCCTTGGTCCCTGCCGGATGTAGAGCCGCCCCAGGTGACGAAGGTGTCAGGGCCCCACCGCACACGCTGCCCTCCGCACAAGTCCGCTGAATGCCTGCTCTGCCAGCGCTGGGTGCTGGGTTGGACAAGAGAACTGGCCTCAGAGGCTCTCATCCCAGGGCTCCAGTGCCAGGCCGGGGGAGGCAGGTGTGAAGGGCACCACCGAGACAGCGAAGAGTGGGTGCTGTTTGATTCCTTAATTAAAGTAACAACTGTGCGCAGTTTGGCACCCAGAGCAGCCATCCCGCACGACCCGACCCGCACCGTCCCACAGGTGAGGCGGGGCCGGCGGGGCCGGCGCTGCGGGAAGTGCCCTGGAATTGCCCTCTCCCCCGAGCGATGTGCACAGGGAAGCTTGAAAAGAGAAGAGGCTTCTGGGAAGGGAGGCAGGGCTGGAGCCGAGCTGCGGTCCCTGGTTCCGCTGACTTCCCCGAAAGCAGCCCTGAGCCCGCGGGACAAGAGGACGCCTGTCCCACCCCCCACCCCCGCGAACCGCCCCCCCACCCGCCCGCGCCGGCAACTACGCGACGCAGCTTTGCAAAAGTTATTTTCAGTCGTGAAATAGCATTGCAACGGCAGTAGAGAAAGCCCTTACCGTGTTATACTCAACCCGATACATTTATAATACAGTCCAGACCCGTAAGTTTCTCCTGCATGGAACACAGCTGTTGATGTAGGGAAAACTGAGAGCTGCTTCATTTCCCCCACCACAGAGACTGGAAGACTTTGCCTGAGATTGATCCAGTTTATGAGGCTCTAACAGGGTAATACCTGCTCTGAACTAGTCTAAGCCTGTGTTTCAGAGTAAGTTGGGGGACTGAAACGTTTCCTGGAATTGCTCTGGTTTGTGAGCAGGTGACTGAATTATCCCATTTCACTAAAGGTACACAAAAGATTTCCGTGTCCCGTCTCTTCAGCTGCTAAAGCGAGGCTGAGTGAACAGGAGCTCAGGATGGGGACGAGGGTACTGTGTTTATTTAGCCAGTTTTCAAAGTCTGCTGAGATCTTACCTGAAGAGTGTTTCTGGCAGTTCGTCTAAAGACCTGGATTAGACATAATCAAGTCATTTGGTGCCCGGGAACCACCCACCCTTGAATTATAGACATTCCCTTTATCTTGGTGGTAAAAAGAGAGGAGCGAAGGGGGCCTATTTAAATCTAAACTTGCTTTTTCTACTTCATGTTTTAAATAGACCTTTTGCTAAGAATGTTCACTTTCTGAGAGTTTCAGATGATCTCTTTGTAATAATGTAACTAGCAGATAAAGCCTTAGATTTGGGATATACTCTGAAAAGTATTAATATATAAAATGTTAACAAAGATATTTAAGTTCAGCTGTAACACGTTTATCTTACACACTAGGAAGCTGGCCAACTACCCACTCATCTACCATCACACTTGCTCTTGGAGAGGAGGCATGCTGATCAACAGTAAATTAGCCACAGGGGGATTTCATATTGACACCTGAATGCAGCCAAAATATGCAAAGAAAGAACGTCCCTGGAGGTCCAGTGGTAAAAACTATGCGTTCCCACTGCAGAGGGCGCGGCTTCGACCCCTGGTCAGGGAACTAGGATCCCACATGCTGTGTGGTGCGACCGAAAAAAACGTGCAAAAAAACAAAAAATAAACAAACAAAAAAAACCACCAAAAAAACCCAAAATATGCAAAGAAAGACGCGTGAAATCTGCATCCAAGTCCTAGGACCCAAACTTGGTCCTTTGTGGATTTTCCATATAGATCTTCAAAGATTCACACCTGAAGAATCTCTTACTGAACAATTATAACACGAGTGCCTGGTACAAGGCCGACTGGTCTGGAAAGAGCGGATGTGCTGAGACAGGGCGGGAGTTCCTGCCTAGGTCTGTGATTTAAGACGAGACAGTAGCATGTGAGAAGCAGTATCGCATCACTATTTTCATTCATTAGCCACTGTTTTTCTAGTGCTTTGCCTCCTTATAAGTGCGCTACAGTTTTTGTTGTCCCGTGTGATATACATTCCCCAGTTCAGGAACACAAGACAGCCAAGGACAATGAGTTAAAAGTCCACTAAAGTAATTTTCTCATTAGAACCTAGCTCTTCGTGTTTGTTCTGTGTCTTCTCTCGGGTAGGTTTTTTTTCCGGCTGTGTCGGGTCTCAGTTGCAGCACGCAGGATCTTCCGTGGTGGCGCGCGTGCTCCAGAGCGCGTGGGCTCTGTAGTTTGCGGCACGCAGGCTCTATAATTGAAGCACGCGTGCTCAGTAGTTGTGGCGCGCGGCTCAGCTGGTCCGCGGCATGTGGGATCTTAGTTCCCCGACCGGGGATCGAACCCGTGTCCCCTGCATTGGAAGGTGGATTCTTTACCACTGGACCGCCGGGGAAGTCCCCTCTCAGGTAGGTTTTCTATTTGAAATTGTAGAGTTTATTCTTATTCATCCATCAGACCTCAGCTAAAGTGTCATTTTCTCACTTTCCTCATCACATCAAGCCTCCCCCAAGTTCCTAAGGCAGCAGGGCCCTGTCGCCTGGCCGCTCTGGCCGTGTCTGTGCTCTGGCCCCTCGTCCAGCGGTGTGCGTGTGAGCGGAGACGTGCCTCTCGGTCAGCCGTCCTGTTCTGCCCTCAGCCTCAGGGTCTGCCTCCTCATTCTTACTCAGGAAGACTGCTGCATAAATCATCCACTCATCCACTTATCAGCCATTCAACAAACATTTTCTGATAGGAGGGCAGGCACTCTGCCCACTGCCATTTTGCTGCCCAGCCCTCTGGCCCCTCCAATCTGCTGTGAAACTACAGTTGTTAGGACCATTCACAAAATGAGAGATCTGAGTAGGGATGGCAGGAGGGCTCCTCCAAGCAGAGTTGAGTGCAGGCGTTGTTTCCAACAACAGCGTTGGTTTGCTTTCCTCACCGCCCCCCTAACGAGGGTTTTACTGCCCTGGGTTATTGTGTCACCGGTGCCCCAGCTCGGGGAGGTGACCCGGGCATAGGGTCAGACTGCGTTGGGTCCTCCATGCCCTCAGCCTCGCTGCCAACCCTGGGTAGCACCCACTGCTGCCAACTCAGAGGCTGTCACTAGGGCCTGGGGCCGCCCCCCAGCTGCTTGCTTGTCTTTCTCATGTGCACACTGACACCCTCAGAATTTGTCTTTTCACCGCAGAATGCTGTGTACTTTGACACGTGACTGACACCCGGCCGCCCTTCAGATTGTGTCTCATTTGCCACCTGATGGCTCTCAGACCCATCCTAACTCTCCTGATGACCCATGCCAGTGTGAACAGCTGGCATCACCCTTTCCCCTAATTTTGCGTCAATCACATTAGTTGCCAAGACCCAACTAGGGCAAGGGGAACGCGAGCAGATAAGCTCTGAAAAAGAGTCCAGGGTGAGGAGGAGGCTTGACAGGAGCCCCTCAAGTCAGGTCAGCGCCTAATGAATTGCTTCCTGCAGCCCCAGAGGTGTGCGGGCCTGACGGGGCTGATCAATAGCCCTCCACGTGACCGACTTGTCGGGCCAGTTCTGGGGAAGCCCGCTGAAAAAAGGTCAACATGCCAACAAATCACTGGAAAGATCATTTCAAAGTTTCCCAGGTCTGAGGAGGGAGAGCCTGCACTTTACTCCACCTCACAGGATCAGAAACGGCCTTCGGGTCCTCTTGGAAATCTGGGCACACGGGAAAGCCCTGTCGGGGGCTTCTCATAAAGGAAACTGTTGTTTCCTGAGATCCACAGACAGCTCTTTGCATTTGTTTAAACGGTCGTTGAAAAACATAGAAAAAATGTTACCAAAAAACGTAACTCGATGTAAAAAATGTTACTCGATGTGTGCCAGAAATTACGCTGTGTGCACTGGGAGCCACATAGATTCCTGCTCTGGTGCTGGGGCACCTGTTCACCAGGGAGATCTAGTTTATGCTTCCGAAGACATACAGCTCTTTGGGGACCCTGTTTCTGTTTCATCTTAGTAACCCCAATCCTTCTCCGTAACAGGTATTTGAAAGGAATTTAGGAAGGAGGAAGATGGGTAGGTAGGTAGGTTGTCAAACACTGAGCTGCCGGGCATTATGAAACCAGTTTTTAACTTAAAAGAGTCTATAGTTTTAAATCTAGCACCTGGACTTAGTACTTGGTTGTCAGTTAAAAGCACCACGTAATTACTACCTGAGAACCTTGGCTCTCCAAGAAGGAAGAAGAAAAGTTGGGAAAGCTTCCTTTTTCCAAATAGTGTTGCCTCCTGTTTTTAATCCAAAGGCTCCTTCCTCATGGACTTGTTTCTTCGGGGATCTCATTGTCCTTCAGCCTGTGTTATGGGCTGCACTGCACTTCTTTGGCTGCCCCAAAGAAGATAAGTGGAAGGTCTACCCCCAACACCTCAGAATGTGACCTCATTTGGAAAGAGTCTGAAGATTTAACCAAGTTAAGATGAGGTCACAAGGGTGGGCCCTGATCCAATAGGATTAGTGTCCTTGTCAAAAGGGGAACCGTGGGGGAATTCCCTGGCGGTCCAGTGGTTAGGACACGGCGCTTATACTGCCAGGGCCTGGGTTCAATCCTTGGTCAGGGAACTAAGATCCCGCACACACACACACAACCCACCCCCCAAAAGGGAGAACCATGGACGCAGACAAAGTGAAGGCACTGGGGAGGACTCCAGTGAGGACAGAGGGTTGGCCCCAAGGAATGCCTGAGGCTGCCCCAAGGATGAGAGCCCTGGGGCCTTCAGAGGGAGTGTGGTCCTGCACACCTTGACTTGAGACCTGGCCTCCAGAACCGTAGACAATCTCTCTCGCTTTGTTTCCAACGATTTTTACTTCTCCAGGAGCATAAAAGGATGTTCTATGTATTCACCCATTTCGTCTGAACTTCTAGAGTTTCTTTTCCTGTACAATATATCGAAATCTAATCCAAATTATCCATGCCATCCTAAGGTGGGATACCCATGCTGTATTACAGATAGCTGAAAATGACAGTAAATATTCACTACAGAATTCACTATGCTAGATTTCTGTTGTTTGGAAAATGCTCTTGTATGGACCCACTTTCTTTCTCAGGGAGTGGGGGAGATGGGTGGGGGAATGCTGCCGGGCAAATCAAGTGGGAAACTAAGAGGCTCTGCTTAGTCAACAGGAAAAGTGTGGTGGTCTTTGTAAACATAATTGGCTTAGATTAAAACCAGCACTAACCAGGTAGAACTTCAACACCCAGCGTCAGGTTCTCCTGCTGAGAAGCGCAGTTAATCTCCTCTCTGCAACTGGCCCTTAGGGCAACTGACTGGCAAACAAATAAAATAGGGAAAGCAGAGGCGCCCTCCCCTGGGGGCACCTCACCCCAGGCTCTACCCAGGTTTGGCAGCCAAATCCCCTGTACTACTGCCCTACAGTTCTCCCTTCCCGGGGCCCAAAGACATCCCAGCCGTGGAAATACATGGCTGGAATGCTTTTCTATTATTGGGAATATGATCACATCATAGAGGAATGTCTCAGGGATCGTCCACACCCTCCGCTTTCCCACCTCCACTTCACAACTGAGGAGCTGACCGCCCAGGAGGAGACTGGATGAGCCGAGTCTGTGGCCACTGCAGCCCCGTGTCCAAGCCCAAGGTCATGGTAGCCCCACGTCCACCGCTCTGGTAACTCCCGGCTCCTGCATCCAGTCCAAGCAGCCCCAGGTGCCCAAGCTGTTCCCCCTGGTGGGGAGCCCCAGCCCTGGCCCCTGGGCCGGGCACTGCTCCTAGTGACCCCTGGCAGGCAGTGCAGCCAAGCGTGCAGGTGCCGCGCTGTCTCTCCTTCCCCTGCCCTGGGGCACCTGTTGCCATAAAGCAGGACGTGGGTATGCTTCTGTGCTCCCCTTGCGAGCACTGTGTGTCCCAGCTCACATCACTGGGCCTCCCCCGGCAGCCCACGCCTTGTCCCAGACATGACCCCACGGCCGAAGCACTGACCTGACTGATGGCAGAAGCCTGTGCTTCTGGGGAGGCCCACGCACTTCCTGCCGCCCTCCTGGGCTCTGATAGGGGTCCCCCTAGTAAGTGTGAGCTGACATCTCACCATGGTTTTGATGTGCATTTCTCTGATTTTAGTGATGCTGAGCATATTTCCACATCCTTACTGGCTATTTGTATACCATCTTTAGAGAAATGTCTGTTCAAGGCCTTTGCCCGTTTTTTAATCCAGTTAATTTTGCTGTTGTTGAATTCTAGGAGTTCTTTATATACTCTGGGTATTATCCCCTTTTCTGATATATTATTTGCAAGTATTTTTCCCATTCTTAGCTTGCCTTTTCACTCTTTTCATTGTGTTCTTTCATGTACAAAAGTTTTTAAGTTTGAGGTAGTCCTATCTGTCTGTTTTTTCTTTTGTTGCTGGTGTGTTTACTGTTGTGTCCAAGAAATCATTGCAAAGTCCAAAGTCACGAAGATTTTCCCCTATGTTTTCTTCTAGGAGTTTTATAGTTTTGGGTCTATGTTCAGGGCTCTAATCCATTCTGAGTTAATTTTTGTATATGGTGTTAAGATAATGGCCCAGCTTCATTCTTTTGCACGTGGATATCCAGTTTTCCCAGCACCATTTGTTGAAGAGACAGTCCTTTCCCCACTGAGTGGTCTTAGCACCCTTGTTGGAGATCATTGACCATATACACAAGGGTTTATTTCTGGGCTCTCTATTCTCTTCCATTGGTCGATCTATCTTTATGCCATTACCACACTGTTTTGATTACTATAGCTTTGTAATATGTTTTGAGATCATAAAGTGTGAGTCCTCCAACTTTGTTCTTGTTTTTAAAAATTGTTTTGGCTATTTGGGGGTCCCTTGAGATTCCATTTGAATTTTAGGATTTTTTTTTCAATTTCTGCGAAAAAATGCCATTGGGATTTTGATAAGAGATTGGGTTGAATCTGTAGATGACTTTGGATAGTATTGAGATCTTAACAATGTTAAGTCTTCCAATCTACGAACACAGGATGTTGAAAACTATGCTTTTTACCCAACAATGTATCGTGAATATCTTTTCACGTCAACCACACAAATTCATTCATCTATTTATTCAATGAGTGTTTGGGTTTTTTTTAAGTGCCATGTTCTAGGCATTTTGAGATACACTGGTGAACAAAACAAAGATTCCTGCCTTCTTGAAGCCTCTTTTCTAGCCAGAGGACATGGACACTAAACACTAAAGAAATAAATGATATAGTATTTTAGGAGATGACAAGTGCTATGGGGGAAAAAAGTAGAGCAGAGTCAGGAGAATTAAGAGGGAGGGGGGGCAGGTGGGTTGCAATTTTAAGTAGGTTGGTTGAAATGAAAACCTCACTAAGAAGGTGGCTCAGTCCCTGTTCCCTGGAAAACACAGCCTGAAGTGAGGTGTGGTGCTGATGCTTCTTCCTGGGCAGGAGCAATCCCAGGGCAACAAGGGTGAGGATGGGAAGTGAGGTGGGGAGGGCACAAAGCCAGGGGAGCTCAAGAAGCTGACTCGGGGCTGACCCCGCTTTGTTTCAGGCCGGGGAGCTGCACGTGGGGCTCCAGCCACATGGGACACCTCCAGGCAGGTTGTATGGAACAGCCATGCTTGGGGACGGTCCACAGGAGAGGGAGGGAGGAATCTAGCTGCCTGCTCTCTGCTACCTCCGTGAGTTGCATTTGGCTCCATGGAGTTCTGTCCCCCGTCTCCGTACTGTGTCACTTGGACGCTTTGGCAGCTTCTGCAGGAAGCAGACCCCTTGCCTCGGACTTGGTGCTTCATCTGGGACCCGAGAGGGTGGGAGGGACCAGAGACTCCCGGCGTGGCTGGCCAGCCTCAGACAGAGCGCCCTGGCCACACGGGTCGGTCTCCAAGTGGCAGAAACCAGGCAGGTGGGCTCAGGTCGAGATCAGGGGAGGTGTGTCTGACTCAGACCATTCACTGCATCACTCTCAGGGCGATCGCTTCCTTTTTAGTAGCCACACACTCTTTTACAGAGTACATTTTAGACCACTTAAGTGTCCCCTTCTAGGCAGCAGCTGGGTCATCTCCGGTGGTTCACCATGACTACCAACGGTCAGGCAGCCACACGTGTCTGCGCTCCCTCGCCACCTTGCCGGCCTGCTTCAACTGCCAGTGCTCTAGCAGCAACACTTCTGGGTTTATAGCACACGCACATCTGATTTTTGAACAGATACCGTGAATGTTCCCTTCAGTGTGCTGTCCCTGTTTACACTCCCGCGACTGGGACTCTCCCACCTGTGCTGACATGCGGAACCACTTGACCTTCAGTGTTTGCCCATCTACAGGTGAAAATGGTTCCTCCTTTTACCTTGCAGTTCGCTGATCACTAGTAGACTGAGAATTTCTGAGTATGTTTATTAACCATTTGTATTTCTCCTGCGAATTTTCTGATCAGCTTCTGGCCCATTTTTCTACAAGGTTGTTTGTTCTTTAGTTGTTACTATTTCTCACTTCTAGGGCCTATTTGCGTATTAGCAGTGTTCACTCCGTCTTTCTGCACAGTGGACCATACGTCCTGGCTTCCTGGGCCAGTCCCAGCTCCTGCCTGTTTTCTTAGCATAATTACTAATAGCTCCGCCTTTACACTCCAAAGCGCCTGAGCTGGAGTGATAAACAATATCTAACGTAACACCCTGGTTCCGTATGGCTCTCTCTAGGTTCCCGAGTCTTATTTACAAAGACCAAGTATAAAAACACATTAATAGACTGTCTATAAGTTGAGGAAGCTGTCTGTCACTGGAGGTAAACATTTCAATTCTCCTTTGGAGGAGCTCTTAGTTTTAAGAAAAGTCACCAGATAGACCCTTCAGCCATCTATGTACAATACATTGTTATATTACTTAGCATGGATAATCAGTAAATGTTTGCTGAATCGATGAACAAATGGATGGAGGAACCAAGCAATAGGATGTTTCTGTTGATTAAGTGTTTAGTTGAAGGTGAAATGGCGGGAACGGACCAAAGAAAAATCAGATCTGAATCAAGGCCTTGAACTAAGCAGAACGAAGCACCCCCTAACCTCCCCTCCTCCGAAGTGTTCTGAAGAACAGAACCTTGCGCCGTGTACTGTACCAGCCACACGCTCTGTGACGCAATCAGCAATCGCAGAGAGCACGGAGAAGACGCCGGAGTACATGAAGAGCTCGGGGGATGCGCAGCCAGGGCCTCCTCACCACCTAGCGCCCAGGAACACAGCGGTATTTGTTCTGGAGCCTGACGGACGGGCACGCTGAAGGTACTGATGATGAAGCCCTAGTTGAAAGCCACGGGTCACTCCAAGTGACCATGGAGTGGCCAGCACGGAGGCCACAGCACTGAAGCTGATAATGACCAGCATGCCCACAGCAGCTCTACTGGGGCCTCGATGTGCACTGGCTACTATCTATATCATCTCGCTTAATCCTCATAATAACCTGATGAAGTAGCGACTACTCCCATTTTAAGATCAGGAAACAAGGCACAGAGAGGTCACATAACTTGTCCAAGGAAACACAGCAAACGGCAGAGCTGGGGTTAGTCATAACCACAGGTCAGAATAAGAGTAGCTTGTGCACCCCAACAGCTTTTCAACACAGATGAAAACCTGGGGGCCAAGAACAAGTAGAGCAAAGAAGACAAGCCAGTGCCTGGTCTAAAAGCTTTAAAGGACTGACTCAAAGTCCAGTTTCATGGAAATGCCTCTATAGACTGCATCTTCTAAGTCATATTAACTTTAAAAACAACCTTTCAGAATCTAAGCCAACCCAAGTAAAGGCATCCCTAGGCCCTGGAGCTCAGGGACCAGTAATCAAGATCGAATGCCTGGCCAACTTAACACTTATATTAACAGGGAACAGGTGTGTAACATTCAAGAACAAACCCTCATCAGCTGCCTGTGCCGGATTTGGGACGAGAGCTCAAGTTGTGCCCTCTGGCCTCCCAGGCCGGGAATTTCCAGCGACTTGGCTTCAGTCAAGGAAATGAAGTCGACCCCATAGTCCTTGATTCACTCAGAATTATATCCAGGGGTGGGTTTTGTTGCTTTCTTCTTTTTTTTTTTTTTTTAAGGTACATTATAGCAAGGTGAATTCTGTTCTTGTCTTGAAAACCTTGAAGGCCAAGTTCCTGATAACTGGTATTGATGGAGCTGCACCTGTAACCGGGTTACGGGATTGGGGCTGTGACCACATGACCCTAATGACACGACATGCCAGTCTCTCCCCTAGGTGCTGACACCTGCCTTCGAGCTCTGCTCAGGTCCACAGACCATTAGACCAAATCTAAGCAAAGGCCTCCAAGCTACCAGGGAACAAATTCAAGATCAGGCCCTATTGAGGAGGGTTTTCCAAGGAAGGTGCCCACAGTCACTTGGATCTTAGCAACTCCTTAGACAAAACTGTCAAACACAGGAGCCTGCATAAGCCACCTTGGGGCATTCCTGAGGGGTGTCTGTGCCCTGCTCCCACCTACACCCACCCACTTCTGTCCCACTTGTGGGGTGGGTGCAGAAACTTCACGGCAGACGTGAGCAGACACCCTGAACAGGGCCCCGTGATACCAAACTGTGAGAGAATAAACTTCTATTGTTTTAAGCCACCAAGCTTTTGGCAAGTGGTTACAACACCCACAAGACACTGATCTATTCCATGGTGACGGTGACCGCCCAGCCCGCTCCAGAACATCAGAATGCTTGTTACTGAGCCGAAAACAAAGCCACTGGGGAAAAATCGTAGAGAGAGAGAGAGCGAGAGAGAGCGAGCGAGCACATTTTATTTAACCAAAATACCTGATTTTGAGTCCAATCTCTGATTCTCACTACATTATGACTCACCACCCAATTCCTGAGATAAGTTTCTTCGTTTGTAAAATTGGGAGAAGAAAAACATTCACACTGGGCTTCCCTGGTGGTGCAGTGGTTGAGAATCTGCCTGCTAATGCAGGGGACACGGGTTCGAGTCCTGGTCTGGGAAGATCCCACATGCCGCGGAGCAACTAGGCCCGTGAGCCACAACTACTGAGCCTGCGCGTCTGGAGCCTGTGCTCTGCAACAAGAGAGGCCTTGATAGTGATAGTGAGAGGCCTGCGCACCGCGATGAAGAGTGGCCCCCGCTCGCCGCAACTAGAGAAGGCCCTCACACAGAAACGAAGACCCAACACAGCCATAAATAAATAAATAAATTAAATATTCACACTACTGTTACGAGATCAGTTAAGGTAACAGATTTTAGATTATTAAATAAACTGCAAATACTAACTAACGCACAGAGAGAGTAAGCCATTAGTTGACATTCAATTTCAAAGATGATAATAATAGTTACTCACTTTTTGCACTTCTAATGTATGATCATGAATATCAGTAGCAGTAGTATAGAAACAAAAACACATCTTTATCTTTTATCTCTAGAGTAGCACCAAAAGGAACAGAAAAAAGATTCAATAGCTCTGCGTAAAAGTAACAGAAATGTGGGCGTCCCCAGGTGGCCCAGTGGTTAGGATTCCGGGCTTGCACTGTCGTGGCCCGGCTTCAATCCCTGGTCGGGGAGCTGAGATCCCACAAGCTGCTCGGCGCGGCAAAACGACAACAGAAATGTATTGAGGAAGTAATTTCCGCACAGAAAATAAACTTTTTTAGAGGCCAAAGGTTCATAATCAGGCACACGAGCTTCTGACGCTAAAGCTCTGCGCACCGTCACCCGGCCGCACCCCGCAGCACTCACCAAGTGAGCTGCAAATAGCTGCCCCGTTAATCTTAAATCCTTCTGGCTACAAATTAACTTTGTTATACCGATCATCTTCATGAAAAGTCAGACCGTCATTAGTCCCGGTGGACAACTGAAAAAACTAATTCCACCGTAAAGACGATGGTTACCCAGGGAGAGCACAGAGCAGGGATGCAGCCCACTGTAACGTGTCAGTTCTCAGCTTGAGAGCTGGGACCCAGGGGTTCGCTCTTTGTGTTTTATTACTTATACGTTACACATATTTTTATGTATTAAAATATCTGAAATAAGTAGAAAAAGAAAACAAAGCTTCGTGTCAGGCACGTTTCTCGCAAGGCTAAGATACTCCAGCAGTAGCCCTGTCACACACTTCCTGTCCGGCGCTCTCCGGCCGGTGGGTTCACTTCCAGGATCTCTGAACTCGGCCCTGTGAGACGGCTGGGGCATCACTGCTCTACTGACACACACAGCGGAGCAGGTGATGGACTCAGTGCCCCTGAGCTGCATTTTCCCCCTTTTAATCTGCACCTTGTGTTCTCATTCGGCAAGAGGAGCCCCTGCAACAAGAGATCCCAACAGAAATGCGCATCCCAGGACAAAGACGGCACTTCTCGCCCAGGCGCCGGGCAGAGGCGGCGGACAGCGCAGCTCGTGCGGTCACGCAGGGGCCAGTGCACAGGGCCTCTGCCGTCTTGACCACGTGGCTTCTGAGGCTGCCTGAGTCGCTGCCATTCCAGCCAGTGGGAAGGGGCCACAGGGCACGAGGTTTCCTCTCAGGCAAGAGAACAGAAGTTGGACCTATCTCTGTTGTGGGCTGAGTTGTGGCTCCTCGAAAATTCATGTGTTGAAGTTTTAACCCCCAGAATCTCAGCATGGGACTGTATTTGGAGATGAGGCCTTAAACAAAGTGATTAAGGTAAAATGAGGTCACATGGTCATATCTCCTAAGAAGAGGAGATCAGGACACAGACATGCTCAAAGGGACGACCATGCGAGGACACAGTGAGAAGGTGCCTGTCTGCAAAACCAGGAGAGAAGCCTCAGGAGGAACCAGCCCTGCCAACACCTGGATTATGGATTTCCAGCCTCTAGAACTGTGAGAAAATAAATTTCTGTCATTTCAGCCACCAGTCTGCGGTCCTTTGCTATGGCCACCCAAGCAGAGCTCTACTTACATCCCCAGGGAGAACTCAGCCATGTGCCACAATTAGCTACACGTGAGGCTGGGAAACGCTGCAGCCGTGACTCAGCTGAATTCCTGCTGTTGCGGAAGAAGAGAAGACGGATTTTAGTGGAGAGCTACCCACGCCTGCCTCACCTAGAGACAGGTCCGGAACGCTGGTCTGCTCAACTGAGGAGGCTGCAACCACAACGCCGCAGTCTGGCTGAGGAATCTCTTCAATAGGGACGGTAGCAGCAGAAGCACCTGTGAGAACCTGTAGGACGCCTCTTAAGAAACTGTGCCTTATGTAAAGAAACAACTAGTTAGGCAGTCAGAGAACACTCAACGGATCTGAATGCAGATGCGACGGGAACCCGAAGAGACAGAGGCTGAGGTCAGAAGGCAGGATGGGCTGGACCCCAATGACCCCGACAACTGGGGCAGAAAGGCGAATAGGAACACAAGCCGGTGAAGGCATGGCGGTGGGAATGGGTGACGTGCCGCAGCCGGACCCCCTTCTGTGTTCTGGGCTCTGGCACTGACTCCCTGGCCTGGGTCTCCAGTCCTCCCGATGCCCCACCCTGCCAGTACAGTCATTTTCTGCCTAAGCTAGGCAGAAAGGTTTCACTCCGGGCTACAGAAGAGACCTGCTGGCCTGGCCTGGGGCGGGGATGGATCTTCGAGATGAGCTGAGTCCAAGGCCCTGCACTGGGCTTCAGGCGGCAGAAAGTGCACAGAGCTCTGCAAGAACAGACTTCACACTCAGCATGACTCAAAACTCCAACTATACATACCAAACATTTTTCTAAGTTTCAGCCTGGAAGGCGGGGAGAAGGCAGTCCATGGCCAGCAGTGCTGGCTTTAGAGTAGAAATGGGGGCTCAGGAGCAGGCGGGTTGAGGGGTGGTGATGGGGGGGCGATGAGACGGAGAGCGAGGTCTGGGCAGGGCTGCCACCCTGGGACAGTGAGACCTCGGGGACCAGACGACGGAGGCATTGGGAAGACCCTCGGCAGGTGGAGGGGATGGGGAAGGCCGTCCGAGGAGACAGAGAAACAGCAGTGAAGCAAGGAGAGATCCAGAGAGCACGATGTGCAAACTCGGAGGTGATCACCTCGGACTGCAATCACTGGACACCGCATCAAACACCCGCCACGACACCGTACATGGACATCTGCTTCCACGGAAAGACACTCACGACAGCGCCAGGCGCTCGGGCAAGGGTTGGGGGGTCGCACTGAGGACGCAGAGCAGGACAGCGGCCGAGGAGGTCACTCGGGCAGGCACTGGCGCTGGAGTGGGACCCAGCCTTCCTCACCGGGGGCCTCCTGAGCAGCAGCCCGTGACGGGCCAGATGCCACAGCAGGGGTGGGGGGCCCTGAGAGCGGGGGCCACGGCAGGCTCCAGGGGTCAGGAGACAACGGGAACCCCCTCCCACGTGGACCGCTGCCGACCCTGTGTGCCCATGCGGTGTCACCTTGACGTGAGGCTGTGACACGCCCCCTCCCAGAGCCTTGCCCTCAGTGCCTACAGCCACGCGGCCCTCCCAGTCTACCCAGTCTGCACTGGTCTCTGGGTGTCGGTGACCAGCATGACTCTTCACCGTGCGGTTGGTCGATAAGTAATGACAGCAGCAAACGATTTCGTATTTTGTTGAGAGACAAAGGGTCCCCCGTAGAGAAAGGATCCAGGCCCCCCTCTGGTCCTCGGCGATCACAGACAGGGATAAAGGCTGATACTCCGGTGGCCGCTCCCGCTGTGAGTGATGCACTGTCCTTTGTCTCTGACCAGATGTGGCTTCTGCCTGCGTCCCTGAAACCGGGGCAGGTGACTCGCTACCGTGCAAGAAGAAAACAATCTCAGACCCTTCACAGTTCTGGGCACATTTATAGAAGTAAAAAACGCAGAACATGATACAAGCAAGAGTTACAATGTAACTAAAGGAGCTAGTGTCTCAGGGTTCCTACAAATGGACGCCGTCCTCTGCGACCTCCCCCTCCCTGTCCATCACCCACCACAGAGCTGGGCGGGCCGTGGGTGCCCCATGCGGCCTGGGGTGGACGGGGCTCCTGCCGCCGTCTCCAAAGCGGGAGCTGTCGATGCAGCAGCCGTGTCGGTGGGAGTCCCGCCCTCCCAAGCCCCTCGGCCGCTGCACGTCCGGCACAGGCAGCAAGGCCGGCTCGGTGTTACTCTGACCGAGTAACGGGAGCCATCTCACGGGGCCTTGCCGACGGGCAGCATGTCACACGCAGCCCGGGCCTTCGTCTTCTTTCCCAGATCGAGGTCACTCTGCTAGAACGTGGCACGACTGGGTCTAAACTGAGCCGCACACCTGACCCGCGAGGGCCTGAGCGCACCCTGTGCCCGAGGGGCGGGCTTGGGAGGGGACCGCGGGGGGCCTGCTGCTGCGGGCTCCTGGCCGCCACGCCATGGCTTGTTTGGGCAAGACAGTCACTCGCGTGGCCTCGGGGCCACCTGGCTGCTCTCTGTCTGTGGCAAAGGTGACAATAAGGGTGCGGGGCTGTGTTTAGGCGCACGTGTGGCTCCCAGGGGCCACAGGTGGGGTCAGGGCAGCCGTGCCCCCTGCCCGTCCTGCTCAGCCACCTGGTGGGGGTGGGCGCCCCCCAGAGGGTGGGACCCTAGAGCCGGCCGTCTCCCCAGCCAGCCCTTCACTGAGGTTTCACCCCCAGGGCATCCCTCTTCCCTCCCTGTGTCTTCCTTCCCTCTTCTCGCTCCTCCTCTTCTTTTCCTCCCTCTGCTGTGGGATGAATTACCCCCTAAACGATACGCTGGAGTCCTGACCGCAGGAACCGCACAAAGTGAGCTAGTGTGGAAGCAGGGTCCTGCAGATGCGGTTAGTTAAGACGAGGTCGTCCTGGAGCAGGTGGGTCCTTCTGCGTGATGACTGGGGACCTCACGGGAAGAGAAGACCCACAGAGGGAGATGGCCACGCGGCAGCGGACGTGCCACTGGAGGGATGCCGCCGCCGGCACGAACACCAGGGACCGTGAGCCACACCAGAAGCTGGGGGAGAAGATGCCACAGGTCCTCCCTGTGAGCGCCAACCCTGCTGGCGGCTTGATTTTTGGCTCCTGGCCCCCAGAACTGTGAGAGAGTGCATTTCTGCTGTTTTGAGCCACCTGGTGGGTGGTGGTAATTCATGATGACGGCCCTGGGAAACTGAAGCTCCTTCCAATTCTTTCTTCTTTCTGCTTGTTTTTAACATCTTCTCTCTTCTCCCGTTCTCACCTGCTTCTCTCTTCTCCCTTCTTCTTCCTCTCCTGTCTCTCCCGCTTCTCTCCACCTCTCTGTCTCTCTTGCTCTCGATCTCCAGGAAGTATAACGTTTGTTGCTAAATCACAGCATCCAGGGGAGTGTCCAGTTTGGGCCGCCCAGCTCGCTTTCCGTTTCTGGGGACTCAGTGGCCCCCAAGCAGGGTCACGTGCTCCCTGCCATGCAGCACTGCTGGCTGTGGCTTCGTTGGCTCAGTGATGGCGTGTCATGTGTTCAGCGTGGCCTGTGACCTCCCAGGGGCTGTCAAGGAAACGCTTACTTTACTAAAAGAAAACAGAACTCACTGAGGTTATGCTTTGGAAATCCCAGTGCTCTGTCAGATATGCACAGCTGTTTCATCCATCTAAGCTTTTAAAATTTAAATTTCAGAGCCAGAGCTGGAAGCAAGTTCTTTCTCCTCTCCCGAGTAGACCTTGCTTTGTGCAGATATCCGTACGGAAAAGAGCACATGAACTTCAGCAACACCCCCGGCCTCCCAAGCTGTATGGAGGGAGGGGCCGAGTTTGTGGAGAGGAGGGAAGGCTGCTCTCTCCCACAGCAGGAGAGATGCGCGTCGTCCCAATGTGCTTCAGGTCCTCGAGAACAGGGGGCTTCTTCCAAAGGGGGAGACCTTGAGTGAGACCCCCTTCTGCCCCGCTGACTCAGGGAGGCCCTCCTCAGCCCCCACTTCCAGTGGGAGCCGCTGGTCCGGCCCTCACTCGCACGGAGCGTGGCCGGCAACGGGGCCAGCCGGCCTGTGCCATCGGTGGCCACGCATTCAGGGCCAGGCTGCCCAAGCTGGAGCGAGCCCCCGTCCTGCCTTTCAGGACCTACAGCTGAGACCCTACACGCTGTGCCGGAGCCGACGCACAGACCCCTCTGTCCCGGTCGCTGCCCCAGCCAGCGTTAGATCGAAGGCCCAATAACTTCAACCAGTGTAGGGACAACGTGGGGCCAGAGAAGGACCACCCCGAACACGTGGTGCCTGCCGAGCATCCTCATCCCGAGGGGCGAGGGCCGGGGTTGAGCAGAGGACGGGGCCTGCTGGGAGGGGCAGTGCAGCAAGTGTGGGACAGGGGGCGCCAGGCACGCTGGCCACGAGCTTCTGACCCCTGGTTTGCAGGTCATGGGGACAGAGGCTCAGCCAGGCCTCGTCCCAAACCCACACCCTGGGCTCCAACTTGAAACCCTGCCCACTTCCAGGGGCCCTGGAGAGCTCCGAGGCAAAGAGGCCGGTACAAGGCCGCAGGCCTTCCCTCCCCAGCCAGACGGCCACAGAGACAGGCCCAGGCCTGTGGCTGATTTGTCTGACCAGCTTGGCTTGAGGTCCTGCATGAGGACCCAGGAGTACGGACCCAGCAAAGTTCAGACACGGAGGGACCTTGGGAGGTCTGTGTCCCAGCTCAACTGGGCAGAATCCCCTGAGTTTCCTGACAGGGACAGGGACCCACTGCCCTTCTCACTGCCCCTCTGTCTTCAGACACTGGCGAATAACACCCTCTCACCAGCACTTATTTTACTGTTTTTTTTTAACTGCAGTAGAATATAGATGACACCAAAATTTACCAGTTTAACCACCTTTAAGTGCACAGTTTAGCGACATCCGGTACATCCATACTGTTGAGCGACCATCACCACCATCATCTCCAGAACTTTTTCATCTTCCCAAACTGAAACTCTGTCCCCATTAAACACCAACTCCCCAACCCCAGTCCCCCGGACCCTAGCACCCACCCTTCTCCTTTCTGTGTCTGTAAATTTGATTAGGAACCTCATGTAAGTGGAATCACACAGATTTGTCCTTTTGTGTCTGGCTTATTTCACTGAGCATAACATCCTCAAGGTTCATCCACGTCGTAGGATGTGTCAGGATCTGCTTCCTTTTCCGGACTGTATAATATTCCAATGTAGGGCTGGATCACACTTATCTCACCAGTATCTGGGCTCTCGCTGTCTATTTGCAGCCTATGAATATGTTCAAGTCTCTCCCATTCACCCACACACACAAATCCACAAAATAAAACAAAATCCCAAGACAACGCCCCTCTGACTTGTGAATCATTCACTAGGGCTGTTGTAACAAAGCACCACAGCCTGGGCAGCTTAAGCTACAGAAACGGATAGTCTCATGGTTCTGGAGTTCAGATGTCCAAGATCAAGGTGTGGGCAGGGTGGATTCCTCCCAAGGGATCTCTCCGTGGCTCCCAGACGGCCATCTTCGTCTTCACATGGGGTCTCCCTGTGTGTGTGTCCATGTCTAAGCTTCCCCTTTACATAAGGACAACAGAAACAGTGGACGAGACCCAAGCCAATGACCTCACTTTATCTCCACGACCTCTGTACACACCCTGCCTCCAAATCAGATGGCATTCTGAGCTACTGGGGGTCAGGACTCCAACAAATGAATTTGGAGGGACCGGATCAACCCTAACATCTCGGAACTCCCCTCCCACCCAAGTCAATCAGCTCTCTTCCGTCTCTGGAAGTTCAGTTTTGTTTTTAATGTTTATTTGTAACGCATTTTAAAAATACAAAGATGTCTCCAAATAGGCAAATTCTAACACAAGTGCAAACAAACCATTTACATGGATGTTGGTTTCCCACCGTCTTGCCCACACTGTCTCTGTTTTGCTTCATGCAGGTTCCTTTGCATGAGGCCTGCTGCCCTGAAGGCTCGTTATGGACAGACGTCTGTGTCCCCAAATTCATACGTCGAAGCCCTGCCCCCAGCGCGGCTGTATCTGGAGACGGGGCCTCTCGGGAAGTAATTAGGGTTAAATGAGGTCATGAGAGGGGGTCCTGACCCGGGAGGATCACCGGGAGAGGCTGTCCCCAAAACCCACCCCAGCTGGCACCGGACCTCGGACCTGGGAGAGACTCAGGCCCGTCTGCGGTGTATGTTAATGGCCCCGAGGGGCTAATGCAGCTCTGGCTACCAAGGGCAAGAAAGAATCACACTGGAGGCCCCACCCAGACAGCTCACGTGTCCTCACTCCCCTGCTTCATTCTCACTCCCACTCCCAATTTCCTGGTAAAGAGTTTATGAAATCACATGTCTTCTCTCTTGGAATACTTTCTACCTTCTGCACTCAGTGTACACGCTTCTCCCCATTGTTACGCCCTTGTCTCTGAACAATGGTAACTGTCCAGGTCCCATACTGGTCACCAACTCAGCACAGTCGTGGGCAGCTTTGGGGTCCTCCCCCTGCGTAACTCCCCTGCCGAGAGAGACACCCCGTCTCTCTCCCCTCACCCCTGCCTGGCACAGAGCAGGTGCCCTGTAGGCACGCGTTGAGTGGTGGTGGGTGGAGTCCAGGTGGTGCAAGAAAGGGGCAAATCCAGTGCCCAGAGCCAAGGGGAGAGGGAGCCGTGCCCCCTGCCCAGGGGAGGCGTCTGGAATGTGACCCTTGTGCTCACCCAGCCCTGGGGACCCACTGTCAGGGCGACCCCTCTAGACTGGGGCTCCCCAGCCTAGCACTGGACGTGTGGACCAGAAAACTGTTAGCCCGGGCTGTCCTGGGCCCTTCGGGGTGTTGCAGCATCTCTGTCTGGCCTCTCCCCACCGCCTCTCTCCGGACGAAAGATGTCCCCAGACGTGCTCAATGTCCCCTGGGGGTAAAGTCTCAGGGACTGAAGCACAGACAGTTCACCTGTCTGCCTGTGGCATGGCCAGCCCCACAGCCAGTGCCCTGACCCTAACCCTAGGCCTCACCGACCTGCGCCCCATCGCACAGCTGGGGAAGCGAAGGGGAGCCTGCTTGACCAAGGGTTCCTCAGACCAGCACTCCAGAAAGACCCGCCCTCCTCCTGTCTCCCAGCGAGCACAGAGCACACGTAGATCTCTGACGACTCAGGACCCACCTCCCCGGAAACCACTTCCCACTGCTGTGAGCCCATCAGAGAGCTGCCCGCCCGCCTCTGCTTCTAAAACGTGCCCACTGCTGCCACGCGTCGTCCCTGGTTTGTTTTTGGTCAGTGTGTTCTGTGCAACTGAGGCTTTCCTGGAATACCCAGTGGCTGCGTTTGAGGAGAAGGGGGTTCCTGTCCAAGAACCCCCTCCATCACTTCACGCCCCTGCACCCCACCTAGAACCAGGCCAAGCCCCCGTGGACACGCGACCCCCCATAGTTCCTGCTGCAGCGGGACGCCGGCGGGAAGGCCTCGGTGGAAGGATGGGGCTCATCCTGGGATGAGCTTCGAGATTCCCCGAGTGGTGCCCGCGCCCCCTGGTGGCCACTGCAGCCCCCCCCCCCAGCCTACTCCCTCATCAGAGATCAACTGGGGGCTCATAGGTATTTTTTAATAGGCAAATCTCAATGGGAATTTGATGCTGAAAAAGTGTTGTATGTATTCTATTTCTACTTCTTAAGCAGCATGTGACCTGGACGGAGCTTTTGGCAATTTATTCACTGAGGTTATGGGGGACTGGGACTTGGGGCTTGCTTTCCAGATTGACGAAAATGAAAGTTTGAGAAAGGGAGGACCTGTAAGTGGCCAAAACCACCAGAAGGTTGAGTTAATAATCCAGGAGAAAGAGTTACTGGCTCCACCCAGGCCCCATCCCCAGCCACCTTACAGCCTGTTGTTTTTTAACCAGCCGCCTACCGCGTTGTAAACTGACTCCCTCCGGTGGGTTTCCAGGGACTGCAGGAGCCTCGTGGGGAGCGCCCGGGCACCCCCGGTGTCCCAGGAGGAAAGTGTGTTCTCGCCTAAGCCCCCAGCTGAGGGCTCGACCCGGAGGAATCAATGCGGTGGGCATTGTCAGGATTCAGATACGAAGGGAAGGTGTGCCAGGGCTCCAGCCAGGTGTGCACACCTGCCTTCAGGTGTCTCTGGCTGCCAATTCTGTTTGACCTGGTGGGGAACTGGGGCCTCCATAAATTCCCAGCTGCTCCTGCCTGCTGTCGAAACCCGGGAAGGGAAAGAAGATGTTTATGCACCATCATCTGAAGCCAGCAAAGTAAGAACCTCCGCCCTTGGGGCCCAGGTAAAAATGGTAACAGATGCTGCAGCCTCTGCCAGAATGAATTTTAAATGAGTCGCTTTGGAAGCAGGCACATTAATGAAGGAAACTGTACTTCTTTTTCATTCATGGGGGCAAACAGCTGGAAATCATATTAGTAAGGGGAAAACAGAGAAGAGGCTGAGAATTCCTCCCGCGCACCAACAACTGGGAGGGGTCCCTCAGCGCCGGAGGGGAAGGATAACGCCTGCTCGGTCCCTCCAGGCTCCAGGTTGGCTGTCCCCTCACGCCGCTGCCGTGTCACTGCACAGCTTCGCCCTTTGCAGCCAAGGACAGACCCGTGAGCTGGAGGAGGGACAGAGCCCGGCCAAGCCTGACGCGAAAGGGTGGCTCTTAGCCATTTGGGTGCCATAGCAGCCGCTGAGAACAGAAACAGAGTTCTCTGAGAAAAGGCACAGGGTCCCCAGATGCTGCCTGCAGGCCCCCGGGAATCCGGGGAATCCGCAAGCCATGTCACCTCAGGCCGCCCTGCTGTCCCCCTGCGTGCTCGCCGCAGGCGTAACTGGGTACCAAGGAGACTGTCGCTGCAGATGTACAGATCCCGAAGGGTCCAGGGTAGGGCTCTGGCCGGAGGCATGGCCCTCGGGGCAGCTCCGAGAGGCCCAGGGCCAGGATGCAAAAGGTGGGCTGACGCTCTTGGGGTGCGCCTTCAGGGCATCTCCCCACCCCAAACCCCTCCCGTCCGGTCCCACCAGGGTCCCCAAGTTGGGCCTCCCCAGGGAGCACACTGCCAGCCGAGCCAGGGTCTCAGCACAGGTGAGGGGTCCGCAGGGACCCTGGGTCTTGACTGTCCCGACTGGGGACGTGCGGCTGGCATCTGTTGGCCAGCCTCCCACACGCTCTGGACAGCTCTCACCGCAGAGAATGACCCAGGCCCCGCGGCGCTCGTGCGCGGCCCGGGAACCAACCCTCGGAGTCTGAGTCCTCGGAGCTCCCCACCAGCTGCACCCACGGCGCCACGTTCTGATACATCCACCTTTTTAAAAATGTCAAATGATCCAAGGATTTTATCTCTGTTTCATTTTATCAAAACAATAATAGTTTTCAAAGTAACACAGTTCGCCGACTTTCGATGCAAACGAGCAGCCCGCCTGCTCCCCTTCGCGGTACCTCTGCCCCGGGGACCAACGACAGGCTCTCTGTAGCCTCTCTCCCCTCGCTTTCTCCACTGCTTCCTTCCAACACATCACATCACAGCTTCTCGTTCAACTGATGTTGGGTGCTTATAATATAACTGTGGGAATACTGCTCACAGCTCAGCCCCTCCGTGTATTATGATGCTGCTTGTTTCCTTGTGCACTTCTGGCCCCCAGACAATGAATTTCTGTTTCCCTCGCTCAGCTGTGGAGCCTGGTTCCCGCAGCCCCGGGCCCCCGCAGCCCTCCGCGAGCTGGGCGCGCAGCCCTGGCCCAAGAACTCCTCACCCAGGGCTCTTCCCAAGGACCTGGGCCCGCCGGTGTCCACGCAGCCTCGGGCCCGGGGAGCCTGTCTGGGGCACGTCTCCTCCCGCCCGGCAGAGGATCGGCCACCCACGGGGCAGGGAAGAGCTCTCTCCAGGCCTTTCTGACATGGGACCCTGGTCTGAGGGGCGCTCGGGGAAGCTCGATGCTGGGGTGTGACCGAGAGGCAGGCACGTCCCCTCGGGGGCGGCTGGCGGACAGCAGCGGCTCCGCTGAGTATAACTGCCCACACCTTGGGGGCTGTGGCAGAGACCACTCCTTGCTCCCAGAGGCCTTTCTTCCTCTTAGAACCTTCTAGAACAGGGACTGCACCTGGGGCACACTCAGCAGGCCTCACTCTCCAGCTCCCCAGCAGCCGGGTGGACGCTCTGAGTGCCCCTGAGCCCGCGGGTGACCCGAGCTTCTGGGCAAGTATTTACAGGAGGCGGCTTCCGTGCTCTGTCCTCTGCAGGGACACAGACGCCACGGCCAGACCCGGTGAGCATGGTGTCAGCGCCCTGAACCTGGGGGGCGCCTTCTAAAGGGGCCCCGCACTGCAAAGCCCGGGGAGGATGCAGGTGGGGGGGCGTTTCTCTTTAACCTGAACCACTGTGAGGAGGGCTTCCAACACGGCAGAAAACGAAGCCATTCATTGTTTTTTCATTAAGAGAGTCTAAATTACAGATCGGAGCAGGTGCAATATTATCATTTAATTTGTCTCTATTCCATTTTTCAGACTGCAAGGGCTCTCCTGGGCCCTGGGAGGTACCAGTCATTTCAGTGCTTTTAACAATTTCAAAGCAATGAAATAGCAGAGACTCCCACCACCAAAACATCAATGCAGAGAACCCGCTGGACAAGACATCACAGAATATTACTTAAAGAGTGCTTTATTTAGACGCAAATGCAGGTTCTGTCTCAAAAGGACGCTACAAAATTGATTTTCTCCAGAGCACATGCAGTCTTGCCCGGAGATGGTAGAAGTCCAGGTGCAAATCTGAGTGCTCACCTTTGGAAATGACCCCTGGGGGTGTCCCTGCTGTGCTTCTGCGTGGGGTCCAGACAGTGGGCTCACAGCTGGGCTGGGCACAGTGGACCCCAGGGACCACTGGCTGCACCCCTCACCCTAACCAAACTGCCTGGTGAATGTGATCCCGCCAGCCGCTCACAGGGCAGACGGGGGTGGGGCACTGTGGAGCCGCAGGAAACGGGACCCCCATCCTGAGAGCTGGTGTAGACCTCCCAAGTGAAGGGATGTGCCACAGGCGTCCTGCACTCGAGGGACGGAAGCGTGGGCATACTGCTCGGAGGAGATGGGCAGGAGGACCCACGTGGCATGCCCCACCTCGGGTTACAGGGCGCGTATTGTATGTGGAAGGCGACCCCCCCCCCGTTTATTAGATTTTAATCAAGAATGATCCTGTTAAATATTTCAGATTGCCTGGTGAGGATGATATTTTTAAAGGACTGTGCGATGAAGAGAAGAACACGGGAAGCATAAATTTTTAAAATTCATTCCTTCCATCTAATAATCCACGGGGCCTTCGCGGCTGCTCAGCTACACGCAGAACCAATCACAACCATGTTGCATGTGGCCAATTACTCCCGTCCCTCTGGCCCAGGACCACCCGTCCACCCCCCCCCCCCCCAGTTCTGTTGACATTCACGAAAGAACACGGAGACTTTTTTTTTTTTAAAGGCCTGACTCTTCGTATCCCCGCCAAACGCACAGGTTCTCTTGCGGAACGAAACAGATTCTCTCTGCTGGCACAGGCAGGCCCGGTCAGAGCACACGCACACGCACACGTGTGCGCACATCAACACGCGCACACGCACCCCCCCTCACCGGCTTCGTCTGGCACCCATGCAGCTCCTGCGACGCTGAGTGTCACCGGCAAACCCCGTCAACGATTCCCGGAGAATGAAAACAGAATCTGGGTAATAAGTCTAACCTTTTCTTCCTTTGTGCTTGGTCTTCACTTGCTCACAGGGGCTCGCGTGCAGAGGCCTCGCCCGCTCAGACCAGAGTTTCTGACGCAAAAAGGCTGCGCCCGACACCGCGATTCAAGATGGCGGCAGCGGGCCGTGTGCAGAACCGCTGCGCCCGGCACGTTGCGATCCGGAGCGTGAGCGGCGCGGCTGCCCCGCCCCCGAGAGCCCCGCCCCCGAGAACCCCGCCCCCTCCGCCGACCAGACCCTATAAAGCAGCCCCGCCCGGGCGTGGCGAGAGAGCGCGGGCTCTGGAGCCCAAGGCTTTCTTCGCTCAGAGAGCAAAGCTTCCCTCTGCCTCTGTACTGAGCTCCGTCCCCTTCTACTGGCTCCAGCGACACCTGGCAGGAGACCCTTGGTTGGGGACTGACTCGGGAGGGTCGGTAACAAGAGTAGGACAGAAGGGCAAGATTCACAAAGGGTCATTTGCTCCTGTCCGGGTGCCCGAGCCGGGACCCACGGCAGCCCCAAGCTTCCTCTCCTGCTGGGAAGGCAGGTCCTCTGACACCCCCTTATCTACCACCCACGTCCACAGAGGTACAGAAGCAAAGATAGGCCATGGGAATTCGGGGACACCTGGGATAGGCACCCCACCTGCCCCCACCTTTCCTGACCGGCTCTTCCTGCACCGTCGCTCTCCCCCTGCAAACACCGCTGCTCCAGACCCCATTTTGCCCCCAGCTGGCCAGCCCTGAGTCCCCACCGAGGTGTGATGGACACCTAGGACGTCAGCGATGCTGATTCACGGGAGCGTTCCCAAGGCAGCTCTCCAGAGGGTTTAGGTGAAGATGTATTTGTCTCCCAAGTGTGGTGACTGGGGCTGGTGGCTGTGCTCCCCAAGATGCCCCATGCCCAGGTGTCTCCCGCGTGCCACCCTGCTGTGTCCTAGGGTCACCAGTGCAAGTGGCGCACCGCCAGCCACAGGAGGGTGGAAAGGATCCCTCCCACCTACTGCCCACCTGCCACGTGGCCTCCTGGCCTTGCCCAGTTGAGAGGGGATTGGGAATGGGCCCCTGTCAGGAGTCAAGCCCGTGGCAAACATGAGGGCATGTCTACCATGAGAGGGAGAGAGGCTGCGTGCGTCGAGACGGACGGTTCCTGGCTCTGCTGCACTGAACGAGAACTTACGCGGGCCTTCTGGTTGATCACCCCACCACGGGACACAGTGGAGAAAAGAAAAACGAAGGCCCATCTGCCCTTGAACTTGGGCCTCAGAAAGGGGAAGCCTTCCTGTTCCCAAACACCAGATGGTGGGGTCAGGGAGCTGCCTTGTAGACCTCAAGGACAGCCAGGGAGAGGGATGGGAGCTTATAGGCAGGCACACGGGAGCCCCACCCCCTCGCCCCTCCTCCGAGAGCTGAGGCACGTGGTCCTGAGACCCAGGCTGTGCTGCTGGGCTGGGCCAGACAAACTCTGGTGGCCGAGAACCAGGGGGCAGGGAAGAGAAGAACGGAGGGGAAATAGGGGGTGGTCCTCTGCTGAAAGGCAAACATCCCAGGGCCTGTGGGTGGTGTGCACAAAGCCTCCTGCCCACGCTGAACTTAAGCAATATCAGCGGTCTAGTCATTGACACATTAGTGTAAACAAGCTTTCCATTCTGGTCATGAAAGATATAATTTCAGGGAGATGAAAGATGGGCAGAATCACAACACTGGGCCGCCAAGCAGGTCGAGGAGAGGGGACACTGAAAGGAAAGAAGTGGATGAGGACAGAAGCCCACAGCAGTGGAGACAAACTGTCTCTACTCTGTCATTTCCCTCAGGATCGGCCCAGATAATAGCTTTACAAACCCTTCAGTGGGCAAAGCTGCTTGGGTACTAGGTCACAACAACAGAAACGATATGCACCGCTGATTTGCTCCCGGACCATTTCCCCTCCATGTTGTGAAGCAGGGTTCTCCCAGAGGGCTCCAGATGCAGAGGTGTCAATAGGTGCTACCTGGGCAAGGATTCTGGGGAAGATGCCTGGTTAAATAAAACCAGAGCCTTTTTTTTTTTTTTTGGCCGTACCACGCAGCATGCGGGATCCTAGTTCCCCAGCCAAGGATCAAACCCGTGCTCCCTGCAGTGGAAGCACAGAGCCTTAACCACCTGACGGCCAGGGAAGTCCCGCGGAGCCTTTAATATGCATACAGAAGGAGGCCCTGGATGGTGGGAAAGCCTGATCACTTCTTCCATGGAAACTTCCCCCGCCTCTCTGCAGGACAAACAACATTAATCCCTGGAGAAACCAGTATTCCGAGGAACACCGCCTGGGAAACACTGGCGCCGATTCATACTCAGCAGAATGTTCCTGGGGCCCCGAGGAGGTGGTAACTAGGCACAGGGAGGCCTAAGTGGACATCGGCTCCAAGCGACAGTTTCAATCATTTTGATGAAGATGCTGCAGGCCCCGAGGTGCATGGCACACTTTGCAAACCACAGAGCAGACAGCAAGTCGTGAAGAAGCGGAAGAAAGGAAGGAGGCGGAGGGGTGAGGCCGGGGCCCGTCCTGCACCCGTCCTGCACCTCTACACGGACCCGCTACACGGACCCGACCCCTCCTCCAGTCCTCGGCCTCCCCTCCCCCTGCAGCCCAGCAGTCAGGCCGTGGGGGACCAGGCCCTCTTCCCCTGCCCCCAGCTGTGCTGTCACTGCCCGGACAGCACCTCTTTTCATCCACATATTTCCAGACAGATGTGCAGCCAGACCCTGCCTGCCCCCCAGAAGGGAGCCTGGCATGTCGCAAAGCCGTGTCCCCCTTTCAAGGTCACGCGGCCCCCTCCCTGCTCTAAGCAAGTGCCCACAGACACAGGGGGGAGGAGGGCGAACAGCGGGCAGCAGCAGATGGGCAGCAATGTCATGTCCTCGGGCACCAGGGTGACACGCAAGGACCCCCGTGGTCTCTGAACCGTGGGTACGCAGCGCTCCCATGAAGCTGTGACACTGGCCTGCAAAGCAAGCAGAGCTTTGCAAATAAAACAAAAGCCCCCAGCACATCTCACACTCCCGGCCTCTTTCCCAGGAGCCCTTACCCTGCCCTCGGATCCCCCTCAGAGCCAGCACTTCTGAGCCCTGCACTCTCTTCTTCCCTCCACCGGGAAACAGTTCTGTAAGTACAGGGCACTCCCTGTGACGCTGGGTGTCCTGACTGCAGTCCGGGTCAAATGCGGTTCCGAGCGAGGTAATGACAGACGTTCAACAACTGTGTGTACTGATTGTCTCTCTCTCTCTCTCTCTCTCTCTATATATATATATGATTTTGTCTATGTTATGATATTTGACATCTTGAAAACCTTTCTGGCTGGGGAGAGACTGTCCCTCCTGGGGGGAGAGGCAAGGGCCAGTGGGGTCCTGCGGAGCTGCAGAGGATGACCGTCCAGAGCCACCCCTCCCCTCTCTGCCCAAGCGCCCCACGGGGCAGCAGCCCTCTGCCTTCATTACCCTGGCCCAGGTGCCGGGCAGCTCGGGACCACCCCTAGAGCTTGGCGCCCCCAGAGTGTGCAGACTAGCCACCCCAGAGCTGCTCACCCCGCCTGCCTCTCTGTCGGGCACCTAGGCGCCCCCCTCACGGCCGCCCCTCCACCTCCCAACCACGCTGTGGTCTCCCGTGGCTCCGTGTGGTGGGCCGGGACCCCTCTCGCCCGGCAGCATAAGAAACGCCCTCCTTCCGGGCCTCGTTCTGGTCTCCTCCTGTGGGCTCTGCCACACCGTGCCCCCATGGACACTGCTGGGACACAGAGGCAGGACAGGGAGGAGACTTAGGTGGCGGGGGGGGGGAGGGCAGGTGGAAGGGAAAGGCAGACGGAGCTCCCAGCACCCTCAAATCATACCCTCTCGCCCCGGGGGCCTTGCGCTTACACTTCATGGGGGCAGACGGGGCATCGCCGAGACCACACCGACATCACGGCCAGTGGGAGGGACCCCTGAGCCCCTGGCCTCGCTGCCGCCCACTAGCCTCGCCCCTGGTCCTCTCCTGCAGGGCATTTCAGCATCGCACGGGGTTTGCTGTAGCAAAGCCCCGCAGACTCGGTGCCTTAAACAGCAGAAATGTGTTCTCCACGGCTGGAGGCCGGAAGTCCAGGATCAAGGTGTGGGAGGGCAACCCGCCCTCTGAAACCTGTCAAGCCCCTCCCGGCTTCTAGTGGTTCCACCACCCTTGGCTTCCTCGGCTTATAGATGAGACACCCCAATCTCTGCCTCCGCCGTCCCGTGGCTGCGTCCTCTGGGGGGTCTCCCTGTGTCCTCTTTTCTTCTTATAAGAACACCAGCCCATGTATTTAGGGCCCACCTAACTAGTGGCATCTGCAAAGACCCTACTTCCAAATGAGGTCACATTCTGAGGTTCTGGGGAGGACGTGACTGCGGAAGGGGAGAGAGCATTCACCCCAGTACAAGCACGTTCTGTTCAAGACCCCTACCCTGCCAGGAGTCCTCTCCACCACCTCCGTGGGAGGGACGGTTAGAAACCACCAAGTGGGGCGTGAGCAAAGCTGTGTCCTCTTGAACCAGAGGGGGGCCCAAAACACAGGAGCCTGGATTGCACGGCTGGCTCTCTTCTCTGGCCTCTGGGAAAAGAAAAGATACAGCAAGTGATAATCTCTCCATTTCCCTCCAGACCCAGAGTTCTCACTGCATCACCCCAGGGAGGCGGGAGGAGGCCACGTTACAGAAGTGACTGGCCTGCCCGAGGTCACGGTTGACTGTGACAGGGCAGGGGTAAAACTGGCACCTGGTCCTGGGCCAGCGCGGCCTTGCTGTGTGGGACACCTTCCCTCCCGGCGCCCCCAGAGCCCGTCCCAGGCTCCTAGTGGTCGTCTCTCCTGTGATCGTCCACCTCCGATGTATTTCTAGTCTCTGGGAGTGGCTGGCGACTCAGTTCCTGCCAGTGAGTGTTTGCAAATGAAGACACAAACAGGGAAGGAACGAACTGGCGATTGAAGGGCAGCTGGGGGTCCTCCCCTGGCAGCTCCCAAGCTCCAGATGTCAGGGCCTGCTGAATCACAGCTGTCCACGGACACCGTGGTGAAGCTGCCTGGTGCCCACTCACAGGACTACCCGACTGGACAGAATTATCCGGAACGGCCTGCGCCATCCACCCCTGACCCACAGCATCACTGCAGGAGAAAGAGCCCCCGCTTCAGGAACAAGGGAAAGCAGCAAATGCCCATTTCTCCCCACCCTCTCTCTTCTTGTCTTTGCCCGTTAGTCCTCATTGTCTGTTTTCTCCGAGCAGCTCAGAATGGATTCAGCACTTAAATCAGCGAGAGGTGGGCGTTAATCATCAAAGCTTCCGGCAGGCGCAGATGCCCACGAGTCCTGCGGAGACGGACCCCCATGGCCCTTCAGAAGCTCCAGATGCCAAAGTGAGAGGAGGCGCAAGAGTCCCCAGGTAAGGCCGAGTCCCCCTGAGTTGTCACCAGTGGTTAAAACAAAGCAATTCACGCGCGGACAGCACAGGTGGTGACAAGTCAGCTGTGCTTCCTCCAGGGATGTGGCAGCTTCATGCCTCATGGGCCGATTGGCAGACGTGACTGAGAGGGGCCCTGCCCTCAGGAGGCACAGTTTCCTGGGAATCACTGGGAGTGTGTGCGCTGTGTCGGGAGCCCCTCCAGGAGCCATGGAGGCCCCAAGCGGCACCTCCAGGACCTCAGGAAACACCCGGCATTTACACACCACGTTTGGATTTAAACACCCTCATGGGATGCTGAAGGTGGAATCATCAAGTTCCTGCTGCAGAGCCGTCCCCCTGGCCTTCTATCATGGGGACGTCCCTGGAGGGGAGGGACAGAGGGGACATGGGGACGTCCCTGGAGGGGAGGGACAGAGGGGAGGTGGGGACGTCCCTGGAGGGGAGGGACGGAGGGAGGTAGGGATGTCCCTGGAGGGGAGGGACAGAGGGGACATGGGGACGTCCCTGGAGGAGAGGGACGGAGGGGAGGTGGGGACATTCCTGGAGGGGAGGGATGGAGGGGAGGTGGGGACATTCCTGGAGGAGAGGGACAGAGGGGACATGGGGACGTCCCTGGAGGAGAGGGACGGAGGGAGGTGGGGATGTCCCTGGAGGGGAGGGACGGAGGGGCAGGGCACCTTGGCGCTCAGGCTGGGGGGATCTGAAAACACTGCCCCATCTGACTGGGCCTCGGGGGCACATCACTACCTGGAAGCTGTTTCGCCTGTGGCTCAGTGACCAGGCTTCAGTGTCTGCCCCAGCTTCTCACATTAGGCACCCTCTTAGGGGATTTGATTTCCTCTGAATGAAAATCCATTTGCCATCTGCAGGGTGAGAAGGCGCCCCCTCCCCAGCCCGGAGCCCTGCAAGGCCGTCCCCTTCACAGCAAGGGCTCGGCCCTTTTTAATTTAAACTGCGATTTCCCAACTCTAGATGCAGTCACTGTCGAGGGGGTTTGTTCCAGGAAAGGTCATGGGAGGCGGGTATGACCCCAGAAGCAGGAAGACCGGGGGAGACACCCAAGGGTTTTCATCTCTTTTAGATGAAGTGAGTCAACACAGGTTGCAAAGGCAGGAAGCAGGCGAGTCAGAGCTGTTCCCTGGGGGCCGTGAGATCCTGGGGACTAGAGGCCCCCAGCCCTGGCTGCTCACCAGCACCTCCTCCAGGAGGTCCGCAAAGAGGGCTGTGAAGGGCAAGTCCAAACCTGCCTGATTCCCCTCCTGTCAAGAGGGTCCAGATTCAAACCCAGCTGCATCCGTTCATGGGGCTTCAGATAAAGGAGGGCTCGTCCATCTACGTGGGCTGGGGTGAAGGAGAACTTGCTTGAAGCGGGTACGCTCCCTACACGTCATCAAGGTTATTTCCATCCCGGGCGGTCTCTGAAGCTTTGGAACCTGGAACCCTAATATAAGTGCAGTTGTTTTACAGGCAACTGGGGTGCAGCTTTCCAGCCATCAGGTAAGAGGGGTACCCTCAGGGATCGGTTGCTGGGAAAAGGGGTGGACCTTTGTTCCACACAGACAACACAGACGCACGGCTGAGCTGGCACTCTCAGCGGAGATCCAGCTCGCGCACCCTGACCTCCCGGGCTCCGCAGGAGAGGACAGACGCACAGTGAAGCAAGGCTCACGGGGCAGGTGAAACATGGCGCAGATTCTATCACATCCAGAGGAGCTGGGCAGCAGTGGACGCCCGCGGCCCGAGCCTCTAGCTGAGAAGGAGCTTGGAGAAGGCCAGCAGCGCAGCATTTTCCCAAGCCGGGTACTTTGCTTGTCCTCGGCGCTGTCCACCTCCTGCTCGTCCCTCTCCTGCCCTCCCTGTGCCTGGCCCTGGCCTCCGGACCTGCGGCGCCTAGGCTCTGCTGGGCCCAGGTCCCAGCATGAAGAGTGACCGAGAGGAAAGTGCTAGCAAGGGGTTTCTAGCTCCAAGCATGTCACTTCCATTCACGCAACCCCCTGATTACTGTTCCTGCCCTACTTGAAGGTGGGAGACAAGGCTCAGAGAGGGTGGGAGATTTACACGAAGCCACACAGCTAGTGAGAAGGGTGGGGCTCTAAACCAGATCTGCTTGGCCCCAGAAGCCATGCTGGTTGCCACGGTCCCGGAAGCCTCCTAAGTCCTCGCTGGTGTCGTTTGGGTTGAAAAGCCTTGAAATCAACTACAGCAAAACCCTTTGTTTTCTTGGGGAGCTAAGTTTTCTAAACGTCTCATAAGAAAGCATCTCAACTTTTAATATTATTTTACCCACTTTGGAGGAAATCATCTAATCTGTTATTAAACACACCTCCTGACTTTTCTCTGCTGTGTATTAAACATGCTTGACTTTTTCTTGATCGTTTAAGGGACATTTACTGGGGGCGGGGGGGGGGTCGCTGGTGGGAACAGGTGTTCAGGCCAAAGAATCCCAAAGAGGCTGGCGCTGCTGCCTGGAGAGTGGACGGAAACAGATGGACAGAGGCCAGGTCATCAGGGGGGATTAAGACTCATTAGATCAAAGCTAAGGATGAGGGGGAGCGGGAGCCGGGGTCAGCATGTGGAACCTCTCTCAGCAGGGGTGATTGGGGCATGTGAGGCCAGCTGTGCCCTTTTATCTGGGAAGATTCAAGGCGTCCTTCATCAGGTCCACCCTCCTGGAGGGACCAGGAGGCTCTGAGGATGAAAGGCAGGCACCCAGGGGCCAGGTGGGCGGCTGGGCCTTCCTCTGCCCCTTCTCTTGTCTCTGCTCATCTGTCCACAGTGGACGGTGGGGCTCCTCCTGGGGACAGGCGTCTCTTTGTGAGAGGTGACGCTGTGCAGGGCAGGACAGTGTGGTGACAAACCAAGGCTCCACCACTTACCAGGCGGTGTGATCTTGGGCAAGTCACCAAACCTCGTGGTGCCTCGGTTTCCTCATCTGTAAAATGGGAAGAATGAGACTAGAACCTATCTTCCAGGCTCTTTGGGGGGCTGCATCCATAAAGTGCAAGGAGGTTGAGGCGCACAGGGAATGCTGTCCAAGTATGAGTTATTATTAGCTGACAGGGTTCCCCTCTTCCAGGCCCTTGGTTGGCCTCCTAATAGTTGATCCTTTAATCTTTCCAGGATCCCATTTCTCCATCTATAAAATGGAGATGGGGGTACAGGCTGCTTCTGCCCAAAGCAAGGCCCTGGGAGAGCATGGCCTCCACTTCTGCTCTGCTGCCCATGTCTCCACCGCATCTGCCCTGCCAGCTTTTTACATCCATGGATGACGCACCTGCCTGCTTGGAGTGGTGAGAGGAGGGGACATTCTTGTTTCCAGGCCAGAGACGGGCTCTGCCGGTCAGTGGATGTGGTCCTGGGGCGGCGGTGGGGGGGGGGGGCAGGACTTACGCAGAGCAGGTGGGGGAGGGGTGGAGGTAAATCTGCACTGGGAACCAGAGAGACTGCTCTAGGTAGCGCTGCGCTCAGACCCCGCGGGGATGTAAAGGGTCTGTCTTCCAAGGAAGGTTGCAGAGCGTGATTGTTTTGTGCACATGCATCATAAACATCTCCCAGAGGGACCATCCCCTCACTTGCCCTTCGCTCACTCATATGTACAGGAAACGCTGCAGCCGGAGAGGTGCCGCCCAGCCTAGCCCACAAGGACTGAGCTCTCCTCGTGTGCCAGGCACTGGACCAGACATGAAGGGAGAGAAGCCGCCAGTGTGAGACACGGGCTGGTCTGTTTGGTGTAGTGTGCAAGGTTCCAGGCAGGCTGGTGGGAGCTCCGTTTGTGTCAAGCTGTGACTAGGAGGCTATGCTCCGGGACCCCTCCTCTGGGTAGAGAACACAGAGGCTGGAGCAAGCTTGGGGGCTGCCCCCCAACGCCCTGCATGCCCCCAGTGCACCAAGCGCGGTGTTGGACCCACGCAGGTGCTTAATAAAGCCTGTTGATCACGGATACCGGAAACCTGGGGGGCCAGCATGGTTTCCCCCTCAGGACCCCAGCGCACCCTCCCTCTCACCGTCCCAGCTCCAGGACTCCCAGACTGACGGTGGAGCTCCGTTCTCTGATTACTTCAACGGTTTAAAGTCATCAAGGTGCAAAGTGCTGTCTGCCTGGGCCGACTGCCCCGAGGGGGAGGGCCATGGCCACACCCACACCCTGCCTGACCCACCGTGAGCAAACCTCATGGGCTAAGAGAGTTCTACTCAGAATCTGGGCTTCACTCCACGAGGAAGTCAGCAGCGTGGATGGATCTTCATCATTTTACAGGCCGGGTGCCTGAGGCCCAAGGCCCAGAGCAGGCTCCACGTGGGGGTCACAGAGGGCGTCAGCAGAGCAGCGGTTCTAAGGGCAAGTCGTGCTCAAATTCAGCTACTTACTAGCCGCGCCGTCGTGGTTCCTCAGCGGTGCAATGGAGATGGTAATGTACCTATCTCAGTGAGCGCCTGGAGGGATTTCATAAAATACCTCACCTGGCGAGGGGGAAAGCCACCTGGTGAGCACGGATGAACCCTGGGGATTGCTGTAAACGCGGCCGCGGGTCCCCCGTTCCCCAGCCACTGCCCGCCTCCGCCTGGCGACTGGGAGGCAGTGTCCTCCTGCGGTCACGGGAATGATTCTCAGACCCCCTCAAGCCCCGCGGAAGGCCCTGTTTGGGGCGGGCTAGGTATTTCTGCCAGGATTCTGCAAGGGCTCCGGCAGCCTCAAGGGAACAGTTCGGCGTCCCAGGAGAGCACAGTCGGGATCTGAGGAGGTGCCCCTAACCCAGCAGCCCAGCAGCCCCGAAACCTGCAGCGGGGCGCGGGGATCCCATTCAACCTGGACCATCCCTACCGGCCGGCGAGCTTCCCGGTCTTTGTCAACGGAACAAAGGCGTCTCCCGCTCCCTGCACCCGGGAACGCGGAGCTGCAGGAAGTAAATGAGACGTAACTGAGCGGCGGTTGTCGGCGGAGAGTTGAACAAACTCTCCTTTGCGTCTTCTGGCTCCGTGTTCAAGGATGACAGAGCGAGACCGGAGGACAGGAAGACAACTCCCCTCCTCCCCTTACGCCTTTTTCCGGGGCTTGCGGAAGAAGCCGCGCTCCTCTCCCCTGGGGCACCGAGGCCGGGGAGGGGGCGGTTACAGCCCAGGGCCCGGGGAGCAACCCCGGCGCCCCGCCCACCCTTGCCGGGGAGACGTCAGAGGCGCCAAGGCCTCGCCCAGCACTAGGCCAAGGGCTCCATGGTTCTGCAGGCGTTCTGGAAAAGTCTGCGTGCGCCCCTTGCGTCCCGGCCTGCCCAAGCTGGAGGTACCCTCTCTGTGGGGCCCGCCCAACCTTTGAACAGGTTCAGGAGGGCAAGGAAGGTCAGATTCGGTGGGACAGCGGCGCCAGCGCCACGCAGGATCCACTGGGCACCAAGTGCCCGCCCCGCCTCTCACCGTCCCCATCACCCCACCCCCGGCCTTCCTGACTCTGGTGTTACCCGCGGGAGGCCCGGGCTCAGGTGGAATCAGACTAGTTCAGGATTTATTCGAGAACATTCTAGGGAGGAGGCATGTCCTCCTCTGGATTTGGCCCGAGAGTTTAGGGCGGGAGCGGCGGCGAGGATGGGAGGGTGCCAAAGAACGTGCGTCTGTAAAGAACTAGGCTGCGCGTCTTGGTGGCGGCCAGTGGAACCTAGCGCACTTTCTTCCGATCCTGGAACAGCACAGGCACTGGAGCCCGGCCACACTGCGCGCGTCGCCAGCTCGGTGCCAACGCCGGGTCCTGCCCGTGGCTCCGGCCGACCCGCCCTCCTCGCCGGGGCGCGCACCACCCCTCGCCCCAGTTCCGGGAAGTGCCCCACGGGATAGGAGCCCACGCGGTAGGGTAGAAGACCTCCGGCGCGGGCCAACTTGCGGGGAAAGAAGCTCGAGGCTCCCCACCCCACGGGTGGCCGGCGGGCCCGGCGGCTGGTGCGGGGGAGGCGTCCCAGCGCGCCCCCTGCTGATCGCACGCTGTGGGGCAACGTCACCTGCCCTGGGGAGGCCTGGTGCCGGCTGCAGAGAGAAGCAAAGCGTGTGTCCGTTACCAAAGACCCTTCGGTTTAGAAACAAAATCTCCCGAACTAAGAAACAAACAAATAACCAACCAGGTGGGAGCGAGGCGTGGTCAGTGTTTGCCTCTAAGTGACCAAGAAGGAAAGAGAACTCCAGCCCAGTCCGCCTTCCCCAGCAAAGCGGGAATCTTCTTTTGCTCACCCACCCCGACCCAGCGCATCCCCCATAAATCAAGTCTCCCACTGAGTCTGCTGCCCACACAAAACTTTAGGACTCTGGGCGTCTGTAATGCATAAAACTTCAATGATTGAGAAAGCAGAAACTGGGTTTGAAAGGCCGCTCAGCTCCACACACCCACCCCGCAGGCCAGACGAATGGCCTGCTCCCTAAAAAGGCCCGCCTGCCCCTGCAAACCGACTGGACACAGTAATTTGGCTAACGGCACGTCCACTGCCAAATGCAGCACGGAATTCACCAGCATCTCACTCCTTACACTCCAGGCACCAAACGAGAATCGCCACCACCCCCCTCAGTTTTGCAAATCATTTTTGCTGCATTTGCCAGCTTTCCTTCTGAAGAGCCCTCTCCCCTAGACCACTCCTCGGCGCCCACACCTCTTCCCCCGCACAGCCCCTTCCTAGGGAATCATCTAGATAGAATGCTTGCGCTCAGGGGCCTCCTTCCCCGCCCTAAGTCCCCTGAAAGAACTCTACAGCGCACACTGCCTCTATCTGGTCCCCTGGAGGACGGTGCCAATCGGCGACCGCCGCACTCCCGGGGCGAGCCCTGGCTGGCGAGTAGAGAGGCCTGAGTTCAACTGCCCAGGCTTCCTCGCGGCCGTTTCAACCCTCCGAACACAGATTCATTTATTTATGTTTTTTAATGTAGTAAATGGGCAGCTAAATGAATTGCAATTTGTAATTTTTATGGTTAATTTGAAATCTCGCTCTTGTTGGCTAATCCTGTTAGTTGGTGGCAAAACAAGGAGAAACTCGTGTAGCAGCAGCAGTAATTCTAATAGGCATTTTACGTTAAATTACGGCCACCGGCCAGAACAACAAGCGCGGCCGGACTTGCAGGCGGAGCAGCCTTGGCGGGTTCGCGCGGCCTGAGGGAGACCAGAGCGAAGCGTTCGGAGCGCGGGGGCCCGCGCGCTTCAGCCACACCCGCCCGCCCCGACTTCGAAATTAAGAAGCCCGGTTCGGCACCTCAATTATGTTTGTGAATGTCCTACGCGCCCCAGATCCGCGCCGCGCGGTCTCGGAGCCTTCCCAACCTCGCCCTAAGCGCGGGGCGTTTGGGGCGCTGAGGCCCGAGGGCGGGACGCACGCCAAGGCCCTTCTCCCCTCCCTCGTCTCCTCTCTCTTGTCCTTTCTCTCTCCTGCCTTTCTGCATCTCGGTCCACTATTCGCTCCGGTCCCCGCAGGAACCGAACTGGGAGCGCGGCGATTAGGGGGCGACGTCCCTTCATCCCGCCTGCCGGGCAACCCAGCCCCGGGCTCGCCAAGGGCAAGCGCCCGCCCAGTTCGTTCCGGAGACTGAAGCGAGGGGCGCGGGAGCCGGGAGGGTCCCTGCGTCCCGGGGGCGACCCTGCGGGCCCCAGCTCTTTCGCCGGGCCGGGTGGGGTCCCCGCGAGCAGCGCGCGCGTGGTTGGGGGCGCTGGATCGCGCGGCTCGGCGTGTTCGCGCGTTGTCGCTCGCGCCCTGTTTCTTGTCCCTGGCGCCTGCTCGGTACCATCCCAGTGAGGCTGATTGAAACGCGGCGGCGAGAAGGTGTCGAGCAGGGAACGCGGCTCGCAAGGCGGGAGGGGCGAGTAAGGGGGCCCGGAAAGGTTCTGGAGGGCGGCGGCCGGTCACCGCCGCGCGGCGCTGCTCGAGGACTGCTATTTTGAAATCGGGCTGCTGTCCCCTCCGGGGCGCAGGATGCAAGGGTCAAGTGTCACTTCCTCTGGCAGTCAATCTCCAATATTCCTTGTAATGTTTCTAAATGGACGAATTCATTACGCGCGGACATGTGAATGGGAGAGGCCGCCAGCGCGCTCGGTCAATAGCGTCCACTGATGGTTCATTTTGCACAGCGGAGCGCGGCCCCGTGGAACCGAAGGAAGAACCTAATCAATATTGTTTACTTCCTCGCCGCCGCGGGCGTAAAGGTCACTTAGAGAAGGCGGGAAAGTGCAGGCACCCCGACAGGCCCTAATTGTCTCTGTTCTTTCCCCTGGACCAGTTTCCCCGTCGACCTCCTCCACCCTCGGTCCGCTTTCCCAGCGCAGTCCGCGGCTGCTGCTGCGCTGCGCCCGTAGGACCGGGTCTGGACGACAGCCGCCGCACGCCGTCCCCGTGCGCACGCGTCCCCGTGCGCGCAAAACGCGCCCACGCCCGGACCCACGTGCCGGCAGCAAACGCAGCTCGATTCAGCCAGATCTCACAGCCGCGTTTCAAACAGTGTGGGGAAGGTGGGGAGGTTGCATTTTAAAGTACAGGGGCTCTCCTAGCTGAGGGGAAGGCAGCCGGGGTGGAAACCTAATAGGGGAGCTCGCAGTCTACCCTCCCTGCTGTCTTTAAGAGGAAGCATTAAGCAAAAGTAAACGGGAAATACCCCCTTGTCCCTTCCTGTCCCACCCCTTTCAGCCTCCAACCCCACCAGGACAGGAGCGGGACAGGAGTGGGAGCACACAAGACTTGATGAGTCTCCAGTACAGCAGCCTACAGATCCCGGGGAGGGGGTTCAAAATGATCCAGGAAAGGCTGCGCCCGGGGGAAGTCTGCCTTAGCTGTGTGGCAGGGAGGGCTTCCCCAAGGCGGTCCTAGATCTCAGAGAGAGGGAAGCGTCTCCTGGTAAATTAAAAATGGTGTTGGGTACAGAGTACATGGCTGAATGAATTACCTGGTGACCTGCTAAATCCCTGAGTTTGGCGGAAAGAAATGACTTGCCCCCTAGAAGCCCCTCCATCCCTGCCCACCTCGAAAACCAGAAAGCTGTGCCTCCTTTTCCTTTCCTTCCCTGGGTTCCCACAGGAAGGAGGTAGAGGCGGAGGGGGTTTCATGGACTCAAGCTGCCAGGGGACCAGGAACGGTTGTACTCGACCCACTAAAACCTACCTAGCTCTGGTTATACATGGCCACCTTCTACACGTGTGTGTCATGCAGGAGACCTGTGGATGCCGTAAAGGGCAGACTTCAGATGAACCCTGCTTGGCTGAAAAGAGACGTAAGCGGTTCGGGTCACTCTAGGAGGTGCAGCGGGCATTAGTCATGGGAGTTAACACCAGGTCTAGGGGAAGAGAGGGTCCTTAGTGTGCGTTCCACAAGAAACGGAAGTGAGCTTCCCCTAGCAGAGGTAGGTAGGCGGCATCTTTGTTTCCTTTAGACATTGGAGGATAAAGCAGAGAGCAAGTAAATGGCACCCCAGTTAAGACAGTTACTACGCGGTTGTTGTGGAGCTTATGTGTACCTCAACTCCCCAAGCGTTAGAGGTGCCTATTCTCCCAAAGGGCCCTTTTTAAAAAGTCACATGTGAGGATGTGGGAATACTGATTCTTTATGAGGGATCCCGTCTTGGTTTATGGTCAGACGGTACCTTTTCCATCAGATGCAAGTGTTAGTTTGAGTAGGGTATTTTAAACTGTTTGCAATTTGATTTGCCTGGAAATACACCTCCCCAGAGAAGACAGTCTTCTCTGGTTCTGTTCCCAACGATGTGCGGGTCATGTGTGAGGTTATTTCCAAACCTGTTCGTATTCTCTGTCATTTAGTTGCACTCAGTAAAGAAAAGAGCAATGTGCTTAATTTAAGAAAGTGACATGTATAAATAGGTAAATGAAAAAATGCAACAAAGCTAAAATATTTGGCAAATTAAACCTTGAAATTCTTTATAAAATTCCAAATTTAAGTTATTTTTTCAGTCTTCAATTATAATATTAAAAAGGACAACCATTAAGGGGACTTTGGTGCCAATATTTTCTGTAAAGGAAGCCCTTTTACAATTTCCCACAAAATACATTCTTTTACTTAAACTGGTCTATAATCAAGCTACTCAAATAATAATATGAATGCTGTGTCATCGTCCTGCCTCTTGTACCAAAGCACCCTAAGGTCAAGCACTTGCTTTTTATTTGTACATATTAAAATTTCTTCTAAGAATGGAGTTTCCAAACACAACGTGTCAGGACAGGAAGCAAATGTTGTTTTAGGCGAAGGTTCTAATAACAACTCCATTTATACAAGCACATTAGAGCAGAAAGAATCATTTCTGTTAGTTAACATTTTTGAGCCAGAAAATTAAAAACAAATATTTAACTTCCCAATTTGGAATTCGGGCTGGCATTTGACTGTGAAACTTTTACAATGCATACTCAATGGGTTAAACAGTCTTTACAAGCCAAATAAAACTGCCTTCACGTGGTTCAAGAATAAGTTTGAAAAAACTGAAGAATAAATAAAATGCATGGAGATGCCCAGGGAGAGAGCTGACGTGTGTGGACTTTTTTGGACTCTGCTCAATTCAGGGGTTTAAGACACCCAATAAAGCTATATTTACAGAAGACAAATATGAAATATATACATACACTTAACAAACATTTTTGCTTTGTTCTCTCCCAACCTATTTTGCAGCAGTCCAGTGGAAATGAATTTGCCCTTCTCCATCCCTCATCACTAGAGTGGTGGGTTTCCAAAGCTTCCCATTTCTCCTTTTTGAATGGGGGTTCCCTACCTGATAAAGGGGTTTGTGATTGTGCATGGATTTGATCACATTTCCCCTAAGCAGGCCAGCAGTGGGAAGCAGGGCTCATTGGACTGCCCGAGCCTCTTGTGTGCGCAATGCCCATCCTCCAAGCTTGCAGAGGAAGGAGGTTCCTAATGGGGGGTGGGGGGGCCCCCCAAAGTGTCAACCCTGCAGACCTAACATGGTGTCTCTCTACTCCCCACCTCCCCGGCTGGGCTTCCCTAAAGTCTGGCCTAGATGACTGACCTCCTCGGATCTGGGGCTGAATTCTTGTCAGCTTTCTCCAAATATTTCCCCTACTCTCTGCAAGCACTTCCTGTCTCCAAACCCCCTCTCCCAACAAAAACAAAACCCCTAGGAGCTCAGGCTCAGGCCTGATCCATAGCTTGGCCCCTGGAGGGGCTTCGCCACTGAGAACCCCCAGCCCCTCAGCAATCAACAAGCCCCCAGCGCCCAGAAGCAGCCGGCGTTTCCCCACCGTGGTGCAGCCGGCAGCCCAGGCCCCAGATCATTGGAGCTTGGGCCCACGGGTGCAGACCACCACTGTGCAAGCTGGAGGCTGCCTGCCCCAAGGCCAACAAAGGCACACATACGGTGGCCAAGGGCCTGCCCGCCTCTGAGCTGGTGGTTGCTATTACTGGCAGTATCTGTGGGTTGGTGATGGGAGGCAGGGAGTGCAGACTAAATGGCCTCAAGGAAAAGGCCGGGGTCTGGGCTTCTCCACCGAGCCCTGGATCTACTACAGGGACCACCACTCACGGAGAGTTGCTGCCAGTTTCGTTTCTGTCCAGGGAGTTCCGGCTATCCCCTTTCACCTGGGAGGATGCTTCACCTTTACTTTTAATTTCTAGGTAAGCAAACAATGCTATTAGTAGGAATAAGGACAGTATCCCTCTAATAAATACATCTGCTAGTTACGAACCAGCCCAGGGAAACCAGCAGAGGGATACACGACCCAGGCACAAAGAAAGGTGTGCGAATGAGTGTACCTTTTGATGTTTTCTACACATTTGGTCAACTCACAGCTGCTTTAGAACTCTGCTTCCCCATGGCCAGCTCGTCCATCCTTCTTGTCTACGGGGACATTTGTTCAACGTGCCCCAGTCCGGGAACCCCTCCATGTCACATTAAGCTCAAGGTTCCCGCAAAATGAGGCAGAAGAGAAGGATGGGCGCAGGAGGGGAGCAGCCGGGTGCGCTGAACCACACTTTCTCCTGCCACAGAGCATCTGGACTCAGGTACTGGTGCTGACATCTGGGAACCTCAGTTATAGATATGGGCTCAAGCAAAGGAAAACTCCTGAAAGATTTTAGAGCCTAAAGATAATGAGAGGAGGAGGGGGGCAAAAAGGGTCAGACTCTCCATGCCTTTAGAACTGTCAGGCATCAAATGGAAATAAATAACTTTAAAAGTGTATGTACTGGGGAACCAGAACAGTGCTTAGACCCAAAAGGTCGTGAGTCTTATCCCACCAAAGAGAAAACTACAGGCCCTGGAGCTCTGCGGCCTCCGCAATGAGCTAGGTTATTGATTAGTTGTAAAAGAGGCATTCGTGCATGAATCCGCAGACCAAGCCATTAAAACAAGGAATCGGTGAGATTTGGCCTTGCAAAAGTCCATTCCTCTTATATACACACGTATCTGCATTAAATCCGGAAAAGAGGAAGAAATTTTTAAAAACAAACAAAACCTGGACTCTCCTTTCGCTAGAGTAATCAAAATGGAATTACAGGCTTCTTGAGTTTACTAAACGCATCACCCAGAGAACACTATTGAAACGCACCATCAGGAATTCTCCAGCTTCTCTGCGGGAAGCTCACAGGTAGCAAGGCAAGCAGAGCCAAGCCTCAGATGGAGAAAACTTCTCTGTCCAATTCCACAGAGCTGACGGGAGTGCTGGAAGAGACAACCACCACAACTTTCCCAGAGTTCTGACCCTGCCCAGTCTTCTTGGGGACTCTACCTCTATCTATGGAGATTCACATTCCAAATCCATGCCCTATCACCTACAACAGGCAGAGTCTGAAATGGAAGCAGAAACCCCATGGCTGTCCTCTCTCCGAGACCTCCTCCAAACGGGAAAGCTCTGATCAAGCAGAACTGTCTTTTCCTTTGGCCTTAAGCTTTTGCAAACACGTGTTTCCCTCTCAGTCAGAACCTCAAAAACCTTTTGGGTTGATTCTTTCCACTCTGGCTTTCTGTCTGCAGTTCATCTTGGAAAGGACCTTCAGAAATGCGACGGACGGTCAGATGCAATGACTCCCCGATAGTCCGTGAACCAGCCTTGGTTACCCAGGGAACTGCAGCCCTCTGCCCCCAAAGTTTATTGCTAAATGATTTATAAACAGAAACTATTATAAATGCTCCCTTGCCTTTCCCCAAAGAAATTGTATTAATTTATGACACACAGAGGAGCCTGATTAACAAATGAAGACTAAATTTGCATGTGGCAAAATGCAATACAGATATATATATATTTTCAATAGTATAAACAAGTTTTTGCCATCAAGCTCTTTGCTCCCAAGGCTGAGTGATCTCCAGTCCCTGTTCATAAGTGTTTAAACACCGACTTTGGGTATTTAAAAAATGACTCGGAAAAAAAAAAAATGACTCGGCTAGCAGGCATCTCCCTGGTTGCCTGTGGGGAAGGAGCCGGTTGGCAGATACTCCGCAGCAGTGCGTGGGAGTGTCCTTCCATCAAAGCGACGCCAGGGGGCAAGAGGCGTTAACAAAGAACGGGCGTCTGCGCTCTGCCTTTATCTGCCCGTGCGTGTCACGCTTTCACAGGGCGAAATGTCATTTTGCAAGGTTATACGTTTCCAATTCCGCGCAGAGCCTTACCACTCTTGGGCACAAACAAACAGCCTCATTAAATAAAACCAGGGAAGGGAAACATACACCTTTGTAGAATTAAAAATTGCACACGAATGCCAACATGTATTGAACCTTGCTGTTAATCCGACTTACCTTGCTGATACTTTTGCCTAATCCTATTTTCTCCTCGCGTTAGCATGATTCTGCAAGGCCTGTTTTGTTCTTCCAGAGGACGGCTTACCTGGCCAAAGGGCTGAGGGGTGCAGAGGCCCTCGCCTGCCGGCCTGGCCCAGCCTGCTGGAGGTCCGAGAGCAGAGCCTGCTCGGCGAGACAGAAAGCAAACGAAATCACTCAAGGGAAACTTGGCTGGAGACAAAACACATTCAATTTCCTGACTGCTCCGCTTTCTCTCCCGAATTATTTGCTTTTGCAGAGAGGCACATTAAACAAATTAAACACTAAAAATGGAAGCTTCTTTGCTCCCTGGCTCAGAAAATAATGTGGTTTTTTTTAAAGGCTATGGTAATAACAGTAATCAAAATGAAAGAAAACAATAACACTCTAGCTCTTTAAAATGAACTCATTTTGTCACCTAAAGTCCTTTTGGCAAAGTCTCATCTTGCAGGGCAGTGCAGACAATGGGAGCTTGTGTTGCTGGCTGCGGGGCTTTGCTAATAGTCCTAGAAGCTTCCACAGCGCTTCTTTGGGCATCTTTTCACACCTTCACCTTGCAAACGGCAGCCCCTGGTGATCCTGACTCTAACCGCCTGGCCCCCCATCCAGATGTGCCCTGAGAAAGGGACTCGGTCTGAACGGGTGTGAAGAGGGCTGCCGAGGAGTCCCGCGGTCAAGGAGTCAAATTTTGTTATCTCCTAGGGTTTTGTTTCTCCTGCCCACCCTTCCCTCCCCTTCCCACCCCACCTCCAGTATCATTTCTCTTTGAAATGTCATGAACTTGGCGCTTTCAGACCAAACCGCTGGGCTCAGGCCCCAGACAATGGGACTGTCAGAGGGCCAGCGCTGAGCTTTTTCTGCGTGTTCACCGAGCGTTAAGCCTTTATCCCACAAAACGGCTGTCTGACCGGGTCAGACAAAAGCCAACTTCCATCTTCCGCCTCCTCCGAGGGGATCTGGGCGAAGCCGGGCGTACAGTACTGCGCTGCCACGGGCAAGGCTGGCGGGGGAGGGAGAGTGCGCGGGTCCCAGCCCCCCCACCCTCGGCCCCATCCCCGCCCTGCGCCCCGCGGGCAAAGGCCAGCCTCGGCCAGTCCCACCACCCCTCGTCTCCGAGGGCACCGGCTTTTCCCGACACCCCCCCCCCCCGCGGCTCCGGGGTGGCCTCCGGGCTGCCCTCTTGGGCTCCAGGGTCTTCAACCCCTGCCCACACCTCCGTCCCCACGCGAGACTGGAAATGGTTCACTCCCCGGAGCGAGCGGGGAGACCTGCAGACCCTCCCCCCGCGCCCCCCAGGGCTAGTCCCTGCGGTCCCGGGCCGGGCCTCCGGGAGCCTGTGCGATGCGCAGGGCGCGTGTGCAAGTGTGTGCCTGTGTGTTGGCGTGTGCGCAAGGGCCGGGCGGGGCGAGCCCGGCGGAAGGCTGACTCCTGACACCTGCTCTCAGAGGAAAAACGCCGTTCTGGTTCCAGAAAGACCCATGTGAACTCCGGCGCGCCCTGGCACCTGCGGTGAGTGTCTGGGGCACTTCTCGCCGGCAGCCCGTGCCCGTGGCCGCCGCTACTGGCGGGTCTTCTGCGGGACCGGGGCCGGCGCTGGGATGGGGGCCGACACCCTCCCCCAGGGGCCGCCCGCCGGACCAGAGGGGCCCGAGCTCTCGGCTGATAAGAGTTGCTCTGGTCCCGCTTCGTGGTCACATGGTGAAGGCGGCCGAGGGGAGTGTACGGGACCGGACCGGGACCGCGGTCGGGGGAAGGGGCGCGCCCGGGAGCCCGCGGCCCACCACGCCGGCGCCCCGGCCACGCGCCTCCGGGCTCGACCGCTGCTGAGCCGGCGGGAACCGCAGGCGGAGGGCGGAACCGCGGGCGGAGGGCCCCGCGGGCCGCGGGCCGGAGGCTCAGGGTCGGCTTCGGGGGACTGTGTCGTCCTCAGCAAGGAGCCAGGGACTTGCCTTCTTCCTCCCTTCTCCCCTTGGAATTGAGTCTCCGTGATGGGCAGGGGGCGGGATGGAGGGAGGAAGAGGCGGCGAGCTAAGAAGACCCGGCCCCACCTGCCGCAGAAAGTTGGCCGATTCAGGTTCGCGTCCAAAAGCGGGGTCTGTAGCGCCGAGTCTGGGAAGGAGCGGTGGGCGCCCTGGAGGCCGCGGTCGGAGGGGCGGCGCTGGGACGTGTCCGGCGCTCTTGGGAGGGATGCGTGTTTTCATTCCATGGAGAGGCCCAGGCTAGGGAAGGAGGGTGGGTGGGAGGATGCGCCGGGGAACTTGATGGGGGGGGGGGGAGGCGGGGGGGAGGGTGCTGTGAAGTAGCTGGAGAAAGAAAGGGGAAGAAGAAGGGGAGGGAGGGACACCGCTCCCGGTGCGCCTGGCTGTCACTACCTTGTGACCTTGAGTGTGACCTTGAGCAAGTCCTCTCAGCTCTTTAGGCCTCAGTGGCCTCATCTGTAAAAAACCTGAGCGGGTGGCCACTTCCCAAGTTGCTTCTGGTGGAACATTGTATTTTACGTGCAAAGTCAACCCACTCTTTCTTGGTGCAAACATGGTGTTTAAATCCCCGTTGCCCAGTGGCGTCCGGAATGTTCCCAGGGACCTTAGGTCCTCACGTGGGGGACGGACAACCTAGCAAATGACCTGGGCCAGGGGGCTTATTTAAGAAATGACCAAATGAAGCTAAATTAAAACAAAAAAATTTCTCCAAGTGAAACAAATCAGGGAGAGCCGGTGGCAGCTGGAGAGGAGGCTGGAAGGGCTCCCGGCGCCGTCCCATCCGTGGAGTACTTCCGGCAGGGTCAGGCTGGGCAGATGAGTTGTAAGGCTGCATGAAAATAAACACATACTTTGTCCTGAGCTGCTCCTGCCCCACCTCCAGAGGCCAAGGTCCTCCCTCCGTCCGGCTGGGAAGTTGATTTCATTCTGGGAGGGAGCGCCCGGGCGCTGTCCTCAAATCTCTCAGGCTTCGGTGTTCCCAGGCCAGGGGTGGGGAGAGGGTGTCCTGTGGGTGCTGGCCAACCTAGGGGCAGCAAACAGCCACCAAATTATTCTGAGCCTCTTCTGTGTCCCAGACACCAGTCGGGGCTGGAGAGGCCAAGATGCCAAGGCACGTCTTCTCCCAACCCCCCAGCTTCCCAGGAAAGAACCCCCAGGTGTGGGCTCTGGCCTCAGCCCCCTTCTACCCTGCTGCCCTCTCTGGGCTGTGCCCTGCGTGTCGAATGGGCTATAGGCTAGCTCACCTCTAAGGGTCCCTCGACCTCGGTCCATCTTCCTGTGCAGCCTCCTCACAAGCTCTGGGGTGGCTGGAGGTGGACCAGACAGTCTTCCCCAGCCTCCTGAGCCCTCCTCCTGGCACGGCTTGACATGCAGCTGTCATTTTACCCATCTCTGTCAGTTTCCTGGGGCTGCCGTAATAAAACACCACAAATTGGGGGCCTTAAGACCACAGAAATCTTTTCTCTCCCAGTTCTGGAGGCTGGAAGTCTGAGGTCAGGGTGTGGGCAGCTCCTTCCTGGCCTTTTCCAGCTCCTGGTGGCGGCTCTCAGCCGCCCGCACTCCTTGGCTTGCGGATGCAGCATCCCAAGACCTACCTCCATCGTCACACAGCTGTCTTCTCCCTGTGAGTCTCCACGAATCGTTTTCCCTCGGTGTGAGTCTGTGCCTCTGCTCCTCTCGGGCCTGACGATGGCCTTGGGTGGCCCTGAGACATGACCGTGGGTCCCAGAAGGCCATGAGGTTGTCGGGGGACAGCAGGAGTAGAAGAGCAACGCAGGGTCAGGGGTCCTGGCGTGCCCCTCCCTGCTCCTGAGGAGCAAGGGTTCGGCAGCCAGATGGGGCTCTTCCTTGGCTTCCTTTCCTCCCTGGCAGATCCCGGATGCTCTCAGGGCCTTGGCCCCTGCGGGCCTCGCCCCAGCCTCTTGTGCAGGTGGAGCCAGGACGAAGCGTGACAGCTCAGTCTTGCCGTTCCCAATAAGGGTTCGTGACAAAGCAGCTAGCCCTGAGGAGACTCAGGGCTCTGTGGACTCTCACAAGCGAGCGGTTCCAGGGAACCTGAAAAACGTGCCCTTCGCAGCAGTTCCACTGGGTCCCTGGCTGTGAGTGGGTCAGCGCAAGGCCAGGACCTCCGGCCAGCGGAGAAGCAGGCCCTGGGCTTGCAAACTCGACTCCATGCCTCTCTTGCCACATCTGTGACATTTGACAAGCCACCTGGCCCTCACGGATCTGCTTCCTCTATGAAATGGGAAAAACCATCCTCTATCCCTAGTATCCAGCAGGCTGCACCTCAAACAAGACAGAGGAGATAAACAACAAAGTCCTACTGTATAGCACAGAGAACTATATTCAGTATCCTATGATAAACCATAATGGAAAAGAATATACAAGAAAAGAATGTGTGTATATATATGTGTTTGTGTGTGTGTATATATATATATAAAACCGAATCACTCTGCTGTACAGCAGAAATTAACACAACATTGTAATTCAACTATACTTCAATAAAAATTATTAGAAGTGAAAAAACAAACAAACAAGACACAGGATATAGGGTTCTGTGCACCAAGCGTAGTGCCTCTGGATTCCAGTAGCACCTGGCTGCAGGTGGGGAGTGAGTTAAAGCTCTTTGGGTGATTCTAACCAGCATCAAGGTGCAGACTCTCTGGCTTACCTTTGGCGTCTCTGCCACCTACACCTGCCCCTGCTAGCTAGTTCCTGGCAGGGAGACCTGGGTGACCAGCGTCCCTCAAAGCCCTGGGAATGGGAGCACCCCTGATAGGGCCAGGCTCTTGGGGACCAGGAGGGAGAGAGCCGCCTGTGAGTCGCTCCTCTCACTTCTTCTGGAATCCCTGTTAGTTTTTTTTTCAACTGTCAAAAAGTCCTGAGCACAAAGGTTTCTTTCAGCTCAAAGACTCTCAGAATCTGCATTATAAACCGAAGCTAGCCTACTCCCCAGGAATGCCTCCTCCTGGCTCTGTTCCCAACCTCTTCCTCATCCAGGCTGGAAAGTATCCCTGCACTGGCTTCCCAAGGCACCCAGGGCCGAGGTCTGTCCCGGCATGCACCCCATGGTGCCATGACATTGTGTTTCTTGGTCTGTCCTGTTGCTGTACCTTGTTCCTGTATCCGCAGGTTGACAGGGCCTTTCATAGGCATGCATGCAGTAGATGCCTAATTAATGCAAGTGCATGCATCTCTGCCACCTCTCTCTGGACTGGGATAGAGGGGGCACTCTACTGATTTAAGCCCCTTTGCCTGGAAGTTGTGTCCCAAGAAGACATGACTTACGGTAGCATCAATTCAAACATCTTTTTTTCCAATCTAAGCTCCGTATACAGGGAAAAGAAAAGTCTTGTTGCAATATGGAAGGAGGAGATGTGGATTAAAACGTGGACAAGTGACACCGCAAAACAGAAAATTCAGGATTCCAGCCTCTCTGTGCTGGAGTTCGTATTCTGCCCAGGCAGGGTGGCATTGTGGATGAGAAGCAGGTGGACCAGACCTGTGACATCTCTGCAGGCAGCACTTCTGCACCCCTGGTAAATGACCCACGAGGTCAGTGGCTGGAGTTAACCTGTGACTCAGCCCCAGACCACAGGCTGATGCCTCAGGCCGTGGAAGTGTTCTGATCTCAGATGGCACACCTTCACCTCCCAAAGTGTCTGCTGCATCTTCCAGCCCGGGGAGGAGGCAGGTGCTCATCCCTTCCCCGCTAGCCACCCTTTCCCTGACCTTGAGCACTGGTTCAATTGTAGGAGCAAGGAGGCTTGTACGTACACAGTGTAATGCTGAGTGACTGCTTATCCGAAGCAATGAGATGATGCCATCGTAACACTCAAACACTCAGGCAGCAGGTACTGCGGCCAGACACTGTTCTACACGCGCTCCGTGTATCAGCTCCCTTGATCCTCATGACAAGTGTGCGAGGGTGACATTTTCATTATTCCCCACTTTCCAGAGCAGGAAGCAGGTGTGGCGGTGGGTCAGGCAGCATCAGGTCGACATCTACTGGACTGTTGGCTCTGCTATTAGGGATGAGGGGCTACCATGAGCCACTGCCAAAGCCTTGATGCTTGAGTGGACCACTCAGCTTGACTCTCTATGGCCACCCCTGCCCCATCCTCCGCTCCCTGAGACTGGGCACTGGAGGTTTGGGGGACTCTCTGCACGGAGCGCGTGGGTCAAGGCGAATCCGCACCGCCAGCGCAGGGCATCCTGCAGAACTCGGGTGCTGTGCCAGACGGAGCTGGGGCTGGGCGACTCTGCCCACATCCAGGTAGGGAAGGCTTGGGGCGCTTCATCTCTGCATGCAGTCTCTCAGGCAGGCTGTTCTGTCATCCGAAGAACGAGGCTACAAAAGCCAGCTCCGTGGGGTCGCTGAGACGATTCCATGGGAAAATGGAAGGAACTTTGAAGAGCGTAAAGCAGTGTCCAGAGGCAGCCGTGTGCCGTCATTAAAGGGGGCCATCTTGGGGGCACCCTCACGAAAGAGTGAACGACCTGGGGCAGAAGGTTCTGGTCGCTTAGACGAGAACACTCAGCCTTTCATCCCGGTGTGGACTTGGAGTCAGACCACTTGGGTTTTAGTCTGTCAAAGCCTTTTAAGTTTTCTGGTTTGTCAAAGGGTGTTTTAAATTAGCATACTTTAAGGTCCCTTTTAGGTCAAAATATTTGGCATTTCTAATTTGAAGATGGGGCTGTGGATATACCTTCATCAGAGTGTGAGTTCCGTGGGGTTGTGATAAAGGTGGTCACTTAAACTCTGATTCATCTGCTCTCTTTCCTTCAGTCCTCCTGTGGCTAAAAAGCGATGCATTCTTGGTTTGCAGGGCAGAAGTTGAGACACAGATGTAGAGAACAAACGCATGGACACCAAGGGGGGAAAACCACGGTGGGGTGGGGATGGCGGTGTGCTGAATTGGGCGATTGGGATTGAAAAAAAAAAGCAATGCATTCTTATTGAGGACACAGTTGTGGTCATGGAGAAGCCTTTGGTCTGTGATTCCTGGGGCCATGTGGCCATTGGACGGAGCGCTAGGTGGAGCCTATCTGAACTGTAAGCCAGAACAAGATAAAAAAAGGACCACTAGCCCTGGTGAGGGAGAAATTCACATCAAAGGGAAGCATAAGGTCCAGCACCAGGGGGTGCCTCCTTTGTTGCCCTGGGAATAAAAAGTCAGACCCTCCTCCAACCCCACAGTTTCTAAAAGAAGAAACTGAGGTTCTTAGTGGTCCAGTGATACCTGGAACTATTCCTATCAGCATCTTTTTCACTCCTGCTGATTTTCACCAATGCTTTGTGTTTGTGTTAATGCGTCCAGCCCACAAATTTGATAGTCTGGTAGGGAAACAAAGCCAACCTGCAGGAAACAATGAGGGAAGGATAAGGTCTGGTGCAGAGCTTTGAACTGTGCTGGGGGGAGGGGGGAGGCGGGTTCCAGGAGGTGGAGAAAGCTGCGGAGAGGCAGGGCCCTTCCGCAGGCTTGCAGGATGGCCAGGCCAGATCGCTGGTCCAGGTCCCCAGCCACTAAGGCACGGAGCCAGAATTTAAATCCGGTTCCTCGATGCCAAAGCCTGCCAACCCTCCACGTTTATGCCGCGTCAACCTTCGGTCCAGGTTCGGCCCCCAGCGCAGGAGGCCCGTGGTGACACCCTTCTCCTGAGTAGAAGGGGCCAGCCCCCCACATAGGAGGGTCTCCAGAAGCCAGCCAGCCAGCGCAAGGTGTCCCCCCCAGCAGGGTGACCTTAAGCTGTTTGTGCTGAGGGAGAAGGAAGGGGGTTGCCTTCCAGGAATGTGAACTTGACACTTCTGCCTGGTCTGAGATCATGAAGGATTCCGGCCGGAAGGGATGTGCGAGCCAAGCCCCGGGTCATTACAGGGGCTGCCTAGGGCGATCCAGGCCGGGACCGGCAGTTCTGGCAAAGAAGCGGCCTCGGGGAGGCTGAGGGGAGCCTGTGCGTGCACCTGGAGGAGGTCCATCCTGGCTGAGGCCGGTGTGGACAGGTGACCCGTGAGGAACGTGTGGAGAGGGCCTGTGAGAGCGCGGGCTTCACCCCAAAGCTGATGAGTTGCCTGTGAACGACTTCAAGTTAATGATCACATGGCAGAAGTACCAGCCTCGTTCCTAAGGGGGAAACATGGGAGAAGGGTGTTGAGATGTGGGTTCAGTGCAAGGAACCCAGGTGAAAGTGTAGACTTCTGGGCTGGTCATGGCAGGTCACCGCCCCATGGCCTGAGGGGCTGGAGGCGGGGGCAGTCGCTTGAACCTAGAGGGAGAGGGCGGTGGAACAGGCAGGGCCCACAGTGACCCTACAGGCAAGGAGCAGGGAAGTGTCCACCTCGCTCTCCTCCCGCCTCTGATTTCCAGTTGGTCCTCCTACTGCCCAAACCCACCTGGAGCCAAAGGCAAGGGAGCCCATTGGTTGTGTCCAGATGGTTCCCCCCGGGGCTGAGGGCAGGTGGAGCAGGGCGGGGAGTTCAGGGACAGAGTGAGTGGCGACGCTCAGCACCCCGCCTGACCCCAGCGCCCGCGATGCGGAAGCGTTCCACGCCTTGGTCCCCCTCATGTAAATAGAGGAAGGTCCTGGGGTCCCCTCCTTACGGGCTGTGCGAGTGACCGTTCTACCAAAACAACCCTTCGATGACTTAGTCAAAGATGACAATCCAGGAGCCCGGCCCGGGAGAGGGGCCCTGTCCACTGCGTTCCCACCCCTTGCCACTGGCATGGTCGTCACCCTCACTACCTCTGTCACCCCGGTGCCAGCTGACGGGCAGGCTGGGGGGGGGTCCTTTCCACACGGTCCCGCCACCAGTGTTGGGGAAACTCCGGGATGTGCTTGACTTCCTCCTTCCTCAGCGCTGGGGCATGAAGTAGAGGGGCCGTGAAGGGAGAAGGAAGGGAGCGTGCATGTCCTGGGACTGTCACACTGAAGTCGTCACCCCTCACCACGCCAGCACGCTCTCTGAGCCGAGCAAGGGAGACCCAGACTCTCATTGCTCCCTGTGAAGTTCCTTCCGCTGTGTTTCTACTGTGAAATAAGAAGGGAAATCTCTGCAGAAACACCTTGGCTAACGCTTAGCAATCTGGTCGTGGAGCACGTGATGCTTGCTCCGTGTTAACTGGCTGGGTGATACGGACAGAGACACACAGGAGGATGGATGGACAGATGCCAATCAGCCTCACCTGGGTCAGGAGTCCGCACTGTGACTGAGCACCGAGGCAGTGGGTGCAGGCGCCCCCCTCCACGGAAGTGACTTTCAAATCAAAACGGATTCGACGTTATTTCTTGAGAGCAGCGAGAGTCTCTTCACAAATTGCGTATGTCTGAGTGGGAAAATCATTAACGGTAAAAACTCACAGTACAGTATCTCTTGGAGAACATGGCAGAATGAAAAGCATAAAGCATATATTTTTCCAAGTTTATTAAAAAACGACTGTGACACCCCCTGTGTGAGAGGACAGTGTCGGCTGGCCTGAGCGTTCACAGCCCCCATCCGGAGCTCATCCGCGAGGGCCCACGGCTGCCGGAGTTTTTAAAATGTTGGAGAGTGACTTTCAACATGCGTGGCCTGAGACGCAGGATTAATAATGCATCCTCCTTCTCCGCCACAGGTTCTACAGCTGCAGACAGTATTGCAGGGAAAACTAGCCAGTGAGGCCCAGGAAAGCAGCTTGACTGGGGTCAGGCGCTTACGGACTGAGGGATGGTGGTGGGGAATTTGCAAGTCATCCAGAAACCCAAATGTCAATCTGCACCTCCATCCTCGTATTAGGCCTGGTGGCAAATGGCTGTAGGACCAAAACATGTGTGAGCATGTTGGAGTCTGGAAAGCCGGGGGGCCCCATCCCCGAACGCTTCCCTGGACAGTGGCTGAATTGGTGCCACTGGGAACCCATCCCTGGGGAAGGGATGCTTTCTCCGTGAAGTCCTTGGTGTGGGTCTGGGTGATTAAGATGAGGACACCGTGACAGAGGGCAGGGGTCCTCCAGAGAGAGGAAGGGGGCGGGATGCCAGGATTCTCAAGGGTGGAAAGGAGGTCAGAACAGAATGCTGGTGCGTTGCAGGCTGTGGAGACAGGAAATCAGGGCACTGTGGAATTCTGCACGGTGTTTGGAGTCTTCATCCTATATGTTGGAAAGAAGTGTAAAAATACAAAAATATTCAAAAAATAAACAAATGTTAGAAAAAAAAGAACCATCCACCACTACTTAGAAGAAAGGGTATAAGATAAATGCATTTGTTTTCTGTAGAAAGAATGAAAAATACAGTTCTGGGTTTATCTGTTTGTTTTTTGTTTTTGCTTCAGGAATTGGGCTGGACTTTGAAAGCTGGAAAAAAATTAAAATCCGATTTTAAATGAGTGGTGCTTTCCGTAGAATCTCCATTCTGTGCCCATCGCCCTAGCAGCACAAGAACACATTTTCCTTCGATATCGAGTTAATTGCTTTACTCAGAAAATCAGTAGTCGCCCTCAGAGCGATCAGGGCCTTCCCCTCCACGTCCACCAGTGACAGCAGAGGGCAGCCAGTCTGCAGTGTATCTGGGACAATGGGGGAAACACGATTTTGCACAGACTGGGTTTGAAGTACGTTTTCCAGGCTTTTGGAAAGGCCTCGTTTCGTCTTCGGATGCTCTCGGGGTGACCTGAGATTGCGGCCCCAAAGGCATCCCCGGTGGTTCTTTCAGCCACGGACGTCCTGGCAGCTCAGGAGGGCGGCCGCCTGGCTCTCCCTGCCCTGGTGATGGAGGCCGCCTGGTGGCCAAGATGCTAACTCTGGCCACCGAGACTCACGGCGTGCAGACCGGCCGGGCTCTGCGTCAGCCGCTCCGCCGTCGGCCTGCAGGCTGGACGCCCACCCGGCGTGGCCCCCACGCTGTGGCTCTTTCTCAGCTGTCTTCCGGGCACAGCGGCCGGGCTGGGATGGCGGGTCTGGGGAGGCTCGGGTGGGTTCCAGGGGCAGGCGTTGCCCCGGCAAATGCTCTTTTGTACCGAGTGTTTTGCTCTAGTAAATCAGGGGTGTGAGGGTTTGCTGCTCCCGCCGCCCCCGAGAGCCGGCTCCGAAGAGCGTTCCTCCGCGGCCGTGGACAGAGAGGTCGGTGCCGGTGCCGCAGCCCGGCCGAGGACACGGCCGCTCCCCCGGGCCCTCCCTTCTCCACACACACTGCGCAGCCGCCCCTCTGAACCCTTTGTTCCTCTGACTGCTGTTCCGAATTTACACTATTTGATTTCAGCTTGACGAGAAAAATGATCCCTGCTTAAGAACGGTTCACAGCGGCCTGCCCCGGAGCCGGCGGTAATCAAGCAGCCAGGGCGTGTTTTGTGACTGTTGGACCAGGCTGAGGGCCGGGGGCAGCCGCTCAGGGTCCCTGCTGCCCCAGGGCCAGCACGATAGGTGAAAACTCTCCTGGAAGGGAGTCCCGCTCGGCTGTGCTTCTAATATCCATCTTTACACGGTTATGCTTTTAGTATACGTCTTAACATGGAGACGAGCGCTGGGGTTGGGGACCGACGGCTTCCTGGGCTTCCTCCACAGCTGCAGGTCGTCCAGCTGCAAAAGGCCAGCAGGCGTTGTCATCACGTAGCCCCCTCCCCAAACGAGGTCTTCAGTGAGGCACTTAGCAACATTACCAAATGCAGAACCAGGGGAGGAATAGACCCCTTACCTAGCCCTTCCGACACCTCGCTCCATCCCAACCCCTAGTCCCACCGTTTAAGAAAAAGTCAGTCTTTACAGTGGGGACAGGGATCTTGGCTGTGATGGAGGGTTCTTGTATACTCATTCTTCAGCTTTCTTTGAGCCAGGGAATCTGCTCCATAAAAGGAACCAGCAGTTCCTAAGAGAGCCAAGGGCAAGGTGAACCAGCCTAGGAGAGATGAATATGCATGGGGTCTGGAGTCAGCCAAACTGAGTCTGAATCCTGCCACTTACTAGCTGTGACATAAGCAACTTGTTTAATCTTTCCGAGCTTCCATTTCCTTATCTGTGCAATAAGGTTAAACATAACGGGTCTCTGTAACAATTAGACAAGATGTTGGATCTCACTCAAGTTCACAAAATGGCAGACACTCAGCAAGTGTTAACTTTACCTGTTGCCCCATGTGATCATTCTTGTATCAAGTTGCCGCTCCGGGCTCTCACTCAGGGTGCTGTATGTTGACTGAGCACCTGCTAAGTGCTGGCGGCCACGCGCAGAGAAACTCCTCCCTGGAGGAGCTCACAGATCTCACGAATGTAAAGACAAACAGGTGACAAGGCTGTGTGACAAGCGCCGGCAGAATATGTGGTGCCCGAGGGGGGCGGGTGGGAAGGCTGCGTGAGCAGCTGCTGCCCTTCCAGCCGGATCTGTAGGGATGAGCTGGAGCTTAGAGAAGTGGGTATGGAAGGAGGGGCACTTGGTCAGGAGGAATAGCAGTTACAGGTCCGCGGAGCTGCTGGGAGGTGAGAGGATGGGCAGGCTTGGTGGGAGATGGGTGGCCGTGGGCTTGCATCTTCTCTGTGGGCAAGAGGACACCTGACAAGTTTCCAATTAGGGAAATGATATTGTCCGCGTTTTGTTTGGGGACGATAATTCTGCCAAGAATGTCTGCGTGGATGCAGGTGGAAGCCAGCCTGGTGGCCTGTGGCTGCTGAAGTAATCCAGAGGCGGGTGGGAAGGGGTGGCATGAGGAGTGCGGGAGGCTGCAGGCCAGGTCCAGAGGCAGACCCGGGGAGGAGGAAGGAGAGTGACGACAGCGCCTGGCAGAGCTGTGGGGCTCAGGGGGCTGGGTGGGGCCTTGGGCCAAGACGGTCCTTCCTATTAGGTTCAGCTGTTTTCACAGGACATTGCCTGGTCTCATCACAGCAGCCCTGTGGGATAGGCTGGTCGACTGACTCGACCTATTTTACAGATGTGGCTACTGAGGGTTGGACAAATTTAGCAGTTTGGCCAAGATCGTGTTGTGAAGGACTTCCCTGGTGGTGCAGTGGTTAAGAATCTGCCTGCCAACGCAGGGGACATGGGTTCGAGCCCTGGTCCGGGAAGATCTCACATGCCGCGGAGCAACTAAACCCGTGCGCCACAATTACTGAGCCTGTGCTCTAGACCCCGTGAGCCACAACTACTGAGCCCATGCGCCACAACTACTGAAGCCCGGGCGCCTAGAGCCCGTGCTCCGCAACAAGAGAAGCCACCGCAATGAGAAGCCCGCGCACCGCAACGAAGAGCAGGCCCCGCTCGCCACAACTAGAGAAAGCCCGCGCGCAGCAACAAAGACCGAACACAGCCAAAAATAAATTTAAAAAAAAAAAAAAAAAAAAAAAGATCGTGTTGTGAAAATGAAGTGCTGAAACCAGAATGCAGCTTCCGGCTCCAAGTGCAGTGCTGTGCTGGGTCCTCGAGGTTTGCTTCCCAGGACCCCAGGGATTTGAAAACAGTGATGCAGGGAATGTGTCCCCACCCACTGCCTTTGGGACCAGCTTCTTCTGTCTCCTGGAGACAAGGGCACAGGGCCAGGTGAGGCCTCCGTCAGGACTGGCCGGTGGGCCCACAACACCGTGTGCACTCAGAGCTCCTCTGCCAGCCCCCCGGGCCCCGGGGTCCCGCACCTGCGTGGCCTACAAACAGCCCGCGTCCTTGACTGTAGTGAAAACGATGTCAGCTCAGTGTGGTGAGGCGGGTTATCTCGGGCTGCCCGGAGGTCTCGTGGAAGCTGGGAGAAGTCGTTTCTACTTAAGTAACGCAGTCTCTTGTGAGATCAACTATTTCAACAATGGAGAGCGCCTGGGAGATATTTTTAATGGGGGTCAGTGCTGAGAGGATGGGGAACAACTGTTTCTTTATTCCTCTCCATCCCCTGTGGCTCCCCGAGTCCCGCCCCAGCGGCGCCTTCCGGCCCCTTCTCAGCTCTTCTCACTTTACTGCTGTAACCGCATGTCAACACCTACCGTACCTGCCTGGAGTTGTCACCTGAGCAGGACCCGGGCTTTTTCTAGCCCGTGGACACACCTCCGGAGGCGCGGGCCTTTCTTCGTCGACTGTGGCTGTTGTCTTTCCCTGTCCCGACAGCCCTGTGTGCCTAGTGCCTCTGACTCCATAGTAGCTCCTTAAACACAAGCACGGGTCTCACCTGAGGAGGAGTAGGCGGGGCCAAGGCAGCCGGATCGGGATCACCTGGGTGGTTCTTTACGCCAACACCCAGCCCTCGGGGCACTCGCCCAGGAGGGAGGGGCTTGAGGGCAAACGCGGTGGTGCCCCTCTGCTCTGGAGGTTAGGACCCCAGAAAGACCCGGTGGGGGGTGGGGTGGTAGCCCAGAGGGAGAGCTTCTCCTGTGCATGTCTTTGTATCTCCTCCTTCAGTCTTCAGTCTTCTTTCTTTTAATTTAATTAATTAATATGGTTATATTGGAGGATAGTTGATTTACAGCGTTGTGTCAGTTTCAGGTGTACAGCAAAGTGACTCGTTATACATATACATGTATCCATTCTTTTTCAGATGCTTCTCCCATATAGGTGGTCGTCAGTCTTGAGGTTTGAATTGGCCTCGGTGGGAGCATTTCCACCACGGAAACCAGCAAACAGCACGAATCCCAGGCGACCCCCCGCCCCGCGTCCCACCCCCCAACGAGCGGCAGAGGTTTCCCAGCCCAGCCCTGCTGAGGACTCTCTGCTTCCAGGACAGGCACATCCTCAAGGAGTTATTGCGCCGCCTTGGAAACGAGAGTTTGCTTTTTTTTTTTTTAACCCTGGACACCTGACGAGAACTCGGTCCAAATTTAAGCAGGAAATCTTGGTCTCCATGGCCGATACTGACCATTTCTCTAGTCCTGCCCTGCCTATTAATTCAACGCAGAATCTCATAAAACCTTCATAAAACGACAGTCTGTACTAAAAGGTAGTGTTTATTTAGCACTTAACACGGACCAGGCCCTGTGGCAGAGGACTTCATGTCCACTAATTGTTTTATCCTCTCCAGAACCCTATGAGGCCGATAACAGATTTCACATTTTAAATTTAAGGAAACTGAGTATTGGGAGTTGAATTTTGTCTCCAAAGGATATGCTGCAGTCCTAACCACCAGTACCTAAGAATGTGAACTTGTTTAGAAATAGGGTCACTGCAGATAAGATTATTAAGACGAGGTCATCCTGGAGGGGGTGGACTCAGTCCAGTATGATTGGTGTCCTTTTAATATTTATTTATTTATTTATTTATTTATTTATTTATTTTGGCTGTGTTGGGTCTTAGCTGTGGCACGCGGGATCTTTCGTTGCAGTGCACAGACTCTTCATTGTGGTGCACAGGCTTCTCTCTAGTTGTGGCGCGTGGGCTCTGTAGTTGGCGGCACGTGGGCTCCCTCGTTGAGGTGTGTGAGCTCAGTAGTTGTGGCATGTGGGCTCTCTAGTTGTGGCACGTGGGCTTAGTTGCCCCGCTGCATGTGGGATCTTAGTTCCCCGACCAGGGATCGAACCGGCGTCCCCTGCATTGCAAGACGGATTCTTTACCACTGGACCACCAGGGAAGTCCCTGGTGTCCTTTTAAAAAGAGGGAAATTTGGACACAGACACACAGGGAGAAGGCCACGTGATGATGAAGGGAGAGATTGGATTGGCGCGTCTACAAGCCAGGGAAGCCAAGGATGGCCGGCCACACCAGAAGCCAGGAGAGGGGCCTGGGACAGAGTCTCCTTCTAAGCCTCAGAAGGAACCAACCTTGCTGACACCTTGAGCTTGAGCTTCTGGCCTCCAGAGCTGAAAGAATAAATGTCTGTTGTTCTCAGCAACCCAGTTTGTGGTGCTTTGTTACAGCAGCCCTGGGAACTGAGTACGCTGAGCCTTAGGGAAGTTAGGAGACTGGAAAGCCATCCAGAGGTGCTGGGAAATGTCCATCGACAGAGGAAGGGATAAAGAAGTTGTGGTACATATATGCAGTGGTATATTACTCAGCCATAAAGAGGATGAAATAATGCCGTTTGCAGCTACATGGATGGACCTAGACATGATCATACTAACTGAAGTTAAGTCAAAGACAGATATCATATGATACTGCTTATATGCAGAATCTTAAAAAAATGATACAAGTGAACTTATTTACAAAATAGAAACAGACTCACAGACTTAGAAAACAAACTTATGGTTACCAAAGGGGGGAAGGTGAGGAAGAGGGATAGATTGGGAGTTTGGGATTGACATATGCACACCACTATATATAAAATAGATAACCAACAAGGATCTACTGTATAGCACAGGGAGCTCTGCTCAATACTCTGTAATAACCTAAATGGGAAAATAATTTGAAAAAGAATAGGTACATGTATATGTATAACTGCATCACTTTGCTGTACACCTGAAACTAACACAACACTGTTAATCAACTAGGCTCCAATATAAAATAAAAATTAAATGTAAATAAATAAACAAAAACAAGACAAAGCAAGACAAAAACAAAACAAAACAAAACAAAGGTGCTGGGAGGTGAGGAGAGAACAGCAGGGGATCAGCCCTCATACTCACACAAGCCAGAGGAGACAGAATTGCAAAGTGTGAGAACGCCAGCGGGGACCTTCCAGAGTGAAAGACCCAGCCGCCGAGCATCCCATGTGGCTGCTGGGCCCGGCCAGGACAGCATCTTAGGACTCCAGATCTACCCTGTAGGGCTCGGCTCACCGTGGCCCTGCCTCTGAGCTGCTCCGTCCCGAGTCCCAGCCACTCTCCTGGGCTGCAGCGTCATCAGATGGTAACCGTGCTCCCCAGGACCTCAAGGATTTTAAACCCAAACGTTTCTACCGCTGCTGCCGAATGCCACCTGTTCCTCCCTTGCCCCCCAACCCCGCAGACCCCAGCACCCTTGAGCCCTTTAGTTCCTTGCAGGTGGGTCTGAAGGCTCTAGGGTTTTCCAGGAAGAGATAAACACATGCTTTCTCCACGTTGCACATGTCTTTCTCTCCACAACTCTCTATTCAGTTCTCTGTACACCAGGAAGAAGCCTCAATTTTTTTATACCTTTGTATATTTATTCTATTTTTTAATTTATTTTTTATTTTATATTGGAGTATAGTTGATTTACAATGTTGTGTTAGTTTCCGGTGTTCAGCCAGCAAAGTGATTTAGTTATGCATACACATATATCTATCCTTTTTTCAGGTTCTTTTCCCATGTAGGTTATTACAGAGTATTGAGTAGAGTTCCCTGTGCTATACAGTAGGTCCTTGTTGATTATCTATTTTATATATAGTAGTGTGTATATGCCAGTCCCAGCCTCCTGGTTTATCCCTCCCCCCCCTTCCCCTTTGGTAACCATAAGTTTGTTTTCTGCGTCTGTGAGTCTAATTCTGTTTTGTGAGTACATTCACTTGTGTCATTTTTTTTTATTCCGCTTATAAGTGATATCATACAATATTTCTCTTTGTGTGACTTACTTCACTTCATATAATCACGTCTAGGTCCATCCATGTTGCTGCAAATGGCCATATTTCATTCTTTTTTATGGCTGAGTAATATTCCATTGTAGATATGTACCACATTTTCTTTATCCATTCATCTGTCGATGGACATTTAGGTTGAAGAAGCCTCAACTTTAACTTCCAGCTGACATCTGACAATTTCCCTTTCATGCAGTGGAGCCCAGGTGGCCACCAGGAAAGTCTCAGGTGGGACAGGGTGACGGCCGAGACATACCCTAAGGTGGGAATTCTGAAGGGGCACCCAGCGCCTCCAGAAGGCTGGCAAGCCCCTTCCTCTCCCTCGGAGGTTCCCTAGCCTCCGCCCAGGCCACATTCACTGCTGGCTCTAACACTGCTGGGACAACCTGGGGGGCCAGAGCTGCAGGACCTCATCTTTGAATTCTGAGCCTCACACAGTACCTGGGTCTCCTGGAAGCTTCGTGAAGATTAGCCTAGTGGCTGGGAGCCATGCGGCCTGGGCTCCAGTCTGATTCTGCCACGTGCCTGCTGCGTCCACGTGCCCCAGCTGCCTCATGTGTAGGGGTCATGATAGCACTGACCTCAAACGGCTGCTGTGAGGGGGGAAGGGTTCGTATTTGCAAAGCGCCTGGAAGGTAGGAAGCATCAGGTCACCGCGCATTCAGGGAGGAGGTGAGTGCATTAGCAGTGGGACTTCCCGAGGATGCGTGCTGGTCCAGGGCTGGGCAGCGGGTGCGGGCCCACCTCCCTCCCCCCCTGCAGCCCACATGGGGCAGGGGGTCCACGGGAACCGCAGCTGCACCCCACAGGTCTCGAAGGGTCCAGGCCCCTTGTCTGCCCAGTTGTTCTGCGTACTGTGTCCTGGGGTGTCACCCGCACCCGCGTGGCACTTGTTCTGGCTCCGGGGAGGGGGAGGGGGAGAGGAAAGTCCGGAACAAGGAGCTGCCTTTGTGAGGACATGCCCTGGAGGTGATGGCATCTGCTCTTCCAACGGGCCAGAGCCCCCTCCCCGGCCACCTGGCTTCGGTCTCTCTCTGGTCAGTTGTCCAGCTGACACTCCTTGGCGAGGTTCTGTTGCTAAAAGTAAGAAGGGGAGACTGGATGCTGGGAGACAATTAGCAGACTCGGCCCCAGAGTGTAAAGCACGAGGTCATCATCTTGAAAGCAAGGTTTGGTTTGCAGGTGAAGCAGGGCTGAAGGGAGTGAGGGCTGGGTTTCCCCCCACCTCGAGGACGTCCCGTTAACCGATGCATTTCCTGGTTTTGTTTGTTTGGTTTTGGTTTCTGGTTTTTTTGGCCGCGCTGCACTGCACGCGGGATCTTAGTTCCCCGACCAGGGATCGAACCCAGGCCCCCTGCAGTGGAAGCGCGGAGTCCTAACCACTGGACCTCCAGGGAGGTCCCAATGCATTTCCTGTTTAGATTCATTTCATAAGCGAGGTCCATTCACCGGTCGACTCATCCATCACAAATGCCGCTGCACCCGATGTCCCCACAAGTTCATGTCACAAACGCCAGGGAGGCTGAGCTCGTCCCATTTTCCAGGTGAGTCTCATAGTGGAGTGATTTGTTTGTTCACGGTCACACAGTCCGCACCTCGTGGACTCAAGATTCGAACCCAGGCCCACCTCCCGCCTCCCTCGAGTCTGCTTTGTGCGCAAGAATCAGCATAAACACAATTCACTGATTTATGGAAAAGGAGCATGATTTGATTGGACTTGAGCTGAGACTTTTAGGAGGAGTGGGTGATGCTTACTTCAGACGCCCCTGGAACTTCAAATCGCGCTGTTAGTTCCTAATCCTAGGAGCCGGGATCTAACAGGACTTCCACACCAGCCCCTTTCAAAAATGCAAGTCACATGGGAGAGTCAGTGAAATGCTGAAGGCTTCCGCTGAGCAAGCTGCAAGAAATCAAAGTTCCCCGACTTTGCCAGCCTGGTAACGCTGCCAGGTGCCAGCCTGTGGCATTTCTGTCAGAAACCCAGCTGGCATGAAAGTGGCTTTTTAATCCAGCCTGGAGTAACCTCCCGCATTCAGAAATTCTTTGCCTGACTACAGAAGTCTAAACCAGGCCTCGCTCTCCCCGTGGCTACAGGAGGAGGGACGGGACGTCTCCGAAAATGTCGGCCCCATTCTGGGAGCCAGATTAACGCACCCCAAGACGGGGTGCAGAGGCGGGGCCAGCTCAGCTCTGCAGCCTCGCCCCAGGACCCCAGCCCCTCCTGGCTGAAAATGATAGCTTTGGGTGGGGAAGATTATTCAACTTGGGTTTTAACACAGTATTGAAACCAAAGAGGAAAATTGTTTGAAGAGATGGGATGCAGCTGAATTTAAGAGAAATCATCAAATCTGTGGCCAGGTTTTTCTGCCTCCGTTACCCTCCCCCCGACTCCCGTATCTAGCCTACAGCCCTGGCAAAGTAATGCCCCTGCAATGTCATGATGTAACCTCCTGCCTAGAAGCCCTCGGCTCGTCCTCATTGCAGGCAGAATCAGGCCCAGACAACCTCGCTTGCTTCTTCCTTCTTTTCTTCCTCAAAAACAAAACATTTGATAATGATGGTATGGTTATCCCAGCCTGGGTCCTGTACCACTTCCACCCCTGGGCCGGACACTGGGCTCAAGCACCGGCAGCCTCCGCTGGGCTCATCCATCAGGCAGGGACGGCAGCCTGCAGCCCTGGCCCGGCCAGTGTCCTTGAAGGACAGTTGACCGCTGGTCACGTTCTCTAACCCAGATCTGCTACCAAGGTCCCAACATGGCAAGAGGCTAAATCATGAGTTTCTCTGCTTGGGCCCCCATGGCCTAAAGAATACAGTTCTGATCTGGCACCCAGAGCCCTCTAAGACCCGCCTTGGACAAACACCCCACCTTCCCTGTCTCTCCTGGCCCTCAGCTCCCTGGATACCAGAAGATATTCAAACCTTGCACCTTCACACCAGCAATTCCCTTGGATCACAGCATCCCTGCTCCTACCTGCACAAACTTGCTCCCTTCAAGGTCCAGAACAAGTGCCCCTTCTTTCGAGAAGACTTCCTGCTCCCCAGCCACAAAATCCAATACACCGCTGCCTTCTCTCTGGGTACAGCCAAAGACAGCATTGTTTTTTTTTGTTTTGTTTTGTTTTTTTAACAAATGATTTTTTAAAAAAATTTATTTATTTATTTATGTATTTATGGCTGTGTTGGGTCTTCGTTTCTGTGCGAGGGCTTTCTCTAGTTGTGGCAAGCGGGGGCCACTCTTCATCACGGTGCGTGGGCCTCTCACTGTCGCGGCCTCTCTTGTTGCGGAGCACAGGCCCCAGACTCGCAGGCTCAGTAGTTGTGGCTCACGGGCCTAGTTGCTCCGCGGCATGTGGGATCTTCCCAGACCAGGGCTCGAACCCACGTCCCCTGCATTGGCAGGCAGATTCTCAACCACTGCGCCACCAGGGAAGCCCGACAGCATTGTTTTTTACCTTTCCCGGGGCTTCCTGTTTGTGCTATGGGTGTGCGTAATTGCCTAATAGATTGTAGGTCCCTAAAAGAGAAAGACCATGCGTTGGTCATCTCTGTGTCCCTCCTGCCTGGTGCCATGGACATAACCTAATCAGCTTTACAGGCCGGACAAAGAACGTAAGACGGGTGTGTAGAGGTTGAGTTGTGCCCGCCGCCCCCCCAGTTCCTATGTTGAACCCTAGCTCCCAGGACCTTAGGATGTGACTGTGTTTGGAGATGGGCCTTTAAGGGAGTGGTTAAGATTAACTGAGGTCGTTAGGGTGGGCCCTGATCCAATGTGACCGGTGTCCTTATAAGAAGAGGAGGTCAGGACACACACACAGAGGGACGGCCGAGTGAGGACACGGCGAGAGGACGGTGTCTACACAGCAAGGAGAGAGGCCTCAGGAGGAAGCAGCCCTGAGATCCTCACCTGGATCTCGACTTCTGTCCCCGTGAGTCTCTCCTCCTCATTCAAAAGACCAACAGACTGTGGGCAGCTGTCCTTGCCCTCCTTTGTACCATCAAGGACGCAGAGGAAACCCCTGAATGAAGGGCATGGCCCTCTCCAGCCACTTGGGTCCCTAAGGATCCCCTGACCATCACTTATGCCCAACAGGCACCGCGGTCCTGAGGCTGAGTCACTGGCACCCAGAAAGGGGTGGGTGGGGGCCTGGAGGAAGGGGACACTCAAGGAGGGAGCAGCTGAGAGGCGAGGGGGGCCCTGTCTCCAAGCCTCCCTGCCAGGGGAGCGCCCCGATGTGACGGACAGCGCCCGTCCTGGTTCTTCACGCGCTTACACCTTGGCATTTACGCCACTGCCCCACCCCTGCAGGAGAGCTGCTACCACCAACTAAGGGAACAGGAGAGCCAGAAGCCCGTTCTGTTTTGAAGATGTCAGCATACAGGCGGATCAAAAGTTGAGCCCGGAGGCTGCTGTCAGCTCCTCAAGCGCATGACTTCATACAGTTCCCGAGATCCCCAGCGCAGGACCCACGGCAGGGGTGGCAGGGAGGCAGGGGCAGAGGGAGGGATCAGTGGGGGGACCTGATGTCTCAGCGAGGTCTCCAGGCCCTGCAGGATGGCTGGTGTGACAGACGGGGCGGAGGCGTCACCCCTGCACCCTTCCTCCCCGGGGGCGCCCAGCAGCAACACCGAGACGCCGCACCAGCACCACCTGCCAGGGCCCTCACGCTCCTCTGGGGCTTCTCCAGAACATTCCCGAGAAGGCAGCTGTTATTTTCTTCACTGGGCAGTTGAGAAAACAGGTCCAGAACTCACCCAGGGAAGGGCCAGGACCAGAAGGGTGGCTCTTTCCCCGCCCACCCTGGGAGCTAGGGACAGTGGGGCTGGGAGCTGGGCTGGGTGCCGCCCATCAGGGCAAACCCAGGATTGAAGTCAGGGAGAGCTAGGTCAGAGGTGTGTGTGTGTGTGTGTGTGTCCCTTAGCCTGAGAGCCTGCGTCCTGCTAGGGGTCATTTGTGCATTTTTGTGGGTGTTCGCACGGGCTGTCAGGGCACATACCCACTGATGTGTCCCTCTCTGTCCTCTTTCCATTCCTGAGCTTTGTTCAGTGCCCTCACATCCTCAGCAGGCACTGAGCTCCGGGCTGGGATTCCTGCCCCCTCTCATTGCATGACTAGAAAACAAACATCAGAGGGGAATGCATCAAGTTGAGTATGTTACGATATTGGCATTTATTTTATCTTATTTAACAAATATGTACGTAGTATTTACCATGTGCCAGGCACTGTGCTAAATGATTTACAAATATTAACTCATTTTATTTAATCCTCAAAATAACCCTAAGAGGCAGATACTATCCCCATTTGAAAGACAAGGAAAGTGAGGCACAGAGAGGTGAAGACACTCACTCAAGGTCACACAGCTAATAAGTGGCAGAGGTGGATTAAAATCCAAGCGGTCTGGGTCCAGAATCTATCATTTTAAGTGTTCTTTGCTACAGAAAGAATTCTTCATTTTTAAAACGTTTCTAACTGCAAATACCTATATAGGAAAGTGTTACCACAATGTCTGTGTATTGCTGTTGAGCAGAGATCCCGCCCAGCTTGCGGTGGATGGCTTGGGGTTGGCACCAGGAGGGTGGAGGTGGGTTGGTCTGGAGCTGGGCTGGTTGGCTTTTGGCTCCCCCCCTCTCCTCTCAGCCCACCCACCTTCTCCCACCCTAGACCCAGCTCTACTCAGGATCCCAAAGCTGTTAAACCCTTAGTGGAGATGCTCTTGGTCGGCTAAACCTCCTGGGAGTAAAGGAAAGCCCGTCCCGAAGGAATGAGCCTCTCGTGGTGAAACTCCAGGCCCTGTGGCGCCAGGATAGGCAATTATCTGGGGTGGGGGAGGGACCTCCCCATTTCCCTACCCTCGAGCCCCTGGCAGGCTGCTTCCGGCTGCATTTGGGACAGCTCAGCCCCGAGTGGTCTGGGTGCATCGGGTCATCATGACCTCGAGGGCCGAGGGGCGTGGGCCCTGCTGGGGGCGACCACGTCTTGCCCGCGGTGTCGGGACAGGCACACGTGCAAAGTCCCTGCAGCTGCGCACCCGGGTTTGCGTGGGTTACCGCATCCCGTCCTTCCTCCCCGCCAGCCTCACCCCGGACTCTGCCGGACATGCGTGTGCTCACACCTGACCCAGGGCCCCAGGAGCCGGTGGGAAATCAGAGTCCTAACAGCGCAGGTGCTTGATTTGAAAAGATCAAGAAAGAAACCCAGGCTGACTCGGCCACTCACAGCCTTTGGGTCACAGCTCCCGAGAGAAGGTCCTGGCCGCTCAGCGGTTCTAGATGGTTTGGGAGCGTGTGGGAACGTGTGTGAGAGTGCGTCCATGTGTGTAAGTGTGTGCGCACGTGCGTGTGGGTGAGTCCTTGTCTTGCGACCAGCCCCCTCTAACGAGGGTTTCCTGTCTCCCAGTCGAATCCCATAAGCCTGGTGCCCTTGGGAGCTGGTCTTTCGGAGAAACTAGCCGCTGAGATTTGCTCTGCTCTGCTGGTCTCCAGGACCCCAAATCTCTCTAAATCTCGGCCTGGATGAGGCACGTTTGATTTGGCTGCTCGTTCAGATCCCCCTCACCTGCATCCGATCAGCCTTGACTGCACAAGGGCGCCCTTGGAGATGGACAGAGCTCTGACATCCAAACTCTACCCCACCCGCCCTGCAGAACTCCCCGGGGCCACACTGGGGCCTCCTTACAGCCCTGTGAACTCCGGATGGTGGTTGCATTTCCAGGGGCCCAGAGAGAATTGCCGGAAGTCCCAGAGCACTGACCCTCCCTCGCCCCATCACCTGCCCGAGGAGTCACCAGAAGTGCACGTGCAGAGGAAATTGCTCCGATAGCATCTCCCCTTGAACTCACGCCTGGAACCAGGGGCTGGAGAGACTCGAATGGGTAACCCACCCGCCTGTGCCCGGAGGAGGGCTAGTAAATACTCGAGTTTGCGTTGCCTGGGGAGAGATGAAATTTCTCACCTGGTCCACTTCCTCTCTTTGTAATTATCATGAACATAGTAGCGCAACCCCTCCTTCTCCAGACCCTCCCTGGGGGAAGGTGCAAAGGAAACAGTTCCGGGCTTTATGTGCTGTTCCGTATTATATTAGCTCCTGTTCCCGCTGTAACAAATTACCACAAACGCAGTGGCTTGAAACAACACACATTTTTCATCTTACAGTTCTGCGGGTCAAGCTCAACACGGGTCTCGCTGGGCTGGGCCGGTTCCTGCTGGGGGCTCCCGGGAGAAGCCGTGTCCTGCCTTTTCCAGCTTTAGGGTCCCACGCTCCATGGCTTGTGACCTTTCCTCCGTCTTCAAAGCCAGCAGCGTGGCATCCCTGCGACCTCCCTCCTAGGTCACATCTCTCTCCGTCTGCAGCCAGGCAAGGCTCTGCACTTCCAGGGACTGGGGACCTAGATGGGACTTGACCAAGTCGCTTGTCCCTCTGGACCCTCCTCACCTGCCAGGTGGGGTGACAATGCCTGCCTGTGTCGCAGGAGGGGTGAGAAGCAGACACGCTGGGCTGGACAAGGTTTGAAAAGCTGTGAGTGTTGTGAACGGCACGGGTGTGAGCACTTTCTGGGACGGAGCGGGGCATCGAGCAGAGGCCACTGGGAGCAATGATGCCTGTCGGGTCCTCGCAGCCTGGAAGCCCCAATCCCTCCCCTCCTTGGACACTTAGAATCACCCATCATGTGGCCTCGGGAGACCAGGGCACGTGGCAGGGTGGGTGTCTCCTCGGGGAGCTGCGTGCAGAGCCGTGTCCCCACGTCACTGGGTCACACCTGGAAGATACCCCCTTCCTGGGCTGCAGAGAGGCACGGCTCAGAAGAGGACGCCCCACGCCGGGCTGGAACGTGCCGGGCCGGCTCAACACTGGCCGCGTGCTGGAGAAGCTCAGGGGACAGTGCTCAGGGAGTAGATGCCTGCCGGGGGATGGAAGGCCCTGACGGGGTGCACACCCCATGCCGCTGATCCGGAGGCGCAGGAAGCCCCCAGGGGAGGGCGTTAGAGTCCAGTCGGAGAAGGGGAGACAGGGCTTTGGGCGGAGGGCAGTCCCCAGGAGCCGTCACGGAGGGTGAGGGCGTGGGTGCTCCGGAGCTGACCCCCCTCCCAAAGCAGCCTCACCTCCAGGCAAGGCTGTGAGAAAGAAGCCCCAGGTGTGGCCTGGACACCTTGACCCTCTGTATCTTCTTCAGGATGCTGGGGATGCCCCCAGGGTTACAGTCAGCTGAGATCAGGGATCGTGACTTTGATTTAGGATGTTTGTTCATTCAGCAGATACTAGGTGAGTGCCTGCCTTATGCCAGCACTGAGCTAGACGCTGGGGTGCAGTCTCCCCTCGCAGGCTGGACGCGTGAGCAACAGGCATTACGCACTCTGTAAAGAACTCAGTGTTGCGAACGCGTTTGTTGTTCATTCTTCATTCTCTCGATCACACGACAAGCATCCCTGGGGTCCTCCTGTGTCCCAGGCCCGGTGAACACGCCAGTGAACAAGACACACAAGTCCACCCCGGAGCTCGGCTCCTGTGATGATGATGGATAACAATGACCAGCGTTCTCTTGGCGATTCCTCTTCACAGCAACCACAGGTTAATCTATGCCTGACTTGGAAATAAAAAACCCGGGACCAACTTAACTGCCTAATTAGTTCTGGAGGATAACCAACCAATCACAGGTGAGGCTGAGTCCCAAACTAGATATGAACGCTTAGAAGTAAATAAAAATACAGCATCTTCCCCCTCACCTGAAATGTTTGCGCTTCTGAAGACATGGAAACGTTTTGAACGATACAGTGTTGATTTCAGTGTTTATCATGTGTTGGTTCTACATTACGTCTGGGTCTTTAATTGTCCTAAAATGATTATTTTTGTAATGAAAAGTCAGAGTGTCCTATGACAGGGTGTGAACAAAGAGGGAAGGAAGGGTAGGCGTCACAAAAGGACGGTGCATGTGGTCCAGCCCCCCTCTGCCTGGGGACCGCCTCTGGACAGGCCGGGCACGTGTGGCCGGATTCATTCCAGCGGGAGAGGAAACGAGACTTCCACGCAGCATCAAGGCCAAGAGGTTTGAGGCTAGAACTGCATTCCTCTCAAGTCCGAGACCTTGAGATTCTCCAAGGATCTGCCAGGAAGTGTCCTTCTCTACTGAAAGACAAAAGATGGTAATTTTATGACTACCTTATAAATAACAGTGTCACCATCTTAGCGTGACGGACATAGATTCACTCTGTCTGAAAGAAGCATCAACAGAAGAAGTGGAACATTTGACCTTTTTCTCCAAATTTCTACTTTCCATACCCAGCTAAATTGGTTTTTTTTAAAGGCAGTTTTATGCAGAATTTCTGGAAATTTACAATCTCAGTTGAACCTGGTGGTCCTGATACATGGTCCAGAATCTTTTTCTCTATGGCTCTCTCTCTCAAAATTTTTTTTTTTTTTTTGATTCTCAGACAATACTATTGTTATTTGCTTTTTCAACAGCAAAGGTAATGCATGGTTGGTATGAGGAAATGCACAAACGCAAAGACAAGCTGACACTCTCCCTTAAGCCCCACCCTCCCAGGAACTGGCTACTGGTTTGTAGCCTGCCATATGCTCTCCACATGTAAGGGGGACTTTTGCTGTTATTTATTTTTATAAAAATGGCGTTAGTGTATCAGTTTGCTAGGGCTGCCATAACAAAGTCCTGGATGGCTTAAACAACAGATATGTGTTTTCTCCCAGTCCTGGAGGCTGGAAGTCCCAGATCAAGGTGTCAGCAGGGCTGGTTCCTCCTGAGGCCTCTCTCCTTGGCGTGTAGACGCCGTCTTCTCCCCGTGTCCTCACGTGGTTGTCCCTCTGTGTGTGTCTGTGTCCTGAACTCTTGGTATAAAGACACCCTTCGTAGTGGATTTGGGTCCATCCTGAAGACCTCATTGTAACTTAAGTATGTCTTTAAAGGCCCTCCTTCCAAATACAGTCACATTCTGAGGTGCTGGGTTGCGGGGACCAATATCTGGACTTGGGGGACAATTCAGCCCACAGCAGCTCGCCATCTGCCAAACCTCAGACCACATCTCCCTCCAGTTCAACCGCATCCGCCCGTCTGCCCTTGGATGGGCCGTATGTCTGCAGCCCCGTCCACCTCCTTGTGTGCGTGTCCTCAGGTGGGACACCTGCTTCCATAGGATAAGCGACCTGCAGTGAGAGTCTGCCTCCGCGGGTACATGTGTTTTTACTCATGTTGTTAAAATTGCCAGATCACTTGCCCCAAACCTTGAGTCACGTGCCTTAGACTGTCTGAGAGAACCCGGTCCCCATATCGTCACCAGACATGCATGAGGTTCTTTTTTTCTTTTTTAAACTCTCGTTAAGGAAAATCTCAAACATACAGCAAAGTCCAGAGAATACAACAATGAACCAAAATATGCTCATTCCCCCAGCTTAAGCGACCATCCACTCCTTCCTAGCTGTGTTCCGTCCACCTCCCCTGCCATGTTGTGGAATATATTTAGCACAAGTTCCAGACATCAAGGCATCTTACCCAAATACGTCCGTATGCATTTCTAATAGATAAAGGTTTCTCAGCAACATAACTACTATCCTGTTCTGGCGTCTAACAAACTGACGTTAATGCCTTCCTATCCGCGAGTGCAGACTGGCTCGCCTTAGCCGATGACCATCAGTCCACTGGGCGAAAAACGGCGTCTCACCACGTTTCTCAAAGTCAGAAAGTCCTCTCGGGAGGTTGACGGGCACCCAGCTGGGTGCTGCCCGGGGATCAAGAATTAAAGCTGCTCCCACTGCTTCTGGAAACTCAACCCCCAACCCACCCTCTCCCTGCTTTTCACTGTTCGGCTGAGAAATCAGCCCCTCAGTCTGCCCAGGGCCCCTGGGTACTGACCCCACCGTGCCCCCCGCTGCTCCCGCGAGCCTGCCCACCTAACCCCTATCCCGGGCATTTCCCGTCTGTCTTTGCACTCCCTGCCCCTCGCCTCACCCCGCCATCTCCCCCAGTGTTTGCCCTTAGCAATCTGACCTCTTCTTTATGGCCTGAGTCCTGGCCCCTGGCTTTGATGCCGAGATGGAGTTTGCAGTGCAGGATACTTATTAGGGTCCAGCCTAGGGAATGGGGTGGGAGGGAGGGGCGTTGCTGAGACACAGCCTGACCAAGCCCGGGTACCCCACGGGGGGCCCTGGGGCTGTGTGGCCTGTGAGAGGTGCCACGGGTGGGCTTTTGTTCCACAAGCAGCCACCTTGGGAAGGGCGTGCAGTGAGGCCGGCCCTGGAGGAGGTGACAGCTGGAAGAAGGGGTCTCGACAGGGCCTGTGTTTCCTGGCCCACCCGGGAGGCCTGACCAGGCCCTGGCATCTTTGAAAGCCCCAGGACTAGCACGTCCTCCCTGGGCTGGTCGGCACTGCTGCCGGCCTCACGGCCTGCGGGGACCGGGCTTCTGTGAATTCTCTGTGCTTAGCTCCTTCCTCCTCTGGGCAGTGGGTCTGGGGGCTGACAGTGTCCCATCTGACCTTGGGCACCACGCAGAGTCACCTGGACCCCGAGGGGCTGTTTGAGGCCTGCATACTGGCTCCTCCCGCCCCGCCCTGGAAGGTGTGCAGTAAACTCCTGGTCCTCACTAGGATTTGCAAGCTGCTCTGAATTTTAGGGTGAACATGGCCTATGTTAAAAACGAATAACTAGGGCTTCCCTGGTGGCGCAGTGGTTAGGAACCTGCCTGCCAATGCAGGGGACACGGGTTCGAGTCCTGGTCTGGGAAGATCCCACATGCCGCGGAGCAACTAAGCCTGCCCGCCACAACTACTGAGCCTGCGCTCTAGAGCCTGTGCTCCGCAACAAGAGAAGCCACCGCAATGAGAAGCCCGCGCACTGAAACAAAGAGTAGCCCCCGCTTGCCACAACTAGAGAAAGCCCGCGCGCAGCAACAAAGACCCAGCACAGCCAAAAATAAATAAATAAAATAAATAAAATTATATATATAAAAAAAACTAATAACTAACGGCTTGAGGCTTTGTTTCTCTGCCAGTGAGCCCTGAGGTACTGGGCCAGTCCTCTGATTTGCCATGGTTTGGATTTTCTCCCTCTCTGTACTGGAAGAGTCAGTTCAGTCGCCCTAGAGGGTCACTGAGGAGAGAGCTTATCTTCCAAAGCACCGAGTCACCGATGGGGTCATCTCAGAAGGGGGGTGTGAGGAGGGCCGTCTCCAAGGCCCCGGGCCACCCGATGTGGCTGCCACTCCACCGGCATCCAAGGCCCTGGCAGGCTCCGGCCCCTGGAAATGAAGGCCCTGCTCGGACGCTGCCCACAGACACATCCGCGTCCCAGTGGGAGGCGGGCCTCGGCTCCGAGAGCGAGAGCGGGACGAGGGGGCGGTGAGTTGGTCCGTGTGCCCTGGGGAGATGCGTCTCCCAACCCCTTCAGGGCTGCTCGGTCTGCTGGAGCCGATCCCCTCCCCGTGGAGGGCTGAACGCGGGCGGCCTTGCTCTGCGCCTGTGTGTGCACGTGCACCGCACACCACCCACCCACACGCGCCCAAATTCTCAAGAGCCAAGCAAGCAAAGCCACTCAGCATGAGTGCTTTTTAGAGAGACCAGGGTTCTCGCCCCAGTTGGCAGGGAGGCCGAGAGCCGAGATGGACTCACTGCCTTGGCCGCCTTGGCTGGGTCTCCCGGAGCTTCGCAAACCGGGACAGGGGATGTTTTGAAAGGTATGTTACTGTATTTTTTAAAAGGTACCTTTTTCCTGTAAGCCCTCCAGTTTAATAAATATCCAAGGCTTGCCCTTAAACTCACCAGGCTCAGAGCTGAGGACTTTATGACGCATTTGCCACTCACCTGGGAAGTGGCCGCAATTCCGGCTGCTAGAGCTGATGGACCATCAACGCTGGGCTCCGGGGCTCCCGGGGCAGAGGTGGGCGCTGAGAAGCCAGGAGAAGAGACGGGAAGGGTTTGGGAGAATTAGCTGTGGGAAAATGGGCCGAGGAAGGGTTTAGAAATGAAATCTTCGGGATGGAGGGCGCCTCTAGTTACAGCAGAGATGCGCGAGGCTGGTGGGTTCGCAGAAGAGGGGGCAGGCCCGGCCCGGCTCCTCAGGGGCCGGTAGCTGCACGGAGAGTCCTCTGCACCCTCCATACCCTGACCACAGGGACCGCTAGCTGCCACCCGTCCTCACTAACAACAGGGGCACCTGTGGTCACACAGAGCCTCCCTGCAAGTACATCTCTGACCCACTCTCAGAGGGCGTCTCACAGCGAGGAAACCAAGGGGCTCGGGTTGAGCTCAGGTCTCTGACAGCGGTCCTCCCTGCGTGGTCCTCTGCCAGCTCCTCAGCCCGGGGCCACCCCGCTGCGCCTCTGCTCAAGGTGCTCGTCCCGCTTCCGCCCACGACCCTGCCAACCATCCCCTTGAAATCACGACATTCTTCCCACCTCTTTCCCGCCCCACCCCCCAGTCCCGGATCCCATCTGCTATGGTCTGAGATGATGTGTACCCCCCTCAGTATTCTCGTTTGGAAACCTAACCCCCAGGGCGATGGCATTAGGCGGTGGGGCCTTGGCGTTGGTGGGGGGGGTGACTAGGTCATGAGGGTTGAGCCTACGTGAATGGAACCTGTGTTTCCATAGAAGGGACCCCAGAGGATCCCTCACCCCTCCCACCATGTGAAGACACAGCAAGAAGATGGCCAAGGAAGCCCAGAAGAGGGTCCTCACCAGAACCCCACCATGTGGCACCCCGATCTCAGACCTCCAGCCTCCAGGACTGTGAGAAATAAACTTCTGTTGTGTATAAGCCACCCGGTCTGTGGTGTTTTGTTATAGCAACTCTCAGCCCGACCTTCCCCAATCCATCCTCCCTGCCACATGCCTGTAGAATCCCAGGTGACTTCTGGCCGGACACAGGGTTGTGTCAGATGTGGAAAGTGGAGGACGAACACTAAAGCAGTTGTATTCCTCTTTGGTGCAGGGGAATTTGTTCCATGTTCAGGCTTCAAGCGTGTCAGAGACAGGAATGGGGATCTACAGCTCTGGAGCCAGAAGGACCTAATTTGACTTCTACTCCCTGGTTGTGTAACCGCAGTCAAGTAATTTACAATTTCCTTGTCTATAAATCCGGAGCACTAGTGGAGTGGTCCTGAGGCTTAAACATTTTATGTAAGATGACATTGCTGTCTAGCACAGCTAAATGCTCAGTGTCACTGGAACAGCCATTGTGACTGTTACATCATTGTGGGCACAGAGGACTTGAGCTGCTAGCGAAAATTAGATCAAGATTGTCCCTACTGCGTGTTCTTGCCTGCATTGTCTCACCACACTTGATTTTGCCTATTTATAAGCAGAATCTGTTATGAGGATTCCATTGTCTGGTTTGAGGAGGCTCCACACAGAGACCCTGGGTAGAGAATGGGGAGAGCTCATAGACTCATAGATGTGAAGATTCACAGAGTAGCTTCTAATAATTTAAGGGCTGGAAGTAACCTGAGCCATCAGCATCTCAGTTTTACCGATGGATGTTGAACCCCATTCCCTTTGAGCCGGACACCATTTACTGCACCAGCCTGAGCCTCAGTTTCCTCATCTGTGAAATGGGATAGGTTGGATTCCCCAGAAGCAGATTCCAAGGCGAGGAGTTGTGTGCAGGTGATGTGGTCAGGAAGTGACCCCACCGACGACTGGCCAGAGGGAGGGGGAAGCAGAGCAGGGAGGAAGGAGGCCGGGCAGAGTGAGCTCCGGGAACCTCGGCCGGACCCCGGGGGGCAGATGCCCTGGAGTGTCCCAAGCAGAGCAAAGGAGACCGGACTGTCCTGGGAGGGTCCCTGCCGGTGGGGGAGGAAAGTCAACTCCCTCGTGTCCCAGCCCTTGGTGCCCGCAGGCCAGTGGCTCCAGAGAAGTGTCCCGGTGCTGGGTGTTAGAAAGGAAAGAGCGTGGGGGGCACGGGGGGCCCACAAAACAGCCAGAAGGCACCTGACGGAATGGGGGGCACTGACATCGCCCACCACGTGGGGACGTGAGTGCTCACCAGCCAGGACTGGGGAAGGCCAGGCCCTGGCACAGAGCCGGCACCGGGCTGCTTCTGTGAGCTTCCTTCCCTGCCAGGACCCCCCCTTTGTTTCGATCGATTGCACATGGTGAGCAGAACTGGGGTGGCGGGCCCCGGCTCACCGGCGTCTGCATGGCCTGACTGCACACCGGCTGTCTGTTCGCTGCCGGCGCCTATAGCACGAGACACAGTCAGCCCTTAGGCAGGCTTCCAGTCACTGCGTGGTGGGGGGCTGCCAGCCCTTCCCTCGGGAACCATGGCCGCCCATCAGCCTGGACTCAGGGGCTGGGAGGCTCAGGTGGGGGCAGAACCAGCCGTGCCTGCATCCCGCCCACTGGAGAAGCCCCGCATCCCTCCCGACCCTCGGCTTGGGTGAGGTCTAGTTCAGGGATGGAACGGCCGCCACTGCACGCGCCTCGGGAGGTGGGTTCCTAAACCTCAGGTGGGCGTGTGGCCAGGACACAGCAGGGAGGGGATGGCTGTCTGCCCCCTGGGCAGCCCTGCCTGGCCCCCCGGGTGTGCAGTGTGCGGGGGCCAGGCCTCTGGACTCAGAGCCCCAGCTCCTGGGTTCTATCCCAGCTTCACCAAAATTTTCTGTGATCGTGAGGTAGAAAACGAAAGGAAGTCCTACAGAAACAGACACTTCACAATTCTGTGCCCCGTGCGCCCATTTCTCAATTGGACGGGTCAGATGCATCGCCTCTGAGACCCTCATGGTCCTGCCATCAGTGGCGCTGGCCCGGTCTGGCCCCTTCAGTGATCTGGGGGTGGATTGGGATCCCTGGCCAGGGTAGGGTGATCCCCTCGATGATGTTAAATTGACCAAGAATTACGAAACTACAAGGCCGCTGCCTGGACAGCCCTGCCATTCGTTACCAGCCCCGGCAGTGGTCTTGCCCAAGTCCGCAGGCCACAGAGGGGGGATGCGGCACCCCTGGGGAAGGGCCGCCAGGCGTGTGACCACACTCTCCTGGGGCAAGAAAGGGCCCGGGACACGGGGCCCAGAAATCCCGGGGATGGAAGAGCCAACAAGTCCCTGCTGTGTGCTCTCACACCTGGATCACCGTGCACGTGATGACATCACAGCGGGCCAGCCCAGGGCCTGGGATAAAGTCAGCATCACCAGCCGTGTGGACCTGGGCAAATGGCTTGACCGTCAGCACCAGTTTTCCCTTTCAGTACAGGCTGTGCCTGGACTCGGGCTGCAGACTGGACCCCGGGGCTCCGTGCGATGCCCATCAGGCAGAGAGGGCTCAGAACCCGCTGCCATGACAGTGAGGGCCCCGTGGGACAGTGAAGCAACCTGAGGCCCCTCGGTTATCCCTGACCCTGAGCATCTCAGGGCTCTCTTACCACAGCCACGCCTGCTGGACTCAGCGGTGCTTTTCCCACAAGGTAGAGAGAACGTCTGACTAAAACTTGAGGCTTGCTGTGCCCAGGGAGAAGGTCTGATGATAAGTCCCTTCTGAGGGCAAGAGAATCTGGCCTCCCCGGGCCCCGGAAGTGGGGAAAGTCAGGGGGCTTGAGGGCAGGGGCCCAAGCTAGAGGTTGGCACCTGCAGAAACAAGCAGATAGAACCTGGCACAGTAGTGCCCCGAGGCTTCCGGGCTGCAGGGGGCCTGTGGGCATTTGTGTCTAACGTGGCAGAAGCAGTGGTGCAGGGGGCCGGGGGGTGACCAGGCCACTCAGCCCAAGGCTGGCTCCTGGCTTGCGTGAGCAGCAGATAAGAAGTTCCCATGGGCAGAGTGAGGGGAGGGGCCGCTGCCCTCTGATGAATGTTCCCGACACTCAGAGGCAACAGCCAGAGGGATGCAGCCCCAGGCCCACAAATACCAAGGATGCTGGAAGCCACCAGAACCTAGAAGCAAGGCCTGGACCAGATTCTCCCTGAGAGCCTCCAGAAGGAACCGCACCCTGATGTCAGTCCTCTGGCCTCCAGACTGTGAGAGGAGGCCTTTCTGATGTTTCAAGACACCCAGGGTGTGGTCCTTTGTTGCACCAGCCCCAGGAGACTGACACAGGGACCCACATCTGTCACCACCAGGAGGACTCCCGCAGGCCTCACAGGTTACGAGGAGATGGGGGAACAGCCCTATTAGAGACAAACTCTGAATTAGCTAGCTATTTTCCTAAAAAGTCTACTTGGAGACGGGTAGACTTATGATAAAGGAAGCAGAGTGAAACATCAACAGTAAATCTAGGCGGTGGGTATCCACGTGTTGAGCATAAAATTCAACCTTGAAATTGTTAATAACAGAATGTTGAGGAAGGTCTGTTCGTGGCAGACATTGTAGGCTGGGTGACCCAACACTTGTTTCCAACCCCTTTCTCCCTTGCTTGCTTTTATTATAAAAGCCTAGAAACCCCAAATGTTCACCTTCCCAGCTTCCCTTGCAACTAAGGGTGCCCATGTGACATGGTTTGGTCCTTGAGACGTGAGCAGAAACCCTCGGGCGTCCGGGAGAGCTTGGGGTTTCCTGTCGGGAAGGGTGGATGTGACAGGAGGCTTCATCCGGCCCCTCCTTTCCCTGCCTCGGCCTCAGACCCTGCATCCGCTTGAGATCACGGATGGAAAGTGACGGAAAGGCCAAGGGAACCATGGGACACGGCCCTGACATCGCCAAGGGCTAAAGCAGACCTCTTGGCAGCAAAGGGCTGATTTCAGCCCCCAGAAGTTAGGGTTCCCGGTGCTTGCAGATGAAAGCTTTCCTCTCTGATCAAACTGTTCAATCTGGAAAGACTAGAAATGCCATTATTGATCATTTAAGGTCCGGCTGTGCTCTCCTGGGGTGTTGGGGGGTTTTCCTGTGAGAAAGATTAGGTCCCTCTGGGAAATGACGGGGTACTTCCAAGGGTGTAGTGGGTCTGAGACCCCAGCACAATCGCTCCTTTTATTCTGAGCTGTTACTTCAATAGAGGATGAACACGTTTATACACGGAGTTTTCCAAGGGAGAAGCATCTTTGTTGAAAATACCTTCTTCCCTCACTTACCCACTCCCCATGTCCGTGCTAGGTCAGACATGCCCCCAAATGTGCCCCCAAAGCCCGTGTGAATCACATGGCACGTATCACGGTCTCTCTGCCCATCGTCCACGCTGGCCCGAGAACACCCCCATATCACACTGTCTTTCAGCTGGGAAAACCTGGGGCTCAGACGGTGCTGGACCAGCTGAGTAGTTGCTGTGTGTGGACGGATGACTGGATGAGAAGAGAACAGACTCCAAGCTTGCAGGCCCCTTACAAACAGCAAACGGACGATGACAAGGTTCACCTGATGCTGGAGGTGCTCACGTTTCGGTGCTGCTACGGCTGTGACCCACCCGCGTCCCCAAAAGCCATGTTGAAGCCCTAGCCCCCAGGACCTGTGAATGGGACCCACTGGGAAACAGAGTCCTTGCAGATGGAATTAGGAAGCGCCTTGATGTCAGACCCCTGGCCTCCAGAACTGAGAGACAACACGTTTCTCTTGTTCTAAGCTACCAGTTCTGTGGTCCGTCGTTATGGCAGCTACAGGACGCTAACAGCGATTAAGAACAGCCGGGGAGCTCATTTACAATATGGAACCCCAAGGCCCAGCCTAGAAATTCGGCTTTAATAGATTCAGGGTGAGGCCCGGGACCCTGCATATTCATGATTCTACAGCGGAGAGTTCTGCTGCTTGGAATAGAAGCATTCCGGCCGTGTGCTCATTAAGACAATCCTCTGTCTTCGACTGAAGGCTCCTGGCGGGGAGGCGGTGCCCCCGTGGGGAGCTGTGGCCTCACCCTCGTTTCACTCTATCCAGTCCCCCAGCCCTGACAGCAGCCCTCGGCCCCAGTGCCTTTGACCGCCCTGAGCCCACCCTGAACGCCAAGCCTTCCACACCTCCTTCTGTCTACGCCCCTACAATGCTCACTTGAGCCAGATCACAGCCAACCAGTAGGCACCTCTGTGCCTAAGACAGAAAATTAATTAAATTTAAGGCTTCAGGTGATGTAAAACAAATTAGGTCTCTGCTTCATCAATTTCAGCCCCCAAACCTTGGCACTAAGTGTACTTAGGATGGGAGTAAAATAAGATATACCTTAAAAAACGAAAACCAAGCGTGCCTAAAGATTACATGAATGGATTCAACTTTAGGAACTAGGTCAAAAATGAGGTTTTGCCCTGTGCATGAGAGAACTCAGCGGCAGTTGAATTATTCATGCAACGTGAGCCCTGCTGTTTTAAACCAGACAATTGAACACTGGTTTAAAAGGTCATTAACACCCAGGAAAAATGCAAATGGTTTCTCCATCTTTTTAATTGTCATGGCATGAGAAGAACCACCACATGGAAATGAGATGGAAGCAGGTCCCCTCCCTGGTGGGGAAGACAGTCCCCTCCTCCAGACTCTTCTTGCAGGTAGACTGTCTCCCCTGGGCACCTGCTCTCCACAGAGACCTGCTTGATGGGTGAGGAAGCAAATTGAGGTGCTATTTAAAACCGTGTTCTCCTACGTGAATAATCAAGAGCCTTTTTCTCGGAGAGGGTGGAATTGGGGGCAATGCTCAATTAGCCTAGAAAATATCCCGTCGGCCCAGCCACCCGTGGAAGGGAGCTGTTCCAGGTGGAATCACAGTGTGAGAAGGGACCCTCCCCAGACCTTTATCTTGGAAGCACGCAGAGGGTTGGGGATTCGCCCAGAGCTGCTCAGCCGCTTGAGGGCGGTGGGAGCTGGTGCCCTTCTCGTGCCCCGCCCAGGCCAGTCACCTCGCCTCCTGTCCCCAGGGACAGGATTCCAAGAGCACAGATGCAGAACATGTAAGATCAGTAAGTGCAGCTTGAAAACAATGACTTCTAAGTTGCACTCCAAACTTCAGGAGGCTCTGAACACAAGCCACAGTCAGTTTTTGTTTCCTAAATCCCTTCAGGTCAGTGGGAGGGGCATCGTGAGTGCCCCCGGCTGGCCAACATTGCAGGGGGCGGCCAGGGGCTTGGGCTCCTCCATCAAGTACCCGCAGGCGCTGCAGCGGCCGGCAACGTGGGCCTAGACCTTCCTCTCCTGGAACCCTCAGTCTAGTTGGGGAGACACACACACAGAGGGCATGGGACCAGGGAGACAGGGTGCCCGATGACACCTGGGGGGGAGCGAACGTGGAGGGCAGGGGGAGGCCTGGGTCTGCTGCTTCCTGGGGGCTTGTCCACACCTCATTCTGTCTAGAAGAGAGACGACCAGATCTCAGTGTGCGTGAAACAACCCAACAGGCTGGTTGAAAAGCAGCTTCCAGAGTCACAGCCCGGACTGGAACGTGGTGCTTCTGACCCAGTAGGTCTCGATGAGACCAAGACACTGCTCAGTGGACAACCCCCCGCCCGAGTGATCTTGCATCGTGGGAACCCCCTGTCCAGAGAGAATCCAGGCTGACATCCAGAGATACAGGGTGAGCTCCCGGCTCCGGGGTACAAACCTGTCCCTGCACGCGTGGTAAGATGTGCGGTTCTCAGAACATCCGTGCTGCATCCCCACAGACTTGCCGTGCTAGACAGAATGGCCCCCAAAGACGTCCACGCCCCAGTCCCCGGGAAGCTGAGAACGTGGTACTGCCACAGACTGAGCATTTGTCCCCCCGCCCCCAGATTCACGTGTTGGAATCTAACCCCCAAGGTGATGCGGTCATGAGGTGGAGCCCTCACGACGGGGTCAGTGCCCTAATAAGAGACCCCGGAGAGCTCCCCGCTCCTTCCCCATGTGTGGACACAGGGAGAAACTGCCGTCTATAAGCCAGGAAGCGGGTTCCCACCAGACCCCAAATCTGCTGGCCCCTTGATCTCAGAGTCCCAGCCTCCACAAATAAGTGAGTGTTGTTTAAGCTGCCCTGTGTGTGGTGTTTTATTACGGCAGCTGGAATGGACCAGGGCGCTTACCTCACACGGCCACAGGGACTTTGCACATGTGACTAAGACCCTGAGGTGGAGCGACTACCTTGGATGATCTGGGTGGGTCCCACGTGCTCACACGGGTCTTTGTAAGAGGGAAGTGAGAGGGTCAAAGCCAGAAACAGGAGAGTGAGCCAGACGCAGAGGCTGGAGGGATGGGTTTTAAGGATGGAGGGGGGGCCACGAGCCAAGGAAGGTTGTGCCTCTAGAGGCTGGAAAAGCCCAGGACGTGGATTCTCCCCCAGAGCCTCCATGAGGACCCAGCCCAGCCAACACCATGATTTTAGCCCAGACTTCTCACCTCCAGAGCTGCAGGAGAATAATTTTGTGTTGTCTTAAGCCCCTAGGTTTGCAGTAATTTCTTTTTTTCTTTTTTTCACAGCAGTTGTTATAGCAGCAAGAGGAAATGCATACACCTCCCAGGGAGTGAGTCCAAAATGGAAAGGCTCTACCGGCAAACGTGCCAGGCCCAGGGGCTCCTGACCTCACCCTGCTTTGTTCTGTCTCCGAGAAGCTGCCCAGCTCCCAGGAGGGCAGGCCCAGCTCAGCAGCCCTGCACGGCTTCCTTCCACATGAGAGGGAGGAACGCTATAAGTCCTGGGGCACCGCTACTTGGACTTCTGTTCCTGGCCCGTGGGCCCTGGTCCTAACTGACACGATGGCACAGGACACAGCACCAAAGCTTCCATCTGAATCTCACAGGCGGAAACAAAGGAGAGCTGGTGAAAACACACGCAGTGCTGCTGTGCAGAGAAGCTGGAGAGAGGAAGGCTGGGGGCCCTGAGCTCACCCCGGTCCCCGCTCCAGGGCGGTCAGTTCCCAGGGCCCCGCTGTCCCCTTAGGGCTGAATGACGGGCATCAGGCAGCCAAGGACAGGTGAGTTTGGGGACAGAGCTGCAGGACCCTTCCAAGGCCATCGCATTCACAAGCCCTCGGCTGCCCCCTCTTCCTAAGACCCCTCTGTTTATGAGTCAGTCCTTTGGGTGGAGCTGTTAACATCTCCTTGTGGAATCGTGAACAGGGCGGGAGGTGGACAGGCAGATGCGTCAAGCTGTCTGATCTTAGCTTGGAGTCACTTCTTAGATCAGGATGAGGAGGGGCAGCTGAGGTGGCCGCAGGAGCGGGAGCACGGAGGGTGGGAGCCGGGGCACTGGGTGTGCAGAGGGCACTGGAGAGGCGAAGGCCGTGGACCCTCAGTATCAACCCCGACACCTCGTTTTGTCTCGGGCTGGCGGGACCAGCACCCCAGTAGGTAGAATGCGTCGTCCTGTCTGGGACCCTGCAGGCCTCAGCGGGTGCTTTTTTGTTTTCCTCATCACACTCCCAGGAAGTAACCCGGGAGGAATCGCCGGCTTGTTCATGTTCACGTTCATCCTGGGGTCCCACCCCAGGGCCACACCTAAGCAGCCCCCGTGTCACGCCCCAGAGGGGCCCATTTGAGGGAAGAGACCCCACCCCACCCTTCCAAAGCCCTGCCCCACCCCAGGGGATTCAGACCCTGGTGGGCTTCCGGCATCAGGGACATTAGTTAAAATGAAGGTTTCCAGGTCTCTCGCCCAGGAAGTCGGGCCCGCAGGCCTGGGCTGGGGCCCAGGAGCCTGCATTTCAATTCCCTTCCTGTAGACCTGACCACACCCTGGGTCACTTGAATGATCAGTTTTCTGGGTCACTTGGCGAGGCTCCAGGACCCAGTCTGGAAACACTAGCCCCGGGGTCGCGGTGGGGATGTTTTGTACAGGTGATTACCACCTACAATCAGGTGGCTGTAAGTGAAGGAGATGACCTTCCCTAATGCAGGTGGGCCTCCTCCAGGCAGCTGAAGGCCTTGAGAGCAAACGCGGAGGTTTCCCAGAGAAGGAGGAAACCTCAAGACTGCGGCCTCCGCTCCCACCGGGTCGTCCAGCCTGCCGGCTGCCCTAAGGCTTCTGGACCTAGCAACCCCACAATCTCATGAGCCAGTTCTCCAAAACCAGTCTCCTAGTGGATTCTCCCGCTGGTTCCCTGGAGAGCCCCGACTGGTACAGAAGCCCAGCGCGCTGTCGGGAGTTTCAACAGATCACTCCACGGGAAGATTCTAGAACAGTGCCAGGGACAGAGCACTCGCCCCACGGATGTGACCTATTGCGGCTGTCGTGTGCTGGGGACAAGCCGTCGTGGTCTCTGTCCTTGGGGACCTCTCCCTGAGATGGTCGCTGGTTCCAACAACCACACAGGTGTCTACGGGCCCAGCGCAGACACCGGCGGGGGGGTGTCTCTGAAAGGTGAGTGAACATGAGTGTGGGCGGATGCAGCATGGGGGGGGGAGTGGGAGGTCCCGGCGGGCTGGAGCACAGGGCCAGGAGACCCCGGCGAGAGGGGGAGGACCGGGTCTGACCACCAGGGCAGCCTCCAGCCCTCCTCCTGTCTCCCAGCCCCTGCCTTCCGCGGTCACCTCGATCTCCCCGTCCACCGCCCCTTCTGGCCTCCTGGCCTCCTGGCCTCCTGGCCTCCCATCTCCACGGCCTCCCCCTGCGCTGTGGCCTGCCCTCTTCTTGTCCCCGCCCCGGGTCCTGGCCACGGCAGCTGCAGCACCTCTGCTGTCCCAGGGGCCCCGTGCAGCCCGGGGGCCGGCCACTCTCAGCTGTCCGTCCCGTGCTGTCAGCCTCACTCCCCCCTTCACCCTGTCTGAGTGCCTTTGGGCTCCTGTAGCCAGAGACCGGGCGGGCCTAACAACGGACGTTCATTCCCCGCAGTGCGGAGGCTGGAAGCCCCAGATCAAGGCACAGGCAGATTTGGTGTCTCGCGAGGACCCGCCTCCTGGTTCACAGAGGGCCGTCTTCTCACTGTGTCCTCACATGGGGTAAGGGGCAAGGGGTCCTTTCTATAAGGGTCCTCATTCCATTCATGGGGGCGCCACCCTCCTGACCTGATCACCTCCCACAGCCCCCCACTCCTAACGCCATCACATTGGGGGTTAGGATTCAACACATGAATTCCAGGGGGAAACGGACACTGAGCCCACAGAACCGGCACCGTCTTCCCTCTGCACAGACGCGTGCTGGCCTCACTCCCGTTCACACACACTCCAGCCCCGCTGTCCGTTCCCCGCCTTCCCTCCACCATCAGGCTTCGGGCGGGGGTGGTGCCGATCCCACCTCCTCCGGGCTGCTCCCCCCCATCCCAGTCCCACTGAGGACTCCCGGCCGCATCTTCACCTGATACGTAGCTAGTGAGCGTCAGGAACTGAATTTCTCATTGTGTTAACTTTAACCGGAATGCACGTAGCCACATGAAGCTAGTGGCTATGGGGGGACAGTGCGGTCCTAAAACTGGGTTCACCTCTGTGTAGCTTACCTCCCTACTCCAGAAAACGCTCCATGGCTTTCCTTTGCCTTTAGGGGAGACATCAACACAAAGCAGGAACCTTCACACGGCACGGAACGCGTGCCACGCGTTCTCCTGCAGGCCTAACCTCATCTGATTTTCCCAACAAGCCACTGTGGCCCTCCGTTCACAGATGAGGGCCTGAGGGACAGAGGGTTAGGAATGTGCCACGAAGGTGGGTCCTCAGCAGGGCTCACAGGGCTGCAGGAACCAGACGCCGCCGACCTCCCTGCCCCGGGTCCAATTCTGTTCCCAAAAGGCTACGTTGAAGTCATAAGCCCAGGGAGCTACGAGTGTGACCTTATTTGGAATACGGTCTTCTTTGCAGATGCCACCAAGGTAAGATGAGGCCACACTGGAGAAAGGTGGGCCCTAATCCCACATGACTTTGTCCCTGTAGGAAGCGGGGAGACAGCCGCGGGGGAGACGGCCCATGACAACAGGCAGAGATGAGAGTGGTGTGGCTACAGGCCAGGGGACCCCCGGGCTACAGGTGACCCCAGAGCCAGAAGAGGCAGGAAGGATCCCCCTAAAGGTTCCGAGGGAGCATGATCTTGACTTCAGGCGAGTTCCCCAGAACCGTGAGAGAATAAATTTCTGTTGTTTTAAGCCCCCCGGGGGGTGGGATTTGTTGAGCGGCCCCAGAAACTGATACACTCACTTCCGAAGCCGCATCCCCTCCACCCACCTCGAGCAGAAAGCAAACACCTGGCTCTCCCTTCCTCTGCTGTGGCCTGGGATTTCACCTTTTCCCTCCTCTAATGGGTGCAGACTCATTCCTCTGGACCAGCACTGTCCAGAAGACAAAGAAGGTGGCCACGTGTAATGTATAGTGGCCGCGGGAAGAAAATGAAAAAAAAAAACAGGTAAAGTTAATGTTAATATATTTAGTTAGCCTGATATAGCCAAAATATTATTTCAAGTGATCCACATAAAAATCAACGAGATATTTTACATTCAGGTCTTTTTGTACTAAGTCTTCAAATTCCACGCACACTTCATATTTATGGCATATCTCAAATGTGTAGCAATTTACACTTATAACACATCTAAATTTTCATTGGAAATACCTGATGTGCATTTGACGTTTATACAGTTTGCAGTTGGAAGTGGGCTCACATACTCAAGTTGTTCTAAACACATGTGGGAGTTCCCAGGAGCTGAGTGGAAAATCAGTTTTAAAATTTGCATTTCAGCTAATTAAAGTTGAGAAGTCAATTCTTCAGTCACACTGGCCAAATTCTGAGTGCTCAGGGCTACACATGACTCGGGGAGAGCGCAGCTGTAGACCCACCTGGGAGTCACCGTCCCTGTGTCCCCATCCGCTCCTCCCACTATCCCCTCCCCCAACAAATCAAACTGGAAGGAGGCCTAGAGGTACAGCCCGCCCCTCCGGCTATCCGAACAGCCCTGCCCTGGGCACCACATACAGGAATCCCCAGGCTTGGGTTACAGATTCCCCTCCAGCCCGGCAGCTGGCCCGGGGGATGAGTCAGGATAAGGCACTTCAGAAGCACACATAAAGGAGCAAGGAGCTCTGTGAGACGGGGGTGGGGGATGGGGGTGTGTGTGTGTGGGGGGGTGCGGCGCAGACACTGAACTGGGGGTCCCGAGCCAGGCGGGTGGGCAGTTCCTCAGGCAGGTGGGAGGTGGGAGTATTCTAGGCGAAAGGAATACTGTTTTCCAAAGCCTGGAAGCTGGTATCACTTCACACTACCAACAAGACAGACAATAACAGGTGCTGATGAGGATGTGGAAGAGTTGGACCCCTTGTGCACTGCTGATGGGAACGTAAAATGGTGTAGCTGCTGTCCAAACAGTATGACGGTTCCTCGAAAAAATTTAAAACAGAATTACTCTACAATCCAGCAATCCCACTTCTGGGTATATATCCAAAAGAGATGTAAACAGGAGCTCGAAGAGCTATTTACACACCTAGGTTCATAGCAGCGTTATTCACAACAGCCAAAGAGTGATAAATGGATAAAGAAAATGTGGTATACAGCGAAGTACTATTCAGCTTTAAAAGGGAAGGACATTCTGACACCTGCTACAACATGGATGAATCTTGAGGACCTTATGCTCAGTGAAAGGAGCCAGTCACAGAAGGACAAATGCAGTGTGATTCCACTTACGTGAGGTACCTGGAATAGACAAAGTCGTAGAGACAGAAAGTAGAATGGGGGGGGGGAGCAGGGACTGGGGAGGGGATGGGGAGTTGTTTAATGGGGACAGAGTTTCAGTTTGAGAAGAGGAGAAAGTTCTGGAGATGGTGATGATTGCATAGCAATGAATGTACTTAATGCCACTGAACTGTTCCTTGAAAAATGGTTAAGACAGTAAATTTTGTTATTTTTTTCACAATTAAAAAAATTAACCTCATGTTATTGACATCTAAAATCAAATTTTAGATCAGACATTGTTTCACTTAATGTTTTCCCTAGCAGCATTACTAAAGAAAATTTATATTTCTTATTGTTTTGAAAAGAATAACCATTTTCTAAGCATTATTAGCTATCCAGAACTCGAATTTTCCAAAAGGCAAAATTTCCTTTTCAATCTTAGGATTTACAATTTTCAAGCAGTCGACGTCCTAGTGGAACTTGGATTCTCACACGTGAGACTGAAAGAAGAAAAGTCTGGAAGCTGGAAAGCGCCTGGTGAGTTCAGGAATCGATAGCCCTGGGCGGCTGCAGTTCGGCACGTGCAGGACACACACGGCCAGAGAGGATGGGAAGGAGACCCAGGGCCAGGCAGAGAGGGGCCTTGAGTGCCCCCCAGACCTGGATGTCCGTGATCTGAGCCCTGCGTGGGGGGCTGCACCGTGGAGCGTGGAGGAGGGATCACAGGGGAGAGGTACAGCAGGCCTTGGACCTCCACTGCCAATGTCCGAATCCCACTCCTCCATCCCCAGTGGACCTCAGGCTGGGCCAGCTGCTAACCTTCTGTCCTCGGCTGCCCCTCCACGAGTGGAGATAACGATAAAAGGTCCTCACTCCAAAACCCGAATGCTTTCACACTGAAAGTCACTTTTGAAACTCATTTGGTGGCAAAATGTGATCAGAATGGATGTGAGGCTTCTTGCGGCTGCTGTTCCTCTTCCTACGCTCTCACTGCCGAAATAGTAACGTGTTTGATTACAGGGTGCTATCGGCAACCACTGGGCCAGGTCATACACACTACATACACTCTGTCACCTTCTAAAGTCAAAGAAGTTCGGAAACGCAGCTGGTGCAAGAGCTCTGGGTAAGGACTGTGTATCCACCTCTGAAGACGGCAGGGAAATGCATTCATTCGTGAAATACTCCCGCAGCTCTCAAAATGTGGTCTGCAGATCCCCAAAACCCTTTCAGAGGGTCCACACACAACCATTTTTACAGTTAAGCAGTTATTACTTACCTTTGTCACTGCCCAGACCTTGGCACAAGGTGCGAAAACACGGGCAAGCAGAAAGCTGGGGCCTCAGCAGCATGGAGACCGCGCGGCTCCGACCGTGCCAGCCGGCGTCGCGCTCACAGCCATGCACTCAGAGTTTTGCTGAAAAAAATGCCAGTTTCTGGCTGAGTAATATTCCATTGTATATATGTACCCCATCTTCTTTATCCATTCGTCTGTCGACGGGCATTTAGGTTGCTTCCATGACCTGGCTATTGTAAATAGTGCTGCAGTGAACGTTAAAAGGAACGAAATTGGGTCATTTGTAGAGACGTGGATGGACATAGAGGCTGTCATATGGAGTAAAGTAAGTCAGAAAGAGAAAAACAAATATCATATATTAACGCATATATGTGGAATCTAGAAAAATGGTACAGGTGAACCGGTTTGCAAGGCAGAAATAGAGACACAGATGTAGAGAACAGACGTACGGACACCAAGGGGGGAGAGGGGGAGGGGTGGTGGTGGGTGGTGGTGGGATGAATTGGGAGATGGGGATTGACATGTATACACTAATATGTATAAAATAGATAACTAAAAAGAACCTGCTGTATAAAAAAATAAAATAAAATTCAAAAAAAAATGCCAGTTTCACTGAAGAATGTCCTTGAGAAAGCAGTAAAAAAGTATTAGCTTTATTAAAGCTCAGCCCTTGGGTACATGTCCATTCTGGAGGAAGGAACGGGGGCTCGTGTTCACAGCACTGCACTCAGAAGGGCAGGAGATGTCTGAGGGGAGCCCCTGTGGGTGAACTGTGAGCCAAACAGCCCTCTGCCATGGAACTCTGCTGTACACAAAACACACCTGGCAGACACACCATAGTTGTTCAGACATTTTCTCAAAAATAAATGAAGTGAGCCTGTCATGTCAATGAAAACAGTAGTTGTTGCCAATGATAAAATCTGAGTTTTCAAGTGAAAAGTAAAATTTTGGAAAACGTGTATCCAATAGCATAAGTCAGACAACTTCCCAGTATTTAAAGACCTTTCTGATGAGCTCAGCAGTGATATTAACAAAAGTAATTTTGTGATATTGTTTAAGAAAACCTGTCAACATTTGGGAGAACTGCATAACTCAGAGAAGCATTATTTTCCAAATAACCAATGAATGATGTTGCTAAATCTTTCATGGGTAAAAGACCCATTCAAAGTGTAACATAGATCAATGGATATGAAGTGTTCATTGATATGGTTTCAGATTCCATATTGCAACTAAATTCCGAAACTTCCACCTGTTGAATTTTGTGTAATATTCAGGAAGAACATCCACAATTGTGTGACAAGGTTAATAAAACATTCCTCCTTTCCCAACTACATGTCTGTGAGAGGCTGCATTTTCTCCATATACTTGAACCAAAATAATGGATTGCACAGCAGAAATGAGAATCCAGCTATCTCCTCTTAAGCCAGACATTACAAAGAAGTGTGCAAAAATGTAAAACACCACTCTTCTAATTTTGTCTTGTTTTGGGAAATATAGTAAATGTTCATTAAAATATAAGATTTAAGTAAACATGAAGTGGGTTTTTATTGTTATTGTAGATGAATCATCAATAGGCATAGTCCAAATAAACAAAGCTCCTCGGGGCCCTCAATGACCATGAGGGGTGTAAGGATGCTGAGACACCTTGAGAGTGCGGGTGGGACGCGGCTGAGGCCCCTCCTCCTGCAGACAAGGCCCTGCCCTTCTCCAGTCCACTTTGTAGGACAGCCCGGCAGTACACACCTGGGTACTTACAACTTCAATAGCCATGAGTGCTGTGGAGAATACAACTGGGGCAGGAGTTGTTTTAGAGACACGGTCTCTCTCTGGGGTCATCTGTATCCAGGGTTCTGGGGGAAGAATGTTCCACAGAGGGGAGAGCAAAGACAGGGGCGGGGACCCCCCTGAAGTGGGAAGGGCTTGGCAGCAGAGTTGGGGTGCTGAAGCTGGCTGAGGGAGGCCAGCCTTATAACCTCAGGCGAGGGGAGTGGCCGAGGCAGGTCACGTAGGGCCCCAAAGTGTGTTTTAGGGTTGTGTCTAATTCTCAGCAATCTTGGAAACCACTGGTGTAGACCAAGTGTGGAGAGAGAACAGGCTGCCGGGGGCCAACAGAGGTTGAAAGACCAGCCCTCCAGGTGTGGGCAGAAACGGCTGAAGACCAGGTGTGGCCTGTGAGAGGGAGCAACCAGGACTGTCTCCCAACTGGGTGGAGGGGGAAAACGGGGAAGGAGCAGACTGGGGGCGAGGGGGCAGGACTCAACCCATCCCATTTGGACAGTGAAATTGAAATGCCCATTAGAACTCCGGGTAGACGCAGCCAGGAGGCAGTCAGGTGTGGGTCTCATGCTCAGAGCTGGAGAGAAATCTCCATGGTCATCAGGGCAGTGAGGCTATATAGGTAAGGCCCCATCCCTTCCCGGCTGGTGGGAAGAGGGCTGGTAGTCGGGGGTGGAGGAGGGTTAAGTGGGGAAGGAAATATCAGAGTCGTGTTTTCCTTTTACCCTTGGCTGCCATAGCTTTGGGAAGTTCCCTCTTGTGGCTGGGGGCAGTTCATCCCAGGGGGAATGTATTCTGGGGAATCTGGGGGGGGGAAGCAGAGGGGGGCCTTCTGGACGTCTTTCCCAAGACGATAGCGGAGAGGAGCCAGGCAGAAGCAGGCCCTTTAAGAGCCTTGCCTGATAGAGGCGCGCCCCTTCCCTGGGGGGAAGCTGACGAGTCCGTGGACAGTTTGCAGGAGAGAGCGGGGCCTCTGCCCCCGCGGTAGGGAGACTCTCCCCGGGACGCCCTTGTCACCAGGGCGCAGAGTCCTGAAGACGAAGCGCTGCCCCTCTTTTCTCCTAGGTCCTTTTCCTCCTTAGCTGTGCATCCCCTAGATCCTGTCCTCCTCTGCTCTCTTCCATTTCGGACCTTTCCCTGTCTTCATTGGACCAACGCCCTCCCCCCCAAATCGTTTTTTTAAAAGATGTCCGGACCCCCCGCTTCAGTGATTCTCTCCCTGGGCCACTGAGGATGAGCGCGGCCACCGAGCCTTAATCCCTCCTAACCTCTGACCTCTCTCCCCGTCCCTTGAAGCAAACTTCCCCGCCGCCACCGTGCCTCAGCCCCCCTCCCCCTTCTCCAGGGCTCTCCAGAAGAAAGAGCTCGCGCATTTGGAAAGTGGGTGCGAGAAGCCCCGAGGCGGTGACTGCACCCCGCAGAGCTCGCGTCTTTAGGGGCGCTCGGCCAGCGGGGAATGGCAGCGGGGACGGGCGGCTTTGCCCACGCATTCCTCTCTGGAGGGGCCCTCCCGGTGCCTCCACCCACGAGCGGGGAAGCCGGGCTCCGCCGCGGGGCACCCACGCGCGTGAATGTCCCCCCAACAACGGGAACTCGAGGGAGGCGACGAAAGCCTTTGGTTTTAAAAGGTGGGAGGGGGCAGCGGGGGTACCTGCTGAACCACGCGGCTGCTTAGGGAAGCGGGTGTGGCCAGACCCGCGAGGCCGCGGGGACCGGGGCGGGGACGAGGCGGCGCCCCGGGGCCCCGGGGGACTCGAGGGACGAGCGCGGGGCGGGCCGGAGGCAACCGGAAGCTCGGGTCGCGGTGGTTAGGACGGCCCGGGGGCGTTTCGGGGCGGGGGGGGGGGATGAAGTTTCGGACCGTGCCCCCCCGGAGCGCCACCCTTTCACTGAGTCCGGACGAGCGGCTTTGAAGTCGCTGCCCGGGCTCGCCCCGCCCGCGTCCCCTCCCCGCGCCGCGCGGAACCGCCGAGTCCGGGCCGTGCCGGCTTTGTAGCTCAGCGCTATTGCGGCGGCTCACTGGACCACGTCGGTGGGGCCATAGCAGCCCTCTGATCTGTGAGCTGCGAAGAGCTGTGCGGTCCATTCACAAATCCGCGCCGGGCCGGGCCCGGAGCTCCCAGGGAGCTGCCGCCGCGTGGGGGATCCGCTGCAGCCGCGCCCTTCGCCTCCTCGCGGGCGCTGCGTCTCACAAGGCTCGGAATTTGGGGGCCTGGGGGCAGAGGCTCTCACGTCGGTGGAAAGTTCCTAGCCAAGAAGTCCGTCTCATGGATCCGGGCTCCGACTCCCGGGACCTCGCTGTAGAGCCCAGAGTGTCCACTGGGCCGGGGTCCCCTCCTGGCCAGAAGGCAGGAGCGTGGCTCGGGCGCATCCCCAGCGGCCTGCTCCGAGCCAGCCGGCGCGAGTGTAGACCCTCCCAGGCTCCGGGGCGGGGCCGGCGCCGCAGCCTCAGCGCCCCCTCCCTCCCTCTCGGGGCGCGGCGGGGCACCTGGCCGGTCTCTAGGAATCACCCCTAAAGCCAAGCCCGCCCGGGGATTCGCTGCTTACTCAGATGAGCCGGCGGGGGGGGGGGTGGGGGGGAGGGGAGGTAGACTCTCTGAGGAAACCGGCTTCGGGGCCTCCAGGGGGTCTCCCACTCCAAACTCCAGCAAGGGATCCCCTCACCCAACCCGACGGCGCAGCGAGACGGGGAAGGGAGCCTGGAGAGGGGTAGCCGAGCCGCGCCCCCAGCAGACGGCCAGTTCTGGAAGCCAGAGACCGGGTCACCCCGGCACAACCTCCTCCCGCCCCGCGTGCGCGCACGAAGGGAAACATCCGGCTTGGGTCGCCGCATCCCCGCTTGCGACGGAGACCGCTGCCCCCCGGGCGGAGAAGCTGGGTGCTCGCCGAGACACCACAGGGCGATACTGGGTGATGCGGGCATGGCGGAGCCCCACCCCTTCCCCGCTCGGCGGAGCAGCCGGGCCTGCGCAGGGGGTCCCGGGATGCCCCTGCCCCGCCACCCCGAGCCCCAGCAAGGTCCACCCTGCCCCCACCCCGCCGGCCAGCCTGGATGTGCGAGGCGCCTGGGTTCCCGGAGAGGGAGCTCTCCTCGTGCCCCGGCGCAGACGGGCGTGCCGCTTTCTTTTGGCTCGATCTCGTGCTTTCCAGGAGCCGTTTCACTGAGGAAAGGCGGTTCCCGCGCGAGCGGAAAGGCTGCAAGCCTGCGTTCGGCCCAGTCTCGGACCCTGGCAGACGCTCGCCTCTGGGTTGCCTCTCGATCCGATATCCATTCTGGCCTCCGACTTAGGAGAATGTCCCCGGATCGAGGTTTCCTAGCGGTCGAGACTTGGTTTCACATTCTATTTTCAAGGCTGAGCTTTTCCTGACTGCTTTGCAGGAGCAGCAGCTGAACTTGTATCTGCAAATAAGACAGAAAAGCGTCGCCCAAAATGTGTCGTTTGTTTGGGGAATCCGCACTTTACCGTCGGAGCGTTTTGGCACCAAACCTTCAGTCCCCGCCGGCAGCCTCAGACCCTCGCCCCCAGGCCCCCAACATCTGAAACCCAGAGGCTGCCCCGCCGCCGCCAAAGTTAGCCCTGGCCTTGCGAACGGAGAGCTAAACTGGGTAGTTAATTAGGACAGCTCTCATTTCTGGCTCCGGGTAGCTGGGCAGGTGTAAATCCCTAGGAATTTAAGGGCATTAGCTACATATGTGGGAAATCCTGAGGCATATCCCGTTTCTCTCTCCTAGCCTGTGTTTATCCTCCAGCTGGTATAGAGTTCCTGAACTTTGCCGTCGTCACAGAGGCTGCTGTGTCTTAGGGGATTAAGTGATATGAGACACACAAAACCCTGAAACTCCGTAACATAAGATGCAACATGAAGAGCTGCCTGCAGAGGAATGGAAGATTTTTTTAGAGATATTGAGGAGAAGGAAGCGTTTTTTTGGGAGGAGAAAGAGTGCTTCTCTAATGTGTCCTAACTTTAAAATATTGCTTTGGTGGGCTTTTCCTTAAGTGGGTGAGGTCTGCTGGGATGATGGCACAGAAGTGGGTATGAGTACTGGGAGAACTGCTGAGGGCCATTCCCTGGCCCTGGGCCCTGACCGGACCAGTTGGAGCTGCCCCGGGAGGGAAGTTGGGCCTCAGTGCCACCAAGAGCAGGCACCCACTATGCAGTGACCGAGACTTTGTGCTCCTAAAAGGCCACCAATCCCCCAAGAGTGTTCTGCCCTTAGCACAGGAATGTACCAGGGGACATACACCCCATACTGTACAAACTCTCCACCAAGGTGAAAGCCTGTGCCCCCAGGCCGCCAGATTCGGAGCCTGTTGAACTCAGTGGAATTGATCGGTAGTTTCATCAAATACAGGAAATGTGTTCATTTCATTCACAATTTAGCTTCACTCTTTTATAACAAACTATAAATTTTAATATATTTCTATTTCATAAGGAAAAAAAGAAATCCATTTCATGACTAATCTGAACATAGGTTTAAAATAAAATCTATCTCCCCCAACGTAACCAGTATATAACTCTGCATGAGTTCCCCCAGTGAAGCTCTATTGTTGATATTTGGGGGTGATGGTTTAGATATTTTCTTCCTGGTATAAAACCCAGACTAATTAGTTATTTGTCTCAGTAGCAGTTGGTAGGTCAGCTGGGCTGGATCCAGGTGGTTTAAGTTAAACCTGAACTTGTCTAAAATTCTGGAACTGTCTAGCCACTCAAATCATGTTTCCAAAAATAGTGTAAAGTCAGCATACGTGAGTTTATGCCATGCTCGCCTCGCTGTGATTTCCTGTGGCTTTCAGGGAAAGAAAGCGAAGAAAAGAAACCCCATGCTCTGTGAGGGAGGCAGGTGTTCCAGGAGTTCCTTTTGAAGATCTTGTTTTCCTTGCAAAGATCAAAAGGAAGACAGTGGATAGACACTAGAATTCCTTCCACTATTTGTAAGTAATTGTAAGATTGGAGAGGGTGGTGGATTGTCTTCACAACTCATTATCCTTTTATATATCTTTTCTTCTTGTTTTCGTGTGCTCAGCCGGCTCAGGCTATAGGTGCCGCTCTTCAAATTGCAACTAATTCTACTTATTTGCCTCTGGATTATTTGGAATGTGTCACTTTCTTCTTGGTTGCCGCAATTCCGAGGGGACATTTTCTTTACCATGGAGGCGTGAGGTCACGGAACAGTCTGTATGACTCTGCACACGCTGCTCAGTGGGCTTGGTGAGGAGGGTGTGGTCCACTTGGAGTGGAAGCGGGCCCAACTTCCAGAGGCCTCCACATTTTACTGGGATGGAGAACAGCAGTGAAACAGGGTGAGAGAGCAGGAAAGGGGCCCCTAGGGCACAAGGGGATTCCCAAGGAATCCCAGCTCAGGTCATTTAAGGCAAGAGTCGCCTGGCTCTGGAGAAAGCCAACGGATGGTGGGCCACCGGGCCAGAGCAAAAGAATGAGTTTGGGGGTGTGTTTCCTAGCACAAGTGGGGCGATCCTACGATTTCCCTTTAGAAGCATCCTTTTTCCTGAGAAACCAGCTTAGGGAAGGTTTCGGCTCTGGAGAACTGCCCACCCTTCGCCCATCTCCGCAGCCCTCCCAGGCTGGCGCTGAGGATAAGTGTCAAAAGTAGGTCCTCTCCCTGAGGCCTGGACAGGCGGGCACCCACTTCACACCCCCCAACTCCCACGGGGCTTTTGCCGAGCACAGGCCGCCTCTTCTCCGGCTCCGGCGGCAGGGTCCAGACGGGCAATGCCGCTCGCTGCCCTCCCCCTTCCTCAGCTAAGCCTCCGCCTGGCGCCAACCCAGCCACCAGGCTCTCCTGGGTGCCACGTGGGGACTTTCGGGAGCGGGGCGCCCCTTGCCGCCCGGGGCAGGGAGAGGCGCAGGGTCCGGAGCGCAAGGGCGTCTGCGCCCCGCTCCCCACGACGCTTCAGGCCCTTTCCAGGTCCTCTGCGGCTGCGCTTAACCCTCTCCTGGGGCTACTCGGACGAGGTCCCTGACCCCAGGCCCCCAAGTTCGCCCGATGCGTGGCTGGGAGGTGAGCACACCCGCACTTCCTCCGCGCCCCCCGGCCCCGCCCGACCACCCCCTCCTCCGCCTGCCCCATCATTTCGGCCTTTGTCTGCAGGCCAGGGTCGCGGCGGCAGCCCCAGGAGCCGAGGGTGGCTCTCCGCCGGGCCAGGCCCTTTCTCCCCGCTCGGCCCCAAGGCCCCGGCCCGGCGCCGGGGACCGGCCGCGCGGGGCTGGCTCTCGGCCACGGGCGCGGGGCTCCCCGGCCTGATTCTGCTGGGGTTGAGATTTCGCCCTCCGGAATTGTTGGGCGTCTCTACCAACCGAGTGACGAGGACCCCAGCGAGCCAACGCCGCTCATATTGCGCTCGTTTGTTTTCTTCGCGTCCCCCCGCCCTCCCAGAGAAGTGTGGGAAGTAAGGGGACAGCAGAGTGGCTGGAAAAGTTCCCCTCCTCCGGCCTCGTTTTTAGGAAAAAACGGGAGGCTTGGGTCTGCAGCCAGGCACCCAGCGTCGCCAGGAGCTCTCTGCCACCGGAGATTGTATTTGTCAGTCTAGCGTCCGTGCTATGAAAGCACCGGGTCCAGAAGCCGTCTTTCCCCTTGATACATTCCGAGGTCCCCCTTTGTGCAGAGCGCCCGGGGAAGCGTGGAGGATGGTTCTCCGGAAGCGGGGAGGGGGTTGCCGCCACTCTCCTGGGCCTGGCGAGAGGAGGAGGGATCGGGGGGTCCCGGGCCGCGGCCTCACTATGTTGGGGAGAAACAAAAGTCCAGTGCTGGTCGCCCGTTCACGCGGAGAAGCCCACCCTGCGGGACGGCCGCCATCCAGTTGGGAAAGCAGAGCTGCGTGGCTCGCTGGGCGCAGGGCCGGCACCTCGGGTTCTGGAGCAGACACTTGGAAATGCGTCCCCCGCCTTCCCCGGCACCCCCAGAAAGCACAGGCGGGGGGGGGTCCCAGATCCCGCCTGGCCCGTCGGCCCTCAAGTGGGTTTGAGAGCTTTCTGAAAAGAGCTTGTTGCGATTTCTGTGTTTGTAAGATTTAGGATTCCCTCAGCCCCGGAGTAAATCAACTTTCTGCAGCTTCCCCCCAGATTTTCTCACCCTCCACGCTGTACCTTTGGATGGTGCCCACTCTCAAGGGGCGCTCGCTTCCGGAATTACGTTCATGTTTGGGTTGGCTTTGAGTGGCCTGATACTCTCTAATGATTTCTTTCCTTATTCCTTCCTCTTTCCCCTCCTCCTCCTCCTGCACCTCCTCCTCCTGCACCTCCTCCTGCACCTCCTCCTGCACGGTCCCACCACGGCCCGGCCCATAACTCAGGAATTGGCCTGCTTCCTCGACCAGCCTGATCTGCAGCCTGGAGACCAGTGTCTGGAGAATGCTGTCCCCCCAAAAGTGAGGTTGGCCTGGAGATGACATGCTGCTTTGCAGAGCTCATGCTGCAGCCAGTAATTTGGGTCTGGATCGCAGGAGAAAACACAGCAGAAGTAAAGCACTTGGGCTCAGTTAATGCTAAAGCAATCAGAGGCAAAGATGCCCAAGACATTAGAAATTATTTCTCAGGAGATAGCCTAGCTGGTTTTCATGGGACAGGTGGAGAAATTAACCTGCGGTGGCTTTGCAGAAAGCAACCAGTCCCGGGCCCCACCTCTACCCACTTGGTGACCCAGAGACCCAAAATCATTGGACATTCTCTGATGATTAGGGTTCCCAGAGTCGCAGGAAAATTTCCCCCCAAACCCTAAACATGTGTAAAAAGGGTGTTCCCACAAAACTCACCAGCTTCATTTTTCCAGGCACACACAGACTATGGGCTTCATTTTTTGAGACCCAGGGAGGGCCACTGGCAGGTGTGTATCTAGCCAGATAATTTGGTGAAGACCCTTCCACTGGTGGGGGAGGGAAGAGAGATGTGAGTCACCCCAGTGGGAAGTGCTTCCCCATCCTGCTTGAGTCTCACCGAGGACCAATGAGCCTCCCCGTCTGCCTCCAGAGCCTACCCACACCCAGCCACCTACCTGCATTTAGCAGCAGGTGACCCAGCCCAGAACCTTCTCCTGCCCAGTCCATGCCCCTCCTCCGCAGGTGAAATTCCCCCCAGCAGCACCTTGTAACTCTTGCTTCTAGTTGAGCCCAGGCCTGACTCTGGAGCCCGAAGTGGGTGGACAGAGCTGGGGTGGAGAGAGCATAGGACCTGGGTGGGGACCAGAGAAAAGGAGAGCCAGGTCAGGGTCAAGCCTTCAAGCCTCAACGTGGCCTGGTGGTCACACCGCCAGGAGGGCTGCTTGTCCAGACCCTACTCCATCCCTCCAGGTCTGACAGCCTCCTGCTGGCTGCCCCAGGCCCAGGGCCGGCCCCGCGGGGGGCCTCAGTTGCTGGGTACCCCGCAGCCACCTGGGCAGTCCAGACCTAGGGCACCTGGGCTCTCCCTCTTCTGCCTCTCCCCGTCCTTCTTCTCATCCCCCTCCAGTGTACTTTCATTGTGCCAGCGCTCCAGCACCCTCAGAGTTGCCCTTTTGGATGTTTCTCGAACTTTGAAAATGTCCATGAAAGTGCCTTTTAAACGATGGACAGGCATGCCTGGGGTAACAACGGGTGTTTGGTGGGGTGTCTGCAGCTGGGGGCAAGGACACAAGAGTGAACAGGAAGGAGCCAGAAGGAGCAGGGGGGAGAGAAGGGGAAACAGAAGTTCAAGTTGGACATTCTGACAGCAACTGGAAAGGAAGTTTAGAAGGGATAGAGGAAAGCGGGGGGGGGGGGGGGAAACAAATTGGGGGGCCACCCCACCATGTGATTTCTAATTTCCCTTTCAGATGGGCCCTGCTCTCCAGAAAAACTAGTTTAAAGGATTTTAAGACAAGAAAATGAGGTGAATGTCCTCCTGGTAGTCCCTCCCTGGGGTGGGGCAGATGATGGGTGGGGAATTGGGGGGAGGCAGCTGCTCTAGAGTATTTTCTCTCCACGTGGTTTTGAAGTCTTGGCTGACCGTCAGCTCCCCTTCCCTTTCCAGAAAAGAAGACTCATTGATAACCCTTAGGCTCCTTTATTTCTCTTCCCCCGCACGGAGTCCCACATCGTATTCCCGAGCTCTTCTGGATCTGCATGCATGTTTCAGGAGGATCGTTGTCCCGGGGTGGAATCCTACCGTATACACGCGGCTCCCTGCACAAGCGCGCACACGCGCGCACACACGCACACTTACGATGAGTGTCTGTAGGAAGAGGGTCCTGCGCGTCAGCTCTGCGTTTAAGACAGGAATCTGCCAGGTTACCAAAGTCAAATGTAAGTGACAATTCCCCTCTCCGACCAGCAAGGAAGGCGGACTACAAAAGTCCCTTTGTATCTCGGCAGCTCACTTAATGTTATTTACGCATTTTGTGCAAGGAATTGTGGGATTTTTCCCCACGGTAAACAATATGGAAATGTTAAAAAATAGCAGTCTTCCAGCGCTTGTCCACGTCTGCACGCCGGGGTGACCCGGCGGGGCTATCGCGCGGGTTTCTCAGATCCCTGAACCGAGAAGCGGCAGGGAAAACACGAGCGAGCGCAGGGTACGCGGCCGCGGTCTCGCCGGTTCGGGCTCCGGTCCCCGGAGCGCCAGGATGCTGCCGCTTTAAGGGGGGGAGGGGCGGCGACGGCGGGGGAGGGGCGGCGGGAGGCTCCTGTCACCGAGCGGCCGCCGGCGCGTCACGTGGGCGCGCGGCGCCGCGACCATTGGCCCGAGGCACGTGTCCAGGAGACCGGCCCGCGACGTCACTCGAGGGGGCTCTGTTAAAAATAAGAACAAAAATCCAGAGTCAAAGTGTCTCGGGTTGCGCTAAGTGGCCTGGAAATTTCCGAGCCGCGCGGAGGCCGAGGCGGCGAGGGCGCGCAGACGGCGAGGGAGCGCGGGCGGCCCAGCCCGGCCCGGCCCGGCCCGCGCCTCCCGCCGCTCACCCATGCGACTCGGGCCGCGGGGCTCGGCGGGGCTCGGCGGGGGCGCGGCCGCACGCCGGTGGGGCGCCCCGGTCCGCAGCGGGGCGGCGGCCGCGCGGAGGGGGCCCCGAGGCCGGCGGAGCGCAGCGCGGGCCCGCGGGCCTCCATGTGCGTGCTGGCGGCGGCGGGCGCGCTGACCGCTCGCGCCCCGCACCCTCGAGGGCCGGCCGGGGCGCGCGGGCGGGGGCGGCCGGGCGGCGGCGGCGGCCCGAGTGGGGCCCGGCGGGCGTGAGCGCGGGGGAGCGCGCTGCCTGCATGCGCGGAGCTCTAGCCCCGGGCGGCCGCCGCGGCAGCGCCGGATCGGAGGCAGCCGGACGTGGAGAGGAGCGCGGAGCCCGGAGGCGCCCCGGGTCCGCGCTGGACCGTTGTGACTGTGTAGCGCCCGGGTGCGCTGCGAAGACGAGGACCGGACTCTTTTGAATCTCCCGGCATCTGGGCGCGGGGCGACTCTCGGTATTTTCTAACTCAACTCGTGGATTGGAACGTGGCTCCGCTCTGAGCGCGGCCGGCGACTTGTAGGAGCCCAGCCCTGGCTGCGGCCGCCGCGCACGCCCTCGGAAGACTCGGCGGGGTAGGGGCACGGGCTGGCCGCGAGAGTCTCCGCGTGCAGAGCGGGCGGGCCGAGGGCTGATTGGAGGGACTCCCCGGAGAAGCGATTTGGGATTTGTTGCGAACAGCATGGAGGAGAATGACCCCAAGCCCAGCGAAGCGGCGGCGGCGGCGGCGGCGGCGGTGGAGGGGCAGCGGCAGCCGGAATCCAGCCCCAGCGGCGGCTCGGGCGGCGGCGGCAGCAGCCCGGGCGACGCGGACACTGGCCGCCGGCGGGCTCTGATGCTGCCCGCGGTCCTGCAGGCGCCGGGCAACCACCAGCATCCACACCGCATTACCAACTTCTTCATCGACAACATCCTGCGGCCCGAGTTCGGCCGGAGAAAGGACGCAGGGACGTGCTGCGCCGGCTCCGGAAGAGGCAGAGGCGGCGGAGGCGGCGGCGAAGGCGGCGCGGGCGGCGCGGAGGGAGGCGGCGGCGCGGCCGGCGCCGAGCAGCTCCTGGGGTCGGGCCGGGAGCCCCGGCAGAACGCGCCGGGTGCGCCGGGTGCGGGCGGGCCGCTGCCCGGCGGTGGCGGCGGCGACTCTCCGGGTGACGGCGAAGGCGGCTCCAAGGCGCTCTCGCTGCACAGCGGCGCCAAGAAAGGCGGAGACGCCGGGGGCCCCCTGGACGGGGCGCTCAAGGCCCGCGGCTTGGGCGGCGGCGACCTGTCTGTGAGCTCAGACTCGGACAGTTCGCAGGCCAGCGCCAACCTGGGTGCGCAGCCCATGCTCTGGCCGGCTTGGGTCTACTGCACGCGCTACTCGGACCGACCTTCTTCAGGTGAGTCCTGGGGACCCATGTCCTGGCCCGCCGTGGGGAGGTCCGTGGGGTTGCGGGGCAGCGCTGGCGCGGGAACTTACCCGGAGGAAGAAGACACCAGGATCCCTGTCCCCCAACACAAAGACACACACACACAGCGACATTGTTTGCGGCTGACGCTGACCCCGGCAGCGGCCGGGAGGAGAGGGGGCAGGACTAATTCACAAGAGGGTACAGACTTCGTAGAACGGCAAAAGCACAGGACCTCCTTTCTCTCTTGCCTTTCGGGCCTCTCCTTGCAGCCCCTAGCCCATCCCTCCCTTGGCTGGAGTTTATTTGGTGGGAACGGGGTGGCTGCCAGACAGGCCCGGAAGCTCACACTCTCCACCCCTTCTCCGCGTTCTTCCAACGCAGTCCAGACCCGGGACCCACGCCCAGCCCACCGCAGACTTAGACTCATCCTACGACCCAGTTATCCCAGATGTGGCCGGGGAAGAAAGCAAGGCTGTCTGCTCTTCCTCAGCTGGGGCTGATGAGGGGGCCTGGGGGGATCCGCGGAGGGAAGGGATGGAAACAGAGGCGCCCTTTGCCCCGTGCCTGGTTTGACTGCCGAGCCGGCGCGCACACAGCTTGGAGGAGGGAGGCCTGCAATCCCCAAATAGAAAGGACCTTTCCCAGAGCTTTCCTGGGGCAGCTCTGCGTAGAAAAGGAGCAGATTTCAGAGGGAATGTGGCGGGAGCCCGTGGGGGTGTGCAGAGCTTCTGGGCGTATTTTTCATAGATCCGGGATTTTTAAAAGCTAAGTCCATGTACCTGTAGAAATCATCAGCCGCGTTAAATGCGGGTCTGCGGCTGCGAACCGCCATTAGGCGCAGACTCCATTTGTCCCCGAGCCGGCAGCGCAGACCGGACCCCCTTGCCCCCCCACAGCCCTCAACTGTTTTGCGGGGGTCGTTTACCCAGTTCACAGCACAACAAAGTCACCCCTTGGCCGCCTTCCCGCAGAGATGGTGTGTATATCTCTGATGAAATCCAGATTTCTCCAGCTAGATCTGAAATTTGCTCCATTGTTCTCGCCTCTCTCCTTTGTTAATATTTAATTAACATATAGGCTCACAATGCGGCCGGCGAGGAGCCTCGGCCCGGCTTTGTGCGGCGCCGGAGTCGCGGCCGCGCCAGGCCCCAGTGGCCCGCGGGAGCCCGGCAGCCCGGCCTGGCTCGGCGGCTGCTCTTCCTGGACTTAAAAAAAAAAAAAAAAAAGCCCCGTAAGATAAGATTTGTTTCTTGGCGTTTAAGAAAGCAGCAACGCAGAGTTTTCTTGCGGAGGTTTGGTCCTGTTTCCGAGACTCCTTAAGTGTTTGCGGTTTAAAAGAAAATCAAGAAAGAAAAGGAACTAAAAATTCTGATTCTAGTTAGATTTTCTTTGCGTAAAATGGTGTGTATCTTTTGTGGGCTGATTCGTTGTGTGCGAGCACCCCAGGACCAGAGGAGTTTGGGGGTTGGGGAGGGCGGCAGTGGAGACGGAGAACCGGCTCCGCTACGCGAGGCTTCGTTGGGGGGCCGAGCAGGCGCGGGGCCGCCCGGGGCCTGTCGAGGCCTCGCCGAGACACCTCCTTCCCCCTTGGCGCGCCCGGGACGCCGGCCGCCGCCCCGGATCCGCACCCCCCGGGTAAGAGCCAGGCTGCTGGGCGAGGAGCCGGTGCCCTCGGCGTGGGTGCGACGGGACCGTGAGTGTGCGCGCGCGTGGGGCAGTGCGCGTGGGTGGGTGTGAGCGGGGGCGTGCTGTGGAAGCTAAAAGGCCCGGAGTGTGAGCCGAGTCAGCCCTTGGCGCCCCCTCTCCAGCGCGCACGGCCCCCTCTTTCCGATCGTGCGTCCCGGAGAGGGAGGACAGGGCTCGGTGGGCGGGGGACGGAGGGCTTGGCGCCCCCTGGGCCTGCGGACCGCCCCAGACTCCTCGCTCGGCGCGGGCCGGGGACCGAACCCACCTTCCTGGTCCGGGTCCGGGTGCCGCCGGAGGGGCTCGCAGCTGGATCCCTCCGCCGGCGCTGCGCTGCGTGGCTAGGCAGCCCCCTGACCCTGCAGAGAGGGGCGGGGACCTGGGTGCTCCGGCTGCCCGAGGTCTAGCCTTCTCCAGCCTCCCACCGAGGGCGCCTCGGAAGAAGCTGGGGCCAGGAGCCCCCCAGAGTCAATTCACACACTTCACAGATTAAGAACCTCAGGCGTGCAGCCGTGACTCCCTCCTGCAAAGGCCTCTTCCCTCACAGACACGCTCGCGGGGCCCACCTTCTGAGACCAACGAAAAGAACACACTTGGCCCCCTTTCCTCTGCTCTCCTTTCTCAGGCCTTTTCCCATGGCCAGGTCCTGGGCGCCTCACCACCACGGTCCCAAGCCACCCTCAAGTGCTGTGGGGCGTCCCAGCGGGAGGAGGTGTGAGGGGTCAGAAGTGTGAACCTCTGCCCAAGGTCACCCGGGCCCCCCAGCGGCCTCCTCCGCTCCCTACCACGCGCGTGCCCCCTCTCCTGGACAGGGGACTGGGGAGACCTGGTGTGGTGAAGGGGTAGGAAGCTCAGTGCTCCTGCCCCACTCAGGCAAGGACATGTGGGCGCTTTCCCGTCCCTAAAGGGAGCAGTGAACTTGGGCCCAGGGCAAGGTGGGGAGGCAGACCTCTGGGCCCCTCCTGTTCTGGGGCCCTGCTAACCCTGCCCCCCGGCCCTCGGGACCTGGGGGGTGTTCCCTGTGGGAGTCCCTTTACACCCCCCAGGGCTCTTCCTGCTACTCCGGCTGCCCCGCCCCGATCTTTCCCCCTCACCTCTCTTCCAGCACCTACCCCCGTCCTGTACTTATTCCTGGACAGAACCTCAGAAAGGGCTAGAGAAAGCCTGGCCACAAAGTTGTGGTTTTTCGCTTTCCTGCAGGAGTTCTCCTTTCATCCGGAGCCCTTTCCGCTAAGCCTGCCCTTCACCCGCACTCACGGTCCCTCCTGCAGACTTCCTGGGCCACCTCCTCGCTCCCCAGGGGAGGGTCCTGGAGGTGGGTGGGAGCTCCGCCCCATCCCATCTCAAGTCCAGGCCAGCTTTCCTCCAGGTCAGCCAGCTGGCCTTGGGCAGCCGCCTCCCTCCCGGCCTCTGCATCCTTCCGTGCCCGTGGGTGACCCACCCCTGAGTAAGGAGGCAGGCCTGGAGCCCTCCTCACTGAGTTCTCTGTGTCCACCATGCCTATCTAGGTCCCAGGTCTCGCAAACCAAAGAAGAAGAACCCCAACAAAGAGGACAAGCGGCCCCGCACGGCCTTCACGGCGGAGCAGCTGCAGAGGCTCAAGGCCGAGTTCCAGACCAACAGGTACCTGACGGAGCAGCGGCGCCAGAGCCTGGCCCAGGAGCTCAGCCTCAACGAGTCACAGATCAAGATTTGGTTCCAGAACAAGCGCGCCAAGATCAAGAAGGCCACGGGCAACAAGAACACGCTGGCCGTGCACCTCATGGCGCAGGGCCTATACAACCACTCCACCACCGCCAAGGAGGGCAAGTCGGACAGTGAGTAGGGGGCGGGCGCCAAGCCCAGTCTCAGTCCGAGCTAAACAATGCAATAATTTAAAATCATAAATAAAGGGCCAGTGTATAAAGATTATACCAGCATTAATAGTGAAAATACCGTGTATTAGCTATGGTTCTGCAATATTCTGTGTATATATAATTTACAGGAGATGTAAAATCCAAAATATCTGACTATAAAATATTTTTTGAGTTTTCTTATGTTTATGAGATTATGCTAATTTTACGATTTTTTTTTTTTTTGCGAAGGGGGCTGCGTAGGGTTTCATCTTTTTTAATCCCCTAAGTTCCATTATGGGACATCGGACACTTTTTTTCTTTTTTTTAATTTCAAAAGGAGAAAAACATTAAAACAACTTGCTGAAGTCCAAAGATTTTTATTGCTGCATTTCACACGACTGTGAACCGAATAAATAGCTCCTACTTGGTCTATGAGTTCTGCCACTTTGTTCGTGTGGGCTTGGTGAGGGCAGCAGGAGGGGCCACATCCCCGGCCTCGCCCTCGCCACCCGGCAGTCGGCGGCGAAGGGGCCCTGGCGGGGCGGCGGCTGGAGGCTCGGCACCCCCCAAGCCTGGACGTGCCGGGCTGCCTGGGCCGAGGGGCCCACGGCCGGCTCCCCCATCCCCGCCTCCTGCCTTCCCTTCCGGTCCTCCTCCTCGCCGAGGCCTGGCCCGCGCCTCCCTGCGTGCTTCCGTCTGCGTCTGTGTCGCTGTCCCCAGTCCAGCCGCCTGCCGCCAGCGCCAACTCTCCCGCCTCCGGGCACCGCTCCGGGGCTCAGGGCCGAGGGGCCGGGTATGTGGCCGGAGGCCCGCGGGCGGTGAGGCCACCCCACCCCTCCAGGCCTGGGCCCAGAGGCTCCCCTGCGGCTCCATCAGCAGCCCAGGGGCCGCCTGGGCCCCAGAAACGCGGCCGAGGTCCGCTGCCTCCATCTCTGGCTGGCAGAGGCCTGGAGAGGGAGCTGGCATTTCCTCCCTTCCTTTTTTCTTCTCTTTCTTTTCTTTCTTTTTCTTTTCTTTTCTTTTTTCTTTTTTTTGTAAAGTGGCCGCTTCTGCTATAGAGAGCACTCTTTCAAGGTAAATACGTGTGTGTGTACGTATATATACATGCTCATATACACACACACAAGCAGACGTGTAAGAGTCCACAATTCTGGAACGTGTGGCTACCTTGACTTTAAAGGAACTCAGAATTCTCCAGGATCTAGAGGAAGGAAGAAAATGTGTAAATAATCATTTCTTATCACTTTTTGTCTTTTCTTGTTTTTTTAAAATATACATTTTATTTTTTTGAAGGTGTGGTACAGTGTAAATTAAATATATTCAATATATCCCCATCAAGTACATATATATAAACAAACACATTATCTATATCTATATATATAACTCCACACTGTCTTCTGTTTAGTGTATGGAAAAAGAATTGTGTCCAAATGTCCATCTGCACTGGGACAGCCCAGGGGGTGTACCCATGGCTGAGCCAGGAGTCATGGCTCTGCCCCTGAGGACTGAGGGTGAACTTCTCTCTTTGCCTTAAACCTCTTTATTTCACTGCGATAATAGTTTCACTTTGTACATACTAATGTAAACCTTTTTAAAACAAAAACTATAAAAGCAAAAGTTGTAATTTAAAATTCTGTGAATAACCATCTGCTGCTTAGGAAACTCAATGAAATGATATGCCTTTTTAGCAGGAAGCAAAGTTTTTTGGTTTTTTATTTTTTTATTTTTTATTTTTTAGTTTATAAAACATGTGCGTTTTACAGTTCCAGTAGCAAATATTTATAATCTTATAAGAAGTGAATGTTTCTATTTACAACTGTGGTTATCAAAATTGTGAACATTCCCCCTGCATTTTTGTGTGTTTAAATTCTTGAAAGTTACATTAAATAAAAAAAAAACAAAACGCTTTATTGTAAAATATTGGATGTCCAAGGTGTAATGACTAGTTTTTTTTTTAAGTGTGTTTCTGAGTCCAGCCAAACTACCCTGGGCATCCTCCCCAGTGCTCAGGTGTTCATGGTCTTCGCCTCTGCCAGCAGGTGTGCACATGCCTACCTTCGTAGCCAGAAGCGTAATTTTTTTTTTTTAAATAATGAAGACACTTTGGATAGCTCATGTGAATACAGAACAACCAAAGTAATTTAAGTACACATTTCTTTACCAGAAAGAAGTGTTCCAAAGTACAGTGCTTTTCTGTTGAATAAATATTTAAAATCCTGCAGGACTCAACAGGTCTCCGTCCCCCTGGCTGCTCCTCAGCTGGACAGAGGCGCTCACCCGCTGGGGAGAGGAACTGTTAGTTGACCTGAGGCAAAGAGGCTCTCCCCTTTTACGTTTGATTGTTGTCTTTAGCCCCAAAGCAACGGACATGGACAACATCCCAAGGTGGATGCTGGGAAAGGACCGGCTTTGCCGGAGCTGACCGGATGCCTCTGCTGGAAGCGGTTGGGATTTTCCATCTCGGGACCCACAACCCACTTGGCCACGCAGGACAGCCGACGTGCGCCCTGCGCATCCAACTGCCCTATTTCCAAACTTTCTTGGCTTAAAAAAGTTTTATTCTCCCAGAAGAAGAAGCTCAGAGACTAGAGAGGATCATCTGTTCCAAAGGCGACCTTTTAGGCATTTCAGTTCCACACCGGCTTCCCAAGAGGAAGGACGCTGGGCCTCCCGGCAGCAGCTGAGCCGCTCCCGGGTTTTGCAAAGACACGTTCCTCACTGCGGAGACTCCAGAGCTCCAGCTGCCTGGTCCCAGGAGCATTAACGGGGCGGGATCACGCCAGCCATCCCCAGCGTCTTCCCTAGCCACCACCCCACCCCTGCACAGATCTGGGGGTTCCTAAAGACAAAATTAAAACCCCACTAGCAGAACTTCTATTACCCGATTGGCCTCTCTCTCTCTTTTTAATAAAAAGACAACATAGCAACATTAAGCAATCATTTTTGGGTTTTGTTTTTTAATCTGTTGGCAAATCATAGCACTGTTAAGGGGCTATGTATGGTTTTGCAAGGTAATGAGTTCCCCGTCCTCAGAGGCATGCAAGCAGACACTAGGCCTACAGTGGCATACGATTTTTCTTTTGCCCTTTTTCCCCCTTCTGGTAGGGGATTGGACTAAATGAACTCTCAGACCTTCCAAACGCTGAGATTCTGGTTTTGCTCCTGTGTTTATTACATTTTTAAAATTCAACAGCTACAGTCTAAGCTCATAACTCATGGAGATCCACTTAAGTGCTTGCCAGCCACTTTCACTAGGAGCTAGTGGAGACCAGAGTCAGGCCTAAAGGGAAGGCCACGCTTTCCGAAGTCCAGCTGCCACTCGGTTCCACCTGGACCACCACGGACGGTTCTGCGTGTCTCGGATTTGGACCCGGGCTGCAGCACCGGTGACGCACCGGGCTGGGTCCCCACCAGGTCATTGCCCCCGCAGGAGGCCGGTTTCCTAAATGTCCCTCAGAGGAAAGTTCCTTTGTAAAGGAAGTCCTTGCTCCCTGGAGCTGAACGGCCCCCGCCCCCAGGCCTGGCTGTGTCCCTACCAGGCCCAGGCGGAGCTGTGTCCACAGTCCTCCTTAGTCGGGTAGAGACTAGGCTGAGGCCTGGGAGCCCGGGGACGGGGGTGGGGAGGACAGTTGCGGCCACCCCCAGGCCTGCGGAGGAGCAGGGTTCCTTGGCGCTTAGAGAGCCTTCCTCCTCCGGCTGCCAAAAGGGGTCGAAGGAGTAGCGCCCAACCCTCGTGCTGGCGTCAGAATCCGCGGGTCAACACAGGTCTGAAGGTCGCCCAAAGTGAACGGCCAAGCGCTTTCTTTAGGGGAGACAAGGGAGGAGCCCCCAGTCTGATCTCCAAGGAGGTCCATCTTTTCTGTTTTCCCTTGAGTGAAAAGGGCAAATCCATGGGACTTCTGGACCGCTCGGTACAGGTGTGCCCGGGCGAACAGCTTGCACAGCGAACACCAGGCACTATGTATGCAAGTGCGCTCGCAGGCCGCGCGGGGCCGGCCGGGAGGCCGCGTTTGCTCGCTCCGGCTCGGCTAAAAGTCATTCTGTCTCCCGCTGGTTTAATATCCGACCTCTCCGGTCTCTGCCCGCCCGGGCAGCTCCCCAAGCGCCCCCCGGGAAGGTCCCGGCTCCTCCGAAAACGGCCGCTTGCCAGGAGGAGCCGCCGCGCTCTGGGAGGTTAATAGCGGCTGGCGACCAAGGCCTCGGGGAGACCGACCCCCCCCGCCCCGCACCCCGACCCTGCCTACACGCCCGCACTGCAGCCCGGAGCCGGGCCTCGGGGTGGGGACCTCCTTTCCGCGCTTCTCCTTCCTACCAGGGCCGAGCGAGAGACCTCCTCCGGGCCTCCAGGAAGAGGAGGCGGGTGGGGGGGATGGGGTGGCGGGAGACGGGCGGTCGCAGGCGGGACGCAGCGCTGAGTCCCCTGGCCCCGCGGGCCCCCTTCGCGGGGGAGACCCGGGCGCGCGTGGTGCCGGCGCCCTGAGCTCCAGGGCGCACTTCGTGAGCCGGGCCGCGCGAGCCCCTCGTAGACCCTTCATGTTTTTATTAATAATCTCGTATACTTCATTCTATTTATGATCCCCGCCCAGAGAAAAGAAAAGGCCAGTCTTGAAATCTCCTGGAATGTAATAACATTCATTAAAGTGACTCCTAATTACGAGATTTAATCAAGCGTGGTTGGCCCCGCGCAGGGCCTGGCTGGTGAGACTGACGATGACCGCGTTATTATTATTGCCGTTGTTGTTATTAGTCTCCTGCTCAGCCGCCAGGGTGACTGGCCACCTCCCCAGCTTGGGCCCAATCCCCGCAGAGGGATGTGGGGAGCCCCCCAAGATGGCGGTGGGGGAAACGACCAGAGTCTCGGGAACACGTGTGGCCCGGGCTTGCTGCCCTTCGCGGAGCCCAGCCCCAGGCCCTTGCCAGGCCTGGGCAACACCTCCGGGCGGAGGTGGCGTGTCCCCAAAGCCCTAGGCCCTCCGTGTCCCCGGGGGACGCCAGGACCGGTGTTCCGTGAAGGGAGAATCCTGGGGCCGGAGCCCCGGACTCGCCCCATTGGCTGTCCTGCCCCACCCCTCCTTCCAGGGCTGAGCCCCGCGCTTTGCCCGGAACAAAGAGTGGCCGAGATCTGCCTCCCTGGCCGCCTTTTCACCCCCTCAGCCTGGAAGGCGTCCCAGAGAAGCCCTCCCCCTCCCGCCCCATCACCCCCGCCCCAGTCTCCCCGGAGACCCGGGAGGGAAGAAGAGATGAGGGCCCCAGTGGGCCGCGCGCGCGGCGGGCCTGCGGCGCTTTCTCCTCTGCGGAGGGGCTCGGGATGGGAACGCGGGTGGGAGGGACCCTGACACCGCCCAGGGTCCTCCGTGGGCCGAGGGAGGGGGGGGTCACTGCGTGCGCGGACCGTCTGGAAGGATCGGGGCGGGCCGCCGCTCAGCCCCATCTGTCGAGCTGTGAAACTTGGCCGCGCGGCCCGAGCGCGCTGCCGGCGGAAGGGGCCTCCGACCGCCTTTCAGCCGGCGCGTTCGGGGTTCTCTCCTCCCGCCAAGTCCTTTGTCTGGAAGAGGACTGTCAGGCTCTGCGCCGGGGTTTGCCCTCCTCCTCCCCCAACCTCTACCCCCTCCGCTAACTTCCCTTTCTTCCTCCGCTTTTCTCTCCTCTTTGGATGGGTAATCACAGGCTCCAGCTGCCTAGCGAGCCGCGAGGAGTTGCTGCCGGGTTCCTGTGTCTGCGGCCCCTCCCGGCAGCAGACTGGCCGCTTCCCTCCAACTTCGCCAGGACCCCGGCCCCTGCCCTCTGGCGTCATTGAGTGGCCATGGCATGCGCGTCTGAGTTTTCCCTTCAGGCCACAACTTTCTCCTGAGGATTTTGACTCTCACACTCCCACCAACAAAATATGAATCTGGAAAGCTGGCGTTTCTTTAGATTCAGGCAGTAGGGGACACAGCAGAGTCACCCAGCCTTTGGCAGAATTTACTCCTGCCAAGGCTAATACCATTACTCTGTTACTGCGGGTAAGGTGCCCGGATAAACCATTTCCATTGTAACTCAGAGGCTGTCGTTTCAAGTCTCAGATTATGCCCTCCAGTGCCAAAACATCTGGGTGAAAACTGGACAGATTTCAATCTCGAGAATGAATGATGGACATGCTGGCTTCCAAACATCTATTTGTTTGGGACAAGACTGAAGCCTGCTAAGAAAGCATTGGGCTGAGCTTGCTTTCAGATGCCCCAGGGTTCAGGGTCCCTCACATCAGCTTGCAGACGGCTCAAGTTCCACATTTTTTCATGCAGATATTTATATAACAGCACTTCGCACTGAATGAAGTGCAGGGCAAGGAAAGGGCAGAGTTTTGTGACCAGGCAGCCCTGCATTCGACTGTGTTACTTACCAGCCCCAGAGTCCAATCATTCGTGTTTCAAGCAGAAAGAACACCTACCTAATAGGTTTCCTGTGAGGGGTTTTTGTGAGGAAATGAACAGAAAGCTCCTGGGACAGAACAGGGCTCGCTACTTGGGTGGTGGAACTCTCGCTCTGCACGGGAAAACTGTGCTCAGCTCACGTGGGTCCCGGCCAGCCCAGGGCCTGTTTTTGGTAAAGTGCCTACACATTCCTGGCTACTACCATCCCGTGTAGCATCTATATAGTTGTTAGGGGAAACGGGAAAGGGGGGAAACCGTGAAATAGGAGAGACGATATTCACATGGTTATAAAAAGTGCAACAGTGGTGGGAGCTGAAGGAGAACAGAACACAATCCCACCAGTAGAGACGCAGGACTGCAGTTAGCACTTTCTAGAATCATGAGCCCCCCTCTCTTTCGAAACACTGCTACGCGTGCACTTTGTAAGCACAGGGCTCGAAAACATAGACACCCATATTCATATCAGGATCTTTTCCCCAGGCTTTTCCAAAAAATGAGCAAGATACTGTGCTTTGGGTTTCGGTAGAAGCTCAATAGCTTTACCTGCCACTCCATTGTCCATTCCAATCGATAATTACCGCACTGAGCAGGGAGCCTCACGGCCACGAGACACAGCTGACTCAGAGCCTAGGCGGTGGGCACCCACCTGCACATGGAGGGCTGGGCTCGAGGCTGCGACCTGCAGCGTGTCCCGCCCGCGGCCCCGGCGGCATCACACCCGCCCCACCCACACGGCTCTTCCTCCGAAAGCCAGCCGGCCTCCTCGTGACATGATGAGCTATTTTGTCTAAATACTGAAGGGTCTAAGTACCGCTTTGAAATTAATTGCTGTTCCTATAGCTAAAAGCATAACAGGCTTTGATTACATGCTAACCAGGATGAAACGTAATCCTGAGGTAATTATGTGGAGATAATTTTATAATTATATCATTCAGCTGAAGAAGCAATGTGTTGTTAACCTCCCATTTTAACAAGTCTGATGATTTAAAATAAAAATGGTCCTAAATCTGGACCTTTTAAAAAACGTAGAGTTGCCGCTTTGTTTTCCCCACATCGAGAACGTGAATACCCCACGGAGAAAGGGGGAGACCCGGGGAAATCTCAGACAAAGGGGGCTGTCCGAGAGGAGAGCATTTCCCAGCGCTGACCTGCTCTCAAAGGCTCAGAAAGCCGATCTGCATTTCTATTCTGTCCGGCTTGTATGTGGAAGTAACACCCAACGTCCCTGACGGGCGACCCTTGGAGAGTGCCGGCTCTCTGAGACACTCTAGCAGGGTGTGAATAGAGCCGGGTGGGCTGGGGTGAAGGTCAAAACCCAGGCACGCCTGCAGGTGGTTCGTTTCCTCTCCCAAACACCAGCGTCCTCGGAGGGGCGCCCGCAGGACCTCGGTCCGGCCACGGATCCCCTCCCCCGCCCTCCCCTTCCAAGCCACCCGGGAGGCTCTGGTGGCCCTGGGGTTGAGGTATTAGGAGGTGCCCCACTGGGATACCAAGGCCTATTCTGCCGGCAGCCTGGCTTTCCCAGCAGTTCTGGGGAATTTGCGAAGGGCTGGAGGGCCAGAGTACCGCGTCTGGATGGAGAGTTAGACTGTCTGATTCCTTTGAGGTGATCAAAGGTCAGCCAGACACGTCCCCTTTGGGCATTGAGTGCGCCCTACAGTTTTTTTTTGGCGGTTGCACACTGCCTCAAAGTGGGCGATTCATGGGTGACACATCAGCTCACTCGCCGCCGTGAGGAAGGCGGCTTTTACGCAGCGGCAGGAGTGCGCCTTGTGGATTCCAAGCCCCAAGGAAACAAAACCAACGCGGCAGAGGATGGATGTAATACAAACCCGCCGGAGTCACAAGCCAAACAGCCCCAAACGCAACGCAGGGGCGTGACAATGGCCTTTGTGCCTGGCACCAAATGAGGGCGCTGGGCCCAGCACAGAGCGGGCCAGGACGGATGCACATTTCCATGCAGGTGAGAACGTCCCTGGGGCAACCCGAGGGCTGGGACTCGTTGCCTTTGCACCATGAGATTTGCAGACCCCTCCCTTCCCCCTACAGGGGTATTTCATTCACACCTTTTTTTTTTTTTAAATGCTTCCTAGTCAAACTTGAATATGCAATGAGGCACCAGAGCTTTGTGGCGGAAATATAATTAAACTGGTGAAAGATGTAAAAGATGAAGGATGAGGATGACATCAGGCCGATTTCACACTTGGCAGTCGGATAGCTGGGCCCAAGCCGTGCTCTTGCCACGCAAGGCAGATCAAAGTGCCCTGCCACTGCTAAAAAGGGGAAAGGGGACTTAAGTATGCTAATCCCCAGGACAAATATATTTTAATCTTGTTAGAATACAAGTTAATGCTGCAGCTCAGTGGCTGAACTTGGTCAGACTGTAGAGGTCCATTTTTATTTTAGCTATGAATGAGGTAGACCTCCTGGTTTATTCATAGGTAGTAAAAGTAATTTGCAAAACGAACCCCTCTTTGGGCTGCATCACCCCCATCCTGAGCTTTCTTTGCTGGGAGGGCAGGGAATTCCGGAGGCTCCCGGGATGGGATGATCCCTGACACCATTCAACTCTCCCCATCCCTCCCTCTGTCTGCAGAAGATCCTGATGGCCAAGAAAGGAACTCAGCTCATTTGGCAAAGAAACAGGGAAACTCTGAAATTAATTAAAAGATTCTCCAAAGCAATCTGTTTCCCTTTAGGCCTGAGGTTTGACAACCAAACCAATTCCTTTCTATCAGCCCTCTCACTTTAATTTTTACAATGTCAATTTTCATTACTATTAATTATTTGCCGAGCTCCAACTGTACATCCGGTATTGCCCTGATTAGCAAGAAGCTTGCAGGTTCGTGGCTGCCTAAGTTTCAGTTCCTGTTAGATGTGAATGTGTGAGTTGTGTAGGTACGCATGTGTAAGATGTTAGGTGCAGAGAGAAGAAGGAAGGGCGTCAGCCTGTAGGGCACCCCCCCCAGATAAAACCATTATGATAAAAATTTTAGATGATTGCAGGTATATCTGTATATCTGTGTGTGTGTTTGTGTGTGTGAGAGAGAGAGAGAGAAAGAGAGAGAGAGAGCTGGCGCTGGAGAGCTTACTGTAAGGTTACAGAAGGTTAAACTTCCCTGTAGAACCTGCTGGCCAGATATTGCTGATGGCAGCCATCTAAAAGGCAATTTCTGTCTTTCTGCTCTAGTGTGTGTTAGAATTCCCTCTGCCTCGGGCGTAAAACCTGACTCACACTAAAGCATGCATTGCACCCCTGCATTCCGAAGACCCTCCTCTGCCCTTCTGGATCCCAGCCGGCCCACTGTCCCCCAGGGGAGGCGACTGGCAGGCCGACTGGGGGAGGGGCAGCTGGCAGCAGCCTCCGCCCCCAAAACTGCCTCTGGTTTCCAGGACTTAGGAATGTCCATTTCTGCCACAATTCTCTCAAGTCCCCTTGAAGTTAGGAAGCAAGTTGCATGCATTGCAGTTACTGTAAACCCACAACTGGTACATGATGAGTTTCAGAATTCCAGGGAAGCGAGACTGAAAGAAGCACAGTGGCTGGTAGCCAGAGTGTCCCGAGGAGACCCTTCCTGGGAGACCCCTCCTCCTGTCTCTCTCAGCTCCTTGAGTGCGTGTACTTTGGCTGGTGGTTTCCTTAGAAGACATCCTAGCCCTTCCTTTGGGTTTCTTATTCCAGCAGTCAGGTTTCCCAGATATTTGGTCCATTGTGTCTTTCTGTCTTAAGTAATGACAGTATCTAGCGTTTGTTGAGTTCCCACGAAGGGCCAGGGCACCAGCTTCCTAGGCTGCCCCAAGCAAGCACTACAAACTGGGGGGCTTAAACCAGTAGGGATTTTTGTCTCAGTTCTGGAGACTGGAAGTCAGGAATCAAGGTGTCAGCAGGCTTGCTTCCTTCTGGGGCTCCAGGAGGGGATCTGTCCATCACCTCCTCCAGCTTCAGACCGTCAACCCCTGGTGTTCTTTGGCTTGTAGACGCGTCACTCCAATCTCTGTCTCTGTGCTCACATGGCCTTCTCCATGCATGCATGTCTGTGTCCAAATTCCCCCTTTTATAAGGACACCAGTTATATTGGATTTAGGGCCCACCCAAGTTCAGTATGACCTCATCTTCACTCCCATCTGCAAAGATGCTACTTCCAAATAAGGTCACATTCACAGGTTCATGAATGGACATGACTTTGGGGGGACGTTCTTCAGCCCAGTACAGCCAGTACTCCGCATGTAATGCGGATTCTCTTAAGCCATCTCCCAGTAAAGCCCCCGCAGTGGACTCTGCTATTCCCACCAAGGAAGGGTCGGGAGACTGAGCCGTGGAGCCCCCCTGGTGGCCAGCGTGAGTCACCTGCCCTCAGCTTCCTCTGCTGGTCTGTGGCATCCGTGACACGGCCTTCGACTTTAGCATCCATGCGACCCAGAGAGACACTGTCCCTCCCGTAGAATAATTTGCAGAAAGGCGCTTCGTCCCCCATGGGGGCTGCACAGAGCACGGTTATTCTGTTGCAAGTATTCCTTTCCCCTCGCGGCCTTGGTTTCCTCATCTGAGACCTGGCGAGAAGGAAGGAGAGAAGCCACCCTGCAGACTCTGGGGAGATCCCCACGAGCTGGCACCATGAGGGATACAGAATCACGCCTGGCACAGAGGAGATGCTGGATGCGTCGTCACTGGGGTCCTGATGGAGGCAGCGCTGGTGTCCCTGCAGGAGGCCCTGCAGTGCTGGGGTCCCCCTGGGCGCCCAGCGGGAGCCGAGCCTCTCTGGGTGCTTGGCACCTCTGTTAACGCAGAGCTGTGTTGCGGCTGATGCTTTTACTGTCTTGCTGACCCTGTGGGAGTGAGTCTAGTTCACGTGCAGCGGAGCAGTCGAGTCAGGACTGAGCCTCTCAAACTGGAAACGTGGGTGCGCTTGGTGAGACTGCAAGAGAGCAGCCCAGAAGACGGGAAAGAGGGGAACACAGGGCCGTCCTGCGACAAACTGAGTGCTGTGTGTTCTAGATTCTGTTATAGGTGGAGAAGAACAGAAGCTTGTTTGAGTGAAACACTTGGGGAAAAGTGTTAGATGGAGGCCTCTCGTCCTGCACTCTCTCAGAGGATTGGCCACCCATCAGCCGTGAAGGCAGGTGCGGGGGCCTCCCCGGTCCCGGCCTGCCCGGCTTCCATCCTCTGGCCACTTCAGGCCTGCAGAGCCCTGAGCCCGACCACCCACGGCAGCAGCCGGCAGCTTTCCCGAGCACCAGCCACGATTAGGGCACAGCAGTCCCGAGAGCGGAGTCCTATTACTGGGAAGCCACCAGTGAGGCACGGAGGGCATAGGTGACATCCCAAAGCCACTGCGTTGGCCATGGCAGGCCTGAGATTTACGGTCTAGCAGTAATTGCATTTTAAAGCGGGTCACCGGGCAGGTGGGGGCACAGCTGCCCCCGAGGAGTGACCTCCGGGGATGGACACCTGGCACCGGTGCACAGGACAAGCGCTGGGTAGGAGGGCTGTGGGGTGACACGGCGCTCCCGAAACATTCTGCGTCGCTCACGCATTTCCCAGCCTCCCTGGTAGGCAGGTCGGGGACAGCGGAGTAGCACTTCTTTTTTTTTTTTGCTTCACCGCGAGGCTTGTGGGATCTTAATTCCCCAACCAGGGATCGAACCCAGGGCCTCAGCACCTCAGCACTGAGAGTGCAAAGTCCTAACCACTGGACTGGCAGGGAATTCCCAAGCAGAGTAGCATTGACCAATGGTCTTGGGGCAAAGCGACCCACTTGGACCGCAGGTCCAAGGCTGGTGAGATGTGAGCTCCCCCATTCCTTTCCCACCTCTGCAGCTCTGGATGTCTTGGGTTAGAGAGTGACCTCACGGGGCAGTGAGCCCCCATCTGCCTGGACCCGAGAGTTAGGCTGACAAGACAGTGAGACATGCAGTTAATATTTCAGAGTGGCACAGGCCAGCGACCTAACAGGAACCCTGTGCATGACACCAGTGATGGCGGCCTGCCTCTCCTGACTCTGGTGCAAGCCCGGTCCTGAGAAGAGAGACAGTCTCCCTGCCCTTGAACTTTCACCTCTTGTTCTGCATCCTCATCCTTTCCCGCTTCTCCCTCTAGGAGCCTCGACCCAGAATGAGGAAGAAGATTGAAGTGCAAACACTGTGCCCACACAGCCCCTGGGATGATACAGGATGCATGTCCATTGTTATAACTACTTATGGTTTAATTCTGAAAGGGCAAGAGGGCCCATGTGGGCATTTAGCTGGAGGGCTGAGAAGGCAAAGCTAAGAATGAGGTTAAGGAACTTGTGATGTGTCTCTGGTACAGATGCTTATCTACGTTCAAAGCCAATGAGCCATGCCACACGCCCTACCACCTGAGGTTCTGATGTAGCACAATTTGGATATGCTGATATTAGCACCATTCTTGTAATTTCCTCAGTATAATAAATATTCAAGGCTCATGTGTTCACTATTCTTACACCCATCCCTCTTTTCGGGGTGATGCTTGTCCAACTCAAATAAATTTACATTTTCATCTCTACTAACTTAGTAAGAGAAAACTATATGTTTGAGTGGACTTGTGTGACCCCTCCAGCCCAGAATATAAAGTGTTTACACACTACTGAAGACCGAAAGCAGCGAAGGTCTTTTCCTTCTTGCTTTTCAGAGAGCATCCATTGACCTACATTTGTAATTTCATGTTATTTGCTAGTGCAGAGCTAGAAGAGTGGTGGAGAAAAGGCTGCCATGTACAGTTGAGCAGGTTGCTCACGGCACAAGGACAGCCCGCTGAGGTGGTTGAGTTAAAACCCAGCTTGTATTCTGTTTGCCAAGTTCTCTTTCCTGGCATAGAGCTGCATCCACCTCGAGGAAGGGGTACATTTTTCTAAATTGCAGGAAAGTGCCACCCATTCATCAAGGTTTGTACTCATGAATCTATGACTGCTCAGAGGGGGAGCCTTTCTCTAATTTGCACAAAGACATCAGTGGCAGCCCTGGTAGAAAAGGCTAGGAGACCTCAGAGAAAGAGGAGGTATAGGAGAGGCAATCTCTGCAGTGTCAAGACATGAGTGCCAGCACCTCATGTTTATTTCAACATAAACAAGACATAAACTCAGAAATAAAAGTCATAACAACAGAAAACACTGCCTAGGTCTGTTGATAGTTAGGGCTATTTTTCAGCAAATATTCACTCTTCCTCCCCATCTGCTTTGCATGGAGTTGAGCTGCTTCGATGATGAGCTTTGGACATGAAGTGTTTGCAGAGTGCTGGCTTACTTCAGAGCTTGGGCTCTCCCGGTGGCCTGGGCTCCAGACGAACCCATGTGATGCAGACCTGGACCACAGCACAGCCGCCCAGCTGAGCCCATCCCTGGGCAGCTGAACTGCCGCTGACCCGGGAGTCCAGGAGCAGAAGAATGCACTCTCCCTCCTGTGAGCCGCTGCGTCCTGCAGGGCTCTGTCCTGCAGGGCTCTGCAGCCGACGAAAATGGCCTCTTTCAAATTCCTTCCTTGCCCACATCTGAGATTTGGGGACTGATTTACGGAGGGTATTCGTTGATCACTCTGTCCCAGTGTTTATTTTAAATTCCATGCAAGGCTTATGCCTGATCTCTATTTAAATTCTTGGCCCTCGGTGATGTTGACACTATCATTCAGAACCGCCTGTGCATCTTACCATCTCCGTTGCCCACTACAAAATTCATCCATGCTGTTTAGCATGTTCCCTGCGGGGTGGCTAAAGCAGATGTGATCTCTCAGAACATCTGTCAAGATGTGACTGAGGCCGAACACGGCAGTGACTCCCATGTGCTAAGGCTGAGCCCCGGGGAGAACCCACTCTATAAAGCCCTTTTGTGTTTGGGGCGATGAGACCTTGATTTGACCCTTGTTATCTGTCCCAGCCTCACACTGAGCTTTGCTAATGTTGTTACCTAAGACACGAGCAGAAGATTCCCCAAAGTTGTGCACCTGCGTTAGAGTATCTGCACGTCCCTTCCCCTCTGCAACGTGGGCACCTCCGAAGGGCCAGCCCGGCTCCAGAGCCCCCAGGGAGTCGTCTGGGGCCACCGTTGTGCCTGCATCGCAGCCCAGCTTCTCCCCGACCGCGTGCCACGTCAACCTGGGAGCCGGACCTAGCCCACCCTGCTCAGCGCCACTGCCTGAGGACCCCCACCCGTGACAGCTTTCCAGGACAGTTCGGGTTTTCCGATTCCTAATTCAAGCCTCTCTCCAATACAAGAACACTGTCTCTCGGAAAACTTAAAAATACCCTAGAGAGGTAGAGGAAATACTGGAGTTTTCATGAGAGGACCTGATAGCCGTCTGCCCGCAGTGGGAAATGGGTGGCGGTGGGAGAGGGTGGCCGAAAGCAACCCAAGGGGTAAGCGGAGAAGCGTCAGTTCCTCACGTGCAGACCTCTGCTGGGCGTCTGGCCCATGTATACAGCCCACCTGTGCTCGCGCATAGCTGTGCACACCTGCATGTGTATGTGCGCCAGTCTGTTCTTGTGAGTGTGTGTGCTTGTGTGTGAGATGCACACGCATGTGATGTGTGCGCACGCCCATGTGTGAGTGTGCAGCCTGTGTGTGAGCCTTGTGAGTGTGCACGCTTGTGTGCAGCCCATGTGATTGTGTGTGTGCATGAGAGCCTGTGTGTGCACGCCCACATGTGGACGCAGGTGGCTGAGTGTGCACACTCACAAGTATACATGCATGTGCACACGTGTGTGTTAGGTGAGTCGGGTGCACGTGGGGGGCAGCTTCTGTCACTGTGTTTGATGCCAAATGCTAATTGCTGTGTGGATCTGAAATCAAGCCATGATGGAGTAAACTGGAGGACAGAGTTTTTTCCCACTGGCTTTTTGGGGGCTGATGGGGCATCTGCTCAGAGCGTTTGAGGTTAGATCCCCGCTGTCAGCAGGGTGTGGGGAGCTCCCTGTTTCTAGGACCAAAACCAGGGCTGGATGATCTTCAGCCAGCAGGGCTGTGGCTGGCGGTGTCGGGACGGATAACAGCAGCCAGCCATCCGAGGCAGGATCGTATCTTGGGAACACCCAGGACGCACTTGCGGGGCTGGTGCCCCTCTCGCGGGCTGGGAAGAGGACCCAGGTCCTGCAGTTGGATCAGCTGTCCTGCTCCCAGCTGAGCCCACAGGGCCTCCAACTCTGGGGAAAGAGAGAAGAAATCAAATCAGGACATGATCCTGAAAAATAGAAGAGGATCACTTTTTCCCCCCTTCCTATACAAATTCAAATTGTCTTTCTTGGTCTGGTTGATTCGCACCACCAGCAGGAGGCATTTTTTAAACATCCAAATGTGAGGGACACAACATGATGGCCACTGTCCTTTACTATCTGTTCACTGAGAAAGTCCACAAGGGGAAAACATGATGATGAATTAAGTAATGCCTTTAAATGCACTGATCATAACAGCATCTCAGATATTGTTATAAACATGAGACTTTTCATTTATCCAGTTGTCGGCATTGCTTAACATAAAATGGATTTACAGCTGTGTCAGGATGCTTTCAGTCACAAGGAACAGAAAAAAACAAGTTGACCTGGCTTAGACAAGCCCCAAAATCCAGCAGTAGGATGGTTTCAGGTAAGGCTTGACCAAGGCTCACCAATGTCACTAGGGCTGGTTTCCTCAGTCTCTCCCTTTGCCTTCCAAGGTGTTGGCTTCATCCTAAGACTTCCTCCCTGTATGGATACAAGTTGGCTTCTGGCCCAAATGGGGGTCTCAAGCTTCCTGGTTCAAACCCAGAAGAAAAGGAACTCCCACCCCTGGGTCCCATCCTTGGAGAGAGGGAGGGTCCTTCCTAGAGGCTCCCAGTGGACACTTCTTGATGCCTCACTGGCTCAAATTGGGTCATGTGCTTTTCCTGAGCCAAGGACCAGGTGATGCGGTGACTGACTTGCTCAATCAGGGCCCTCCCCGGACCTGGGGGTGGGTCAACCCCTTCCAGGGGTGGACGCAGGAGGGGCCCTTCAGAGGAGGGGGTCCCAGGCAGGGTCTGTAGACGGCCACAGTCCTAGCCTTTCCAGGTCCCTTTGTCCCCCTCCCCTCTCTCCACCCAACCCTGGCCCAGACCTGCTGGCTTAGTGCTGAATTAGAACTTGTCGGCTATTCTTCTCGGGACATGCTAGTGTCCAGATAATCCCTCCAGGGTTTCTGGTCTCCACTCACCCCACCGTGTCCATCGAGAGCCCCATGCGGGGTCAGGACACCCGTTTTCACCACAAAGCATGATGCGTCCTGCTACGAGACACGCTGAGGTGTGCACTGGGGCACCACTCGCCTCGGCACTGCGCTGGCCCCACAGCGACTTTCAGGGTCTCCTGTGTCCTTTGCTCCAGCCACCGGCTCCTTCTTGAGCTGTGACCCACGGCATCACTTCCCTTGTCGCTGGTTCCCTGGGGCCCCATTTTCATCGCAGGAGAGCAAAGTCTGTTTGCATCTGGGCTCCAGGTCACCATGGCTACCACCTGCATTTGGGCACAGGTGTGATGGAAGCTAGCTGACCTGTGAGGGTCACCTGACCAGAGCTCCTCCCCTGGTGACCCACCGGGCTCTCCTTGGCTTTAGGAAGCCAGCAGTTCCTTAACTGTCCCCTGTGGCCGGCTGTCCCTTTCAAGCAGCACATCTGGTGTTCTTCAGAAATCCCCTCCCACCCTGGCTCTGATGCTTTCCCTGCAGGCTGGTCCAGCCTCTACGGAAGGCCCCTCCCCGCCTCACTGGCTCACAGCCCAAGACCCTACTGGGGTTGTCTGTCTTCTAAGGTCACAATTACTCTGAGAATTTGAGAGACCCTCCAGAACTCTGACTTGATTCGTTGGCCCCCAGGCCTACCAGGGACTCACCTCCCACATCCCCGAGAGGCCTTCCCAGGCCGCTCACTGCTCCGGTGAAGTTGCGGGGAGCCCTAAACAGGGGATCGAGGAGCGGGGTCTTCTGAGGCTATCGGTCACACACCGGGTCCTGTGACCCAAAGACCCTCGCTGCTGGGGTTCCAGGCCTGCAGGAGGGGATGTGCTGCTCTGTGCGCCCCCATCACTGAGGCACGGGGAGGACCGGGAGTTATCGCCACTCGGCAAAGGGTGCTGGGTGACCTCTGCACAATTAATTTCTTGGCTGTCGCTGTGAATTCCCAGGGGGTGTGTTCACACATCAGAGAGAACAGGAGCGCGATTGTCTGAAGTTTGACAGCCTGAGCAGAGGAGGAGCAGGGGACCCGGGGTAACTGGGAGGTTCTGCTGTTAGGTGCCGAGCACTCTGGGGAGGCCAAGGGCAGCCTCTGAGCTTGAATCTCGACTCTGCCACCTCCCAGCCGTGGGAGACTGGGGTTGTCCGTCTCTGCCTCGGTTTCCCCCTCGCTGGGGCTTTCTTCATTCCGTTTTTGGACGGCTGACTGCACGCCCAGGCCAGACAGCTGGACGCCCCTGTTTGCCTCGTCTGCCTGGACCCATCCGCCCTGAAAGCCGGTCTGGGCCTGAGGCTGAGGACCAGTGGCCAGAGCCCAGCTGCGCCCACAGAGCTCCTCACGCCCCCTAGCGGGAACCCACATCCCGCTTCCTCCGCCCCAGCCCTACTCGTCCTTCTTGGCTGGGTCAGCCATTCCCAGCCTTTGCAGGTGAAAGGACCTCTTTTTAATATCCAAAGACTTCAGATAACCCGATGGTAGTTATAGTTTTAGTACTTTCTGAAAAAACAGAGACAAAAAACAACTTTCAGTTCCATTGGGCTTTTTTTAACATCTTTATTGGAGTATAATTGCTTTACAATGGTGTGTTAGCTTCTGCTGTATAACAAAGTGAATCAGCTATACGTATACATATATCCCCATATCTCCTCCCTCTTGTGTCTCCCTCCCGCCCTCCCTATCCCACCCCTCTAGGTGGTCACAAAGCACCGAGCTGATCTCCCTGTGCTATGAAGCTGCTTCCCACTAGCTAGCTATTATACATTTGGTAGTGCATATGTGTCCATGCCACTCTCTCACTTCGTCCCAGCTTACCCTTCCCCTTCCCCGTAAATGACATTTTATCAATCACATCAGCGCCCTCATGTATTTGAGGTATAATTTATATATGTGTACATCTGGATCTGCTCACAAACACGTACGTTATTTATATATATATATATATATATATACACAGCCACAAGTATATCTATATAGAGCTAGAGTGTTACAACGAAGAGGTCCCCAAATACAGTATATTCTGCATGGAACACAGAAGTTAATGCTTCGCTGGTGACACTTCTGCAGGGACAAGGGCTAGGTCACGGGGCAGCTCTGTCCCCAGGGATCATTTGGAAAGCCAGGCTCCTTCCCAGCGCTGCCCAGCAGAGCTTTCCGCGCCATCCAATATGGTAGCCACTCACCCACATGGCTGTTGGACATTTGAAACGTGACCAGTGCCACTGAGGACCTGAGTTTTAATTTTATTTAATTTTAACTAACTTAAGTTCACTGCCCCCAGGACTCTTGGCTACCACGCTGGGCAGCACAGCTGTGCTGCCGCTGGGGCCTCCCCCGCACCTGCCTGGTCCAGGCTCCGAGTTGCCTGCCAGTGTAGACCCGGCGCCGCTGGAGGTGGAGGGACAGCGAGGAGGGGGCAGGCTCACACACCCGCATAGGGGTTCGTCTCGAGGCCACTGCTCGATGCAGAGAGCCCGGGCCAAGGCCTGACCGGGCAGCCACAGCCCGGGGGAGGAGACGGTGCTCCGAGCGGGAGGAGGAATCCTGGGGGACAGCTGCTGGTCTCAGCTGTGCTACAGACACCTGCTCTGTATTCCGTATTTTGTCTGTAGCGCTAACCGGTGAAGTTTGGGTTTGTAGGTCCCTTGCGGTCCGTGCACCCCCCAGGGGTCCATGCCCAGAGGGTGGGATCACCAACCTGGCTCAGCCCGCAGCTCAAGTCCTTCCTCGTCCACACGACGTAGCCAACCCGAGCTCTGTGCCAGGCGGGGGCCCCTGCCTTCCCATCACTGGCTTCTCTCCAACCCCTTCGCCTGGGCTCCCTGCGCCTTGGGGTCCGGCTGCTCCGGGCACTGGCCCCTGAATTCCCAGCCCGGACTCGGAACAGCAGCGAGATGCTCCTGTCTGCTGGGCCTTTCACCGCTGGAGGACTTTGATGATTCCGGTCTCCTTTCATCTCCCCTGAGAGGGACTGAGGGGCGTCCCCCCCCCATGAGGAAACTCAGGAGCAGCGCAGCCTCCGTCCCCACCCTGTCCTGATGCTCAGTGCCCTGGGCGGGGTGGGAAGGGCCGCTGGACAGACGCACGGCTCCTGTGGTCCCCAGCGCAGGTTCCCGAGGACGAGACGCACGGCTCCTGTGGTCCCCAGCGCAGGTTCCCGAGGACGAGACGCACGGCTCCTGTGGTCCCCAGCGCAGGTTCCCGAGGACGAGACGCACGGGCGCGCGTTCCTGTGTGGGACGCTGCCTGGAACCCGGACATCCAGCCCGGCCAGCACTCCCTGGAGCGGCGTCCCCTGTCCCTCTGTCTGGATTTCTGTCCCACTCCTGGCAAGCGCCCCACCGCGGGGATCCCGGGGAGGGAGGCTGCATGAGAACTCGCGCACATGGCAGTGGGAGCACACGTGCCCGGGATGAGGGAGGCAGGCGCGCCCGGGGAAAGCCAGAACTGCCCACCGGACCGAGAGGCCGGCCATAGAAGGTGACGCTGAAGGTGGCAGGGGTCCCCGAGTTGTGGGGACGACATCCAGGAGCTGTGGTGAGAGGCGCGCTCTGGAGGCGTGTCTGGCAGCAGACGAAGGACGGATTGGAGGGGCGTGGCCTCTAAGAGGCCAGGAGAGAAGGGCGAGGCCTGCATGGGGCACTAGGGCATCGGAGGTAGAACCCCAAGGAACAAGCCTGAGAGGCAGGGGAGCAGCGGGCAGAGCGGCGCTGGGTGGTGGGCAGGGCAGCTTTGCTCCCCCGGCTCAGGCCTTCATCTCTCCCTCCTGGGCCCAGACGGTCCTCCTCAGCAGCGGGGAGAGGGGCCCCGTGCAGCAGCCCTCCCCCGCCTCCCACCCGGCACAGGCGGGGGTGACCAAGGCTCGGGGGCGGCACCGCCACAAGCCAAGGACTGCGCTCTGCTGCGAGCGCCGCTGGCTGTTCTCAGCCGGCTCTTCTGTCACAAGCCCGGGCCGGCCACCAGGAAACCGGGAAGGAGGGATCCTTCAGAACAGGAAGCGCTGGCTGGGGAACCCCGCTTCCCAGGGTCCCGGCCCCTGGCCCGGCCCCCCTGCTCCGGGGATTGTCCTGAGCACCACTGACCAGGACTTCATGGCTCAGAAGCCACCAGAAGGCAAAGGGTGAAGGGGCCACGCCCCAGCGGCCGCCCGGCCTGCACGCTCGGCTGCCTGCTCTGTGCACGCAGTCTTTCCAGGTGGGAAGCGCTCAGCCCAGGGAGAAAAGGGTGCGCAGCCCAGGGAGTGATGGGGCAGCTGCTCTCACCAGAGCCACTCTTTCAAATTTCTAATCAGGACCCAGAACCAGGATGCGTCCTGCCCCTGCCCGCAGGGCTCGGTGGGGACCGTGAGGCCACAGAACATCAGGGCAGCCCTGGCGGGAAGTCAGGAAGACTCAGACTTCAGGGGGCTGAGCTTTCCCAGGAAGGAAACCTGTCAGAAAGTGTTAACGTGAAGGACAGAGGGGCCCCTGGGCCGAGCCTGAAACTCTTCCTGGCACTGGGGTTGCTCCACGGCGTTAAGGAGTTATTTTCGTTTGCTTGCAGTTGCCCGCTAATTTTTAGCAGCACTATAGAGCAAAGAGCTGTTTCTCCACCGAAACTCCCCTCCACACGGCAGGCCCCAGAGCCAAGCAGCCCCCGAGGGGGAGCTGCCTAAACACCTGGACTCGGGGCTGGGTATCTAGAACCTTCTTCCTTTATCCCCGGAGTCCTGGGCTGCTGCTTCTAGCCCCTCCTCCAAGAAGGAGGCGAAGCTGAGGCTTGGAAAGGGCTGACCCGAGGCATCACTGCCCGTCCCTTCCGACGGTTGCCATGGTTGGCCTCAGGCATCCATGGCAGGCTGCAGGAAACATGGCTGTGGGCTGCGATACAGCAGGAGAGAATGGGCTGACGTGGAAGACAGAAATTTTTTTAATGTGCAAACAGTTTAGGGAACCGACAGACAAAAGGAAAAAGAGGAGACAATCCAACAAAGGCTGGAAGAGCAAAGGGAGCTGATAGGACGAGAGGAGGCGTGGAGAGGGGAGAGCTGGCCGCCGATTAGCATCTGAGCCAGAGAGCGAGGACCAGGCCGAGAAGGCCGGGGAGGCCTCGGGGGCTCCCAGGGCGTGGGTGTGGGCACTGGGGGGAGGGCAGGCAGCCCGACGTGGGGATGTGGGGACAGAAACATGACTGAAACAGACAGGACAGGGCAGGTTGGGGACCGCAAACAACCACGAGAGCAAATACCTACGTGCATCATCATGGCCAGCGGCATCCGGAATTTCACAGAATCGCAGTCATCAGAGGACCCGAGCAACCATCCAGCCAAGCCCTTCGTGCCCAGGGAGGACGGAAGCTGACCGCTGAGGCCAAGGTCTCCCCGGGTCCCTCTGTTGCAAGCTCTTTCCCCAGCACCACTCACCTGCCTCTTGTTTATTACATAGTTTTATTGAGATGTAATTGGCATGTAACATTATACTCGTCTCAGGTGTACAATGTAATGATTCAGTATTTGTATATGTTGCAAAAGGACGTGATATGCAGCTTGATGACCACAGTTAACAATACCATACTGCCTACAGGAAAGCTGCTAGAGAGCAAATCTAAAAATCCGCATCACAAGAAAAAAGCATGGTAACGGAGTGAGGTGATGGATGCACTAGACTTGCTGTGGAGATCATTTCACAATATTTTCAGCCTGCTTTTCAAATATGCAGTCACACTTGAAAACTGGGATCAAGAAACCTGGAAGGAGCAGGAATAATGTTGAGAGTGGGAAGGGTCAACACTGGAGAGAAAACACATGGGACAGGAAGCAAGAAGGGGCAGAACTCGGGCTGTGAGAGAAGGTTGAGGTGGGCAGAGAGCAAGGAGGATGGGGGGCAGATGCTGGGAGGATGGGGGGAAGATGCAGAGAGGATGGGGGGCAGATGCTGGGAGGATGGGGGAAGATGCAGAGAGGATGGGGGGCAGATGCTGGGAGGATGGGGGGACAGATGCAGAGAGGATGGGGGGCAGATGCTGGGAGGATGGGGGGACAGATGCAGAGAGGATGGGGGGCAGATGCTGGGAGGATGGGGGGACAGATGCAGAGAGGATGGGGGGACAGATGCTGGGAGGATGGGGGGAAGATGCAGAGAGGATGGGGGGACAGATGCTGGGATGATGGGGGGACAGATGCTGGGAGGATGGGGGGACAGGTACAGAGAGGATGGGGGGCAGATGCTGGGAGGATGGGGGGCAGATGCTGGGAGGATGGGGGGCAGATGCTAGGAGGATGGGGGCAGAGAGCAGGGAGGATGGGGGGCAGATGCTGGGAGGATGGGGGCAGAGAGCAGGGAGGATGGGGGGCAGATGCTGGGAGGATGGGGGGCAGATGCTGGGAGGATGGGGTGCAGATGCTGGGAGGATGGGGGGCAGATGCTGGGAGGATGGGGGGACAGATGCAGAGAGGATGGGGGGCAGATGCTGGGAGGATGGGGGCAGATGCAGAGAGGATGGGGGGACAGATGCAGAGAGGATGGGGGGCAGATGCTGGGAGGATGGGGGGACAGATGCCGAGAGGATGGGGGGGCAGATGCTGGGACGATGGGGGGCAGATGCTGGGAGGATGGGGGGACAGATGCAGAGAGGATGGGGGGACAGATGCTGGGAGGATGGGGGGAAGATGCAGAGAGGATGGGGGGACAGATGCTGGGAGGATGGGGGGACAGATGCTGGGAGGATGGGGGGACAGGTACAGAGAGGATGGGGGGCAGATGCTGGGAGGATGGGGGGCAGATGCTGGGAGGATGGGGGGCAGATGCTAGGAGGATGGGGGCAGAGAGCAGGGAGGATGGGGGGCAGATGCTGGGAGGATGGGGGCAGAGAGCAGGGAGGATGGGGGGCAGATGCTGGGAGGATGGGGGGCAGATGCTGGGAGGATGGGGTGCAGATGCTGGGAGGATGGGGGGCAGATGCTGGGAGGATAGGGGGACAGATGCAGAGAGGATGGGGGGCAGATGCTGGGAGGATGGGGGCAGATGCAGAGAGGATGGGGGGACAGATGCAGAGAGGATGGGGGGCAGATGCTGGGAGGATGGGGGGACAGATGCCGAGAGGATGGGGGGGCAGATGCTGGGACGATGGGGGGCAGATGCTGGGAGGATGGGGGGACAGATGCAGAGAGGATGGGGGGCAAATGCTGGGAGGATGGGGGGCAGATGCTGGGAGGATGGGGGGACAGATGCAGAGAGGATGGGGGGCAGATGCTGGGAGGATGGGGGCAGATGCTGGGAGGATGGGGGCAGATGCTGGGAGGATGGGGGGAAGATGCAGAGAGGATGGGGGGCAGATGCTGGGAGGATGGGGGGACAGATGCAGAGAGGATGGGGGGCAGATGCTGGGAGGATGGGGGGCAGATGCTGGGAGGATGGGGGGACAGATGCAGAGAGGATGGGGGGCAGATGCTGGGAGGATGGGGGCAGATGCTGGGAGGATGGGGGCAGATGCTGGGAGGATGGGGGGACAGATGCAGAGAGGATGGGGGGACAGATGCTGGGAGGATGGGGGGAAGATGCAGAGAGGATGGGGGGACAGATGCAGAGAGGATGGGGGGACAGATGCTGGGAGGATGGGGGGAAGATGCAGAGAGGATGGGGGGACAGATGCTGGGAGGATGGGGGGACAGATGCTGGGAGGATGGGGGGACAGGTACAGAGAGGATGGGGGGCAGATGCTGGGAGGATGGGGGGCAGATGCTGGGAGGATGGGGGGCAGATGCTAGGAGGATGGGGGCAGAGAGCAGGGAGGATGGGGGGCAGATGCTGGGAGGATGGGGGCAGAGAGCAGGGAGGATGGGGGGCAGATGCTGGGAGGATGGGGGGCAGATGCTGGGAGGATGGGGGGACAGATGCAGAGAGGATGGGGGGCAGATGCTGGGAGGATGGGGGCAGATGCAGAGAGGATGGGGGGACAGATGCAGAGAGGATGGGGGGCAGATGCTGGGAGGATGGGGGGACAGATGCCGAGAGGATGGGGGGGCAGATGCTGGGACGATGGGGGGCAGATGCTGGGAGGATGGGGGGACAGATGCAGAGAGGATGGGGGGCAAATGCTGGGAGGATGGGGGGCAGATGCTGGGAGGATGGGGGGACAGATGCAGAGAGGATGGGGGGCAGATGCTGGGAGGATGGGGGCAGATGCTGGGAGGATGGGGGCAGATGCTGGGAGGATGGGGGGAAGATGCAGAGAGGATGGGGGGCAGATGCTGGGAGGATGGGGGGACAGATGCAGAGAGGATGGGGGGCAGATGCTGGGAGGATGGGGGGCAGATGCTGGGAGGATGGGGGGACAGATGCAGAGAGGATGGGGGGCAGATGCTGGGAGGATGGGGGCAGATGCTGGGAGGATGGGGGCAGATGCTGGGAGGATGGGGGCAGATGCTGGGAGGATGGGGGCAGATGCAGAGAGGATGGGGGGACAGATGCAGAGAGGATGGGGGGCAGATGCTGGGAGGATGGGGGGACAGATGCAGAGAGGATGGGGGGCAGATGCTGGGAGGATGGGGGGCAGATGCTGGGAGGATGGGGGCAGATGCTGGGAGGATGGGGGGCAGATGCTGGGAGGATGGGGGGCAGATGCTGGGAGGATGGGGGGCAGATGCTGGGAGGGCTGGGGCAGCTGGAGCCAGGCTAGGAGCCATCTTCGTCCATGAAGGCTGGTAGACCCAGAGCAGGAGTTGGGGAGGAGGTGGTAGATTTGGGGTGGGGGCAGTATGGTGAAAGGTGATGCAGCAGAGATGCAAATGCCAGGGGGATGTGGGACAGGAAGACAGCCCCAAGGAAGTGGCAGAGGGAGTGGGTATCAGCTTCCTCAGTGAGAGCTCAGTGGGACGCTCAGAGCATCTTGCGTAAAGGAGGGATGACTGTCCATCAGTCAGTAACCCTGCTGCCCTGGGATGTAGGAAAAAGCGACAGGAAGAGAAAATTCAGGGGAAGATCTACTTTTAATTTATGAAAAGGGAGAAAGAGTCCAACTGCCCCCTTTTCATTTAGATTATTAGTTAGATGAAGAAATAATCATGTGCTGTCCCATTCTTTTGGCTATATATTACTGGAAAAGTATGAAATTAGTCTATTTGGGGGGTATACTTCCCTCAGAGTGCTTAATTTTGTAAGGAATTCTGGCAACGCAGGTCCCGAAGACCCAATGGTCACATCTCCCTTTGCCACCGAAACATAGTAAGTGGAGCTTACAGTGGACTTATTTGTAAATATTTCTTTTAAATCTGAACGTTGGTCTGAAGGATTTCTTCAAGCAGCCTTGTTACTAATTTTACAGCGCTCCCCCCAGAAAAGGGCACCAGTAGTTGGATTTTTAGGGGTTTTTCTCAGTTGAAATGAATCTTCTAATTCCTCCTGGTAGAGCAAGTCTGTTTATGGGGTTTGGATTTGTGTTTTGTATTATCCATAAAGCTTTTTCCATTTCCTAAAGTGCTTTTGAGAACGTTTTGTAGCTTCACTAATAGTAGCAAATGTAGTCGATTGATCTTTTTGGAAGCATTTCAGGATGAAATCATGGATTAGTATTCGTTTTAAGACTGGAGGCTAAGGAGGGGAGAAGCTGAGCCAGACCAACTGGTCAGCACCTCTGACAGGAGTACCAGAGTGGGGCTCTAACTTGCTGTGTGGCCTCGGACCAAACCGTTAGCCTCTCTGTGCCTCATTTGTCCTCTAAACAAGACTGCTTATTTCTATTTGCTTTAGGGCAGGAGTTCTTCACCTGGGTTCTGTGAATTTGGGTGGGAAAAATTCATCCTTGCTCTCCTCATCTCTCTCTAACTGAAATTTACCAGTTCTTTTCATTATGAAATAGACATAATGATGCTACAGCAGGATTGTATTGCCTGTGACATAGTTGCCAATTTAAACCACGATATTTTTGTATCATGTTACAATTGTTGCAGATAATAATATCGTTTCTGCTCTGTGTCTGCTGCTTCAGAATCAGTGATTAGACCTGCTGCTGGACCTTGTTAGTTAACGTATCAGTAAAGAAGCACACATCACAATTAAAATATATTTTATAACTATTTTAATCTAATTGGTTTCCTCGAGGTCTTGTGTATTTCATTTTACGCATTTAAACATCTTTGTCTAAGGAGGGTTCTGGGGGCTGCCATGGCGTTAAAAAAAAGGTCAAGAAGCTCTGCTTAGAGGGGTATTGAGGGGGTTGAACATTTGCTAAAGGACCAGTGGCTCTTTAGGGCAAGTTCAGAGAGCAGTGTTGCTATTGCAATGATGAGCTCAGTGAAATGGCTCTAGGGGGCTAAAGGGCTCTGGGGTGACTTCCTGACCTGTCCGTGTTCAGAGCAGCCAGTTCCTGCAAGATGGCGCCTGGGCCACTCCTCCCGGGGCTGACTGTGCTGGCACACATGGGCACTGCATCAGCCACCAGCGCCCGCCTGTGTCGTTGACCCAAAGTCGATGGCAGTTATCAGAGCAATGGAGCACTCACAGGGCAGATGGGGAGGGATGTGGCGTGGCCCAGCCCGACTCTGGGTGACCAGCCCCCCGGCCCACAGCCCGGGAACCGCTCCAGGCGGGTGTGGGTTGGTCCAGGTTCTGTTGTCCTTGGACTGAAGATAAAGGAATTTGCCAAACAGAGCAGAGCTCTCCTGGATGCCAAATCTCCCCAGGAGGACGGGCGGTGTCCTAGACTCCGAGGGCGTCGTGGGTAATAGGGACCTAGGCTTCCCTGGACCGTGAGGAACTGGCCTCTCGAGGGCCGCGTGGGGACCCAGGGCCATTCACATGCCCTTATGCCAACACTCCCGCTTCTGGAGATTCATCCACAGGGAATTCCCTTGAATTTGCTAAAGACTCAGCCACCGGAATTCTCCTCTGCGTTGTTCACCATAATAAAAATATCGAAAATAATCTAAATGACCTAACATAGGAGATTAAATACATGTGACGTGTGTGATACAGGAGGTAAACACTTGGCAGCCCCCAGAGTTCATGGTGTAGAAGAAGATGGAACGACATGGAAAGGATCTCACAACACGTTGAGTGAAAAGGCCAGTCACAGGGCAGGAGGAAAGACGTCTAATTCACATCCATGTACCCACACACATATGTGCACAGGCATACATACATGAGGTAAACAATCAGCTGGGTGATGAAGTTGAGAAAAGTTTTCTTTTCTTTTTTAAAAAAAATCTATGTTTTCTAAATACGTGTATTTCTTTTTACTTATAAGAAAGAATGTAGGGGGTTTTGTGGTTTTCATTTTGTTTTGTCTGGTTTTAAAGAAGGAAAGGTATGCTAAAGAGGCGGAAATGCCCTTGTCTGCAGTTTTCTTAGTCGGGGCAGACTGAGGTGGCCGCAGTCACCCACCTGTCCTGGTCCATCTGCTCTGGTCTGAATGGCACCTCCTGAACGTTCAGAGGGCCGAGGGTTCCCACGGCGTGGCCCCGGTGGGCCCCAGAAAGAGAGAGCAGGGGGCAGCAGGCACTTAGGTGGTCCTGGATGTGGTCTCCCGAGGAGGATGGGGAGACAGACCAGCAATGTCCACTCAGGGGGCTCGCGACCGCAGAGGTTGAGCCGGCAGGTAAAGCAGCAGAGCAAGGCTGGAGGTCCGCGCGGTGACCCGTAGATAAAAGAAGGTCCGCTGGGCAGGGCCCCTCAGCTCCCCCTGCCAGGCTGCCAGGACACAGGCTGGTCACAGGTGCACCATCAGACACAAACATAAAAGCTCTAAAGGGATCACAGAGCGTCCACCCCCTCTCATGCACCCTCAGCTCTGTAAGAACCTAAAGCACCCAATAAAAAGTCGTGCTTTGGGGACTTCCCCGGCGGTCCAGTGGTTGAGAATCCGCCTTCCAATGCAGGGGATGCAGGTTCGACCCCTGGTTGGGAAACTAAGATCCCACGTGCCGCGGGGCCACTGAGCCCACGTGCCACAACGAAAGATCCTGAGTGCTGCAGCTAAGACCCAATGCAGCCAAATAAATAAATATATTTTTTAAAAAAGAAAAATACTTTAAAAAATTAAGTGCATCCTACTGTACTGAAATTTACCAAAACTAGATGAAATAATTTTCCAATCTGAGCTTGCGTGTAGCTTGACTCTCAAGTAATGCCCATGTCCCAAGCCCCCAGATGATTGCAGTTCTACGAAAGCCCAGATGGTGGGGCCCCTGGGTGCACAGTGGAGGCCCCGGGGGCCAGATGGGGCCCCCTCAGCCCTCCTGCCAGTCCCCCTGCAAAACCAAGAACAGACTGAGATCAGGCCGTTCCCTGCCCCTCGGCTGAGGATACGTCCACCTGCGGAGAGGCTCCTCCACTGACGTGTTTCTGAGGGGCTCGGGGCGAAGACACCTCTGTCCTCGGCACCCGGCACCGGGCAGGCTTCACGATCTCCTCGCCTTATCAGATTCCTCTCTCACTCCCACCAAAGGCCACTGACAGGAGCGTACAGTCTCCAAATCCACATGCTGTCGTCGGCAGGGCCTAGTGTCAGCATTTCCTCACTGTCTCCAGCAGGGCCCTTTCCATCTCTGCAACCACTGCTGATCTCAAAGGGGCTGGTCACCCCGGAAGAGGTGACCCTTGCAGGAGGAAGACAGGAGACCGGCCCTGGTCCACCCAAGGAGGCACCAGCTCTCATGCCAAAGGCCCTGCCGAGGTCGCCCTCCTCACCTCCCCGTTCCCACGGCGGGGTCCCGTTCCACGGGGCATGGAGGGTGCCCTGCTCACGGGCATGGCCACCTTTCCTTGTGTCCCTCTCAGCACCCACCACGGGGCCTTGTCATGTGCAGGGGCCCACTGGGCACAGCCAGGTGTGCAGAGAGCAGGGGCGTCTCAGCTCTGGGGGGCTTGACCGGGGGGAGTCATGATGGGGACAGTTGCTGTGAAATGAGCCCAACACAGGGCAGGTGCCAGGCGTCCGGCAGTGGTGCCGGCCGACGTGGCCACCTGGCTCGCGGGGCGGAGTCAGGTCACGGGCCCGCCTGCCCCAAGTCTGCGGGTGGACGAGGGGCTTCGGGGAGCGGCTGGGTTTGGGTACATTGCTAACTCAAATCTGACTCTGAAGCTCCATTTCTGCTGCCAGACTAAGAGAAGGGCTGCCAGCTGGGCTGCCTCCCGGGGTTCAGATCAATGAAAACAAATGGGAGAAAGTCAGCTCCCGCGCCCCCCTCTGTTCACGAGGCTTTGTGTGAGCCCAACAGGCTGGCCAGCGGAGAGCTCTGCTCCCATGGGACCCAGGACAAGGACAGTCGGGTTCAAGGGCGTGGGGCTGCTCAGATCAGGGATGCAGGACACCACGGATGACCAAGGGGCTGCCCCGCCCCGGGCCCCGCTCCCCTCACCTGCCTGGGGCGCCCCCTCAGTGCCAGTGCTCTGGGGCTCCCCAAGGGCCACGTGACAGCCTCACCAGAGAGGAGCAGGGCCTCTGGTCCCCCTGCTTGGGCCTGAGTCCTGGGGTGGCTGCAGGTCATCAGGGCCGGGTTAGTGCAGGAGACGGAGCTACCACTGCTGGGAATGAGTCACAGCAACGACAGAAACTAAGGCTCTGCTGGATCTGAGCCTCAGACACTCAGAAGAAGGAAAAGGATTTCTAAACAAGAAAAAAGTATTCCTTTCTCAAGGCTGAATGTATCATACCCTTAATCCGAATGGACGATCAGCAGCTTGTCCTCGGCTTTGTTTTAGCACAAACGCGGCTCCAGGTGCTTCTCTTTCTGTGGAAGGACCTTGCATAGCACCAGGAAGAGGATGCAAGAAGGGCTGACGCGAAGGAATCACAGCACACCTGCAGGCACACAGGGCAGCTACCTACGGCTGCGCCAGACCCTTGGGGTTTTCACTCTCAAAACTGGTCCAGGTTTTAGTGCCCACAAAGTGTACAAAACGGAGCTAATTTGCAACATCTGCTGTTCACCATTTGGGGGTATTGCTTAAAAAAACCCACTCAAGTGACCCTTTAATCTTAGGGCATTAATATTTAATCGCGGCTTTGATTGCATATAAAGGCAGTTCGAGGGTATGTTTTCACCTAAAGGTCTAATAATTTAATAACACTTATTGAAGCTGCATTTGTATTAGATTTTGCTCTGTTTTAATACCATGGTGCTTTAAATAGGGTCCATTTTTAATGGGGACCAAATAGTCTATTTTTTGGTTCTCTGCTTTCTTCTACAAACCACAGGGCATGAAGATGCTTAATCGGGGCCCTTTGATGAAGAACAACAAAGCCATAAAGATCATTTCTATCAGACAATGAAGATCACCTGATTGAAATCTTCTCTCTGTGGACAATGGTGTCACCCCCAGGATTATCGTCACCTTTCATGGGCTGATATCAGAGGACATGCAGCAGAGAAATCCCCACTTGTTCAGAAAGCAGCTTTGAGGCAAACCTTTAATATAAAATGTCAGGATACATTCTAACTCTTCAGGTGCCAACCTCTCTATTCAAGAAGTTTGAAATTGGTATTAATATTTTAACTTATCACTTACAGGATCTTTCCGAGTCGTAGCCACACTTAATTAGCTGACATTGGGCTTCCAACGTTCCATTATGTAACTTACATTCCTTAGATGTTGGTTTATTAACAGTCCCGAAAGGAGAAAGAAGTTACTAGAATCTTTGTCTGCTCTAAAGCAAGGCATGTATGCCTCTGACTTGCATCATAGATCAACCAAGTCGGCAGTTCAGGAACTTTGTCCGACACTGTGGTTCAATGGAATACAACTCTATTCTACATATTTAATTGCTTACATCATTGTATTGGGCTATTATGTATTGGGCTACTTTGCGCTATTATGTTTGGTGGGGGGGGATACAATTTTGACCCACAGTTCCTTGAAATCTGAGCCTCCACAATAATAAGCCATATTAGAATAACATTCTAATACATTTCCCATGTAACCTCGGAGCATTTTTTGTTTTCCAGTAACTTCTTAATGAATATGTTTCATAAATATTTTGCTGTTGTGTTTCTATGTGTGTTATGATGTAGGGTATATTTTTTCTTTCTCGAAAATCTTGAAAATCAAGATGGGAATATAGGAATAATTTTTTCCTTTAAGGAATTAAAGAAATTTCTAGACACTTTTTTTCTGGGATCACCCTGGAGCAGTCAAAGCTTTAGTGGACCTGTCTGTGTCCTGACTTTATTCATATCTATGTATGTAGGTTTGTAGGCTGCATCTACGTACCTATGTTTCTATCTACCCATCCATCTCCAGAGTCCCCCGAGAATCGGGAAGGGCACAGAGCTGTATCTGACGTTTTAGACTCCACTTCCACAAACTGTCCTTAGGAAGCAAAGCTTGATGTTTCAGGTGATGGCCCTACAGACAAATGAGCCAATATTATATTAAATTTAATCACCATCTCCTTTGAGCAGGGCAGGTCCTGAAAACGGACAAAAAGAGTGGATCCTGCTTCCTCAGCAAATACATGTTTAGGGCAAGGGGCAGCAAGTGTGACTCCCAGAGAGAACCATGCCATTTCCTGCCTCTTTCCCTAGGTAATATAAGGGCAATGACTTTCGTATTTCAATTTCATTCATTGCATTTGACCTGTTATTTATTTAGTTCCTTGCTCTAAAAGCAAATAACCTGAGGAGTTTAAGAAACTTATAAAGGGAAATTAAATTATAGGTTAAAAATCATAATAAAAACACACATATCTAATGGGTATACATTTTATTGTAACAGTATAATATCGTTGTTAATTGCATTTTGGTATAAAACTATGAAATATGCCATTGAATGGGTTTCAAGATTTAAGATTAGCTCATAGATTTGTATGAGATTTTAAAACAGGCTACACGATCACATCAAAGACTGGCTTTTTCTCATATTCCATTACAATGTGAATTTTAAGATTGATATATAGTTTAAAATATTTATTTAGATAATGCTATTACATATATGAATAAATATCAGCCAAGCAGAGAAATAGGTATAAAAAAATATAACCAGTTATTGACTTTTTTTTTTAGGGCTTGCTTTAGTAAATCAAGTATTGATCTCTCCCATTTGGGACTTCGCTCTATTCCACTCTCCACTCCTCAGTGAAATGGATTCATTGGTCTTGGCTTATTCTTAGCAAATCATAATCCACATAACAAAATATAAGCTGTTCATCTCAGTCAATTTGGTCTTTTCTTTATGAGAAGAGGCTCACAGAAGTCTTCCATGGAGACCCAAAAAAACCATCTCATAAAAGTACGATTTGAAATCATCCACCTGAAACACGTCTTCTCTCCACATTATTTTAATAAGCATTATAAATCTCTCCCTACCTTTTCTCCAAGATTCTCTTCTGACCCAGAATTAGGTGCTTTCCATGGGCTCTAAGAAACTTTTCTGTCACACCCTAGGTGTTGTTTTGTTTCTTTTTCTTCCTTTTTTTTTTTTTTTCTGGCTTTTTGCTTTTGCTTTGTTTTTGGTCAATAAAAGTCATTAAAAGGCAGGAATGTGTTTGGAGGCCCGGCAAAGCCAGCAGTCAGCTACTCTCTCATTATTGTTCATTTAAAAGCAGCACAGCCTCACCACACCCAGAGGGAAACTTAAGTCATCGCAGCCATAAGAAATGCAGTGGCTCACTCAAATGTAGTGTTAATCAGTAACTACAAACATGTACATGCGTTTAACAAGTTCCATCTGGAAAGAAAACAATTATCTAAGTCGTGAGATATTGAAAATCTTGCAAGAGACAAGATTATTTTTACTGGGAAGTAAGAAAAAACGGAAAAGCCCTATTTAGCAAAACCTTAAGATATTCCCCATCAGAGGCAAGATGTTTGGTTCTCTCCAGTCAAAGCAGAAGCCTCAATATCCATGAGAAACAGCCATCAGTGGAGGGAAGGCATACCTCCCCACGGTCCTTTAGGTGGGAAACAAAAGCCCAAAATCTCTTAAATTCTACGATTAGCATTAGTACTGTCTAGATGTGAGAATTTGTCAGATTTACCATTGAGGGTATGGAAGGACCGCAGCCAACACTTCTACAATCACAAATGTTATGGTTTTCGAGGGAACTTTGTGCCAGTGTCTCTACATGTTCCCGTGAAGAAACAGTTTAGTGCATTTACCAAGGAAGCCTAAGTTAGGAAAATGTTTATGACTCATTTTTTGAAATGCTAAATTAAACTTAAATAGCTAAGTTTACTAAAGTTATAGGGACTATGTTTTAAGTCACAATTTTACTACCCTACTGAAAAATGATGCTAATTATTCTTAAATCCTATTTCCATTTTTTGTCAGTTGTATGCAGTGCAGCCTCACTGGGTTACAATATGTAGGATCTATACTACTTAGCCAGCTACAGACGTATCAAAAAATCACAAACCTTCTCAGTTTTCCCAAATAAATGAAGTTCACTTTAAAAATCTAACTTTTAATAAGAGTTGAGGTGGGAAAAGGAGAAGAATGGAAACCTCTTTCTCTTCATTTTGGCAAATTTTTCTAAATGTAAGAATTGTTTCCTCCTGACGAGTCAGCTGAGTGGCTTAAGTAATGTGCTTTCTAGGCCATCAGGTAACATATGGCAAATAGTTTTTGTTTTGGGGACTTTGCTCTATTCCACTCTCCACTCCTCAGTGAAATGGATTCATTGGTCTTGGCTTATTCTTAGCAAATAGTAATCCACATAACAAAGTATAAGCATCCTACCTAGTAAACTCTCAGAGACAACAATGAGAACTTCTTCTTTAAAACAAGTGTAAAATAGGTCCTGACCTTTTAAATGATTAAAGTTATATTCCAATGAATGTAAACTTAACAGAGACAATGAAATCTCCAAGAGTGAGATTATTACTACACTCTGTTATTAACGTGGTCAAAAGGCAATTTTCCATAAGTTCCCACACCTCTCCTTCCATCTCCACACCTACAAAAACATCCATAGAAAGAATGATAGGTTGGTTAGTAGTAAAATCTACACGCTAAATGTTAGGTGAAATTCTTTAATAAACAAAGGAACGACAGGAGAGTTTGCAGCAAAACAAAACATGGCCACTGGTATCATCCTTTAAGACTACATGATAATAAATACATGAATAATAAATCAACTTTCTAAATCATTTGAATTCAGGATGTATGCATCAGAAAGGCCAATATAGTTATTGTTCCTTGTAAAAGTACTCACTGTTTTTTATGCATTTAATTAAATTTTAGAAATTAAAAAGTTTTTAAACTTAAGGTTTCTAGAAATTTAAATTTCATTCCTGATATAAAGTGAGTTCGCTTCTTTCAGTGACAGCCATACAGCCCAGAAAAATTAACCTGGAATTTGCAGCAATATGTTTTCTTAATTTCATGACTAATCAAGTATTTATGAAATCAAATCAAGTTTTTATCAAACAGAACACTATACTTGTATATGTGCATGAAATATACAGTACACGTTATTAAATCCTTATTTCATTTATGAAATGTCTTCACTTTTTTCCTATTACTGAGTTAAATGCTTTCCTGCCAAGCCTGTTTATATCAAAATCTACAAAGGTAATTCGTTTCATGCACCCCTCAGCTTCACCTATAGAAAGAATTGGGGCTCGTCATGATGCCAAACAAGAGATTTTCAATAAAATATCAAACATGAGACAATGCAGTACGAACAAGAGACGTAAAGTTTCTTCTCATGAGGAAACATGAAGACAGAAATGCAGACATTGACCTTGGGGGCTGTGACTTGTCTCTCCTCTAACTCGCAGCACCGTCATTCCTAGAGTTCAGTGTGATTAGTAGAAGTTTCACACAGACCTGGGAAAAAAAAGTTAGATGGCATCACTATCACATTTAACACCAGCCCATAAGTCATAATTTACTTTCTGCAAAAGCACATTCTTGTGGAAGCACATTTTTTTTTAAACTTTCTTATGGACATTTTCAAATACACACAAGAGTAGAAAGAAGAATGTAATCTACCCCCCTGCAGCTCAGTCAGCCACTGCTATTCCTGTCCCATCTCCAGTATTTTTTCCTGGAGTATTCTGAAACAAAGCCCAGGGGTTGTATCATCTTGCCCGTGGTCATGGGAGTATTTAAGGAATACTCGAGACAGGGAATCAGCGCGCTGGGCATTTAATCCAAGCAGCAGAGAGGCAATGACGCCTGGATACACAGTACATTTCCAACTGGCAGCAATTAATGCCAGCTCTCTTTAGACTGGGCTACGGTTTATTTAAGCTACGTAATTTATTTAAAATAGGAAATAGGCCAGCCTTCGTATTATTTTGTATTATTTATTAGCCTTGAAAGTAATTATTTTGAATATTAGAATTTAACACCCCCATTAGTGCTTGGAAATCTATACAAAAAGGTCAAAATGCTTTTACTTTAAATGTAGGCTAAACGTTTCTGGATATCTGAGACCTTATTCCATCTGTGGCATTCAAAATGATCGTGTCACAAATTCTCATTGGTCTGATGTTTTTAAATGTTAAGATTTGATATCAAAGCAGAAGTGATATGTATACAAAACATATTTATGTATTTGTGTTTATACCCTCACCCTACCTAATGAAAACCTCCAAAGACCAGAGTATCCATTTATCCATAATCTAGAGTGACATGTTCTACCTTGAGTGGAGTATAGCTATCTTTTTAATCATGACCTTATATATTATTAAGATTTTAAAATACCATTTTTACTTCAAGACATTAAAACGACAATCTGGAAAAGCCTGAGTCATGTGCCACAAAACATTGAACCAGGAAAATCTAATGAACTCACTTTTATTTCATGCCTGGGAAAGAAAAGGAGATACGTAAGAAATAACCTGCTACCACTATTACTGTCTCATGCCCCCCAAACAGGGTGTATTTGATAACTTTTCTTCTATCCAGCGAATAAAGCTATAGTGGTATCTGCAGACCCATAGCCTTTCACTGAGACGTTTTTCATTCGTTGAAAGGATGACACATGTTTATGAAAATCTCACGAAATTGTTATTTTTAAAGCCAAACAGAGTCATTTTAAGTTTAACATAAGATATGTTTCCTCCATTATTCCCCATTTATTTTGTGTAGGGGGTGAGCCTTAGAATATTAATATTTTAAAGAATCATACATGTGCTAATTAACTAGATGGGGGGAATCCTTTCACAATGTACACACATATCAAATCACCATGATGTACACTTTAAATACCTTACAATTTTCTAGGTCAATTATACCTCTACAGCTGAAATGTTAAAGTCTGTCAATGTGCCCTCATCTGCTCCCATGTAATTGTTAGAAATAAAGTGAAAAGGTCTACATGAAATAGAAAAAAGCAAAATTCACACACACACATATAAGGTGCATATAAAGCATATAAAGGGACTAAACTTCCATTCAAACCTCTAGTCCTAGAAATATCTATCTTTGAAAAGATTATTAATCTCCCTAAAAGCAATGTGGACATTTTACGAGCTCTCAGTACAGTGTCTGCTCATAGTCTATACTAGGTACAGAGTTACTGGTTAATGTAGTTTTCATAGCCTCCAATAAACACACACACACACACACACAGAGTCATATTTTTAAAACATCGTTTAAATCGTGCAGAGGGATCATAGCAAAACTGTGGTACAACAGCACAAAATAAAGCATCGCCTTTACAAAACAGAGGGTGAATGTCATGCTATCGTAGGAAACCTACTGTACTTGTATTAGACTATGTTTAAAAGCTTCTGGACTTTTTCTACAATACGAGAGTCTCACCTTTTACACAAATTTCCGAAAGCATCCCAATATGTTAAAACGTATTACATCTTCGTTGCTGCAGTCATTAATTGGAATTATTCTCATTGCTGTGTCACTTTAGTTTTTCCCTGGCAATAATTTTTAAGTTTGAGAAACTCTTTATCTTGTCATGAGGTTTACTTACTTCAATAATAGTGGGGGTTTAGGAGGGCAGGGATTCTTATCTCTTTTTAGGATTACTGTATTCCTAGTTTTTAATTTATAAGTGGTTTAGAACATCCATAAGTATGTTTCACAGAGAAACAACCTGAAAAAACTCACTCCACTTTACTACGTAGCAGCCACGTGGTGGTTTACTCTTTGGAGTGGTTACCTTGTGTTCTCAATAGTTCTGGGGCACTGATACTTATGTTTACAGTGTAAGCACTTAATCAGTTTTTTTAAAATCGATGCTATTAAGAATTATTTGATCATGTTTTATTTTACACTAGTAATATTGCACATATCCTAAGTTTATGCTTTATGCTTGTATTTTCTTTAGGATAATATTAATTTTTATTTCTAATTATAAATATGCAGAAGGAATGAAAAGAGATAGTTAATATTATCCAAATTAAGCCAAATTGCAGCACTTGGGAACAGAGTCTTTCCTCAGAACCTTATTATCTGAGGCAACTACTGTCATAAAGAGTTGGTGAAACTTTCTCAAGACTTTTGTAATATTTGAGCAGGTGTTCATACAGCAAATGATTTGCATTTACCATAGATGATTATGACAAGCCCAAATCCTTTATGAGAAAAAAATAGGAAAACATATATTCTCAACATCGTTACATTTTTGCTTACATCTTAATGCACACATTCACCTCTGAATAGCTTGAAAACCTTCCAAAATAATTTCTTTGGGAAATTGTGACTATGCACTTATTTATATGAATTTCACAAGTTACAACAGTACATATCAAAATCAATGGAAAAAGCTCTTGAATTCCTGGCTATATCCTGACTACATCATTTCACCGTACTCTTCTTCAGATTCCCAACTAAACTGGATTTTAAACAGAACAACCCCATTATCTACTCAGAGTAAGACAACGTCATCATGTTCATGGAAATTTGTTACTTTCTTGTTCAGTAACTTTGGATGACAAATATTTACCTTCTAATCACAGTAACTGTTATTTTAAGGACTTCAGCACTAAATTTGATCCTATGGTTGCAGGTATATTATACTTTATTATAAACAATTGCCGAATGCTAAACATCTCAAGCTTCCATAATTGCATCAAAGTATTTCCCCCAGCTTTCAATCAGTGTCTCCATATATCACATTCATTTTTTCAAAGATATCTGAAAAGAATGTACGACTTGTACTACATTCTTGTAAATGTATTTTAAAAGGATCAACGTGATACAGACTAAAAGGTGTGTGTTCAACCAAATGGAGGGTCGGGTCAGGGTGGTCCTGTGTTTCAACTCTGTATATAGAAAAGAAACTTCTGGCAGTGTTTTCTAGCTTCTTATTGTACGTATGCATGTGTGTGTTTAAGAATACGAATCAAGTATTATTTTCCACCCTCTACCAGAAAAAAATTTTTAAGAAGTAGGTATGCTGGGAAAGGAACTTGAAAAAAAATCCAGCACCAAATAAACAAACAGAAAAACGTTTGAAATTTCTTCCTAAAGAAAGATCCCACTTTCTGTTGGTGGAGGTAAGTACACAAGTCATAAAGGGATTCTCCTTCCCTGGTCCAGGATGGAGAACCCAGCTCTAAAAGTTTAAAAAGAGAAACGCTTTGGATTCTTGCAATCCCAATTGGAAACCAAGCATTTTAAAATTCATTTAAAATGTCGAGGAGAAGAAGTGCAGCCAGCAAGGCCTCATAGCCCTGAGGTTTGTTTGTTTGCTTTCTCTCACATGGCGTCGTTTCTGATTCAGTGGAGACCCCGTCAGTGGCAGGGAGACAGCGAGGCTTGGTTTGAAAAAAAAAAAAAGATGCTGCAGTGCTGGGCTCGAGAGAGGGGTGGGCCAGGGAGAGGGCGCATGCTACATCAGACACAGTACCTGATTTTTCACTGCACAGCTTGTCAGTGAGCTAGTGTGCCTCCTGGGCGATAAGTGAGAATATTTCATCTTCGTACTCTTCCATTCTAGTTTCACACTGTAGAAACAGAATAACAACATATGTGGATAGATATGCACTCACAGGACATCTTGTTAGGAAGGACTTGTCACAGTTTTATTAGCTAAAAATATAAAATCATGTTACCAAGGTGGTCCATTTTTATTAGCCCTTTTGGTTTAAGACATCACTGCATTGGATTAACCCTCTTCCCAGAATGCTAATTGCATCATTTTCCTGAGACTTGGCTAACTGATTAGTCGTGTTGAAAGACGAGGGTGAGGCAGGAAAATGGTTCTTTGTATTTGTTCCTCTTCCTCACACTGGGATGGAAAGGAACAGGAGGGATGGAGCTCCTATTTATGGAGCTGAAAGTCTTCATTTTTGTTTGTTTGTTTTGAAACTTTAGAGAACACGGCTCCTTGAAATGGTTAAACCAGTTTCCTTTAGATTTAACATAATAATCCATTTTGTGGTTTTAAAACAGGGTCTGAAGTGTGAAAATAATTAAGCTTTCTCAGCAATCAAAACACAAGTGCATCTTCAATTGCACTCAGGATAACGGGGCTTTTCAGTTACTCAGGAAAGTTTCTCTTCATACCACTTAAGAGGTCCATCCATAATTTCACTTTGCTTCCCCCCACCCCAAATCTGACTTTCCAGAGAAGAGGGAGCTCAAATGTACCCACGCACCCCAAAATCTTAAATTCTGACTGGAGCGTGTGTCTGCGTTGGAGAAGCACAAGCTTAGGAACTGTGATTGTAAAGAGTGTTCACTGGAGACCAGTAACTCATTTCCCGAGTTCATTAAGGGAGAAGCTAAAATTTTTTAAATGGCATTTTAAAATATTTAAATTCCACTATTACATGTTTATGGAAGACCTGTGAGATACAAATACACTTCCTCACTGCGATTCCCATTCTACAGTACTTTTAGCCCTGAATTATTGCCTTGACTTTTTAATTAAAATGAAATCTTCAAAAGTCAGCTGCAGCCCTTATACCAGGGGTTCAGCATGTCTGACATTTTGGCCAACGTGTGAACCAAAGATATTTCTCAAACAGGCTTTCCCATCACTTGGTCTGACTCAATAGCATTAAGTAAAGTGAAATCTCTCGCTATATATTTTGCCAGGCACATTCTAGAGAGCCAGAGGCCAGCATTCACGTGAAATAAACATTATGATGGGAGGAAATGCGGCATAAGGCCAACTATCATTCTAAGCCTTTGTTTAACTGAGTTTGTGCTAAAATACTTGAATGAACTCAGGAAAAAAAAATTCTCTCTTTTCTGTGAAGCCTTGGGAAAAAAAAAAGTGACGTGTGTCACTCTCCCTCCATCATGTGGCTGTAAATATTTGAAAACGACATTCATTTTAATTTGGATTTTAACCTCGGAACCACAGTCCCTGATTCCTGACGTGGGAACTTGTAAGAGACCTGCCCGGGCACGGGGACGGACTGAGTCCTCTTCCCAACCGTCCCCAGGAGCAAAGCAACGTGCAAACTGTGCCTCCAAGTCACTGGGATTTGTAACGCACTTTCTGGAAAATATCACTTAACTGTCTCCACGGAGATGAAATAACACAGCCCCTAGGTGTCTCAAAAGGCAAGTCACTAAGTGCGCGGTTAACACTGAGAAAGCAGCAGGACAACAAAGCTAATAGATAACATTTTAATGGGCATGTCTTGAAACTCAACCAAAACCCAAACAAACAGCAAAAAAAAAAAAAAGAAAAAAAAAAAGGTACCAAAACCTGTGCATGGAGTACGGAATTCCTCTGCGAAGAAGATAGCTTACCGCGAATTTCAAATGTCTGTAAGCATCAGAATAAAAATAGAATTTTAAAAATTCTTTGTATATTTTTGTCTCCTTTCCTTGGAGCAAATCTCTTGAAAGTCTTCTCCTTAGTCACGGGGTCTTCTTCGAGCTTGTAGTCATTCATTCGCTCGCACACTTTATCCAAGAGGTCCGTGAGGAATGCCTCCGACTGGGCTAAGGGAACCTGTGGAGAAAAGCCAAAAAAGGGAGGAAACTCGTCTTAACGTTGATATGATTTAAAAGACCTTCCCCAGAATGCACGTGGTAGCACACCCCATCCCCCAAACAGCATTCCTGTCCTGATACAACATGTGCACAGTTCTATTATTTACATAATTTAAGGGGTTAGCCTAAATTCTGGTTTTTAAAAAGTGCCTGTGTTCGAAAGTGGACAGAAGAAAAAACTTCTATTCAAGCTGGAAACTATACTTCTACAGGTGATAATTTTGGAAAGTCATGGAACATGCAGAATAAGGCATTAAGCACAGGTAATGGCTGTTATTATCTATCTACTTGCAAGAGACAGACAGACAGACAGACAGAGCCAGAGAGAGCGCTCGGGTCTCTCCTCCAGCGCATCCCGAGCTGGGCGAAGGCCGGGCCTCGCGCTCCGCAGCCGCTGCCCTGCGCGCCTTGGCCCCTCGGCGGCCGCTCGGGCCCGGGGGCAGGGGCGGTGGCCGCGGGGCAGGGCAAAGCCGGGCTGACCCAATCGCCCCTCTCGCAGGCGCGGCTGCGCTGTCTTTGGAACAGCTGGTGCCCGTCTCCGCGCGCCCCTCTCCCTCCGGAATCCAGCGAGGATTCGGAGGACCCTTTGGCCACCACCTCCGCCCCGCGCGGGGGTCAAAGAGCACCCCTCGGCCTTGGTAACCGGGACAAAAACTCGGGGGCCGTCTAGACAGGTCAAGGTGCAGGATACTGCGTCCCCCCGGCTCCTTCCGGAAGGGGGCGGGGACCCGCCAAGGGCGCCGCGGACGCGCCGCCGCCCCGGCCTCTGCGGGCTTTCTCCCTCTCCACCCTCTGCTGATCAAAGTAGGAAGTTTGCATGACAACCATGGTGAAAGGGGCTGAATCACAAATGAACTCGATTTCGCCGATGTTGATATATCCAGCCTCCATTGTCCCCTTTCAGACGCAGTGTGAACCCTTCCGGTGCCGGCGACCGCGCGGCATTCACATGCGCGCTCCGGGCGCACAAAGGCTCCGCGCGCCCCTCCCTGCCATCTGGCCGCGGGGCTCGGGGCGGGCCGTGCGGCGCGCCTCTGCGCTTAACCCTGCTTCCAGCCAAAACCACTCCAGCATGACTCCCGTCTCCCCCCAGGCTCGGCAAGGAACGAACTCTGTAGAAAAGGAAAGAGCCAAAGAAAAACGGCACTAATGAACTTTCCATTACCACCACCACGTGCGCCGTGATAAAATATCCCTCCTTCTGCCCGCAAAACTCCACTTGAGATTGATTACGAACTGCTTTCAAGGCCCACGCAGTCAACTCTGCAATTAAGTCGTTTATTAAACTGGAGTGTACCGCAGCATTCTTTATTCGCTAAAATATCAAGTTAAAAAACTGAGTGTTTTAATTTTTTTAAATGTCTACGGTCAAAAGACCCTAAAGAAAGTAGCTCAAAGCGCACAGTCAAAACACAAGTTACGTTTTTATTTACACCTTTAATGGGGCCACTTAAGCATCGTAAGCTGTAAATAAAACCAAAAACATAGGTTAACAAACAAATTGAAAATCTGTTTCAGAAACGAAAGATTAAATATGTATTGGGACTTAAAAGCTAGAAAACAGAGGTAAATTCTTAAATTACAATTTACCAAGCAGATCATTAACAGAATGATTATGGCTTTTTTCCTGCCCTGCGTGTGCTTTAGTATATTTCCTTGTCTGGTCCATATGAATAGGCTCGTAGCACTTTCTGCAGGTCCACAAAGCAACATTTTAACCTCAAAGTGAAGAGTTGGCTCTTTCATTAAAAAAAATCTAACTGTAATCAAGAATCCATTCTCTCTCCCCCTCCCTAACCCTCTCCTTCCCCAATCAAAGTGTAAACACCGAGGGGCGAGGCTGTCACTGAATGGAGAGGGTCTGAGCGTTGGGAGGGCGCTTTTGGAACCCTGGATGCCGTCCTTACACACCACAGTATTTCCCGTTGAGATGAGACCACTCTCGAAACTTTTTTTTTTTTTAAACTGACCTGACGTTCTGAGCTGCGTGCAAAAATCCTGAGTGTATAAGATTTGAGCAAATCAGGATGTCAATATGCGAGACCTTCCACAACTTACTTTTGAGAGCTGTAGTATTTATTTCCTGCGTTGACGCTTTTTAAAAAACAGTCGCCACATGATAACTTTCCACCAAACGGGATTGTTTTCCTTATTTTGAAAGTGGAATTTTACATATTTGAATATAGTAGTATTGTGCCTATTTTAACGCAAATATGTTATACCTAGGGATCAACACGTGAATCTTGCTGATTTCATACATCTTTGAAGGCTAACTGGCTTTTTGATGTAATTTATGGCTCTTTTGAGTAAATGTTCTTTAGTAGAAAGAGTAGGAAATGTTACAGGCAGAGAGCTCAGAAAATGCCACGTTACAATCTTCACTGAAAGCAAGAAAGGAAAACACCCAACATGAGACTAGCAGTGTTCGTTTTACAGAAATATTTTTTAAAAACTGACCTAAAGTGCCAATCAAAGCATCCGATTTTGTGAGAAAATTTTAAAGAAAAAGGTGCTTATGCATGGCAGCTATTTATACACTTATTAAAATGCGCATGATTCGGGTTTAAAATGATTCCACTTAGCTGAACTACATTCACTAAACTTAAAGACTGTTCAGGGAATAATTGAGCCTTTTTCTCCCCTCAAAGTGTTTTGATTATAAGAGTGCAATAAGTATTGAGACAAGTGGAATAAAACTAAGTCTTTCTTCCTATACTATGAAGATTCTGAATAGTACTTGTCAATAAAGCAACTCCTATTGTAATCTTAGGGGAGCATTTCCTCCACCCTGGAAGGAGGGTCTCAGAGATACTAACCTCATTAAAATATGAATGAAAAAGGCCGCCATCATTGTATCAGGAGAAAACCGATTCACTGGCACGGTTTTCTTATCAGCCATTACTTTTACACACAGACTCATTTGGTATACGTTATAAATACAAAAACGATCTGTTACAATTTCATTGCTACCTTAGCACACCCTCATCAAAGTAAATCCTAACTTTTGCCATTTTGGAATCTAGCTACAACTCTAAATCATACTTAGTATATATCGTGTTTATTTATTTATTTTTCCTTTAGGCCTCTTCTGACCATGTGCTTATTGTGTGAGCAATGACATGGGAGTGGGAGGAGGTACTCAGATCCCAACTTGAAAACGGAAAAAGGTAGTTGAAAGTTTTGGCTTTGGTTTCTTGAGAAAACTGGAGTTAGGGATCTCTTCCAGAGCACTCTGACAACACTTTAATAACAGTCAATTACAGGGTGCCTCCGATGTTCGTTCATTACTGTGTCTCTGTTCATCTTGTAGCAAATTTCTTGCTTGATAGCTATCACAATTATGTTACAGTGCACAGTCTGATGTGGAAACTGTCCTTGTGGTACACTGTCTTTTTCATAACAGTCTGACAATTTTGGAGTGTCCCTCAGATAGGAAACCAGTATTTAACCTGCTTAGTGACTGATAGTTAGTTTCACATTGTTGCAAAGATTTTCTTTCTAGAGGTTTAGTTAATGTAAAAATTTTAATTGCGTTACAGCAAATATTACATCTAGTTTAATCACTAACTTTTCATCCATAAAAATACTGAAATCACTTCTGATATTAGTTAAAAGTCAATATTTAGAAGTGAAAATTCAAACCTTCTTTGCTCTAGGCTACAGCAGGGAAAGCAAGAATTTAGAAACTCTTCTAAGTTGATGAGATCTATAATTAGCTTTTATGTAAATTGACTGCTATGAGTTTGTTGTGTGACACTTCTTCATATAATATGCAAATAGCATTGACTGTTTAGTTTTATTAAACAATATAATTAGAAACCTAAAGAAGCTCATTTCAATGAGGAATAATAAAGGTTGATACATTTTCCAGTGTTCTGTATATCAGAAAAAATGAATCCCATCTGGACTTCATCAATAAGAGAGGTTTTAAGTAGCCTTTGTTCAGAGAGCCAAACAACAGAATTAATATTAGTTTTTCCATAAATTCGATGTTAAAACAGGTGAATTTGTGCAATCAATAAAACCTTGGGGGCAAAAATACAAAGATTGCAGCACAATTGACCACAAATGACACAGTAAATTTATGAAAGTAACATCAAAATTCTGCCCCCTTTAATCTGAATACTGGAAAAAAGGCATTCTTATTATTTGAAATAAAGTATTTTGCAAGTGTTTCCTATTCTTATTCGTGGAGATATTATGTCTACATAAAGTATACTCTCAGGTTGTGAGAAAAATAGAAATAATAAAATAAGAACAATGTGATTTGGGGGGAAATTTTCCCCAGAATTCAAAACTATTAAAGTTTCAATCACATTTTCTCATTCTGGAGCCTGTTTTCAACTTAACAGTACAGAAAACTTGAAAGTATAGAAAACTTGAAAGTATAGAAAAATCGCATGATGGGTCACCATTAGTGAACTCCAAATGGGGGTCATCTAAGTCAATTTGACTTTTTCCTAAAGTTAAAAAAAATACTTTCTTTTCATTATTAAATACAAAATTGGCACTGCCATTTGATTTCTCATCTTAAAAACTATTCTATTAGTCTTTAAAAAAACTAATTTTCAAACATTTTAGGTGAACTGAATACAGCTATCCACGTGAAAAATGTTACAATTTTTCAACCTTTGTTAAAAATCACTCTAAGCGAGGATTTAGAACGACCTTTTCATGCTGTTTCTGAGCTTTGACCTCTGCTGGCTTACCCCGGAAGGATTTTGCAGATTAAAAAAGAAAGTAATAGAAGAAAGTGACAGTGCTTAAAAGGGCAAAGGCCGTAAGACTGCAACAGTAATAGAGGTGATGTGAATTTGTTCATTCGCTCAACAATATTTATTCAACTCCACCTCCGTGTCAGACAAACATACCTCTCTAATTCGGACTTTTTAAAGGGGACTCTTCCGTGATTCTGAATAAAAATGAAAAGAAATACTCGAAAAAGACTGCCTGGAAGAGAGTCAATAAATCCTAGTTGATGATAATATAAAGATCACATCAATACAATATCTGTGTCCTTATTTGACAATTTCTGTCCCCCCCATCTGCGTGTCTTTCACCATCTTGCTACTGAAAACACAACAGTTATCCCTTTCTAACCACCTCTGCAAAACACTTTCTCAGAATAGAAGAGGCGAAAAGTCACGTTTGGGGAACCTGTTGTGGCATTTCCCAGTTTCATCATCTGTGTACTTGTGGGCAAATGGTGAGATTTCCCTGGAAAACCTTAGAGGTCTCAGAGGAAAAGGACGAAAGAATGGGATAAGTTAAGAAGCTCCGGGTGTTCCATCTCCACAGTTGTGGAAACACGCGTGCACATACCAGTTCCCGCTGGCTGCAAAGAAAGCACTCTCTCTCTTTTTTTTTTTTTGGCCACGCCATGGGCATTCAGGATCTTAGTTCCCTGACCAGGATTGAACCCACGCCCCCTGCAGTGGAAGCCAAGAGTCTTTTAACCACTGCCAGGGAAGTCCCTCTTTCTTTAAAAACATTTTTAAATAGAAAAAGTTACACATTCACTTGATTTTTTTTAATCCAGAAGGAACAAAAGAATAGAATAAAAAGTAAGGCTGATGCTCCCCCAGACCCTAAAGCCCAGCTCTCCTTCCCCCAGAAACATTCTAAGTGCACCTCTATGAGTGTGTAATGAATGTGTGTGTGCATGTATGTGTGTGTCCGTGTTTGCATGTGTGTCTGCACGTGTGCCTGTGTGTGTCCGTGTTTGCATGTGTGTCTGTATGCACGTGTGCCTGTGTGTGTCCGTGTGTATCTATGTGTGCATGTAGGTGTGTATGCATGTGTGTCCGTGTGTGTGTCCATGTGCATATGTGTCCATGTGTGCACTTGTGAGCGTCCCTCCTCCTCTTTTTACGAGATCCGAGCACAGCACACCCCCTGTCTTTCTCACTGGGGGATAAGAGAGTTCAGTCATGTCCGGGAGGCTGAGGACTGTCTCCTGACGGTCACTGGATGAAGGCACACTTACTATGGGGGCATCAGAACTTAAACCCATTTAGATTCAAAGATGCTCTACATCCCAAGGGCAGGTTCAAAAGGGGAGCTCCCGCCCACGTGAGCTATGGCAGAATCTCTCTGGAATATTTGTTAAAAATCTGTTTGGGGATATAGCTTAGCTTATTCTCTCCTGAAACAATGGTTTTGAGAGGGACGGGGCCAGCGTTTTTAACCCCCTTTCCTGGGTGAGGAGCCCCAGGCCCCAGGGACTTCCTTCCCCGACCGACCGTGATGCTTCAAGGTCATTGCTCTCCACGCCCTCCAGGTCCTGCGCCTGAGGACACAACAACGCAGACACAGCGGCTGGGAAAACCTTGGAGATCCCACAGTAAACCCCCCACTTTTCAGGTGGGGAGACTGAGGCTCAGGCAGGAGTGACTTACCTGAGCACCGCCTGGCAGAGCCAGGGCTGGAAGCCAGCTGCTCTAGTCGGTACACGCTGCTGCCCTCCACCAAGCGACCCGGTGCGGCCACTCCCCAAATTCCTAGGTGACGCCCTAACCCCCAGGACCTCAGGATGTGACCTTATTTAGCAATTGGGCCTTTAAAGAGGTGATGAAGGTAAAATGTGGTTGTATGGGTGGGCCCTGATATCATTTGACTGGTCCTTATAAGAAGAGGAGATCAGGACACAGACACACACAGAGGGACGGCCACGTGAGGACACGGGGAGAAGACAGTGTCTACACGCCAAGGAGAGAGGCCTCAGGAGGAACTGGACCTGCCCTCACCTGGATCTGGGACTTCCAGCCTCCAGGGCTGGGAGACAACACGTTTCTGCTGTTTAAGCCGCCCGAGCTCCTAATACAGTCCCAGACCATGGAGCCCCCACCTGAAGTCTTGCTAGTGCAGCCCAAGCCCAAGAGGTGACTGGGGGCTGCTCGAGAGCCTGCCATGACGGGGGGACACGGAGCAACACGAGACGCATGCTGGTCTGCCTCGGTGCACGGGTGCTGTGATCCCGTCTGAGCCGGCGTCAGGACTCGGCACAGGCCCCCAAACGCCTCCATCCTGGTCTGGCACCACCTACAAGCTGCTGAGGGCTGGACCAGACGCTGGCCTCCTTGCTCCCCCAGAGTCCTTGCCGGTAAACCTGGGACGGAAACAACACCTGTTCTAATGTATCTGATCAGGTCAAGCAACTGGTAGGAAAATCTTTCGAGAGTTTGACGCGACAAGTAAACGTAAAGGGTTATGATTACTTTCCCTCTGATGGATGCTGACTGTTTTAGTTTGTAAATGCCTTAAAAGTGATGTCGACTTGAGCATAGACTGATTTTTGCACTCTCCTTACCGGTGGGCTAGTAGGATGGTCCGGTGACTCCGAGGCAGTGCCTTGAAAAGTTAGCCTGAGGACCTCTTGTCATTTTCTCCCCTTCCCATCCTCTCAGAATCCGAGAGCTGTCAGCGTGGGCATCCGGACCCATGGCACTCCAAGTGTGGTCACCACCACCTGCTGCCTCGGACTGCCTGTTCCCGAGACCCTCAGGCAGCTGCGTGCCCAGGACAGAGCAGCGCTGCTTAGAATTTCGCTGCTGGCGGTCAGGGTGGCAATGGCGAGCAGGTGGTGCCTGCGCTGACTTTTCTACTTTCTGCTTCTGTGCTCCGCCCAGAAAGAGCAGAAACTGGAGGAGGACCATTTCGTATAGAGAGGCCAAGTGAAAGGCTTGTCCTTAGAAACACGTGTGGGATGACCTGGAAAGAGGCCTCCGTCCTCAGACCCAACAGCACTCAGGTAGCACCTCTGGGAGGACCTCACGCTCCTGTTACCATGCTGAGCGCTAAACTGGGAGAGACGGCGGATCGCGAGTGAGCAGACGCAGTGCCAGGACAGAGGTCTTTCATCGACACACAGAGAAAACTGAGAGGGGCCGAGCGGACGGTGAGGGACGTCACAGCCGTTCCCAGGCACCCATCTCGAGAGTCAGATCTGTTATGTTACAGGGCTGAACATTTTCCAAAAAATATTTAGCTCATTCTCATGGCATTGTTTTTCTCTCATGCATTTCTGACCTTCCCTCTCTTCTCCAGACCCATGCCAGGCAGGGGTGCTGTCCCAAGTGTGACTTTGCTAGGACGTCCTAGTGCCAGGAGGAGCTCTCTGGGCTGGGTGCCCGTGTAAGGACCCACCCCTTCTGCACTAGGCCCCGCGGGCCACAGCCCTTCTAGTAAGAAGCGGTAAGAAGAGAAGGGATAGTGGTTTCTCTGATGCACCAAACTCAGGTCACCCAAGGCCAGCAGCTTGGAAATGGCTTTAACACCACATTGAAGATCCTGCACATGCACCTGGCTTGGAAGTCCCTTTGTCTCAGGAACACCCAGTTTTGGGACTTCCCTGATGGTCCAGTGCTTAAGACTTCGCCTTCCGATGCAGTGGGTGTGGGTTCGATCCCTGGTCGGGGAGCTGAGATCCCACATGCCTCATGGCCAAAAAACCAAAACATAAAACAAAAGCAATATTGTAACAAATTCAGTAAAGACTTTTAAAAAATATTCCACACCAAAAAAAAAAAAAAAGAAAAGAAAAAAGAGCCAGTCAGTCCTAGGGTGGTGACCAGACATGCCATAGCTTCTGGTGCAAAGGGGGCAGGTCACTGGTAAACTCTTGAAGTATTGGGGGGCTGCCACACCTCAGGGGGCAGGTCACTGGTAAACTCTTGAAGTATTGGGGGGCTGCCACACCTCAGGGGGCAGGTCACTGGTAAACTCTTGAAGTATTGGGGGGCTGCCACACCTCAGGGGGCAGGTCACTGGTAAACTCTTGAAGTATTGGGGGGCTGCCACACCTCAGGCCAGAGGGGAGGGCTGTCGGCGTCTTTGCTGTGCTGCTCATTCTTGGATTCCAGTTCTGTCGCATCTCTTAAAACCTCAAAAGAATGGGCACAACATTTGGCCCTGATTGAGACCCCGCCCAACCTCTCTCCAAGGAAGACAGAGAGACTGTTAACAAGTCAGCTTTGTTCTTATGCAAGAGAACGTTTTTGTTTGTTTGGTTTCATTTTCAGTGTTCAGGGCCGCTAGTGACCGCGACTCTTCCCAAGTCAAGGCGCCGACAAGCTAAGCGTGCAATGAGATGCTGCTTCACGCAGGCAACGGGACACAGACGCGAGGGGGGAGGTCTACCCGCCGTCTCAGCACCCCTACACCCAGGCCCTGGCCCCTCCCAGCCTTCGTCCACGTGGGACCGTGCACACCTGTGCAGCCCCACCGCCCCCGGCCCCGTTGCAGGCCTTTCCGGGGGCACCCGGCCCTGTGATCATCCGGGTGGCAGCGCCTCTGAGAATCTACGGCCAGTCTCAAAGCTCCTTCGCTTTGGGACATGCAGGGGGTTGCCCACATTAAAAACATGATGAATAACTCCTCTCTGAGCACTTCTGTAGATGAAGTGCTTTTTCTTTCTCCTGTTGGATTATTTCCTCAGGCCGTGTTCCTAAACGTGGGGTAACTAAGTCGTGTTTGGTTTTATCTGCTGATACTTCTGGTCGGGGTATGAAACCCAATCCGGCTAATAGAGAGACATCTATGGAAATAAACTATGAACCAAGTCACGGTGAAGTTCCTCAGCGGTTAACGGCTCCCTCGAGGCCCCGTGTGCTGCAGATTCCTCAGAAACCTGCTCCAGGTAGAGAGCGGATCATGGAAGGAGGAACAGTTTGGGTTTATCACGCAGACTGGAGGCATCTCTCAGCGCCGGGCAACGCCCACCCGTCCCTCTTCATTCCTTCACGTGTTACCACTTTGCCCCCTGCTAATGTTTCCAAAAGGAGATGGACCTGAGATCATTTTGTTCCATTTGAGCTGAGTTTTCTTTATCACTATTTAAAAATTAACAATCCCAAGAGGTAACATGAAATCTCTTCCTTCCTGATTCTCTGTGCATTTGGATATTATCTTTCTGCTGGTTAACACCCAGATCTTGGAAAAAGGTTACACTTCTAAATCGGGAGTAAGAAACACTCTCCCTAATGCTCCCAAAGGGAAAGAATCCCTGCCCATTGTTCTGCCAGGTCCCGGGAGCCTGGGCTGTGGGTGGAGTGAGGCTTTCAGGGACTTTGCCTCAGGGCTCCGCGATCGCAGAGGCCATGGGCATCCGCTAAACTCCACTCACCGAGAGCGGTGCTGGGAAGTGAGAATGAGTGGGCTGTTCCGATGGGCAGGGCAAGGTCCCTCCCGGTGTGGGAGCCCCGAGAACGGTGCACAAGGAGACACCCACAGCCAAGAGAGTGTGGCACGAGTCACAGACCTAAGCGGTGAAATCAATCACTTGACCGATGTTTATTGAGCACCTGCTAGGTGCCAGGTGTTGGGTTAGATGTGAGGAGACAGCAGGGAACAAAATTATGGTGGTCCCTGTCCTCCCAGAACCTGTGGTCTGGGCCCCTACCTGAAATCACACAGGGGCCATGTTGGCCTCGGGGTCCCCCAGGCCACCATCTTTTTTGTGTCGTGAGCCATGACTGGTTTTTACATTTACAAATGGCTGACACAATTAAAAGAAGAATATCTTGTGACACAGGAAAATGATATGAAATTCAAATTTCAGTGTCCACAATAAAGTTGTCTAGGTCTTTCCAGAAGACTCTCGCCCAGCCCCACTCTGGCGAGCCAAGCTCCTTTGCCCAGGTGGGCTCCTGGCAGCTGTTCCATCCTCCCTCAGCCCCGCCTGCCGAGTGACGCAGTCCCGTCTCCACGGCTCCCGCCTCCCCAGTGTCTTCCCTTCTCTGGATGCCAGTAGCGCCTCTCTCCTGGAGGACCCAACAGTAGTTCTTCCAGATTTGTCTACATACACACGCATGCACACACGTAGACACACATGCATGCGCAGACACTGAGTGAGCCGCATCGTCCCCAGTGGGGCGTAGAGATGCTTCTACCCAGGCCCTGCCTTTACCTACCTGTACGTGGTGACACCACAGTCACTACAATAGTGAAGCTTCGCACACATGCCTTGGTCCAGGACCCCACCCCCCGATGGGGTGGGAATTGTTATCTCATGCTGCAGGCCAGGAAACTGAAGCCTCGAGAAATTCACATAGTGATTTCAGGGAGGCCTGGGATGGGACAGATGCCCCAGGCCTGCATCTCTTCCTGGCACCACATAGCCAGCCCCACAGTGGACACGGCAAATGTCTGTGGCCTCCGTGGCCTCCTGTCTGTACTCCAAGCCTGCTGCCCGGGGCCTCTCTCAGTGAAGCCCCCTTCTCTCCATCCACGAGGCCTGCTGCAGGGGCCCCGTTCCTGTCCTGTCCATCCCACTTCACCAGATGCAGCCCCCAAGATGCAGGTCTCTTGCTCCAGGTCACAGAACTCGTGTATATGCTAAGCCGGAAGCTAATCGGGTCCATGTGATGCCAAAGCCCTTCTCTGAGTGTGGGGGGCCAGAGGGGGTGACCCTTCCCCTGCCTTCATGGCGTGTGCACTGCCACGCACAGCCCTGGACAGACACCTGTCACCTCTGGCACCGAGGAGGCGCCCCAAAGCTACTGTTTCTAGAACAATCAGTGTCACGGAACTCAGTCTCTCACCTCAGTCATCTTTCTCAAAGACAATCAGTGCGTTGCTTTCCCTCCAAAGTTTCCAAGGAAAGAATCGTTCGAAACCACCAGATGCCAAGCTGCAGTGCGTTCAACCCAGCTCCCTCACCGAGGGCTGCGTGGCGCCCACCGCCAGGCCTGGCTCCTTCTGTGCTGGGGAAACAGTGCAGTCCTCTAAATGCACCCCCTTTATCCCTCCGTTCCTCCCGATTTGTGGATTCAAACAATTCTGATTCTGTGGACTAAGGAGCAATTAACGGGACGAGGGATTTATTAAGGATAAGTCATGCCAGACAGTTTTGACAGCTTGTTTTGAGTGTGACAGAATTACAAAATGCATTATGTATTTAGACTTTTGTGCAGCATCTAATACCAGGCTCGTGAAATTATTCTTGCCAAATGGTCTGAACCAGCCTGGATGAGAGCAGTCTCAGGTACCGGAAACGAAGGCGAAGATCAGAGACAAAGGATACAGGGCACTCAGCTGCACGCCCAGATGGAGGCCAGGCGGGGGGCTGCATTTCATGAGGGCCGTCGAGGTCAATGTTAGGGTTTGTCTCCCTAACATGTTTATTGTTGATCTGGAGGGAGAGGCCGCTGCCGGCCAGCATGCTACGTGGGGCGGGACGTGCCAGCCCCAACCGGGCGGCCCTCAGCCTTAGCAGCCAGCCAACAGGAAGAGGGGCTGCAGACAGCTCCTTACCCACCCTCCAGCACCCCCATCAGCTGAGAACGCCCAGCAGGAGGGCAAGGTGGGAACACAAACCCACTGAGCCTTATGGAATCAGCAAGACAGAACTGGGAGGCCCCGCGGTCGCCAACTCTAAAGCCTGCATGGATCGAATCGTGTCCCCCTAAAAGATAAGCTCACGTCCACACACCGGGTACCTGTGAACGCAGTAGGGTCTTTGCAGATGTAGGTAGATAAGATGAGGTCATATTCAGTGAGGATGGGTTCTAATCCAATGTGACTGATGTCCTCATAGGAATGGAAGGAGAGGCACGGACACCCAGAGAGGGGAGGGCCACGTGCTGACGGATGCAGAGACTGTGGAGGTCACATCTCCAAGCCAAGGAGCGCCAAGGAGTGCCAGCCCCCACCAGAAGCTAAGAGAGGCGGGGAACCCATTTTCCCTGGGTCCCCAAGAAAGAACCAACTGCCAACACCTTGGTTTTGGACTTCTGGCTCCTGAACTGTGAGACAATCCATCTCTGTTCAAGCACCTGGCTTGTGATACTTTGTGGCACAAGTCTGGGTTTAGAAATGAAGAACTAACAAATGAGTCCAGTGGCCCAGACACCCGGGGGCAGGAGGTGGAGCTGTAGACGGAGAAGCTGGGGAAACCACACTCCCACGCTGGGGAGTAGATTCATTTCCCTCCGGGATCTGAGTGGGAAAGGGGGCGTTTCCATCCTCTTCAGGGTCCCTGGGAGGATTCAGTTCAGGGAGGGAGCAGCCAGCAGGCCGCTAGCTGGCACCATCAGCTCCTGGTGCATTCTATCGTGGCTTTTGTTTGTATTGATCCATTGAAACGCATGCATGGCCAGGGTTTGGTTAATTAACCTTAATTCTGTGCTAAGCCACTGTAATCTTTAATTCTCTCCCATCACTTTATGCCCTCTGATAATTATTATTTTTATCGGTTCAGGGGTATTGAATCATCTGTTTTATTTCCTCTCCCTGAGGATAGCATGGCACTTAATCTTTCTACATGCCCAAATGCTAACGTCAATGTTTTCTTGCTTAGCCAGAACATTTGCTTAGTCAGGCCACGTTGCCTCTGTCCGTGACTTGTATACTGTCCACTAGCACCAGTAACATCAGAGTGTGTGGGAACCGAGGAGGAAGGTGCTAGAGACCCAGGGCGGGCGCTGGCTGTGTGCGAGCCTGCTCTGGGTGAACAGGGCTGAGGACACAGGGCCGCCCTGCCAAGTCTAGAAACTCCAACTCTGGTATCATAGGCTCCTTTTATGTCATCCTGGGCTTGATCAGCACAAGCCTGATACCATAGACACTTATAACATCATCTAATTAAATACCCAGGAGGTTACAGGTGATGAATCCTCTTTTTTCCTTGACATTCTATCATTTTCCCAGGGGCTTCACAAAATAGTGGAAATAGTCCCCAGACACCTCACAGAACCAAAGGAGAAGAAGTGACACACCTATCAAGCAAACATCTATTCTCTTATTTCACAGAAATTGAGAACACATTATGAGCAAAGTATTGTGTTATGTGGTGTAGGGAGTGGGGAGATACAAGATAAAATGTGTTCTTCAGGGTAGAGATGTAGGACAGCACACAAATAACTAGGATAAAATGCAGAATTTAACAAATGCTCTAAAAGAGCTACAAAAATACTTGAATGTCCAGAACGTGTGAGGGAACGTCTGTATTTCAGTTTCTGACAAATTTATCCTTGAGAAAAGCTAACGAAGTGTCCTTCTAATGCAACAGGGAGGGGAGTACGGTTCGTTTAATCCACGGTGCTAACATATATGACTTGCTTTCAGCTGGAAGAAAAGAAACCTGGATCATACCTCATACCACATCCAAAAACTGCGTTCTGTACAGACTCAATGTTGAAACATAAAAGCACAAACTATTGGAAGAAAATTCAGAAAACTATTAGTATGACAAATCGGGTGGTAGGTGTTCTTGAACAAGATGAGACACCCAAAGGCGTCATGAAAAGAGACTGTCTGTGGGGCAAAGGGTGCAAAGCCACAGACAAATCCCAACCAAGAACACGCGTGGGCAGCATGGAGCTGCCTGTCCTTACATGGTGACTTGGGAAACAACGTAAAAGACAAACAACCCAACAGAAAATGGGTAAAGGATACAAATAAGCAACTCGAAACACAGGAAACCTGCTTAACAACCTAGGAGCCACTGAAAGGGAAATTAAGACGAAAATGAAATGCCATCTTTCATGTCTTAGATTACCAGAAATTAAACAATTATATTATCTGGTGCAAAAATGCAAGAAAGGTCTCATGCATGGCCAGTAGGGACATAAAATGTGGCAACCTTTGGGGAAAGTAACCTGGCGACATGGATTCCAGTGAAGATGTACCTACTCTTTGACCCCTGCCCTCTGGAGAGTCTGTCCTGCAGAAATCACACGCACCAGACACGGGGACGTGTAATCAAGGAGGCTTGTTGCCTATGCTGCTGAAGTAGCAACAAACCGGAAACAACCTGCGTGTCCACCTACAGGAGAACCGTCTCATTGTCCAGGCTAGATCTCCATCCACTGACCTGGAGGGGGTCCATGACGTATTTTCATTAAGTGAGCGTCTTAGCTTGGGCCACCATAACAAAACACCACAAATTTGGTGGATTGACCAGTAGAAAATTTTTACCACAGTTCGGGAGGCTGGACGTCCAAGATCAAGGTCCCGGCTGATTTGGTGTCTGGTGAGGACCCGCTCCCTGGTTTGCCCGTGGCCACCTTCCCTCTGTGACCTCACATGGCAGGGAGAGAGAGCTTTGGCGTCTCTTTCTCTTCTTATAAGGACACCAGTCCCGTCAGATTGAGACCCCACCCTATGACCTCATTTAACCCGAATCGCCTCCTCAAAGACCCCATCTCCATCCAACACGGTCATGTGGTGTGGGAGCGGGTTAGGGCTTCAGCATGTGAATCGGGAGAGCAACAATCCAGTCTATAGTGTAAGGAGAGCATTCAAGCCTAACATTCAAATTCATTGAGGACTTCCCTGGTGGTCTAGTGGTTAAGGCTCTGCGTTTCCACTGCAGGGGATGTGGGTTCGATCCCTGGTTGGGGAACCAAGATCCCACATGCTGCACGGAGCAGCCAAAAAAAAAAAAAATTATAAAAAAAATTCATTGAACATTTCCACAGTCTTCAGAGGAATATATGTAGCATGATTTTACCATTTTATTTTATTTTTTGGCCGTGCCACACGGCATGTTGGATCTTACTTGCCTGACCAGGGATCGAACCCGGGCTCCCTGCATTGGGAGCACAGAGTCTTAACCACTAGACGACCAGGGAAGTCCCACTATTATTTTTAAATGACTAAAAGACAAAAACTAAAACATATCAAATGGGCGTGTTTGTGCAGGTCTGAGTGGGTGTGAAGGACGCTAGGAAGGAAGGGCTCTCACCCTGGATTATCTGAACGGGTGGGAAGCCACTGGGGGGTGGGGGGAAGGGTCTGTCACAAACTTTTTTTTCTGTGTATCTCTAGTTAAAATTACCGTGTTACTTCTGCAATGTAAGTTTTTTAATGAAGAAAAATTTGAAAACCCAAAGTAGAGTCACCAGACAGGCATGTCCTCTAGTTCGATTTAGGTACCACCTGAAAACTGCTCAAAAACCCATCAGGGGCTCCCAGCCCACTGCTCCCCGCTGTCTAGGGACCCCCAGAAGCCCCCTGGAAACCGAACCTCTGGGCGGCATGGCCTGACCCTCCCCCAAGAACTCGGCTCCTTCCCTGAAACACCGGGACAGCCGCCCACAGAGCTGTCTGGCTAAACAGGTGATCTTATTAGCGGACCCGGCAGCCTCTGAAATATTAAAGGCTACTCTACATCCCACATTTTTACATAGAGCTCTCCAGACAGACCAAACTCAGACCATTCAAGTGGCTGGAGAGGCCTCCTTCTCGCTGATGTTTCCAGAAAGTTCAGGAGGAAGGGCATGAGAACAGCCCAAAGAGCCTAATTATTTTTTCACTTGACTTAAATGGTGGGCAGGGGAATAAGACCTCTCTTAATATAAATGTTAAAGCCTCTCAGTTGAACCTTTGTCCACTCCAACACTTCTGTTCATCCTCTCAATTCATCTTATCGCGAGCAGGGCCCCCGACTTTTCCTTCTCTGTCCCACATGAAGCTCGGCAGGGGGACTCGGGGGCTGACCCCATCGTGGAGTTCACTTGGAGCCAGAGAGAAGGGACACTCAAGTCCAGCCCTTGAAAACCACGCGTCGGAGCCCCCCGGGCAGACCGTGTAGGCTGAGGCAGCTTCCCCATCCAGAGCCGAGCCCTGCGGGAGAGCAGGTGGTCTTCACGCCCCTGCAGAGCAACACGCGGCCCCCTCCCTCCGCGCACTGTCATCTCTGTCTTTTAAGGGTCTCTCCTTTGTTAGAGACCTGGTTACAGACAAAGACTCTGCACCTGCCAGGGAAACGGCTGCCCCCCAGCAGTGAACACTGGGCTGTGGAGCCTGGGAGACCACAGGAGGGAGAACCTGCCAGGGGGCTGCAGTCTGCGGCTGGCTCGGCAGGCCGTGCTCTCCCAGCCTCGCTCCAACCTCGGGTGCCCTTGGCCGCCCTGGGTGTCCTGCCTGCATCTCCCTCTGAGCACCTCCGTGTCTGCTGGCCTCCCTGCAAGGACTCCAGTCACTGGATCAGGGCCCATCTTTATCCAAGATGGCCTCATCTTAACTACAAACATATGCAAAGGTCCTATTTTCAAATAAGGTCACAATCTGAGGCTTTGGGTGGACGTGCACTGCCGGGGGCGGGCGGCCAGGTAGAGCGCTACTCCATCCAGCGTACCGCCTCACCAGAGTTGCGTGTGATATTTTTTCATGCCCCTTCCCTCCTTTATGTCCTGCTGGTGTGTCACTCTCTCCGAGCTGGATCTGACCACAGCCGAGGTCCAACACCAGCAGCCAAGGGTTTCAATCATAGGATGGCAACGCAACTCCAGGAGGGGCTGTTCTTTATAAAGTTATAGCCACAACTGTCTCCAAACACCAGAATTCCGGCTCTAAGGAAAGAAAATTCCCGATTTCCGCAGAACAGGGCTTCTCGAATTCGGTGCTGTTGACATTTAAGACCAGATAATCCTTTGTCATGGAGGCTGTCCTGGGCTTACAGGGCCCCTGGCCTCCACCCGCAGATGCCAGTAGCGCCCCCTCCCCCCGGTTGTGAAAACCAAGCACCCCAGACGTTGCCCAGTGTCACCCCCAGCGGAGAACCACTGCTGCCCAACCCGTTTCCCAGGTGTAAACCTCTGCTGAAGCATTCTGGTGGGAAAAAGGGCTCTGCCGCCCACCTGGCTGTCTGGCCGCCCCGGTCGTCCTCGTAGCTGTGTCGGGGGCTGACCCCTGTGCAGCACATCATAGCATCCTGGGCCGAACAAGTCCAGCCCGACCCCCCTTGCCTCGCCCCGCAGGTGAGCACGCCGGCCTCCAGGCCTCTGAGAGCGGGTGCTGCAAAATGGGTGACCGTGTACACTTTATTTGGGAATAGGCTTCTCCTCGTACATAGACCCTTAAAAAGAAAAAAAACTGGGTCATACTAGGCCAAAATTCTTGACAATCAATCTTCTCTGCCTTCTACATTCACTTTTTTTTTTTTTAATTGAAATTTAAGGAATAGTGTCCATATTTGGCACTGGCCTCTGTCGCTTAACGCTAAGCTAAATTAAAGATTTTCTCTCCCTCAGAATTGTGTGAACTTGCGTGTAGGTCATTAGAGTAGTCGTGACATTTGAACTTGGGAGGTTTAGATAACATTTAGAAGGTTAAAAACGTGTTTGGACAGGAGGAGAGGTCCTCAAGCCTCAGTACCGAGGACTTGCTGAGTGCACGGCCGGATGTTGGTGTGCTGTCCGCCTTCGGATGGCTGACCCTGATTTCATCAGGCTGCTCTATCCCGCCTTTCTCCTGCTCTCCCTCTGCGGGTCGGGATACGAGCTCTTCCTTGTCAGGGGCGGTGTGTTGGTGATGCACAGCTGCGTTCGGACATGGGATCGCTCCTGATTTGTCTGTTTCCTAAGAGCTCCTTGGCTGAGACTTCAGGAACTCTGGCTGCTTTCAGCACCTCACAATCCAGCGGGCAGACGGCAATCGGACATCCAGGCAAAATGTGGGCACGAGTGGGTGATGGCTAAAGGGACAGAGATCCAGGGAAATGCCTCGTCCGTGGGGGAAAGGGGGACGTTGCCTCCTCGGTTCCCTGGAGGGCTGAGCCTTGAGCCACTGGTGTCCTAGGATGCATCAGACAGACCTGGGAGAACGAGTCCCCCTCACAGCAAATCACCCAAATTTTTGGTGAAAGTGTGAGAGCCAAGTCAGCTTGGATCTCAGATAACAGCTTGAGCAGGTAAAACAGAATGTGTGTCAACATCTGTTCAAAATCGTAAATAGGAGTTTACTTAGATCAGCGTCTGGTAGGACACTCCATAAGCGAAAATGAGACTGAAATTTAGAGAGGGAAAAAAATTGGTTCTGAAAGTTCAGCCTGATTTTCTTTAATGGCTGATTTATAACAAAGACAGTTCCGTCTTCTCTGCTTGCCAATCCATGCGCAGCCCTGAGGGCTGTTTCTTTCATTGGGTCATTGTCTTTTTAAACGATTCTTTGACCATTTGGGGACCAGGATACCTTTTTATGCCATGGCTTTATTTTACGTTACCAGCCATCTCCTCCTCAGTCTATAGTCAGAAAACAAAATACACTAATTTCTCCTTTATCATTCAATAAAACCAAAAAATCTTCAATGGCTATCCATTCACTCTTGCTGACATACAGATCAAAGATAGTGAGACATCTCTGGGGGATCGCCTATGCCTTAGAGGAGCTAAGAATAAACCCTACAGAGATAATGCATGTGTGGTGACTTGGGAATCAGCATAACCACGCACAGACAACTGCAGAACCGCGTTTCCAAGGGCTTTGCCCCACCACAATCATCCCCAAACGCGCTAAACCCGGGACAGCAGGTGTCTCTGCCTCTCTTCCTCAGCCTCCCGCCCCGTCCACAGCAGGGAAGGCAGGAGAAAGGAATAAGCCAGAGCTGGGCAGTTCAGAACCTTGACATGTTTTCAGTTGGCAAACAAATGGAACTGCTCTAGACCCACAGACATAGAAAACAGACTGTGGTTGCCAAGGGGGAGGGGAGTGGGGGAGGGATGGATTGGGAGTTTGGGATTAGCAGATGTGAACTATTATATATAGGATGGATAGACAACAAGATCCTACTGTAGAGCACAGGGAACTGTATTCAATATCCTGTGACAAACCGTAATGGAAAAGAATATGAAAAAAATGTATATGTATGTATGACTGAATCACTTTGCTGTATAGCATAAATTAACACAACATTGTAAATCAACTCTACATCAATAAAATTTTAAAAAAAGGAACTGCTCTATATTCAATCCTGGAACATGCCCATTAGTCAGAGAGAGAGGGAAAACAGGAAAGTTTGTGCCATTTCCAAAAAGATTCTCAAAGCAAAGTTAAAGTTTGTTCCTTTTATTTTTAAGTACGTGCCCAAGTTGGGGGGTGGCAGAGGCTGCAGATCACCCAGGTAATAGGGTAGAGAGGGTCCCCGGAATGAGACCCCAGAGAAGACCCGGCTGACCCACACCGTGTCAGGATGTTCTTTAGGACGCACGGGAGGCTCGCTTTCCACAATTCCCCTCATCTGACTTGAAACCCCTCGAGAGGCAGAAGTTGACATCAAGTCTGAATTCCTCTCGCCCACAACGTCAAGCACAGTGAAAGTCTGAGCACCTTTGACCGGAGAAACAATCTCTATGGGATTAAAGCGATTTTCTTATTTAGAAGAGGAAAATATGCAGTTTGTAATTACCTGCTCCTGGTGGCAAAGTCTGTCCTTGGTGCCTCAATCTAATGGGACCAACTTTTAGCGGCTTTGCTCTCCCTTCATTGTTTCAACACCCACCAAGAGGATTAAAAATAATCTTCTCTTTCCCTTTTAATTTTACGTCACCCCTCCGCCCCACATGCCCTGGGGACAGCGTGAATTTTTAATCCCCGTGGTTTGGGGGGAGGGCTGGTTAACCCTTGTTGAGGCGCCAGCCAGGACAGGAAGCCCTGGGGAAAAGGTCCCTCTGCTGGCCTCGCCGGGAAGAGCACCGAGCGCCCACACCGAATGAAGGCCACCAGATGGCCGGGCCGCGGTAATGTGCCTCTCCCCGCCCCCGGGGCCACCAGCAGTCCCCCATCTCGGTGGGTCCCGACCACGCCTGCCCAGGCTGGCAGCTCCCTCCTTCCCTATACCACCCTCGGCTGACCAAGTCTCCACTCTCTGCTCTGTGATGGGCGACTGCAAGCGAATGGGTTTGTGCCGTGTGCACAGGCACGCTCACACCCACACCCACACGCGGTGCTCACACAGGCATGCGCACACACACGCACTGTCCCACGTGTGCATGTGCACACACGTGTGCTCGCACACACACGCACACTCTTGCTCCCGTCCTCCGGGTTTGCATTTCCACCCTGGCCTCTCTGGAGGCGGCTCAGGCTGAGAAGAGGATTTGGGGGCTGCGGGCAGTTCCAGCCTGGGGCAATGGCCAGTGGCACCGCCGCCCTGGGCAGGTCCTGGGCAGTTCAGAGAGCTCGCCCCCCCCTCCAGCAGCAGCAAGGGGCTGGCATGGAGTCTGGAAAGTAGATGGGACTCCAGCCTCAGGTGAAGAAGAGATCAACAGTCCTGCAGGTCCCAGACGCCCCATCCCTCTGGTGGGGAGCGGCAGGCTGGCCGGGCGCTGAGTGGGCAAGTGCGGGGCAGCCCCTTGCGCTCGCACATGGGGCTAAGGAGTCCAACCTTCGGCCCTGTCCACGTGTCCAGCGGGCTGGGGAAGCAGGGGCATGTCGCCTCTTCCTGGGGGATGGAGTTGAGAGGCCGAGGCGGCTGATACCCTCTGGGTCAGGAACGTTCTCTGGGAAGGGAGGCAAAGGCAGCTGGGGACCCGGTTCCTGAGGGAGAGGTCTGGGCTGTGTGGACGCAGGAGAGGCGGTGGATGTGCGGTCCCCGCGGAGGGCAGGAGAGGGCTCCTGCCGCTCAGAGACGAGCCCGCAAGCAGGCTCAGAGCCCCGTCCCGATTCCCTCACCACCTTCCACCACCACGTGTTCCTGCTATTGTGCTCCGAGCACCTGCAGACGCTTCTGGGACAGACCCCGCGTCCGGGACACGACATGGTAGTTGATACTAACGCGTGTTTTCTTCCCTGTGGTTACGGCTCCGTGGCCCCCTGGGGGTCTCAGGCCCTTCGCCCCTGCATCGGGGGAGGTTTTCAGGCAGACCCTTCTCTCTGCCAGAGTTTGAGCCCATCGGGAGGGGAGACCAGGAGCACCTGACCTCGGAGGGACAGTTTCCCAGAGGTGGGGAGAAGCCAACACCTTTAGGTCACACTCAGTTACAAATGACAAAAACACACCAGGTGTAAGAAGAAAGGGGAGAAAGTTACGGCACCCACAGGAATAAGAAGGAAGACCCGTCAGAGGGACGTAAAAGGCTTGAACCCACAGAGCCCAGGCCGCGGCCCCCAGGGTCTCCTCTTCATCGTCACGAGCGGCCCCCAGGCTCCTGGACGACGGGGGTGTGCAGGTGGGCGCTCGGCTCCCCGCCCCGCCTGCCGCCGCGGACTGCAGAGGCCAGCCAGCGAACCCCCAATTCCAGGATCGCTTACAACCGGGGTTCTTTATGGGACGTAGGTCTGGCTGATCCGCTGTGTTCATCTGTGACCCAGAGGGTGGCGTGAGGGGAGCCCACCTTTGTGCTGCTTCTGCTGGCCTGGGGGTTCTGGAGCAGCTCCCCACACCCCATCGCGGGTCCCGCGAAGGACGAGGGTGTCTGTGGTTCGAAAAGGCAGCGGCGGAGGCGGGGGCGGGAGGCCACTGTCTCCTTTCTGTGGCACAAAAGCAGCAGGAGTGTCCCGGCTCCGAGGCCAGAGTGGCCACAGGTGCCCTTGCTGAGCCCGAATCTTCCTGAACCCCGTGGCCGCCTGGCCATGGCCTCCTGACGGCAGTAGAGGAAGCAGCTCCCAGGTGGCTTTGTGGGAGCATCTAAACCCTGCATTCAATCTCTTCCTGTTTACAATCGCTGCAGGGATTCTCGCACTCAGCAGAGCCCTCCCTGAGATGCGGTCTGGTACAAGAATCATCTGCAGGCCACGAGCCCTTGGGGTCGGGGATCTGCGGCCACTGTCCTTACCCGGGTAGATGCACTGAGATCGGGTTCCATTTAAAGCGGGACCCCGCTAATCTCAGGCCTGCAGTGGCAAAATAGCGACGTGAGCGGCTGTCTGTGACCCCCTGGGACGAAGCGTCTGTGGAACAAGGCCAGGCTTCGACGAGCCCGAGGTGGGCTGTTGGCTGCGCTACATCGGGAGATTAACAGGCTTTGGGCTGCTCTGCGCTGGGGCTCCAAGTCATAGGTTTGAGGCAACGTCACTCGGGTGGCACAGTAGATGCCTGGTAACTTGAGGTGCCCACACTGTGCACCCCAGAGCCCCCGGGTCGTAGCTTCTCCCCAGCGGCCGCAGGGCAGGAACTGCTGAATGGTCACCGTCCCGTTTCTTTTTTTTAATTAAAAAAAAATTATTTATTCTTGGCTGCATTGGGTCTTTGTTGCTGCACGCGGGCTTTCTCTAGTTGCAGCGAGCAGGGGCTACTCTTTGTTGCAGTGCACGGGCTTCTCATTGCGGTGGCTTCAGTAGTTGTGGCTCGCGGGCTCTAGAGCGCAGGCTCAGTAGTTGTGGCACACGGGCTTAGTTGCTCCACGGCATGTGGGATCTTCCCGGACCAGGGCTCGAACCCGCGTCCCCTGCATTGGCAGGAGGATTCCTAACCACTGCGCCACAAGGGAAGTCCCACCATCCCATTTCTTTCTCCTCCTGGACACAGCTCTCTTGCAACCAGGTGAGCACGAGTGACAGAGTCCCAGCCGTTGCATGTGGGCAGAAGTGAGACACCCCACTTCTAGGTCTGCCCATGAAACCTTCCCGAGGAACCCTCTGCCCCGTCTGCCCCATCCTCCCAGGAATGCAGAGAACACTGAGGACTGGATACGAGGAGCCTGGGTCCCTGAGTGACCAAGTGGAGTGGCCTCCCCTTCCAACCCGCACTGGACCCAGCGTGGGCAGGAGGCCAGCTCTCATCGTGCGAGGCCTCTCCTCTCTTCATGAGCGGTAAAGATGCACGCAGCATCATAAATCAACGCTAGAGCAGGAGTATTTCTCTTTTTAAAAAATGAAAGAAAGAAAAGAAGTAAAAGAGAAGATGATACACAATAAAAGCCACCAAAAAAAAATTAATGATAAAGGTGCAAAGAACCCAAGTATATTGTCTTGAGGACTAGAAAAGTCACTCATTCTTCTTTAAGAGGAAAGGAAAATGGAGAGTGGAAGGAAAGCAGTCAGGCTGTCGATTACTGAACACACTAATTCTGCTCGTTTCCTTGTAGACGGCTGAGAAACATGAGATCAAGTTATCTCAGACCCTGGGTCCTGGGCCCCCTCTGGTCACGGGAAGAAGAGTCAACCAGAGACAAAGTGACAACCACCCTTCACGAGCCCCACCTTCCCGGGACTGTCCAAACCTCAAAGGACAGAACAGAACCAGGACCACCAGGAACCAGGAATGGAGGCTGCACAAACCTGGGGGCGGCCGTCTCGCCGCTTCCTGCTAAGTGTTTTGTATGAGGGTATCACGTATCTGTGTGTGGTTTCCATCTCACTAAGAACAAGGCTACTTTTGAGAACTGGAACTCCTGAAATGACATGGAATTCTTTTGATTTCTCAAAAAAATAACTCAAACTATTTTTTAATGTCCCAGTAATAATCTGTTCATTATGGAAAAACATTTGAAAGATGAGCAAAAAGGAAAGCAGCTCAGGTAAGGCCAGAGATGACCCCGTCACCACCGCGGTGTGTATTCTGTGCCCCTTCACCCCAAGAAGAGATACTCACACACGAGGGTCGTCTGTATACACTGATTAGTTACCTCTTTTTTGGGCTTACAAACTGGAAAACACCTTTCTGATTTTCTTTACACGCTGCCTCGCAGGTTCCTGTGAACGTAATTTTATTCACAATTGTTCTCCAAGTAATATATTTATTAAGGTGTTAACCATGGGCTGACAATGTCCATAAAACAACATAGGGGTGGTCCCCCAATTCCTGTTTGCTAGGTGTAGCTTCCAGCCCTGCAACCCACGCGCACACCAGCTCTTTCTTTTGCTTACGGGAAAATGCAAGAAAGAACTCAGGACAGTCCCCCGACCCCATTTCAGACCCATCACCACACTGGGGTCTCCAGCCACTGGTCCTGCTGTCTCCTGGGCCCTCACGCTCACAGCACGTGGCTGAAGTGTGGGCGGCCTGGCGGCCACCTGCCGCAAACCCACCCCCCTACCCTCAGGCTGACAGACCCTCTTATGTCGCCCCTCCTCTGCTCAGGCAGGTGCCCCTCAGCCCTGGGGTTGGGCCTCAACTGATGGGGACCCTCAAGGTGGGTGCATTCCCTTGCCCAGTGATCTCCTGACCGTGAGATACAAGCAGGAGGCTCATGGGGAGGGGATGTCGGGGGTTTTTTGGACAAATTCCCCACTTGTTAAAAAAGAACAGAATGCAAAACTTTTCCCTCTTCTGCTCTGAACGTTGTCTACATGTGACACCTGGAGATGGGCAGCCGTTTGGGGGCCATGAAGAGAACCAGCCTATGAGGCCGAGCTCTCTCTTATTGCCAAGAGCGGCAGGAAAGAAAGACAGAAAGGAATGAGGTCACTCGTGGTGTCCTTGGGCCACTGAACTCACCTCCGCCACCCCAAAACCACCTGTACTCAGACTTTTTATTGTGTAGGGTAGGAAATGCTCTTATGGCCAAACTGCTTTTAGCTGGTTTGTCTGTTCTTTGAAACTGAGAGCTTCCCACGGCAACATTTTTGAAACGAGTAGTGGTCACGTTATAAAGCTCTAGTGCCGGGAACTGGGACAAAGACCAAATCCATTCCTCATTGTTGCCGCACGCGGGGCTCACAGTGGTTCCTTCTGAGACCTCTGGGTCAGAGAGCTACTTCCTTCGGGGTGCGAATTCCTTCTCCACACCATACTCAGCGTGGGCTGAACGCATATGTGGTGTGTTGACTCAGGGCAGTCAAGGTGCCAGAGCACGACTTCTGAGCTTCAGCAGCCGGGAGCCGGTAGCCAGGCCGCTGGGGCCACCCCTGGGCTGGGAAGACATCAGTGGTGCTCGTGGCGCCCTGGTTCCCTGGTCTACAGACTGTATAGACCACCAAACCCAATGCTATTTCTGCCGTAATACCTGGTCTCAGAGGAGAAGTTCTGATTGTTTCCGCATGGGGAATCAGGCATTACTGTGGCATCGTTTGGGTATGAATAATCTTCCCAAATGAAGTGTCTTTAGGCTACTATCCCATGCTGAGACCAGCCATCTGCTATGGTGGCTTTCAATTTTTTGGACATGACCCACTTTTTACATTGCAACTCATTACATAAAGCGTCATGAGATGATAGTTTCCTTTTCTATAAGATGCACTCTGATATTTTATGTATATTTTTCTATGCCAGTTTCACCCCACTATACTGATTTATGGCCCACTAGTGGGTGGCAGCCTGCAGTCTGAAGGTTGCTGATGGACTGAATTCCCCTCTGCCTCTTAGCTGTCCTGTTACAATAGCCCACCTCTCTCATCTTGTTAGCAAACAGGGTCCCATGTACAGTTGTGCAGGTTGTGTACTGCACGGCCCCAGGACACCACAGCAACCTGATGTTGTCCAGTATGCAACAGGATGGGGCAGCTCTATCAAGAGCTAAATTGACTTATCAGCAGATTAAGTTGATACCAATTTGTCAAAATTGAGTTGCTGAAACTCCCTGAGCCTCATCTTCTGTATTTGTAACACGAAACTAATTAAAGTGGCCTCATTTACCTCCCAAAGTTGTTGAAAGAATTTAACAAAAACAGCATTAGAGTCTAGTGTAAGGAGATGTTGGTCTCATCGTCACTATTATTGACGATACTTTCTCTATTTGAACTTGACGTTCATAGCAGACCTCCACGATGCCTCGAGGATGGGGTCAATTCAAGCAAACAAGACTTACTTTCTCACACCCCCGCACCGCATGTCCCTCCCTCTAGCCCACCCAGGTCAGCAGCCCGAGCCTGGCTTTGAGGCCCTAAGCCCTGCCGTCCACTGAGGTTGTGGAGCACCTGTCGTAGGCCTTGCTGGGTGACAACTCCAAGAAAACAGCGCTTCTCCCTAAGGGTCTCCCTGCCCACTGCTGCCAGGTGGGGAGCTGGTGGTGGTTCCCGTGTCCCTCCAGGGGAGGAGGGGTGCCAGACGGGCAGTTTGCGTGGGGGGGCTTTACAGCGACTATCTCGGCTGGGATTTCCTTGGGAAGTTCTCCAAACATGGGAGGGGAGGGGGCGGTGCTGGCGGAAGAGGGGCAGACAGTAAAGTGTATCCCCGGGGGGTGGCAGGGGCCCCATTCCACTGGGGACGTTCCAGAGCCAAGTAGAGGACACTTTAGAGGTCCCCCCACCGAGGAGTATCAGACCCCTTTCCCTGCGCTGCTCCAACCCCAATCCACCCGCTTCCTGCTCACCGGAGAAACCTGTCAGATGGAGAACACGTCTCCCAGAGTCAGTGGGAGAAACGGAGCCGCTGCATCTGCCACAGCTCCCCCGACCCCAACCCTGACCCTGATCCTGACCCCGATCCTGACCTCAAACCTGACCCCACCTAACCCTGACCCCACCCCATCCAACCTCGACCCCACCCCTCACCCAACACTGACCCCAGCCTTGACCCCAACCCTGACCCCAGTCCTGACCTCAAACCTGACCCCACCTAACCCTGACCCCACCCCATCCAACCTCGACCCCACCCCTCACCCAACCCTGACCCCAACCCTGACCCCACCCCATCCAACCTCGACCCCACCCCTCACCCAACCCTGACCCCAACCCTGACCCCACCCCGCCCAAGTCCCACCCCGTCCTCCGAGGGCCAGCATCCCGCAGGTGGCCATGTCGGGGGCCACGTCTGGGAGTCTGTGGTCCCGCAAGTGGCCTCAGGGGCAGGCAGCCCTGCTCATGTGTGTACGGAGCCGAGGGAGGGAAGAGGGGAATAGGGCTCAAGGCAAGGCTGGCTCAGGACCCAGGGGGACACGCGACCACGTGGCCGAGCCAGAGCAAAGTGGGGCACGCAGGTGGGCAGGGGCCAGGGGGCCTCACTGACCGTGGCCTGGGCCTGACTCCCGCCATCTGAGCACGGCCCGAGGCCAGCGCTTCCCAGGGTCCCCGAGCACCCCGGCCGGGCCACCCTGGCTTCTGGACCAGCGGCTGGGACTTCACAGCTGGGATGCACGTGGAAGGAGTCCTGGGACAGAAGAGGGCGGGCTGATTTCTGTGCAGGCCACAGGGCAGCAATGCAGAGTGGAGGCTGGAGAAAAGGCCGGACAGAGAACGTCGCCAGGCCAGGCAGCAAGAGCGCGGCGGGCGCTCCTGGGCGGGTGGCGGCGGTGCGAGGGCCCCAGGTCCTCGGGGCTGCTTCAGCAACGGGGCAGCAGAACCTGCTGTTTGGAGGACACGTGGCCCCTTGGGCGCCTGCCCCGCCCTCACTGTGTCCTCCGCGCCCACGTCCACGGGGACAGAGCGCGACGGGGCAGTGGCGGTCCGCAGCGGTCACACGGGCCAGCTCCCTCCCCGGCTGTCGTCCGGGGGCAGAATGTGCCACAGTAGCCACCTGGCACCTCTCGCCCAGCGCGACCCGCCCCAGAGCAGCTGTGCACGGCCCTCCCCCACGCTGCCCTCCCCAGGGCCGCCCCAGCACCAGGCCGCGCACGAGCGACCAGCCGGCATCGACACCAGACGGTCTGTGCGTTCGCTGTCCACACTGCACTTGAAAGGCCAGCTCGGGCCCCTCGGGGGGCCCTCGGGGTGCTCCCCGCCTCCCTCTGAGGAGGGCCGGGCTCTCCCGGACCCTCAGCTTGGAGGACGCGGCCCAAGGGTCAGCGTTTTCCTCCATCCTTGGAGAAACAGGACGAAAAAGGAAAAGAAAAGACAGGACGGGGCAGGAGATGGGTCGCGTCGCCCTCGGCTGGCATGTCAGGGACCCAGGAAGCGCCCTGAATCTGAGACCTCTCCCAGCCAGGGCGCCGGCCTGATCCTGCCAGGCGCTTCTTTTGTGCTTTTTGTGTGTTTCTTGAACGCTAAGCTGAGCACACACAGGCTGCACGCCCCCAGCAGCAGGACAGAGATGCCTCCACATCAGCACCCCGGCAAGAACAGCCGGCCTGCATTCCCGGCGGCGGGCGAGGCCCCGACTTCACGCCGAGAGGCCGCTGCATTTCAAGTGTGGCCAAGCAGCCCGCTGGCCGAGGAGACAACCGCGGGGCTTTGAAGCAGAGGAGAGTTTTCGGAGAGGGAGGGAGGACTGCTGGGTTCTGTAAAGCAGAACTGCTGTGATCACTAGCTTCACGTTGACCGCAGGCAGGAAACCTGACCTCCACCCCTCAATCCCAAAGCCACCCGGCTCCGAAACACGGGGCCTTAGAGACCAGCCTCTCCGGGCACCGCGTACCCTCCACGTGTCTGCCAGCAGAGTCCGGCTCCAATGCCGACGGCTGGGGAGAAGCTCCCGGGGGCTGCTCGCCCCACGACCGCCAGGCAGCAGTTCCGAGCAGGACGTGGTCCAGGACAGCCCTGCTCACCGTCGCCGGGACTTTGAGGTCACTCTGTTCTGACTGATGAACGCGGCGGAATGTTGGCTTTCAAATGGCTCAGCAGATGGAGTGTTTGTAGCAACACTGAAAACGTGATTTCGACTCGATTGTCTCAAAGCAGAAGACAACAGGGAAGGGAGAGCAGGCCTGTTTCCGGTAAAAGTGAGTCCATGTCAGGGGGGGCTCAGGGCCCCTCAGCACGGACCCCGGGAAAGATCCCCAAGGACACAGCAGGAGAGCTCGGAGGATGGAGGGCCCATGTGTGCAATGCCAGTCACCGAGGGGCCCCGGGACACCGCTAACCTGCTCTGCGTGTTCTCAACAGAAAACATACCTATTTTGCAGGTTGCTGTCAGGACTAGGAATCACTTAAAGGCTGTCATGGCAGGTCCTCGATAAAGAACCGCCAGCTTCCCCAGGCCTCCCTCACGGACCCCGCGTCCCTACCCTTGCCCCCGCTCCTTCCCTGACCCTCCAGGGTCTCCCTCTTTTGCCCTTTTACCTTTTAGAGAAAGACTCCTTCCTCTCTCCTGGTCCAGGTGCACCAACAGTGGGTCAGGTAACCCACATTTTAACCTCTTACAATAGTGACCCTCCATTTATTTTCGAAGCTGCCATGCCCCCGGGCACACACGCCTTTCCTGGCGCTGCCTGACCGTGAGAATCCTCTGCAGCCGGTGTCAGGGACCAGGGCTGCTCCTTCCCTGCAGGTCGCTGGGACCAGTGGGGCCACCTGGTCGCAGGGAACGAGGCCTGTGGATGAGCAGTGATGCGAGGTATCACGTTCCTTCCCGGGAAAGCACCTGAGTTATCAGAATTATCTGGCAATTCTGGTGAATTACCTGGTGAAATTATGGGAGACGGGCTTTTGTGGGGAAGATTGTCCTGCCCTTCTTAGAGGGGGCCTCCTAGCTCAACACACACTTAGGCCTCCCTTAAAGACGCGTTCAATACCCTACAGAGTCCCCTGGTGGGTCTTGTCCCACCCTACTCCCAGGCTCTTGGATGGGCACACAATTCCAGAAAGAGGTGGAAAAAGCAGACGGCCCACCTCAGTCATTTGCTCTAAAACAGGGTGCCGTGTCCTCGGCCAAACCAACAGGAAATCCAAAACCAACTTCTGTTCAGCTCCGAGTGAGTCGGATGAAGTTATGGAACACCTTTTCCTGTTATGGTTCGCTTAGGATGACAATGAAATTGGCTTATTGTTCTGAGTGCTGGGTTGGGGGAGGTCACGGGAGCCTGAGTTCGCTGTGGCCCCGTCCCTCCTGACTTCTCAGACCCCTGCCATCAGATGCCGAGGGCTGGGCCCCCTCTCCGCATGGTCTCCGTGGTGGAAGAACATCCATCTTTCCGCTCAGACAGGTGCCTGAGTCTGTCCCGGAGATGGGTCTTGCATCCTTACCCACACTAGAAACTTCTGCGGATCTCGGAGGCGGGAGTGGGGAGCCTGGGGGAGGGTGCCCAGCCTTTGAGGTCTCTGGGCAGCCCCTGCAGCTGTTCTGGGTCCCCTGCTGGCCTTGCCCAAGAACCATGGAAGCGCTATTTTTATCCTGATGAGCAATAGTGCAGAAATGTCTTCCGACTTGACAAGACACAAAATTTAGGTGCTGGGAGAGAGACTTCAATTTCAAGCTTAAAGATTACTTTGGGTCCCCCAGGACTCAGAAGCAATTTAGAGCTGATACCCTGAACAAGAGAAAGGTTAGAAGATTAAGACCAACTGCTGTTTGGATAAATGGCTGGTAATTGCCCATATCCGCAATTATACACTGGCACATAATTTCTTTTCTGCTACCTTTCTCCTCTCCTGCGACCCGTCAGGATTTATTCAGAAGGCGTCCACCTTGGTCTTCTTCTGCCGAGCCTTGGTGATGTCGTACTCTACCTCGTCCATCAGGGCCCTGCACGCTAAACAAGCACAAAGCATGTGTTACCTCTGGAAGGGGAGTGAGGCTCCTGCGAGCTGTTCTCCAGCTGGAGAGTCAGCAAACCCACGGTCCCTGGGGGCTGGGACGGGCTCTTGTCCTTTGGCTACTTCTTCGAAGGCAGGAATGTGCAGAGTTTTCAAAGACAGCCAAACTGAGACTAGTTTTCTTTGCATGCCCTTTTGTACTCGTGTTTTTATAAACCACATACATTTTACTTTTTCCATTTAAAACATGCTTTTTTAAAGATTAAGGAGACCCATGCTCTGAGACCATCAGAGACCTCAAGCCCCACTGGGTCGCATTAATTACACCCAAGGAACCTTTGCAAATGGAAAAGGTTTGTCCAAAACTGGGCCCTGCTCCCAAAGACACATTTTGGCTGGATTTAAAACCTCAGGGAGCCTCTGCAACTTACCTCTAATGGGCTACACAGCTGATTCTGCCCCTTCTTCTCAGGCAGGAATGCCCAGCTGAGAATTCTCACCAAGAAAAAGTAAATGAAGTGGTGCCTCTAACGTCAGCCTCATTTGCTCAACAGAAAACTGGTTTTGAACATGCTGTCTTTGCCCCAACGGTGACCGAGGATGCTGGAGGAGCCTGGCAAAGCCTCGGTCGGTCATGACCACTCGCCTGGCGTTCAACGAGGCGTGAAGACGTTATCTGTCCTAGTCGAGCACTGCATTTCGGGGTGTCTTTGGGAGAACAGCATAACCTTTAAATCTGAATGCTGGCACGGCCGACCCGACCCCGTTTTTTGTGCCGTTTCCTGGTTGTCCATCAGAATGGGATGGCCGAGGGCTCAGCCTGCAGCCGTGGCAGCAAAGACCAACCACAGTCACGACGATGCCATCGCTACGGACGCTCCCCGCCTTCCACGCGTCGCTCTCCACGTGCCACGCACTCGACGCTTGTCACAGCCTGTGAGAGCGACCCGCGGACTACTGTATCCCCATTTCACGGCGAGGCTTAGAGAGATTGGGGAACTTTCCCCGGTTCCACTTCCCGGGTCACCCGGCGCCCGTCTGTGAGTGTGTCCGGGCAGGTCAGCTGATTGAGAGCCAGGCCGTGCGATCGCACAAGCCCGGCTGCCATCCTGACCCCGCCCCTTACTGGCCAGGTGACCCTCGGGCAGTGTGAGCTGTCCTTGATCATTAGGGTTGTCAATTATGGAACTACAAGCCCACTGAGTGGTACCCAGTCCTTCTCCTTCCCCAGGTCCCCAGGAACAGCCTGTCTGTCCAAGGTGACAGCAAGGGCTGGAAGGTCTGTGGGCCCAACACCAGAGGCCGGGAGGACCCAGCACTTCCTGCAGTGTGTTCCTTCTTCCCAGGAAAGGACACCTGTAGCCACAGGTGTCCTTTCCAGCTCCTGTGGCCATGTGACTTGCCTCCAGAACCATGCATTCCAGAACCTTCCTGAAGGCCCTTGGCCCGGTGTTGCCCTCCTGTCCCACTGGAGCCTGGACGGAGCTCGGGTCGTCAGGACCAGGGCCCTGCGCACTGCAGGACAGGTCTCCCGCCCACCTGGATGGCGATTCTCCATCCCCTGTGAGATGCCTCAGCCACTGCTATTTCGAGTTCACTACTCTCCCTCCAGGGCAGGGGTCTCCAGCGGGGACCCTGACCAGCCATGGGAACGCACTCGTGGGAGCAGGGGCTGACTGGGAGGGCACAGGGCCACATCTCCCAGGACTCCCAGGTGACAGATGGCCTGGCAGGCTCTGCCGGGAGGCCTCTTGGGAAGAAAGCGAGGGCGACCGTTGCAGGCTGAGGCCCGTTAGGATCCCTGCAGACAGACAAGAGTGGAGAAGAAGGGATTTCCTAGAGGTTCCTGACCTCCTTTACTCCTTGTTCCCAGGAGAGGGAAGACAGCGGGAGCCAGTCTCTTGGCGGCAGGGAAGGAAACGGTCAGTGTGAAGGAGCGGTGCCTGGCCTGGCCACTGGGCCACGCGGCGGCTTCTTGTGGGAGCAGCACCGCTGTCTGAGAGGGATACGGCAGGCTGGTGCGAAGGGTCCCGCAGAGCAGGGCGAGCGGAGCAGGGCCCCGGGGGTCCAGGCGGCTCCGTGCTCTGGCAGGGCCCCCCGCCCTTCCTGATACAGGTGCCCATCCGGAGGGCGGCAGGGGCCCTGTCAACAGCACCTGACTTCAGATCCTGCCCACCTGTGCCTGCTTCACTCAGCCTGCTTCACTTTTAGTTCTCTCTTCATCGGAGGATGGGGACTAGTCTATAAGGCACGTAGCACATGCATCTGCTCAGCCAGGGCTGGCCCCCTCCCCACCCCTCTGGAAGAGTCCAGATTCTTGGAACCCCCCAGCTGGACCTGGTTACCCTCCTGGGATCCCGGATCCCACTCTGTGTCTGCAGACCGGGGTTTCAGACCCTGGCAGATCCGGGATGTTCTTGGCTCTCTGGAGCCCACTGGGCTGGACCTGGCAGACGTGCCCACCCCCAGGGCTATTGGTCATGTTAATACCCTGTTCCTTTCACCTCGGGCCCCAAGTTGGGGGAGCACCAAGACAGCCCAGGTAAAGGAAAGCTCCTACAAGAGGTCCCCCTGCAGTGACTGAGTTGATGGCAGTGTCACTGATGGTCCCCAAGCCCACGGCGCTGCCTTTCTCTTCTCTGGCACCAGCTGCCTGGATCCCAGCCTCCAGGGGCCAGGAGGGTCCACACTCACTGGTCAAGCAGGGCGACTCAGGGGGCAAAGGTGAGCCCCACCCACACAGAAGGCCGGGCTTCCAGGACAGCCCGGGAGGGGCGGAGGCCCTCCAGGTCCACATCCTGACCTCCCCACGGAGGGAAGGGGCGGCTCCATCAGAAAAGATCATTTTAAATTTTCGCCCCAGGTCACAGAACAAGTTAACACAGTCACACCAGCGACCTGGGCCTCCAGATTTCTAGTCCGGCGTTAATTTAAATGTTAATCTGAAATCTTCGCTTAAGTCACTGGAGTTTCGAGTTTATTAGAGCAGGCGGGGCCATGGGGCCTCCTGGGGGGTCACGTTGCCTGCCAGAGGGCGAGCCCTCCTCCCAGCTGGGCCCGCCAGCCTCCTCCCCCTGCCGGCTTCCTCCCCTCTCCCACCCTTTCTCTCTTTCTGGGAGTGAGTTTGGGGAGGAGGTGGCAGTGGGTGTCAGGGCAGCTGGGCTGGTCCCTGGGGGCAGGGCGCGGGAGCGCCTGGGAGGGCTGCAAGGGCAGGTTGCGGGCAGGGACAGCACACAGGAAGCCTGACACCTGCCGGCCCTGTCGTGGCGAAAGCACCTCCACGGGGAGAAAGCCTAACCCCGCGGCAGACTCCGGACTCCTCTCCCACCCACACCCTGCTCGGCACACGCCCCACAGGCGTCTTCAACCAGCGTTTTCGCACCTGCTGTCTTCAAGGTGGCACAAGGTACGAGGGAGTCGTGGGGAGCAGGTGACAGACAGGCCCTCGAGGAGCTCGCATTTGCCGGGGGGTCAGCGAGCTGGTCGATGGCCCAGGAGCCGGTGCAGTGGATCGGGGGTGGAGGGGACACCTGCAGACACCTCGCCTGGACCAGCGGGGCGAGCGAGCACACCTGAGCCACGCGGAGCCCCCCGCAGCCGTCGGTCCCGGGTGCCAGTGCAGGTGACCAGCAGACACACCTGGGCAGATGCTAAGACACGGATCCAGGTCCCAGCCTGGGAGGATGCCGGTCAGCGCTCGGGGTGAGACCCGGGTTCCGCCTGTGTCCTTAACTCACGACAAAGCCGCTTTGCACCTGTGACTGGGGGACGGCCGCTCAAAGGCCCACGCTCTTCCCGCCACCAAAGTACCTGTCTCAGCTTAGTGGGACCGAAGCTCCTTTGGGGGAAGACAAAGCCCTGCCCCATGGTAGGGGGTGTCCTGGAGAGGGCGACACGACCCCACACCCCTCCCATCAAGGAACTCTCAGTCTTCCGCAAGTGGAAGCGGCCGATGCTCGAGTCTTTCTTGAACATTTTGTCCACGAGACACCAGAAAGCGTGGTGGGAGTGTGGTGGGCGCCGCATGGTGCTAAGAGGGGCAGGTGGGCCACAAGCCAAGAGGCCCAGAGATGAGCTACCCGGTTGGAACTGAGATCCGGGGTCTGGCGTCCCCTCCGGGGCCTGCGATGCAGTAACCCAGAGCCCCCAGTGGAGATGTGAGTGCCAGCCACGCAGGAAGCCTCCCGGGCTTGGGGAGCAAACCTCAGCTTCACAGCACCCACATCTTGTCACTTCCTCCCTCCCTCCCCCGTTGCTGTGGGTGGAACAGTATCCCCAAGGCTATGTGCCCGTCCTCACCCCTGGTACCCGTGAAGGTGACCTTATCTAGAGACAGGGTCTTGGCAGACAGTAAAGTTAAGATGAGGTCACTAGGGTGGACCCTGATCCAACCTGACTAGAGTCCATATGAGGAGAGGAGAAACCCAGAGAGGAAGAGCATGTACAGACTCAGGGGGGTGGGGGGAGCCACAGGACAGCAGATGCGGAGATCAGACAATGCGTCCACAAGCCAAGGGTCGCCAGCCGCCACTCTACATCGGAAGGGGCAAGAGAGGACCCTCCTCTAGAGGTTTCAGAAGGAATGTGGCCCTGCTGACACCTCGATGTCAGACTTCTGGCCTCAAGAACCATGAGGAAATAAATTTCTATTGTTTAAGACCCCAGGAACCCCCAGGCAACACATCTCACCTGTGCTGACACTGTGCCAGGTGACACAGCCCCAGGTAAGGCAGACGACGGGGGAGGGGCAGGGAGACTTACAGGGATGTATCTGGTTGGGGCCTCAGAGAGCCGTCCTGAGGCCTGACATGTGAACCTGAGCTCCAGGGACAAGCAGGAGACGGCCACGCTGGGACCACAGAGACCGGTTCCAGGAAGAGGCGTGCCCACCAGTCGGAGGAGGTGAACCGGGGAAAGATGTACGCGAGGGATGGAGAGACGTTATTATAAAGTCTTGTTTTCTTTGTCTCATTTTTTCCTTTTTCTAAAAAAAAATTTATTTATTTATTTGGCTGTGTTGGGTCTTGGTTGCGGCCCGTGGGATCTTCATTGCGGTGCGCGGGCTTCTCTCTAGTTGTGGCACGCAGGCTCTAGGGTGCGAGGGCTCAGTAGTTGCTGCACGGAGGCTTAGTTGCCCCGAGGCATGTGGGATCTAGTTCCCCGACCGGGGATCAAACCCGCGTCCTCTGCATTGGAAGGCGGATTCTTAACCACTGGACCGCCAGGGAAGTCCCTCTGTCATTTTTCTTATTCAATTTTATATCGTAAGTATATTCTCAACTTGCGGCGTAATGGTGACTATCATAAAAGTTGTGTATAATATCCCATCAGGTAGATGTGCCATAATCTCCTTAACTCTTCTATCTGTGCAGGTTAAGTTGTTTCAGATGTTTAAATGTTTAATGGATAATTTAGGCTCACAAATGATCCTCATTTGCAATACAGTGGCCTTTTTGAATTAACCTGGTGCATAATTGTATCTCACTCATTCGGTCATCCAATAAGTATTAAAGCCCCGACTCTCTTCTGGGCGCTGTACAGGGCGCAGGAGTTATAATGGGGGTAAGAAGACCACCGTCCTGGCTACAGCCGCTCAGGAGTTTGCAGAGGACAGAGGAGTGTTGATCATATCCAGAAAGAAGAGCCTCATGTGCTCTGAGACCCACATGATGAGTGGAGATCAGAAAAGGCAGTATTTCGCCATCCTTCCGTCTCCCCACACTGCTGGGCAGGCCTATGGCCCGCTTTGACCAGTAGAAGTGAAGTGAGTGATGTGTGCAAGTTCTAGGGCCAGGCCTCAAGGGGCCTTGCAGCTTTCACCGTTGCCCTCTTGGAATGGTCTGGCCGCCACGTTCAGAGCCCAGAAGGACGACTGACTGAGCGGTCACGTGGGAACGGGCACAAGCTGAGAGCCAGTGCCCAGGCCCCAGACCCTCCAGCTAGGGGAGCCACTGCAGGACTCAAGCTGTGCAGGCGAGCGCAGGTGGGACCAGGAGAGCGCCAGCCCACTCCCGGCCCGGGAGAACGATTAGTTCACATGCAGGCTTCTGAGAGTGGGCGGGTTACACACAGGTGGGTGCAGGTGGGCTGGATCAGCTTGGCTGGACCTTGTCAGGAAAGACAGCAGGTTTCCCTAGAAAGAGATGTGTAAGCCCTGAGGGATAAGTGCCAGGTGAGGTATCTACCAGGTGAGGAGTGTACAAGGTCCTGGAGAGAGGGACCAGCACATGCTAAACACAAGAGTGAAATCACAATGTGTTTGAGGGACAGTAAAAACAACAGCCCACATGCCTGAGGAGGAGTGGGTGGGAAGGGTGTGGCATTTGATGAGGCTGTGGGGTGGGGAGAGGCCAGACTAGGCAGAGCCTTGCAGGCAGAGGTAAGGAAGTATGTCGTATTCTAAGCCGCATGGAACCACTGCAGTATTTCAAGTAGGGTGAGACTTGATGACATCTGCATTTTTCAGAGGTCATTAGGCTACAGTTAGAAGAGATGAGAGGGGATCAGGGTGTGTTCAGGCAGGCTGACAGGCTACTGAAATAGTCCCAGTAAGAGATCATTGGAGCTTGGATTACAGTGATGGAAGAGGGGATGCAGAAAAGTCAATGAATTCAAGAGCTCTTTGGGAGATAAATCACCAGGATTGGTGATGACTGTTTGCGCAGGTGGGGAGAAGACCCTGCTGGTTGCAACCCAACCACCATTTCTGTTCCACTTTCTTCTAATGTATTAATAAAGCACCACTCACATCCCATCACTGGCAGCCACATGTGACAGACAACTGGCTTCTTCCTGGTTCATTCCCACCACAGTAATTCTGTGCCCATGGCCAGCCATGGGCAAGGGTTGTAGTTCTGGCCAATGAGACAGGAGGAGAGGGCTTTCTTCCCTTCACAAAACAGACGTGTAGGAACATTCCAGCACCTCATTCCTGCCCCTGCACAGCGTCACCTGCAGGACGCAGCTGGATACATGGCGGCCATCCTGGCACCTTGAGAAGCCCGCCTAAGGGTCAGGCCAACATGCCGAGTGGGCAGGAAGATGGAGGAGCCCGGGTCTCTGATGGCATTGCTGAGACTACCGTGGGCTGCTTTACTGCCTGACTTCTTGGATGTGATTTAGTCCATTTTCTCCTTATTACTGAAGCCATTTGGAGTTGGGGGTGATGCCACTTGCTTCCAAAGCCCGTATTGGCTTCGGTGATGTTTTAGTGTCCTAGGGCTGCCATGACAAAGTACCATGGAGGGGGCAAACAGAGATGAAACAACTGAGATTTATTTTCTTACAATTCTGGAGGGCAGTTGTCCAAGATGAAGGTGCTGGAATGTTGGTTTCATCCTGAGGCCTCTCTCCGTGGCATGTATGTGGCTGTCTTCTCCCTGTGTCTTCACGTGGTCTTTCCGCCGTGTGTGCATATGTCTGCATCAAAATCCCTCTTCTTATAACAGACCAGTCAAGTTGGATTATGAGTTACTGTAAGGCTGTTAGCATAACTGGTGCCATCTTGGGCCCGTATAGTCTCACCTGTCCTGCTGACCCCATCCAGGCCTGTACTGTTCAGTGACTCTCTTCTCTGTTGTGGTTGAGAGGTATTGTGTAATGATTGTTAGGTCCAGGTGGCCTCCATGCGCTGTTAGCCTCTGAACAATCACAAAGACCTTCGCTGGCATCTTCCTGGCGCCCAAGAGACTAGTTACCCATTCATAAATCTTGACTTAGGAAGGCTCATCCTGTTTCCAAACACATACCCCCATACCCTAAGTTAGCTATAAAGTTGCCCTCGGCAGCATGGCATACAGCTTCGAACGCTTCCAGACTGATGTCCACCAGACCCCACCCTATAATAAACTGACCCACTGAGTATAACAGAGTTACCCACCTCATTTTCTGGTTCAGTGGGCACTTTTCGTTCCCTCCATCCTCCAACAGTTACCGATTATAATTCATTGGTTATTGATTATAACCCGAAGCCTCACTAGAGTTAGGGTCTATAAAGACCTCATTTTAGTTAATTATCTCTTTAAAGACCTTACCTACAAATACAATTACATCCAGAGGTACGAGGGGAGTAGGGCTTCAACATATGAATTTGGGGGAACACAATTCGGGAGTAAAAAGTTTATTTGGGGACATCAGGACGTCCCCAGGTTGATTAACTCCGTCTCAGTGACACCCCAACTCTGGTTCTGCTTTTTTGCAACCCTCTTGACTTTCCTGCACAGGTGAGAGACGTCACCTGTGGTTCTAAGCTTCAAATCCTCAGACCTGACATCTAGAGTCCTAGACAGGTGTCTCCTTACCTGTGAACTTCTATTTGTAAGGAAAGTTCCCAGACACCCCGGGCACACTCTCAGTGTCATTGGCCAGAACTGTCCTATGACCTGGCCCAACCCAGTCACTGGCATGGAAATAAAATTATGATGTTTAGTTTAGACCAATTGAGATCCACCCTCTGGGGCTAGAAGGGGTGCAACCTGTCCTAGGAGGCGCTTGGTCCCTCTGTAGCTGAACAAAATCAGGGTTCTGCCAGCAAGAATGTGCCCAGCCCTGGGACCCCATGGTCATCTCAGTACCGGGCAGTGATTCAGGAAGGCAGCAGGTGGAGGCAAGGCCTGGAAAGAGGAGGTCCACCAGCCGGTGCAAAGACAAAGCCCAACCCAGAGGCTCTTGCAAATACCTCCGGCCATACATCTCCCCTCCCCACACGTCACCACGGCAACCCATCCGCCTGAGCGACTCCCCATCGAGTTTTAACCCAAATTATATTTTCCAGATCTAAAAACAGAGGCACTGTGAGAAGTCATTTTAACAACTTGAAGATGCTCAAAGATAGAGATGGGTGGCAGAAAAGGAAAATCTGATAAACAATATTTTTTAATCAAACAGGCAAACCCTGGTTACTCAGAACCCAAACGACAGGCATTTTCCTCCTACATTCTTTTAAGAAAAAGAAGCGATATTAGGATTCATCGGTGGTAGTGTTTGTTTTCCAGGGAACATTCTAGTTTCACTATAATTCTATTTACCTCCCGTCTTAATCATCCCTGATGTTCAGGATAACGGCCTTCAGTCACCAAGGGAAGAGGTGGTTATGATCAGCAGATGCTGTTTACTCTGGGAGGATGTGGGCAGATGCAGAGTTGGATGATTTCCGGTCCTAACAATACAAGGGTCTTTGTCGGCCTTCAGGAGACCAGAAATGCAACCAACCAAAACACCACTTAAATCTCACTTATAATTTCTATCTTTCATTTAGGTCATTCTCACTTGATTACTCTTTTTTTTTTTTTAATAAATTTATTTATTTATTTGTTCGTTTTTGGCTGCGTTGGGTCTTCGTTGCTGCGCACGGGCTTTCTCTAGTTGTGGCGAGCAGGGGCTATTCTTTGTTGCGGTGCGTGGGCTTCTCACTGCGGTGACTTCCCTTGTTGCAGAGCACAGGCTCTAGGCGCACAGGCTCAGCAGTTGTGGCGCGCGGGCTTCAGTAGTTGTGGCGCACGGGCTTAGTTGCTCCGCGGCATGTGGGATCTACCCAGACCAGGGCATGAAACAGTGTCCCCTGCAGGCGGATTCTTAACCACTGCACCTCCAGGGAAGGCCCTCACTTGATTACTCTTTGAAAGTTTTTATTCTGCATGTCTTGAGTACTAAATTTCTCTGAGACTTGGTAATATTAAGAAAAGTCTGGGAAAAGCATAAAACAGGCTATTTGTCATGTTCTATTTTCACAAGGCGTAGTCAGAGCTATTTGAGTGGGGCTTCCAGCCCTCAGGTCCCTGTCTGTTAAAACCACCCTGATGTGATTAAAGATCATCAGGGTTGCAAACTATTATATGTAGGACGGGTAAACAACAAGGTCCCACTCTATAGCACAGGGAACTATATTCAATGACCCGGGATAAACCACAGTGGAAAAGAATATGAAAAAATGTATATATATGGATAACTGAGTCACTTTGCTGTACAACAGAAATTAACACAACATTGTAAATCAACTATACTTCAATTAAAAAACAGACCATCTGGGAACTGAATCTAGGCCTGTCCGTGGGGAGCTGGGGACCCACACGCGGGGGTGGTAGCTTCCACCCGTGGAGGCCCACTGTGTGCAGACTCTGTGCTGAGCCCTCTACATGCCATCACACTGAAGACCAACACAGACTCTGGAGCAGCTGCTGTGGTCATCGTCCCATTTCACAGATGGAGACACTGAGACTTGAGCAGGTAAGCACACAGGGCTGCAGGGCCGAGATTCAAAAGCAGGTGCATCTCCAGAACCCACCATGGTTCCACCCAAATGCCCTCCGCGTAGAGAGGCGTTAAAGCAATCCAGTGACGGTAAGAGCTAGCAGGTAGGGCCGTCAAGGACAGTGGGGAGAGCGGCTCACACAACCAAATCATCTTGTGCGGTCTCCGTAGAGACTGTCACGGGCCCCGTTATCTCCATCTTAAGAGGTTTGGTCACAGGAAGACTCTTAAATGCAAAACTCTCATGAATTCTAACAAGCCGATTAAGAAATAGCCCAGGCTGGCTTCATCCTGAGCACGGTGCGCCCAGCCCGAGTTGCTGCGCGCTGCCATCACCAGGGGCCCCTCCAGTCCCGCCAAAAGGACGCTTGCCCCACAGTGGACGTAGATACTGCACCTCCCAGGAAGAAAGAAAACACTTTCCCAATAAAGTGTCCAAAGATGCCCACGTCGGTTCCAACAAGACCACGGCTCTCCTGTCTCTGGCGTGTGCGTGGCAGGGGGGCCCTGGCTCCCACCGAGGAAGCCGGGGAGCATCTCGTCAGCTAATCCCACTCAGAGGTGAGAAAGCACAGTTACCTGGCTGGTTAAGAAGCTGGCATTTCGCTCTCCCTCTCTCTCTCCCTCTCTCTCTCTCTCTCTCTCTCTCTCTCTCTCTCTCCCTCTCTCTCTCTCTCTCTCTCTCCCTCTCCGTTTCTCTCTCCCCCTCTCTCTCCCTCCCTCTCTCTTCCCTTCCCTTCCCTTTCCTCAAGCATGCACAAAGAAGAGGTTATGTGAGCACACAGTGAGATGGTGACCACCTACAAGCCAAGAGAAGAGGACTCAGATTGAAACCTACCTTGCTAGCACCTTGATCTTGGACTTCCCAGCCTCCAGAACTTTAGTTCCCTGGCATGATGTGCTGATCAGTATTCAGTTGAATACTCAAGGGAGGCCCTCTGTAGATCTTCAGAGATCTCTCTCCATGCACCTCTCTTTTCTCTGCTACTCTGTCCTGCAGACTCTCCCTGGACTCTGAGTTCTGCCTGCTCAACACAAGGACAAAAGATAGAGAGATAAATGAAGGAATCACAAACATGACTTAGAATTTGAATATGGAAAAAAATTTCTTATCCTGATAAGAAAAGGCATCAGGATATTTCCAAGGAGGTAATAGCACAGAATAAAGAAGCAATATACTTGAAAAAAAAAAAAAAAAAAGAAGCTGGCATTTCCAGAGCAGTGATATAAACTGCTCTGAGAAGGCACAAGCTCAGTTCCCTCTGCAGACACAGACCCACCTGTAGAAGGGAGAAAACCCCACTTTGGTGGTGACACTGGTCCTGCAGCATAAATTTGTAGTTCTTCCTGGCCCACCCCGGACGTGGGGCTCAGCCGTGTGACCCCAGGGGACTGAGGTGGAGTGGCCAGTTCTGAGCACAGGCCTCCTGCGGCGTCACACAGTTCCTCTCACCCTCTTGCGCCCATAACCTGGCCAGAGAAGAGCACGTCCCAACCAGCCCCCGGGTCAGAGGGTGAGGAGTCACATAAGGGACAGACCTGGACCCATCCTACCCTGTAGAGCTGCCTGCTGGGCCTGGTCTAGACAGCTGGCCACCCATCAACCAGCAGACTTGCAGGGAAAATGCCCCTAAGACTTGCTTTGTTACGCGGCAGTAGCTGGCTGACAGTGCACGTCCAAATCAATTAAGAATTTAGAACTTAGAGGCTGGGGGTGGATGCTAGATGCTAGCTTGGGTGTTTTTGGTTTTTTCAGATCAAGTAGCCTATATAACAACACAGGGAAGATGCGCGTGCAGAAAAACCCCAAGATGGTTTTATTTGCTTTGACTAAATGAGGGCGCCTCTAGGGTGCTGCCCACAGCAACGTCATTAATCACAGTGGCGTCGCGGAGCTGTGCTCAGGCCTGGCTTAGCTTCAGAAATGTGGCAACAGCAACGCCGCCAGGTAAACAGCTCCAGCTGCTCACCTCCCAGGCGTACGGGAGGCAGCGCTCGGGCTCCCCCAGCTTCACGTGAAGCCAAGCGGGCAGAAGTGCTGGAATTTCGGCTGTGTCCACACATCCGAGCTCTGGCCAGGACCCTCCAGGGCTCTCTGCCCTTGGCCATGACAACCGCATGGGTTCAGCCGGCGTGGGCCTCCGGGGCTGGCTTCAGGCCTGCCCACCGGAAGGGACCCCAGTGGGAACCATAAGGCGCCCAAGAAGCAGTGTATCGTTCAGGCTTGTGGGCAGGTGGCCCCCTCAAGTCCAGACGCGCAGACCGTCTGCATCTCTGACCCTGGTTCCTGGGACGCAGCCTGATGGGGCAGGGCCACCTGTGCTCTGCCGTCACCGTCCTGAAGCCCTGATTTGTGAACAGGGGCTCTGCATCGGCATTTCTGCTGGGCCTCGCAAATTACACAGACGGTCCTGGGGGAACTAAGTGACCAACACTTCCTGGGGGAACTAAGTGACCAACAGTGGACTGCCGGCTCAGAACAGGGGTCAGAGCAGAAGGCCAGCCCTCTGTGCCAGGCTGGGACCTGGGCTCGGGAGGAGGTGGGCACCGAGGCCGGGCTGAGGCGGGAGCCACGGCTCTGCTGTCAGAGAGCTGGACCCCGCTGGCCAGTGGACGGCCCCAGCACCCTGGACAATGGGCCCTGCGGGGAGATTGCTTCCCTGAGTACTCTCCTCCTCCCCCCGCACCTGTGCTGGGCTCCCGTCACTACACTGAAGACCCACCACCTCCCTAAGAATGAGTGGTGGTGCTACCCACAGTTACGTGTGGACACCCAAGGCACGGGGTCCCATGAGCAGGAAGCAGCGAGGGCTCAAACTGAGGTCGGCACACAGGAAAAGCCTGGGCCGGAAGGGCGGGGAAGCCAGGCGGAACATACTGACCTCCCCCGTGCAGACAGAGGATGCCGAGGCCTTAGGAGGATGAGGACCATCAGGGCCACTTGCTGGGGGGGTGGGCGTATGGAGAAAGAGCCCAGGCCCCGCGGACAGGGACTCGGGGAAGCCAAGCAAGCCACACTGAGTATTTCAAAGCCGAAGGACTGGTGGGGACACCAAGGGCTCTGGTCTCTTTGGGGAAGGCAGTCCCACAGCACTGGGCTGAGCGTCGCCAGGTAGAGTGGTGGCTTTTGTCCCTCAAGGTCCCCTACAAGTCACCTCCTCCTGGGAACATGATGGGAACCCAGCGGATCTTTGCCATCGCCTAATTCCGAATGAACTTGTTAAAGCATTTTTAGCGTAATGAAAACATTAGATCAATTCCTCGCAGCGATGCTTGTCACTAAATCAATAGCCCGTTTGGCGTACCACACTGACGGCTGACACACACGCGTGAAGGTCTGTGAACAATCGTGGGGCTGCAGAGCGCCCTCCGCGTAGTAAGAAGGTGGAGCGGGGAAGGAGGGGCAGGAGAGGGAAACTCTGCTCTGTCTGCAGGTCGAAGCACAAGAGGAGGGGAAAGAGGCAACGGTCTGGGTGCCACAGGCACCCCGAGAACAGCAGGCAGCAGTGGAGAGAGGTCAGGACCAGCGCTGCACACGGATTCTCGTGCGGCTGGACCAGAGCAGCATGCACGCCCTTCAGGAGTCTCCCGTCTCGTTCCGCCTTTATCTCTTCTCCAAATGAGCCCACAGAGCAAAGAAAGGGTCGGTGAGAGAGAGGGCAGAAATAGATCCTGTGGCAGGAGCCCAAGGCAAGCCCTGGGAATAGCACTGATGGAAAGCCGGGGGTTGTGGGGTCTGCTCTCCAGGGCCAGGGCTCCCGGCAACAGCTAACACATCACCGGGAAGAACGGGGTTAGGAACGCTCAGACTGGGTCCGGAAGCAGCACATTTTTCAGCTTTCTAAGAGGGGTCTGTGACTAAGAGAAAGGGGAATTGGTCTAGGAAGATAAGAAGAGGTTATTCAGTTCAACGATGTATCCGGGAGAGCTGTAACCATAACTATACCGTAAAAGCGTGCACACGCACACGCACACACCTCCATGGGCAGTATCTGGGCAGAAACAAGTTCACTGTGCGACACTGTTGGGCCAGAGCGTGGCCAGGAGGGTGTCTGTGGGTGACCCAGGGAACCAGTAGCTCCAGGCCCAGTAGAAACGGGTAGATAAGGGTGTGAAAGTCTAGGGTCCGTGACAGAGTGGGAGAAGGTCCATTGGAGAAGCAGAATGAACTAGAAAGGTGTAACTATTGGCAAGACATAGGCAAATTGGTCATTATTTGTAGATGATGCCTGGAAAATGCAAACGAATCCACTGAAAGAATATCAGAACACTTCAGAGTTCAGCAAAGTCTTGCTTACAAAATTTATATGCAAAAATAATAAACATCTTATATACAAATATAACCAATAGAAAACACGAAGGAGGAAAAATTCTCATTAACACTGGCAATAATAAAAGAGACAAAGTAGCTAGAAATAAACCTAAAAGCAAGGGTGTTTTAGGGCAGTGAAACTACTCTGTATGGTCTACAGGGGTGGATCCATGACCTCATACACTTGCCCAAAACCCACAGCACGTAGGACACCAAGCGTGAGCTCCAAGGTCGTCTCTGGACGCTGGTGATTGTGACATGGCAGTGCAGGTTCATCAATGTAACAGACATCCCTCTCCGGTGGGGAGGTTGATAGTGGGGAAGGCCGTGCATGTCGGGGGCTGGGGGTAAATGGGAAAGATCTGTGCCTTCCCCACAATCGTGCCGTGAACCGAAAACTACTCTACAAAATAAAATCTATTCCCCCAAAACGTGCCTGATCTATATCAAGAAAACTTTTAACTCGACTGGGAGATAGTAAAAAGACTTGAATAAAGGAGCTTGTTCTTGGCTAAAGGTTAGTGTTGTAAAGATGTAAATTCTCTGTAAGCTGATCTACATATATTCAACGAGATTGCAATCAAAATAAGAACAGGATTTTCCCTGACCTTTCTAAAATAATTGAAAAGCTAATAGAAAATATGAGTAATATGGGATATTGAAATATACTGTAAAGCTATGATAAGTAAAATAAAATGATACTAGTACAGAAATAGATAAATTATTTTTAAAAAACCCCAGCAGTCTGGAAATAGACCCTAATACATATGGGAATTGATTAGAAGATAATATTTAAAATAATGAGAATAAGCAACACTTATTGAGCATGTTATGGGCCAAAGGTCAGCTCACTAGCCTTGATCTTTACTAACTCTTTATACCAAAATTAATTTTAAGTGGATTCAATATGAGTTTTTAAAAATGTATTTATTTTTGGCTGCATTGGGTCTTCATTGTTGCGAGCGGCCTTTCTCTCGTTGCAGCGAGCGGGGGCTACTCTTCGCTGCAGTGCACGGGCCTCTTGTCGCAGTGGCCTCTCTTGTTGCGGAGCACGGACTCTAGGCGCACAGGCTTCAGTAGCTGTGGCACGTGGACTCAGTAGTTGCGCCTCGTGGGCTCTAGAGCGCAGGCTCAGTAGTTGTGGTGCACGGGCTGAGTTGCTCCCCGGCATGTGGGATCTTCCTGGACCAGGGCTTGAACCCGTGTCCCCTGCATTGGCAGGCGGATTCCTAACCACTCTGCCACCAGGGAAGCCCTCAGCATGATTTTTGAAAATAATCTTCAAGTGAGCTAAGACCTTATAAGCATGGGATGAAAGCAAAAAGTCATAAGGAAAAATATTAATCAATTTGACTACATTAAAATTTGTAGGAAAAAAGTCAGGGACAAATTCATGATAAAGAAAAGCTAAAAGAAAATTCGCAACACCTACGGGAGGAGCCATTCTGGTCTGCTCGACTCTCACAAAGGAGCCTTGTGAAGCTCCAGGTTGGGGGCTCCAGCCTCACAGCCTCCTTGGGTCGCTTCCCTCGTTCGTCCATCCAGCAGGACTTACCTGGAGCCTTCCACCTGCTCTGCTTTCAAGGTGAGCACAGCAAAGTTCACGCGCACACAGAGCTTTTGTTCAAGTGGGGAGGTGACAGCTGACTAGCACAGGAAGAAGTCGCACGTCACAGCCACTGCTCTGCACGAACCAGGTTTTGAGATAGGAAGTGACTGCGGAAATCTCTCCTAGAGATGGTGGAAGGTGCATTTCTATTACTGAAGGTACTGCTAAGCAGCAGCAACAAAAAGACCCCAAATGGAATGACTTAGATAAGATAAAGCGTGTTCCAGGGGGTCAGAGTTCAGAGGTTAGAGGTTCAGGGCTGGCAGGGGGCTCTGCCATTCAACACGGGGCTTTCCTCTCCGGGTCCAAGGAGGCTCCGGGGCAGGGGGCGGGGGGAGAACCGGGAAGGAAGGCGAGCAGATATCGTTTCCCATGGCAACCACACAGCACGAACACACGGGAGGCTGGGGAGAGCAGCCTCCAGCGGGACGGCCACGCATCCTGGCGCACCTGGGTTGTTCAAATGTTGACGAGAAGAGTGACCGGCGATCAGGAGCCTCTGCTTCAAAAGCCTATCTGAGGAGGTGACGTCTGAACAAAGACCCAAAGGATGAGAGTGGGCCCCAAGAGAACATTCTAGAAGAGGACCGGAGCAAAGGCAGCTACGGGCAATGAGCTGGGCAGCAGCCAGCCAGGGCAGGGCCTTGGAGCAGAGGTCTGGGTGGTGGGGTCGAAGCGGCAGAGGGGCGAGGTCACCAAGGGTCTTACCGGCCATAGCAAGGACTTGCATTTTATTCCAAGAGCGATAGGGAGACCCTGAAGACTTTAAGAAAGGGACTAAAATAAAACAGACGCTGGCTTTGCATCGAGAATGGTTGGAGGGTGCAGGGAGGGACGTGGGGCCCCTTAGGAACAAACCAGGCGCCAGGTGACTGCGGCTGCACTGCTTGGGTGGCAGCGAGGAGTGGATGGCTGCAGGTAGCCTTGGAGTGGAGCCACCAGGACTCGGTGAAGCGGCGGCCTTGGAGGGGAAGGGGAGGAAGGACTCAAAGCCAGAGCCCGGGGCTTTGCTCCTGCCGCTGAGTGGAAGGTGGAGCCACGCAGCGGGGTGGGAAGCCTGGGCAGCAGCATGGGGCAAGGTCCGTTTCGGACGCACGAAGGTTGAGATGCTCGTAGACTTCTGGTGGGTACCGTGGGCAGGTGCACACAGGACTCTAGGACTCGGTTGGATGTAAGTGATGAGTAACGCAAGAGCCTGCCTGGATCACCCAGAGTGAATAAGTAGAGGCATTTTTTTTTCTTATTTTGGCCAAGCCACACAGCATGTGGGATCTCTAGTTGTGGCGCACAGACTCCAGAGCATGTGGGCTCAGTAGCTGCAGTGTGCAGGCTCTCTAGTTGTGGCGCACGGGCTCTAGGGTGCGTGGGCTTAGCTGCCCCACAGCGTGTGGGGTCTTAGTTACCTGACAAGGGATGGAACCCGTGTCCCCTGCAGTGGAAGTGCAGAGTCTTAACCACTGGACCACCAGGGAAGTCCCGTGATGGATTTCTCCAGTGAAAAACGGGCTTCCTGATCCCAGAAAGAGCAGAGCAGGTCTTTATCCTCCAGGTGAGGGCCCTTTACCTGTAGACTCATGCTTGTGGAGGATGGGTAAGACATGGCAAACATTCTGCGGCCTCTGTTCCTGCCTGGGCCTGGCAGGGAAGAGGGGGCTGACCCTTCAGGGAGGAAGGGGATTAAGGATTAGAGTTTCTTGCTACTCTAAGCAGGGTCCAGCCTTGCTGGTGATGAGGGAGGCCGACGGGAGTTGTACTGACAGCCTCAGAAAGGGGAATGGAGAGGCGGCACCTTCCTGGCAGGGTCAGCTCAGCAGGGCTGACCGCAGGTCCTGTGGCCTCAGGCTGTGCCAGACAGAAGCCATCGGCACCACCGACGCCCACCCACCATGGGGCCAGCTGGGTGTCTGCCTTTTGTCCTGAGTGGCCAGACAACAGAACTGACAGTCTACCCATCCAGGGTGAACAGATGTTTTGGGTCAGGCTCCCCAAGCTCATGGACGGTGGCCCGACATTCAGGGGTTAGGGCATCGCAGCCAAAAATTAAGCAGCAATTATTTAAAAATACACGCGCGAGCCTCATGCTGTCCTATTGCAGTAAAATTGCATCAGCTCGTTTCGAAGGCTTCGACTGCTCCAGGGGGCTGGCTGGCTGGTAAAGAGGGGTCAGGCTTCTGCTTCCAGAGGCACCAGGAGGGGAATGATGTAACCAGGGCTTTGGACCAGGACAGGGGGAACCAAGAGGCTCACCACTGGGTAAGCTTGAGCCCCCAGCATCCAGACGTGGAGGGGGGGCAGCAAAGGAGATGAAGAAGTGCTGCCGAGAAAGCCAGGAGGGCGGAGGTTAGGAGGGCCCACTCTGCTGTGGAAGTCGGGGGTGGGCATGGATTCATCCCTCCTCTGAATTCCATCGTGGGCATCCCCTCCCCTCCTCTGACACTCGGCGCTGTTAGCGCACCTTGTTTTCTCTACAGCTTCTTCCCCAACAATGCACAATATCTCTCCCATGGCCCCTAGAGGTGTTCAAAGATACAAATGTCATTGGCTGCCGGAATCATTTAGAGATGCAAGACAGCAGGGCGGGAATCCAGACTGCAGAGCCGGGCTGCGGGGATGGGCCTGGAACTGCTGCTCACTGGCTGAACAACCCCAGGTGAAAAACTACAGTTTTGCATCAGTTTCCTCATCTGTCAAATGATGGTAATCATTCTATCTACCTGTCATAGGTTGAGTTCCCCCAAAACAAAGGAGTGGGAAGGAGCGTGGAGAGGTGAGCAAAGAAGTTGCACGGAAGCGGCAGGTGCGGTTCAGTCATTTGAGGGCTGTGGCGCCTATGCTGAGTAGGGCTGGGCAACTGCAGTGTAAGGACCAAACCCGGCCCTCCGCCTGGTGTTATAAATAAAGCTTTATTGGAACACAGACATGTCCGATTGTTTGCTTGTTCTCTATGTCGCGGGGGCCAGGTGAGGTCGCAGGGATGGACGGGGCACCCGCAGGTGGGTGGTCCCACCCCCTCAGAGGGCTGCAGAGGCCTGAGTGAGGCCATCTGTGCAAGACCCCTCACATGTGCGATGGATGCCAGACATGGAAGTCAGCTGTGACCTCCCATGTCCGTCCTGTTGGCCTCTCCCCCAGAAGGGGGAGAGTCTCTGCTCTGAAAACAGCCTCTCCTCGGCGGAGATGACCATGACGACTGGGAAGGTGGCCAAGGCGGCGGCTTTCGGGCATTTTACTGCTGATCTGACTCCTTAGAGGGAAGGCAGCCAGCTTGCCAACCACCCCGCCCCCCGCCCTGGCGTAAAGTGTCCTGGATTCTAGTCTTTGGGAGACGGAATTGGGAGAATTCCTTCCGGACGCGAGCAGCCCCATCACATCCAGTGTCAGGGTTCAGGGCCGTCTGTGTGAGAGAGACGGAGATTCAACCAAATGCAGGGGGCCTCCCCTCCCTCCCAGGTTTCCCTGAATGAGTTGGCTTCAAATGGAAGGAAACACTGAAAGAGATTTTAAAAGAGCAACACAGAAAGAGAGAGAAAAGGGACAAAACCCTGAGAGAGGAGGGGTTCCCCAGGGGAGCTGCGCTGGCCGGGTGGGAGGGTCCCTCACCATCCTGGTGCGTCTGTTCTCTGTGCTTTCGCTTTTGTACCCATCTGGCACCCAAGCCTCATGGCTAGTGTGTTCGAAACGCATCAGTAAGTTAAAAATGTTGAATACCTCCCATATATGTCTATTTAAAATGTCGTGCATGTCTTCTAAAACACATTTATACACCATGTATAGTCTTGAGATAAAACACATCCAAACAGAAGCACTAACATCTGCAGGCCAGACCTCGGGGGCTCCTCTCCTTCTTCCCGGACACACCCTGCAGGGCACACACCTGGGTCCAGAGACCCTGGAGAGGCCAGCTAGCCCCGCGTTACCCGCTCTTCGTATTGTGCTTCTGGGTACACAATTTTCATTTGCAGAGAAGGATCTGTTGCCAAAAAGAAGTTCGAAACTCAGTTCTAGAACGTCCCAGACCTTCTCTCTTTTGGTCAGAACTTCTTCACCCTCCCTCTAGGGAGCCCTGGGACCCTTTAGTGGAGAAGACAATTTGGAAACCAAGTTTGGGGTACTCACTGTTTATTGCTGCTGGGGTGTTACTGCTCCCTGGTTCTCTGGGAGAAAGACCAGGAAATCTATGTACACAGCGCTCTGCAGACACACCCACCCTGACGCACGCACGTCTCCGTGGCTGTGTCTAGATGGGTGAGTTGACACTGATACCTTCAACCCAGTCCAGCCCCTCAGGTTCTTCCTAACCTTCTCCCTTTCCGGTATTAGTAAATCCCTCCTCTGACAGCAAGAAACTTGGCTCCCGGTTCCCTTGAAGTGTTTCTTTGCTGCTCAATTCCCTGCATGTCTCCCTAAGCGTCCATGGCCTTGCTGCCCATCACCTGGCCCCCAGCTGTGTCATGCACTCTAGGCTCAAGGAATGAGGCTTGGTTTTGATAAACAATAGCCTAGTATTATATTCCCCTTTCACTCACGTGGTATCGCCATTCTATAGACACGAAACTGAGCCTAAGGGAGATTTATAGCCATTTGCTCGTGTGCACTTGTCTGCTTGCTTAGGACCCTGACTTTATTTTTAAAGTCATGCTGCTCCAAGCAACATCCTTCCAGCCACCCAGCTACAGAAAGTCCTGACAGGTATGCCTGCACCCTTCGGACAATCCACCTATTCTTTGCATGTGGCCAGAGAGAGCTTTTCACAAACCAGCCTTAGGATATGATGAAGGTGATGTTTCCAATAAGGGACTGTTCAGTAAATGCTCTCGGGATGTATGTCACACCAGGGGAAGCTCCAGATGGATTAAAAAACAAAACCATAAAAATACTAGAATAAGTTATGGGAGACTATTTATTATATAATTACAGAATGGGACAGGCCTTTCTAATTATTACCAAAAAAAAAAATCATAAAACAAGAGAGAAAGCACCCTTATAATCATTTTAAAAAATAAAATCAATTGGCAGAAAGCAGAGGATTTTTAAGGCCATAAAACCACTCTGGATGATACTATAATGACGTCATTACACATTTGTCCAAACCCATGGAATGTACAACAGCAGGAGTGAACCTTGATGTAAACTGTGGACTTTGGGTGATGGTGACGTGTGATGTGTTTTCATCAGCTGTAACAATATCCTAAACACACAAAGGTAGCAAATGTGGGGATGTTGATAAGGGGGAGCCTGTGCATTTGTAGGGGCAGAGGAGACACAGGAAATCCATGTAATTCTCTCAGTATTGCTGTGAACCTAAAACTGCTCTAAAAAAGAAAGCCTGCTAAAAATGAAACCAAAAAATTAAATCTAACAACCTCATTGAAAACTGAGTAAGAGGGCTTCCCTGGTGGCGCAGTGGTTGGGAATCTGCCTGCCAATGCAGGGGACACGGGTTCGATCCCTGGTCCCAGAAGACCCCACATGCCGCGGAGCAACTCAGCCCGTGCACCACAACTACTGAGCCTGCACTCTAGAGCCTGTGAGCCACAACTACTGAGCCCATGTGCCACAACTACTGAAGCCCATGAGCCTAGAGCCCTTGCTCCGCAACAAGAGAAGCCAGCACAACGAGAAGCCTGCGCACCGCAACAGAGAGTAGCCCACACTCTCAGGAACTAGAGAAAAACCACGTGCAACAGCGAAGACCCAATGCAGCTAAAAATTAAATAAATGAATAAATAAATAAATTTTAAAAAACTGAGTAAGTATTTGAACAAAAAGGCTAGCAAAATAAAAAGGCTGGGTTGGTAATGGTGTGATGAAACCTCAGCCTCGTACATCACTGGTGGGAGTGGAAACAGACAGGACTCAACGGAGGGCATCTGCTAATGTCCGAATAGTCACTTAAATCACAAGTACACACAGGGGGTGACCCAGTGGCTCCAAGTCCAGGAGTTTGGACCACACATACACGTGTACAGGTGCAAAATGACTCGTGTATAAAGTCATCCATTGCAGCATTATTGTAGCAGCCACGGCTGGAAACAATCTATCCATCAATAGGATGCAGTTATAGCACAGGTGCAATGAACTGCTATGTCAGGCAAAAGAGAAACTCCTCAAGTATAACTACGGGATAATCAAAATATACATTTAAGTTTAAAAAAAAAGTTCCAAACCATGTGTATAACATAGAATGCTACCCTTGGGAAAAATACAATATTTCTGGAAGGGTACTAAGATATTCTTTTTTTTATAAATTTATTTATGTTATTTATTTATTTTTGGCTGTGTTGGGTCTTTGTTGCTGCACGCGGGCTTTCTCTAGTTGCAGCGAGCAGGGGCTACTCTTCGTTGCGGTGCGCGGGGTTCTCATTGCGGTGGCTTCTCTTGGTGCGGAGCACGGGCTCTAGGCGCGTGGGCTTCAGTAGTTGCAGCACGTGGACTCAGTAGTTGTGGCTCGCGGGCTCTACAGCGCAGGCTCAATAGCTGTGACACACGGGATTAGTTGCTCTGCGGCATGTGGGATCTTCCCAGACCAGGGCTCGAACCCGTGTCCCCTGCTTTGGCAGACGGACTCTTAACCACTGTGCCACCAGGGAAGCCCTAAGATATTCTTAATATCCGTCTCCTCTGGATAGGAAAACTGGCGGCTGGAGACTCAAATAACAAAGAACGCAACCTCTACATCTTTGGGACTTCCCAAGTGACAGGAGTGTGATTGTGACTCGAGGTGAGCCCTGAGAGTTTATGCCAATCAGGTGACCCGGAGCTTCAAGATGGAGTTGATCACTGGAAAACCAACCATTAGATTGATTAGATTGATTAGAGGGTGGGGGCTTGGGGCCAGGTGCTCTCAGCCCCTCCTCTGACCCTCAGGGAGGGGAGGGGGCTGGAGATGGAGCTCAGGGACGTAGCCAGTGAGCCATCAGTCCTGCTATGTAATGAAACGCCAATAAGAACGCTGGACACTGAAGCTCAGTGGTGCTTCCCGGCTGATGGACCCTGATGTGCGGGGGTGGGGGGGGTGATGCCCCCTGTTTCCACCCAGAAAGGGCCCGGAGCTCTGTGTTTGGGACCCATCCAGACCTCACCCTGTTTGTCTCTCTACGTGGCTGGTCCTGAGTTTGTGTCCTTTATGATAAAACTGTAATCACAAGCACGGCACTTTCCTGAGTTCTGTGGATCATTCTGGTGAATTATCAAACCTGAGGGGCATCATGGGAACCTCCAGATTTGTAGACAGTTTGTCAGAAGTGTGGGCGGCCTGGGGACCCCACTGGTGGCTGGTGTCTGAAGTGGGGCAGTCTTTTGGGGGGATGGAGCCCTTAACCTGTGGGGTCTGAACCTAACCCCCTGCGGCTGGTGTCAGAACTGAAGTTGGTGTCATAATAGGGACAAAAAAGGGGGATGAGTTCTTGCTGTAACCATTTGTCTCTTTTTTAAAAGTATGCTTCCTATTTACAGCTAAATAAGTGAAATTAAAAGAAAGATATTTTTAACTCTGGGAGAAAAAAAAATAGTTGTACATGAAAGCATGGTCTAAACCTGAAGCAAACCGAAATGAGGCAGAATTTTGAGCACCCGATGGACCTTAAGAAAAAAGATCTTTTACCGTTGCTTCGTGGAGGACTGGTCCCCTCGGAGAGGACACAGGCTGATACTTTCGCTGCTCTCCTTGGCAGCCCTTTTCTTTCATCCTCTGTCTGATCTCACTGACTAGCCTGGAGCACACAGACCTCCAACCCTCCAAGTCAGAAACACTGCATCCACCTGGCGAGACACGGGTGTCCGGGCAGAGCTGCTCAGGTCGGGAGGGGGTTTCCACGTTTTAGAAGCTGCATTTCCCACCCTGGAGACTCCAGCCTTGGGCGTGTTTGATTTCACCGCAGAAAGAAAAGCCTCGTGCAACACAGGAGCTGGGGAAACAGCAGCACAGCCGGGCAGGTGGGCGAGAAGCAGGCCCTTCGGAAAAGCCTCCCCGCTCGGTCCCTGCGTGGCCCTCTTGCTGGATTCTTCTGCTCACGGGGCTTCTTCTTCTCTTTGCATCCTCATTTCTCCTCTGGGCGTTTCTGCCGCACAAAACAGAAAAAGAGAAGGAAGGCACTTAGCAGGTTGTTTTTCTGTGACCGTAGGGAATCACAGGGTGTCAAAGCTGGACGGAGCTTGGGGCCATTCGGCTGGCTGGGGCTGACCGCAGAGCAGTGTAGAGATGATCGTGCTGGGCTGGCCTCGCGTTTCAGTTCCTGACTCACCGGGTGAAAACTGGTGTGTTCTGAGTCCATCACCTGTGTCAAACGGGCGTCATAGTCATCCTGCCTGCAAGTGAGACTCGTGTGGCCGACTTTGCCCACCTGCTGACACACTTCCGCCCCCGCCTGCCGCCCCCTCCCCATCCCCCGGTCGGTTGTCCTTCTCGGAGAGTGGCTTGCCCGCCGTCCTGTGCAGAGTCCGCTGTGGTTGTATCCTGCTTCAGCCGCCTGGGCAAGTTCTCGGAAGAGCAGCAGGAAGGCCACGGCGGCCTCCACACGAGCACAGACCTGTCCCAGCATCCCCAGAGCTGCCCTCCTCCGTGTGTTGCCACTGCTTCCCCCGCTGCAGGCGAGGGACAGTTCTGAGGACGGGTGGAGAGGCCGGTGTCCTGAGCGGGCTGCCCTCTTCTCCTCTTCATCTCAGACTATATACCTGGACATCAGAGCATCATTTGTGCCAGGGATACCCTAGCATTTAAACAGCCGTTGCCCCTTCTGTTTCCAAAGTAGGGGCCTGAGGACTCAGTTCGTGGCACTAGGTGGGGACCAAGGCCTGGGAGAAACACTGTCCTGCCCCCTCAATCTGCCCCAGGAGCCAGAAGAGCCTGAGCCCCGACTTGGATCTGCTGCCATGGCCGCTGTGAGGCTGGAGGGTCCTGGTTGTGTTTGAACAGCATCACAGTGTTTGGGTTAGATGTGAGGTGAGTCCCTTCTTCTGAACTTAATAAATGGTTTTCGAGGATGCCATGGCGTTAACCGGAGCCTCCAGAACAGCGACCCCGTCCTAGCTTTCCAAGATGGGGTGTCTATCCAAGGTGCTTCCACCTTTCAACCTTTCAACAGGGAGTGATGGACCCCTTCTGCGTGCTGCGTCCTGAGGATGCCTGGATAAAAAGGCACAGCTCACAGGCCGCCCATCCACCGACCTCTCCTTGAGACCTCAGTCCCTGTCTTGCCCACTGCCACCTGCCGAGTGGGACGTACTCACACCGCCCTGCAGATGAACAGGTGATGGGAAGAGAAGGTTGCCTTGTTACCCTGGGCTGCGGTGTGTGCTGGAAGGGGACGGACTTGCGCTGCCTGGATGTGTCTGGAGCTGGAGAGGCTGTCCTCCCCCTGCCCTCTCATGTAACACCTGCCGGGAAGAGGGCCTCCTGTGTTATCCTGTAGGTGTCACCTTTGCTGGGGCTAAAACCTCCTTGCGCTGCCCTAAGCGCTTCTGGCGTAGGCAACACAGAGGGAGTGTGGGAGTTTTCTGAGGCACAGGGCATGAACTCTGGGCAGCAAGGGCGATGGCTGATGCCCGAAAAGCCGGGTCTTCCCCACTCCCCCTCGCCGCCCTGAAAGCCGCTGTGAGCCCGCACCATGCTGTGTCCAAACCAGGGTCAAGGCCAAGCGGCCATTTCCATTTAAAATCAATACATTCCATCTTAACTGGAACCTGTCAACTTGTATCAAGATAGCATTTCACATTTACCTGGCCGTTTTGTGGCGAGATAGTGTTGAGAGTTGACCCTCAAGGCAAGAAAGAACAAGTAAGAGAAAAAGCTAACGGCCTCCCCGCTCTGAGGCTTAAGGCACCATCTCACTTCCTGGGACAGATATTTCTCCTTCGCTGAATGGTTTTGTCTCTTTTACTTAGACTGGAAACCTTCTGGGCGGGCCTGCTCGACCCCCTGCCCACGCGCCGCAGGGCCGTGAGCCTGATGCAGGCAGGAGAGAGCAAGGCCGTGCGTGCAGCTCCCCTGGCAGGACCCCCTCCCTGTGCGGACAGGAAGGGAGCCCCCTCGGGGTGTCCTGGGGACCCCTCCTCTGCACCCGCCCCTGCGCAAGCTTTGGCCACTAGAAAGCACGGTCCTTAACTTCGGCAGGACCCCGGGGAACAACAGTTCTGGAAAATGAACTCAGCTGAGAAGCCAAGGAGTAAGCTCCCCCTCTGGGCAGGAGAGGCGGGCAGGAAGGGGCTTTGCCTCCAGCTCCTCTCTCCCCCGCCCCTCCTTCCCCATCTCCTTTCTTTCCGAAATGCATTCACCCCAGAGACTGAGAATCTGAGGCTGCACTTTCTGGGTGAAACCCTGTTGACTCTGGAACCTGTGCAGACGGGGCCAGGAGTAGACTAGAAACTGGAGATGCAACTGGAAACTCGGGCCTCGGGGGGCAGAGCCCGCGGGCTGAGCGAGGAGGTCGCAGGGGAGCGGAGAGTGCGGGCAGTCACCCCACTGCTGAGCTCCTGTCTCTCCCGCACCAGAGCTGGACCCAGGTAACTCAGCGTCCCTACAGTAAACAAACAGCAGGTGTCAACTGGGTGACTCAAGGAGGGCTTATTAAAGGGCTGGCCAGGCTTAAGCAAAGCAGAGCGACCAGCCCTGAGCCCAGAGGGGCAGCTGGAACTCGGAGAGGACAGCCGCAGGGAACACAGCTGTTGAAAGCGAACTTCAACACAGTTGAACTTGATCTTCAGTGGAGGGCTGCCTGTGACCGGTACCAGCCCGCGAGGAGTGGGCCGTACAAACACCCATCGCACGCCGTTCACCAGCACTGAGCCTCCGAGGCTCGGGGAGGGATGGAGAGAGTGGGGAGGGATGAGATGTCCTCGTTGGGGGACACAGGCCACACCCTTCCCAGCCCCCCTCTTGCTCTCCCTCCTCTGTTACCGTACATCCGCCAGGCTCCTCCTCCCCCGCTCCAGTCCGTCTCCAAAGTGCTCCAGCTTGATCTCTCTAAAGATACTGCCGACTAAGCAATGCGGTCTGCCATCCAGTTCCACAAAAATCAAGTCATTAGCCACTGCAGGGGTTGAGCTGCAGAACACCCTGAAAGGAGGTCAGGGCGGAGATCAGGATGAGGTCCTCTGTGCTCTGGGAAAACCGGCAGATCGGGCCCTCAGATAGTTGGGCACTTTCAGAAGAAAATTTCAGGAACCAAGATTCTGGCATCTTCCCATACTTAGAAAAGCACTAAAATCATTAACTGAGGTTTCTGTTCCTTGTGACTAACAGTAACCTTCTACAGAGATGTGTGCTTGATTGCATGCACCCCTTCTCCAAAATCGCATATATATGGACACCCCCCCATCAGAGCAGTTCCTCAGAGCTCCCTGAGAGGCTGTCTCCCAGGCTATGGTCCTCAGTGGGTCCCCAGATAAAACTGAACTCACGGCTCTCACACTGTGTGGGGTTTTTTTTTGCAGTCAACACCACCAGACTAATGGTGACTCAAAGACCAAATACCCCAATAGCACCAGTGACGCCTGAATTTCCTTGAGGATAAAACCCAGTCTCCTACAGAACAGGACCCACCTGCCTCTCTCTGTGGCGTTTCATCCAGGTGCCTTACCTCGAGTCTCCCAGATGCTTCGTGTTTCTTCAGACCTATGCACCTCTGCCCCTCGGTCAGAGAGGCTGATCGTCCTTCCCAGCTGCTCCTGGTCCTTCAGGACTTGATTCAGGCATCACCTCCTCCAGGAAGTCTTCCCTGAGCATTCGCCTGCCCTCTGGTCTGAGTCTGAGCCCAGCTTTGGTACCCCCAGAGCGGCACCCCTCCCTCCTCGTGCTATGACAGTGGAGCCCCCAGGGCCAGGCTGGCCCCGCGCTGCGTGTCCCAGGACTGAACGCTGGCACCAAGCACTTGCGCAGGAAAGAGAGTTTCTGAACAGAGAAGTAACGGATGTCCAGAGCAGTTCACAAGTCTGAGGGACCCAACTTCCCCACCAAAGGAGGAGGGGATATTATTAAAGGGACTCCGAGAGCATTTCCAGCTCCCACATTCCATCAATTGCCCTTGAACTAAGAGCCACGAAAACAAAGCTGGGCATAAAAGGTCCCCTTTCCACGGACTGCTGGCCGCTCTCAGCATTCATCACCATCCTGTGTGCCGCGGGACCGCAGGATCCGTGACCCGGGGAAGGCAAGGCCGACCGCACCAGCGACCCACTAGGCATCTCACCCACCATCACCACCCCACCCCTGCAGCAGGCCGTGACCCTCAGACCTCAGTTCTGGTCTCAGCTGTAACAGGAGTCGGGGACCATATGCGGCTCGTGGCCTGAGGCACCGAGGGCGTGTGTAACTGGCTCACACTAGGGAAATAACATGCGAACCCATCGTACACAACGTTGTATTTGCATTTTGCATGTTTTCCCTGTTTCCTCTGGAAACAATCAAAGCTGCATGCCTTGGGATGGTCCTTTCCAGAAACACAGTGTCGCTGGAGCACATGCGGAAAAGCAGGGGTGGTGTTAACAGGAGCATCGCTGAGATTCGCCACCACGCGCCAGCAGGGAGCAGCCTGTGTCCTCTTTCCCCGGGACCCACAACATCCGCTGCAGGGGCCACCTTCCCTGGTTCAGTCTTTGATTTTTCAGACTGCACCCAGGTGTGTGAGCTCATATTGCATTATTCTGTGTGTGTGAGCGTGGGGTTGGATATTACATGTTCTTTTAATGCTGATCAAAGCAGCCCATGTAGAGAGTTTAAATTGATGCCACGCTTCTACACAACAGCTGGTACCACTATCGCTTGAAGTGTCAGTGTGAGGCTCTCCGGACCGGCTGTTCTGGAAGATGGGGACCCCACGGCTGCACGCGCCCTCCTGGCGCAGTGATGGGCAGGTGGATGGCATTTTTGTTAAGTCTGTGTTCAGTGCTCACGTTGTGACTGTGGAGACCCTTCTCGCGGCTGAGCCCCAGCTTGTGACATCACGTTCCCTTTCCTGCACGGTTCTCCTACCTTGTCGACAGCTGACTTGCTTTCCATTCACTCCGTTTTCTATGCCCATCTGGAACTCACACCCAGAGTCCCCGACGGAACTTCACTCCCCGACACGGTCACACCACCGCCAGGGAACCTGTCCGTGGGGTCCTGGGCTCAGGGCTCTCTTCCCTGTCGACGTCCTACTTTACACGTAACACATGCCCCAGTAGCTCCCGAGAGAGCGTGCCATGGAGACCCTTTTTGAGACCACGTAAAACTAAAAATACCTTTATTCCACCCTCATATCCAACTGATGATCTGACTGGGGCTCCAGGTGGGAAGTCATTTTCCCTCTGGCTTCCTAAGGCTTTCCCACTGAGTTTCACCTTCATATTTGTTGTTGAGAATCGTGGGGTCACGGGAATGCACCCTTACCTGTCCCCCCGCCTCCAACCCCCTGCCTCCACCCGCCCTCACACCTCCCATCACCCCCCATGCCTCATCCACAGGGAGCGCAGCTGACCCGGGTCCCAGCTACTCTGCTCTGAGATCCACGACCACACTTGTGCAGCTGGGCCTCCCACGGGCTGCTCCCCGCCCCGGGGCTGAGCGGGAGAGGGCAGCTAAGGCAAGATAGTCCGTGGGAGACACCGGTCCCTCCGATGGCCGGCTGGTGTGAGGACCCCCGACCCTGGGAACTGTCCTTGGCCGCCCTCCCTCCGCCCTCCTCTGCCTGCAGCCCAGCCTCTCTGGCTGCCCCAGCTCTAGCTCACCCGGCGACTCCCCTGTGAAATCCTTGTGCTGTAGGTCTGTCTGCAGCCACCATTGTTCCTTTCTCTTCCTCTTCTCTCCGTCTTTATGTGTTTATACCTTTTTCAAATTCTCACTCCATTGTTCTAGTGGAATTTTGAGTAGGAGTGGAGATAACTGCTGCCATCAACCCTGTTTACTGGAAACCCTGTAATCGCAGCGTTAGTTTGACCCCATGAATAAAATTGGCCTAGTGGGGAGACCCAGGGCACCTCTCCCAAGTGAGAATAGAAAGGGGGCGGGGGGCCAGGGTCTGCAGTGGGTCAGGATGTGGGCACATCACCCCGAATGCAACAATGCCAAGGAGACAACGCTGCTCAGTGGGTCGGTTGCCAGTCATTACAGAGGCGTTAATAACATTTTCAAAATAAAGAACATTTGCCATTGACCCTACCTGCTGGAGTCTGATTTCATTGCTTTGGAAGCAGCTCCTGTGCATCAGGGTCCCCAGGGCGTGAAGCAGAGCTCACGGGAGTGGTACTAGCCACAGCTGCTGCTGGACTGGGGGCTTCAGAAATAAAGCAGGAACGCGCTACAGGGGCAGAAGACCCCGAAGTGGTGGGCGCACAACAGAAACACTTCAGTGGGGCGAGGGAAAGATGAGGGACTGAAAATTCTGGGTGCTGTAGCGGGGTTGGGGGGGCCGTGGGAAGGGGGATGTCTGCAGCCTGGCCAGCGCCTGGCACCTGGGGATGAAGGACGGCGGGAAGAGGGGGCCTCAAAGCAGGAACGGAACGGGGAGTCAACCCCCCGCAGGGAAACACAGGCCTGTGCTGGGGACTCAGGCCAGTGGCCTTTCCGCTTCTTATTCCTGAGGTGTCCTTGTCACAGGAAGTGGGAGCAGCCCTGGGCGCTTCCCGCAGGAGGACCCTGTGCTTATAATCCTCGCACAGGACCTGATGGGCCCCCAACACTTTCTAGTCGGGCAGGTGGTCTATTTACTTCAGGTGTTCGTCTCCCTGAAGATCAGACCCGCTCCTCGCGGCCGCAGACCCCGTGTCTCCCGCTGGCTGTGGGTGATAAGCACCGCGCTCATCCCAAGGGCACAGCCCAGAAGCCTCAGCTGCTCGGGGCGGTGGAGCCCAGGCGGCTCGGCGCCAAGTGCCTCCCGGAAGTGCTTCTGCACAGGCACGCCAGCCTGGGAAGGGCTGGGACGGCCTCGCGGGGGGTTCTGGGGACACTGGGCCTGGAGTCGTGCGGCTGGCAAAGCCCCTCCTGCCCTGGACCTTGGTTTCCTGCCTTGGGAGGCCGGGGGTAGGGGGACTGTACCAGGCTGATGTGCTCCAAGCTACTTTCTTTGCCCCTGGCCGTCTGTGATTTATCGAAGGAGGCTCTAAAGTCACAAGGAAAGTCTGCTACGGTTTGCTTCCGGGCAGGAGTCCACCCAGGCCCTAAATGGATATGAAGTTGCTATTCTTGCGATTTTATTTTTTTATAGGACGTGAGAAATGGCAAATATCTCAGGGGTCATGCATTCTAAACACTTGGTTTTTATATATGAAAGTCAGCCACGTGGCTTGTAAAAGGCCAGAGAAGTAGTTAGTGGTGAGACTGGATAGACACACGGACAACAGCCAGACCGCATATAAACACAGAACCCTGACCACACGTGCAGGAGTCATGCCCGGAAACCAGCTCCTTCTCCTCGGTGACCAGCCTGGGAAGCCAGCCCGGCTTCCAGGAAGTCAGCCTCTGTCCCTAGCAGCTAGCTCAGGAACCCCCGTACCACAGCTGGGCCACGATCAATTATCTGACATCAATATCTCGATCCCTAATTTCTGTCCCCACTTCCAACGTAGGGCCAGTTGGGGAAAGCCTGATGTGTTCCCTGAGGCGGCCACGTTAGAGCCCTGCTTCCAACCCTGCCCCAGCTCCCCGTGCCCCCAGCCTCCACCAGGGCACCCCTGAGCCCCCTTTCCCACGATGAAACTGCCCCAGCTCTGAGGAAGCAGCCTCTGCTTGCTCTCCTTTGGCCCCTTCATTAATTCCACAGCAGAGGACTGGACTTAGCTGCTGGGCCTCCAGGCCCTTCCCCGAGCTCTCCGCCCGGAGTCTCACTGTCCAGAAGCAAAACATGAGTGGGTTTTCCCAAGTAAGTCTTGGCCGCTGGTCGCCGGCTACCGTAAGGTTAGTCAGCCTTCCCAGGGTTGCGGGGAGCCCGACCAGCATCCCAAATTGCTTTCCCTGGGAGCACTCATTCTAAGCTCCAAACAATCAACTTACAATTAAACTTTTTATTTTTATTTATTTTTATTTTTTTATTTTTATTGTTTTTCTATCTCTTTAATTTTGTATCTATAAGAGATGACAGACATTCATTAAACTTATTGTGATAATCACTTCATGATATAAGTCAAATAATTATTCTGTACACCTTAAACTTATACAATGCTGTATGTCAATTATATCTCAATAAAACTGGAAGAAAAAGTGTTAAAAAATAAGTAAAAAGTCATCTCCCTATCTAAGGTCATCTAGATTTTCTCTTCTGTTATCTTCTAAGAGTTTTATAGTTTTGCATTTTATGTTTAGGTCTATTATCCCTTTTGAGTTAATTTTCCTGAAAGGTATAAGTGTGTGTCTAGATTCATATTTTTTCTTGTGTATGTCCAGTTGTTCCAGCACCATTTGTTAAAGATTTTCTTTGCTCCATTGTATTTACTTTGCTACTTTTTCAAAGATCAATTGATTGTATGTATGGGGGGTCTATTTTGTTCCATTGACCTATTGGCCTTTTCTTTCACCAATACCACATTCCTTTGGTTACTGTAGCTTTATAGTAAATTTTAAAGTCCGTTAGTGTCAGTCTGCTGACTTTGTTCTTGTCCTTCAGTATTGTGTTGGCTGTTCTGGGTCTTTTGTCTCTCCATATAAACTTTAGAATCTGTTTGTTAATATCCACAAAATAATTTGCTGGAATTTTTATTGGGATTATTTTGAATTCATAGATCAAGTTGGGAAGAACTGATATCTTGACACTATTGAGTCTTCCTATCTATGAACATGAAGTATCCTTCCATTTATTTAGTTCTGCCTTGATATCTTTCATCAGAGTTTCATAGTTTTTGTCATATAGATCTTATGCATATTTTGTTAGATTTATGTCTAAATATTTCATTTTGAGGATACTAATGTAAATTATATTGTGTCTTAATTTTTAATTCCACTAGTTCATTGCTGGTATAACAATTAAACTTTTTGAGAATTATTTTTTTAATGATTTTGGCATTTCCGGACTGCAAGTAACCCATATTCACCCGTGTTTGTATTTGGGGGTCACATCTCTCCCCTGGGGGCACAGGTTACTTTGCAGTGCTTCTCTGAAGCTGACGGGCCCTTTCCCTCCCCCCACGCCCATCACTGGGGGTGGCCCGATCCCTAGTAGAGGCTCAGGTGTCTAGGGCATATTTTTGTGTCCTGGTTGGGTGCCCTCAGGTGTGAGAAGGCCTTAATTTATATTCAAACAAGTGGTAGCTCGTTTGAATATTTTTTCAGTCACTGTGCGCAATGACAATTTAAAATGCAGTTCACACCCTATCAGGTCAGATTGATTTAGAAACCTGACATCATTTTTACAGTAAAATTTCACTAGGTCTACAATGTATCCCATTTAAAAAGTTTTAAGGAAATAGTATTATTCACAATGCTAAATTCAAACGCCTCCTAAAATCAAATATTTCAGTGAACAACCTCAGAGGGATTTTTAAAAAGTACAAAATCCCAACATCTAATGAGAAAAAGTGTTAATTTTGCAAGAAACAAATTATTCCTGATTTGTGAGAGTTCCCGTGCTCCAGGATTTGCCATTTTATTATAAATGCTCCATAAATCTCAACTATGGGAAGTAAAAGACATGACTATTCATTTTTATTTCGACCAGTTATTTGGCCTTTCCTCACAAATGATCTTTTCTAACTCATTTACTGCCCTTATCGGGAAGCTGGGCACGGGGAGTGTTTCTCTCCTGCTGTACATGGGACTTGAGCACATGTTTCCCCAAGAGCCTGGGGTTCTAAACTGGTGGCTGTGGCACGCCCCTTCTCCCCATGCAATGAGCAGAGCTAGAGACCACAGATGTCTGCAAACAGCTTTGTAATTTCAAAGAACGACATCGCTGGTTCTCAGGTTGGGACCCTGAACACTGTTGCAGCCTTTGCAGAATCCAGAAGCCTGAGCCTCCCTTCCCTCCCCAAAGTGGGGCAGGCCAGGCAACTTGGAGCAGAGAGCTCTTCAAAGATATTCGGACTCAGTCCCCAGCAGCAAGTATGGGCAGGACCACTGGCTGTTTCTCTGCCTTCTAACCACTGGAATGAGTCACAGGGCATGCCCCTCAACAAGTGACATCAGGTTAATTAATACCCGGGATGGCCTCAAAGGGGGCAGAAGTCACACAGAGGCAGGAGGGGCAGGAGGAAGGCGGTGAGCCGCTGGATTTGCCTGGTTACCATTGGCACCAGCTCCTGGTTCCCTTCACATGGCTGGGACCCCCTCTGTGCTCTGCCTTCCCTCACCCTTTCCCCCTCACGTAGTCCCTGCCCCCTCTGCCCTGGTCAAGCACGCAATCTGAGTCCCTTTCCTTGACTGCAGGGAGGCTGGGACCTTTGGAACAACCTGTGCCTGGATTCCAAACTGCATAGAACCTAAGAGAGACGGGAGAGACAGTTAGTCACCAGAAATAAATCACATACATTAAGACAAGGGTTGCAAAAGGGTAATGAAGGAAACATCGTCAAGAATTCAGGCTTGAGATTTTAAAACCCCAGTCTTCTGACTTTCAAACCTGAGTTCAGGATCTGAGAAACACGGTGCGGGGGGCGACGGGGAGGGAACCCGTGGTCGGGGGGCAGTTCCGGTGGGATTCCCACATCCAGCGCTACTGTTAAACCAACAGCGATTTTATTTGTCTCCAAGTGTTTTAATCAGATTGTAAAGATGCTTTACTGCCTGAAGATGAAAGCAGCACTTGGAGTAATTTTTCATAGTTCTGCTCTTTTGTCCAATGAGATCAATAGGCAAACCGGCTGCCTGGGAAAGCAACTGCATTCTGTATCTGTGGGAGCCTCAAAAAGCAAGGGAGATGCGAGACTCTTCTGGAATCACTGAGCCACACTTTGCAAATAGAAACATGTACACACTCTACCCTCGAAGTCCTGAAGCGATGGCGTCTGAAGTGATCACGGTTCCTCTTTGTCGAGATGCCAGTCAGCGCCTCTCTCCAGAAGGTGGGAGACTCTCTCGCCTCTGCACATTGCAGGCAAGAGTCCTGAGACTGACTCGTCTGTCGTGAGCACTCCTCGATGGCAAAGCTGTCCCTTAAAGTCCACCGGTGTCACCTTAGTCTCTCAGTCCCCACCCGGGTAGGTATGTCACAGAACAGTCACAGAGACACGTCCAGCTTTGGGACTTCTTCAGAACCATGACGGCAAACCAGCGAATGCCCATCACCACTGAGATGGTGGGGACACCTGGACCTCGGGGTCCCACTGACTTAACTGGTGGCCGGGTCCTAGGACAGGGGCTCCTCATGCACTGAAAACACATCAACATTGCAATGCCCAGACTTACGTTGATTCTTTGGCTCCCAGGACTCATTTCTGTTTTGTTTTAACACCCATCTAATAGACTGGGAGCTCCTAATGAGAAAGGCAGCCTGAGACGAAATAAACTATGACGTTGAGAACTTGGGTGTCCAAACAGGCATATCTTTCTAAATTGCAAATTATTAGCTGGTTCACAGACTTGAACTGTGACAAGCATAATGCATTGTTTAAGTGACCTAAATGGGTTTGTTTTGCTCTCATAGATCAGCCTCAATGCTCTCCCAGCAGGAAATTTATTGCCAAAAGAAAAAAAAACATCTTTCTGACTGGAGAGGAAAAGAAAAATGTGCATCTTTCACCATATACTAAAAGATAAATATCTGAGAAGTCACATTTCCGGTTGCAAGTGAATGCAAAGTGTGTCTGCGTTTGCTCTAGCGTCCTCACTAGGACACCTACGCAAAGCTTGTGTGAGAATGAAAGAGAATACGGGGTTGATACAATTTTGTATTTCTAAATACTTTTAAGACACTGGTGTGGGTGCACTGGAAAAATATGAATGATATGAAAAATGTGTCAACTCGGTTATTTTATTTTATTTTTATTTTTTTGGCTGCACCGTGTGGCATGCGGAATCTTAGTTCCCTGACCACGGTCCAAACCCGTGCCCCCTGCAGTGGAATCACAGGGGCCTTAACCACTGGACTGCCAGGGAATCCCTTAGTTATTTTAAATGAACAAACAGAGCTGATACTTAAAACAAAAATTACAAAGCGTATTTTTCCCAACTGAAAAAATTCCTTTGTAATGCAGTCAATCAAGTTCTAATTTTAAATTATTCACTTCATGCATTTGGAGTTTTGGAAACCTTGTTTTCTTAAAGCAGAGTGTCCTACACGGCCTGGTTTGAACTCACCTACTCCCCACCCATTTTCCCTTTGAATAAGTGGAAAAGAGAAAGTACGCAGCATTTAATGCGATGACTCCTTTAGGAGTTCAAATTTCTCAACATTCCCTAAAGGACTATTCAAGGACTCTCTATAAAACATCAACAAGGTCTGTAGATCTTCTCTTCCTCCTCCTCCTCCTCCTCATCAAAGTGGTTACAATGTTTAGAAATGAGAGAAGAGAAGCAAATTGTGGATCTGGCTGGTTTTGGAGAATTTATTCAATCGTCAATCCAATTAACTGGCCATCTTTAACAACTTATGTTTATAAAATGCATTACATATTACCCAGACATATGAAACAGGCTTAAATCTTCAAACATAATTCAGCCCATGTTCTAAAAACAGGTCCTTTCTCGGGAAGCTGTCCACGTGCAGTGCTGACAGCCACCAGTGGGTGCCATCCCCAAGGCTCACACACAACAGTCGAGTCACGGAGAGGGAAATCCGGGTGGTGTTAGGGGCCTACTGTGATATTGTCAGGACATCTGACAAAGGCAAATTATGTTCTTTCTTTGTTGTTTTCTTTCTAAACATATTTGACAACCGATCTTGTATTAACATTTGTGTTCTCTGAGATGATTCTTTTGTACACCATCTATGCTATTTCAGCACAAGGTATCAATCATGGATTAAGGACAAGGTCCTGTATAAAGAATATTTATGTCTTAATTGTCTCGAAAGCTTGGCATAGTAATTGAAAATTCAAAGGTCAAAAATACTACTGTGTTTTTCTTGTTTTTCAAGAAATCAAGAGGGCAACAACACAAAGATTGATAGAAATACATTTTCCTTGTCTCTTTCGCACGTTATACTAAGTGGAAAAAGGTGTCAGGCTGTCAGGACTTTGTGATGTTTCCCATCTAACGGTGAATATGTCTTAGAATGCCTACTAATAGAGATACTGCCTTATAGGTAAAAAGACTAACAGACAAATCATGAAAGAGGTCAGACGAAGGAAGGTGAACATTGGAAAACACATTTAACCTCAACAGCAATCAAATACAAATGAAAGCCCAACCTGAGATGTCATGATTCACCAATCAAATTATCACACACAAAAAAATGTATTAATCACAAGTACTATATGAGAGAGGATAAACTGATCAAATCTTTCTGGGAATCTGACCCAAGAAAAGAATCTCAAATCCAAAGATACATGAACGAAGTTGTTCATTCCAGCAGTATACATAGTAGAAGAACACAGGACACATTCTAAATATCACCAACAGAACAGATAACTAGGTTATAAAATAGCCGTATGATTATATAGATTTAGTCAATAATATAATGTCTATACATACTTTCAGAGATAAACATCAGAATAAGAGGTACAAACTACTATGTATAAATTAAATAAGCTACAAGGATATATTGTACAGCACAGGGAATATTTTATAATAACTATAAATGGAACATAATTTTTAAAAATCATGAATCACTATGTTGTACACCTGAAACATAAAATATTGTGAATCAACTGTACCTCAATAAAAAAAAGTAAATAAAAATCTCATGAGAGGACTTCCCTGGTGGCGTAGTGTTAAGAATCCACCTGCCAATGCAGGGGACACGGGTTCGAGCCCTGGTCCGGGAAGATCCCACCTGCTGCAGAGCAACTAAGCCTGTGCGCCACAACTACTGAGCTTGTGCTCTAGAGCCTGCGAGCCACAACTACTGAGCCCACGTGCCACAACTACTGAAGCCCGTGCGCCTAGAGCCCATGCTCCCCAACAAGAGAAGCCACCGCAATGAGAAGTCCGTGCACCAACGAAGAGTAGCCCCTGCTAGCTGCAACTAGAGAAAGCCCACACACAGCAACAAAGACCCAATGCAGCCAAAAGTAACATAAAAATAAATAAAATTTTAAAAAGTTTCATAATTGCTAGTCATTGATTTTTTAATATCCTATTTTACCTTTTGGTAGCAATTGTATTGTCGACTGAAAAAAATACACAACGTGAGAGTTCTGAGTTAAGTTTTATTTGGGGCAAAATGAGGACTATAGCCCGGGAGACAGCATTTCAGATAGCTCTGAGAAACTGCTCCAAAGAGGTAGGGGGAAGGTCAGGTCAGTATAGATGTGATTTTAGTGAAGGGGGAGTACATGCAATCAAGCACATATTTTTTTGCAGAAGATTACTGCTAGTCACGAGGACCAGACATCACCATGATGTATTTTGTGCTTTTCTAGATACGAGGAGATGCAAGAATTTGGCTCATAAAATCTTCTCCTGAAAATATCTAACCCTCTGAAGACCTGTCCTGACAGTTTTTCCCAGAGCACAGAGCACCTCATTCCTGATCTCCACCTGAACTCCTTTCAGGGGGTGTTGAAGGTTAGTAGCTGCAGCAGCACATGATTTAATCCTCGTAAAGGCAGATGGCAAGTGCCAATTTGTAGGTGACAGTATTTGAAGCACATTCATCTCCATCACATTACCAATCCTACAGCATCCCAATGAAGCCCACTGGGCTTCAAATGACCCCGTTTTTAAAGTCAGGAAACAGGTCCACGTAGGTGGTCTGATGATGTAAGGCGAGCAGCCTGCGGTGGCACCCTTGCCCTCCGTGTTATCTGCATCCATCTGGCCATTTCACCTCCAGAAAGATGTGTCCCTTGTTTTTCCTTTGCTGAGTGACAGCAGAGGTGTTTCCTGAAGCTCCGTGTGGATTTTTGGAAAGAAGACCAATTCGGTTACGAATTAATTTTATTCAGTAGCCCGAGCAGAGATTTGAGTCCACAAGATTCAAAGCTCACTTTTAACAAATGCCTTTGTTCCCTTGGTTTTCTGTTACACAGGAAACAAAAGTTTCATGACGTAACGCTTTAGCTAGGTGCAATGACCCTGATGGTGTGTATTCTGTTCTATACTATTTGGTTTTTTTTTTTAGGTGCTGGTCATGACCCACTAAATTGACTTTATCATCCACTGATGAGTAGTGACCATGGTTTGAAAAACACCTGTAGTGAGCCTGGTGACACACACTTTAGTGTCTCATTAACAACTTTTGTAGGGGAAAGACTGATGTTTACACGAAGGAGCCTGTTCATCTATTTGTGAACCGAGTATACTTTAAAAGTTAGAAACTATTGAAAAGAAGTCCTTACCTTTTGGATCCTCGTTTCCTACTCCTGTGAACAGCACCGCGGCTACTCCAACCATATAATGACCTTGCTGTTTCTCACGCCTCCACGCACCGTCCTGCCTCAGGGCCTTTGCACTGGCTCTTCCTTCTGCCTGAAGCATCTTCCCCCAGATATCCCATGACTAGGCCCTCACCTCCTCCAAGTCACCTTCTCAGTAAGTCCCTCCCTGACCACCAGTTTAAAACAGCAGCCACATTCTCAGTTAGCCTTGCCTTGCTGTTTTTGTCCTATTCATGGCATTTTCACCTTCATTATTTAGTAAATTTATGTATTGTTTATTGTCTGTTTCTCCCAGTTAGACTCTAACTCCAGAAGGGCAGGGATCTTTGTCTTTTCTTCACGAACACATTTCACCTGGAATGGAGCAGCATCTGGCCGATGTTTAACACCAGCTGATGGAATTTCTTAAATATTTTCTACAAATTAGAATGAATTGATGGCAAGCTTTTCATTGTATCTGGTCTGGTGAAGAGGAGCTGGGCACATGGTTCTGGGTCTCACCCGTACCCCTCCACCCGCAGACCCAGGCTGATATGATGATTCCCGGAGTGTAAGCCTCAGAGACACCTGCAGCAGAATCAGTCATCATGCTTACTAAAAATGCAGATTCCTGGACCCCAACCAGACCTACTGACTTAGACTATCTGATGGCAGGACCAGCAGTTTGTATTTTAAATAAGCCCCAACCCCCACTAGCTAGCTGTTTGGAGTTTGAGGTTATCAGCATGCTGCCAGACTAATCCAGACTGTGTACACTCTGCTAGCAATCGCTAGATGATGATGGCGATGGTAGTGGTGGTGATGGTGCTGGTGGTGAAGTTGGTGCTGGTGATGGTGCTGGTGATGGTGGTGGTGGTGCTGGTGGTGGTGATGGTGGTGATGGTGCTGGTGGTGGTGGTGATGGTGCTGGTGGTGGTGGTGATGGTGGTGGTGGTGGTGCTGGTGATGGTGATGGTGGTGTTGGTGGTGGTGATGGTGCTGGTGATGGTGGTGATGGTGCTGGTGGTGGTGGTGGTGATGGTGCTGGTGATGGTGGTGTTGGTGGTGGTGATGGTGCTGGTGGTGCTGGTGCTGGTGCTGGTGGTGGTGATGGTGGTGGCAATGGTGGTGATGGTGATGGTGGTGGCGATGGTGGCGATGGTGGTGGTGGTGGTGCTGGTGATGGTGATGGTGGTGTTGGTAGTGGTGATGGTGGTGTTGGTGTTGGTGTTGGTGATGGTGTTGTTGTTGTTGTTGTTGTTGTTGTTGGTGCTGGTGCTGGTGCTGGTGATGGTGGTGATGTTGATGGTGGTGGTGGTGATGGTGCTGGTGGTGGTGATGGTGATGGTGGTGGTGGGGCTGGTGGTGGTGGTGTTGGCAGTGGTGGGAATAATCAGGCTGCAGGCTGGTCAATACCTACCCAATGTCAAGCACCACCTAAGTGCATTAGCTCACTTAATCCTGTCCATAACCCAGAGGTCAGCACCACTATCACCCACCATAAACCTGAGGACAGGGATACAGAGCGGAGGGACGTAGGTGATTTGTTTGGGGTTATGGGCTGGTGAAAGGAAACCCAGCTGTAGCTGGTCTGGTTTCCTGACTGTACCATTTCACTGCCTACAGTGTGGTTCAAACTGCTATTTCTTTAAAATAAAAATAAAGAAATCTTATTTTTCTCATCTAGTAGGCCAAAAAGAAAAAATCTACAAGTAGGTCAAGTAAAATCAAGTAGGAATTACTCAAAGAAGGTCAGTTTTTATAAATTCCCACTGAACCCACAAGAGGTGGCCTGGGCCTCCTGGGCCTCCCTCCCCTTGTCTGCGGCACTGCAGGCAGGCAGGAAAGATGCCTCACACGCTCTGGGCCCTGCTGGGCCATCCTCGGGGCCTGGGGAGGAGCCCTGTGGCCAGGCCGCCTGTGCCTTTCCAGGGAGACCGCAGGTTGCTTCAGCTCCCCGCCACTAGGTGAGTCAACACCTGGGCCTCAAGCCTGAACAGACCCTACCCGGACACCCCTGCTCATCTTCACACCTCAGGGTCACCTGGGAGCCCAGGCCGGCACTGGCTCGGCCCCTCAGGCGCAACTGTTTTAAACTTCCCAAGTGCAAGCTCTCCATCTGGGGTGACAGAGGATCACCCCCTGCTGCGTGTGTGCTTCCTGTCTCCCCCTGCTCTCCAGACCCCACCCCTGGGGCCTTGGACTTCGCTGAGGGACACCTTAAAAGTGCTCAGGACAATTGCAGTAAACATCTCCCTTCAACCTCCCTTTGAAGTCTTCATATCCACGCTTGTGGTTTTATGTTTAAATAGGGCACATGGCCTGTGGGCTGAGTGCTGTGTTAACAGCATGGAATTGTGAAAGCGTGTGTCCAGATCGGGCAGAGAATGAGGACATCCCTGGCACTGCCTAATTGCCATCTGTTTCTACCATTCTGCAGGAGAGCTTCGAAGATAATGACATTTATTCTGGAGTGTTCACTCCACTGTTTGGGACAGTGATACGTAAATGGTCCAGCCAGGGCACTGCCCACTACAGCTTTCACGTCTCAGAGAGTTCTTTGTGCTCCCAACGTGAGCTGACAGCGACAAAGGTAGAGGTGAGTTTCCAATGGAAACAGCCGAAGGAGCAGACCCCAGACCATCGCCTACCCAAGGAGGAGGGATGGCATCGCTCACAGGTCCCAGACACTAAATGACACAGGGCACCAGTGCACGAGAAAGAGGGAAACTGTGTGTGTGTCTACACAGGGAGCTCCTCTCATCTAAGAAGTAAGGAGAATAGGAAAACATACGAGTTGTCTGTTGCAAAAAAGAAACCCAGAAAAGGGGAATCAGGAAACATTAGAGAGGATGGTGAGCATGGAGTGCAAAAGATGGGGGAATGGGAAGGGGGTGTCAGGGATGTGGAGGGACACCTCTCTGAATATACCCTTTGTATGGTTCTGACGGGTTAGAACCAAGTTAATGTTTCACATTATTTGATCAGTAAGGAGGGAGGGAGACCTCCAATGAGATACACACAGAAACAGAAGAACCAAAAAGTGTGTTACACATAAATAGCATAGCAGCACAGAAGAGGGTGGGCAAGGAAAGAACTACAACTACATTCTTTCTCTCATCTCTCTGTCTGGTCAGATCTGGCTGCTATAATAAAGAACCTCCAACCTGGGCATCTTGAACAACAGACATTTATTTCTCTCAGTTCTGGAGGCTGGATGTCCGAGATCAAAATGTCGGGAGAATGGGTTCTTGGCGAGGACCCTCTTCCGCCTTTCATACGGCCGCCTTCTGGCTGTGTGTTCACATGGCAGAGAACACATGGCATGTGCTCTGCTGTCTCTTCTTGTAAGGGCGCTGATCCGTCATGAGGGATCCACATTCATGACCTCATCTAAACCTGATCACCCCCTAAAATTCCATCTCCTCACACCATCACACTGGGGGGTAGGGTTTCAACATAGGAATTTGGGGGCAGACACAAACATTAGCTCTATAACATACTCTAAAGCTAAAGGCAAAAGGATACGTATCCAACTTGAAGGGTTTTCTTATGGCCAAATCTGTGACAATTTGAACATAATAAGTAATGATAATAATAGATTATAATCCATAGAATAGAATACAAATTCATGAGTCCATACTGATATAAATAAATAATTGAATAAATAAATGAATAGGAAATAGTGAAAGCTCTTCTTACAGCAGTATTACAAGTGATGAGTGCAGAATTGTGGACTTAGAAAAGCATCAGTTGTCACCCAACATCATCAGCATCAATTCAGGCAAGAATAATCAATGAATGTAAACTAGTGGGCGATGTTTGAATAGAAACAGAATATTTACATAGTCTCAAAGTAACTCCTTATGAGACACTTATCAATTGCAAAGGGAAGAAGAATGGTACAGTGGAGAAAACTGGTAGACACCTCTAGGGGTGGACCAGCTGGGCAGTTTCCTGAGGTGTCAATCTACACACAGAGAGACCCACTAGAAATGTAGAAGGGTGGCAAAAATTATGTTTACTAGAATTCCACTGAAGAAGAATACTATTTGTGGATAGAATTATACTCCAAGCCACTCCCTCCCCAACCCGGAAGACTAGGAAAGGCAGCCCCTGACGGGAAGGGGGGCAGGGGTGGCTCTAAACACCAGAGGAGAAGCCGAGTGGCTGCCCTCACATCTCCACCGTGCACACCTCTGTTCCTTCTTTCAATACATTATTTTTAAGCATTAAAAATATTTGGTCACACCTACTGTACAGCACAGGGAACTATATTCAATATCTTGTAATAACCTATAATGAAAAAGATAGTGAAAAAGAATATATATGCATATGGAGCTTCTTGACAGCAGGACAAGTTCTTAGTTGACTTCCCATTTTCACACCTATCCAGGTGCTTGGCACATAAGCACGTGCTTAGCAGATATGCAGGTGCGCAAACTCTTTTTTTTTTTTCTTCTGATGGACAAAATTTGGACCTTAATTTTTTTGATCAATTTTACCCAGAGAAAAACCTGAATGCCCTATTTTGGGATTACTTTTGAGTTGGAAGGAGATTTAACAAATCTTTAGTTTAAAAAGTAAGATGGAACAATACAACTTTCCTGCAAGACTGAAACCAACCTAGAGAATGTTCTTAGGCAGTTTTGATTCAATAAAATCTCTCTTTTTTGATCAGTTACATCTCAAACTAGCCTTAAAAATCAGCAACCAGTTGATAAATCAACAGTGTGATGAGTTGTCTTCATTCTCTTTCTATATTTAACTCAAAAAACAATTTCTAATAGAATATTACTTTTTGATTTTCAAGTGTTAAAAATTTCAGACTAATAAATCTGATGCTTTTTGATATTTATAATGACAAATGCTTACAAATAAAACTGTGCAATGGAAAATAAAATATTGTGATAGGAAAGAAGTCACAGAATTCAGAGGATTCTACTACCATACAGATATTGAACAAAAGCCTGATTTATCATGATGTAATCTTTCAGACATACAATACCTTGTAGTGACTGAAGTTTGAGACATACCTAGCATAAAATACATGGACCCTGTGACTGGTGCAGCCCTTCCCCCTGTGCCCTACCAGGAATAGTTATCATGCATGGGCACATCTTTATACCTTGGCTTTATATGAAAGTTTTCTCTGTATACGTATTTTCATATTTATTCCTTTTTTGTTCAACACTCTGATCTGAGGTCTTTCCATTATGGCATGCATAGCTCTGGTTCACCATTTTCACTTCGTGAGTATATCACAATCTATTTTTCTATTCTTTTTCAAAATGTGTGTTTGGATACTGGGTTTGTTTTGTGTTTTTATTCGTTTGGGAGCTTTGTTTTTGCTATAATCAACAATGCTGCAAGCATGTTCTGGTTCTTAATGCACACGTGTGAGCATTTCTTTAGGGTGTGTACCAGCAGGGAGATTGCTGGATAGGAGAGCATGCTCTGTTCTTCACTAATTAATAACTTTACTAGATATTACCAGTCACTCTGCAGAATGGTTGTTCTACTTTATGCTCCTATCGGCACCCGCGGACTCACCAGCACTTGGTATTGTCCAGCTTTTAAATTTCTACCAATCTGATGGGTGTGAATTTGTTTCAATTTTTATACTCCCTTACACAGAGTGAGGCTTCCCAGCTTCTCGTATTGTCATTAGCCATTTGAGAGTCCTCATCTGTCATCTGTGTGTTTATATCCTTTGCCTATTTTTCTATTGGGCTATTTGTTTTTATTATTGTTACCAATTAGTGTGTATATGTGTGTATTCTGGGTACTAATACTTTGCTAGTCATACATGTTGCAAATATTTTTTCCTAGTTTATGGTGTGTCTTTTCACATTTAAGTGACATTTTTAGATAACGGAGCAGTTTCAAATTTTAATGAGCTCCAATTTACCAGTCTCTGCCTGTTTTTGTTTTGTTATGTTATGTTTTTTTAAATCCTTTAAAAAAATATCCTCATTTACCCACTGAATCGATATAATTCTACGAGGCAAACATTTATCAAAGCATTTTTATTATTTTCCCCTAAGTTCCAATGTAGGTCAATGAGAGTTTTTTGGTTTTTGTTTTTGGCTGCATTGGGTCTTTGTTGCTGTGCGTGGGCTTTCTCTAGTTGTGGAGAGCGGGGGCTACTCTTCGTTGTGGTGCGCAGGCTTCTCATTGCGGTGGCTTCTCTTGTTGCGGAGCACAGGCTCTAGGCGCGCGGGCTTCAGTAGTTGTGGCTCGCAGGCTCTAGAGCGCAGGCTCAGTAGTTGGTGGCTCACAGTCTTAGTTGCTCCGCGGCATGTGGGATCTTCCCGGACCAGGGCTCGAACCCGTGTCCCCTGCATTGGCAGGCGGATTCTCAACCACTGCGCCACCAGTGAAGTCCTGGTCAATGAGAGATTTATTAGTGCCTTTTCCAATGGTTGCACTTAGATTACCTTCATAATCAGTCCTATAATTGTCTAAATGTTAACACTAACACTTTCTAGCAGCAAAACCTTTTTATAAGCGTTTTTCAGTTCAAACAAGATATCCTATCTGTAAGTGATCTTTTTTAAAAAGAAGATCTTTGAAGTGCTTAGGTATCTAATTCAATACTGAGGACCTGAAAAGTAACAATGGATTAGCATATGCTCTTGGATATGGATTACCCCATAAATCCGGACCCTGCTCCCCTAGATCCGCCCAGGCTGCTATTCCCTGAACGCCTCCCTTTCTTCCAGCTACTCCTCCAATTGCTTGCTGTTGCTTCACATTGATTTCTCCCTGGTCTCTTTAGCCACATTAAAAACTCCTTCTGACCAGATGTAGCTTAAACCGCTGTTTTCACTCCCAGCACTTAGTGTAGTAGCTTATAAATGGAAGGTGGTAAATGAAAAATTGAACAAACATTTGGTGTACGCCACTTGGACAGGATTGTTTAGATTTCATACAGCTGGTAAATATTTATCTACAGCTCAGAAAGCAGCGATCCACATTCGCTTCATTTTCTGCTGGTGAAGATTCCATCCTTTGCGTTGTACAATATGTTAGCCTGACTTTGAAGTCACGAGAAATTATTTCTGGACTCTGTCATTCCTGCCTCTTCCCTCCCCTCTTCTGAGCCCGGGGCTCCTGCCGTGGGAAGGACATGGCCACTGGCATCTTGCAGGCCACATTGTCCCAACCTCATTGCGTGAAAGGCTATCCCCCCCACCCCCCAGCCGCTGTGTGCAGTGTCCTGAGGGCTCCGGCTTGGGTTACATACCCATCCCTGCGGACAGTCTCGAAGGTGGTGGGAGGGGGAGAGTGACTTCTGTTCTATTATACAGAAGCTACAGGAACTTCATAGCGCACTTTCCGTGCTCATGGTACAGCACTAAGTGCCTTTTATGCATAAATGAGGAAATGAAGGTGCAGACATGTAAGTGGCTGCCGTCAGGTTAAACACCATAAAAGACACCCCAAAATGCTCAGGGCTCCCATGGAGGTGTGGCTTCATGAGATTTCTCACTAGTCAAAATGATAAACAGCAGTTTTAATTTTTAGTTGCAATAATCAATAACTATATTTCTTTTTCCAATCTACAGTCAGTACTCGAGGAACTAAATTTATGGGTTTTAGAATGACAGTGCCAGCTATGGAACGTGGGGCTCTCTGATTTCCTTCAGTAAGAACGTGTTTTAATGATTTGGTCTTGCAGCTTCACTCCGGGACCGGGCTGTCCTTGTGTCAACCACACAGAGCTGTTGGCTCATGCCAGACGGGGCCACCCTGGGGCAGGGCAGGATCTTGGTCATTTTGGCGCCTCCACTGCCCAGCCCCAGCCGGGCACACCTGCGCACGTGGTGGCTGGGTGGGTAGCTAATGTTAATGGGAAATGAATAAACCAGTAACTTGGGTCCTTCGCCCTCTGGAAGGTAACCCCGAAGGTGAGAAGGGCGCACCCAAGCAACTACTTATCAATTGGTATAATGGGGGAGGGAATGGAAGAATGATGAGTATTCGGACAAGACAAATCATTTGGACTTGGAAGGATAAAACAACGTTAGGAAGAAAAAGATGGGAGCCTGAACTCACGTTGGAAGCAAAATGTGTAGCATGGACAAGTGGTGAAGATGAGCTATATTCGTACGTGGCTGGAAGAATTAATTTAGAAAGTTAACATTCCCACTTTCAGGAGCACTGTTTTTCTTTTTGTTTTTACACAACTCTCAATTTCATTATTCACAGTATGCAGTGATTTCACACAGCTCTCCACAACACGGGGAAGGATTAGGCTGGAATCTCTCCTGGGTGGACTGCTGCGGTAGTGAGGAAATCTTGTGAGCCTGGTCTTATTATCTGTTAAAACAGTGAAGGAAGACGGTAACAAGGTTGGGGGACCAGCCACTGCCATCCGTGACTCCCATGAACACTGTCCAGATTAACACTTTAAACATGCTTCTGAAACACGATAGAAAACACCGACGATGTGTGTGTGTCACACAAGTCACCATTAGCAAAAAGGATGAAATCGTGTTTCAGAAACCATGCTGGTGCGAGTGTAGTTTCATTACCAGATTTATACTTAAGAAGTGGGATACTTTTTGGTGAGGACCTTATGCTAGAATTGAGAATCAGGCTTACCGCTGCTCTGTAATCAATTATCAGTTACCATCTTAGGCTTATACTTAAATGCAACTGAAATCCAAGCAAACAGTGAAACTCAAGAGCTTGGATTTGCATACTACTGCACAGTTGCTTGTTCAGGTGTGTATTTAACATCTCTTCATATTCCAGTTGCCATTACTAAATGCATTATTTGACATCTTAAATTGAAAATCACTCAATTTATATGGGATATTTTAGTCTTATCAATATGCATTAGGGTGATATCCTTTTAACATCTTTATAAAGAAAATGTTCTTAATAACAAAAGAAAAAAATAGGTTAAGAAAAAAAAACACCATAAAAAGAAAATTAACTATGTTGCAAGTAATAGCTGAGAAGTAAAATATAGGATATATGATTATGAAGTTTCTTTCTTTGTAAGTAACAGTAATGTATCCCTTGAAAGGATCATACAGCAGGTATCTGTTGTAGCCACAGCTACCTTCTTTGTACCCAAAGCTCCCAAGTCCTCCAGTGATGCCTCGTGCTGGAATGAGGGCTGGGTTGCAGAGACTGTCTGTTTGTCCCCTGGGTTGGGGTCTTCTCTTTGCACTGCGCTCACTGGAGAATCAGTCTTTGCAGCTCTCCCAACTGTATTCCGCTGTTAGTTTTATTTGACGTCTGTTGGGCTGGTGGCAGGAGGTGCGAGAGGGGAGATCCGATGTTCTCTGCCAGCCTCTTTGGGCCAGCACAGCGTCCTGTCCCGGGTCTCAGGGTGTGGACTCCAGTATCCCTGCTTCCACCTGTCAACCGGGATCCCCTGCGAGCTGTCCCCTTCTCACAGTAGAAATGGGTTCCCCATTGTCCCAAGGCCACCGTTTTTGTTGCTTTTCCCCCTGAAGATTACAGCTTATTTTTAGAGGGAAGATGAGGAGGGGTGTGTATGTGTGTGGAAGGTGGTCTCAAGTGGTAGCTGCTCCCTTCCTCATCCCACACAACGAGGGCTGTGCTCGGGACTCTGCCCATCTTCCCGGTCAGTGCCTGGTGGGGTTCATGGAGAAGAAGCTTGCAAGACGGTGCAGGTCTCTCTGCCTCTGCAGCCCTGAGGGGCTTCACGCTCTCATGCTAACCCACACGTGGCCTTTAGACGTCACTGAACATTTTTAGCTGAATCTTAGTTCCAGCTTCTATGGCATCCGGCCTCGTCTGCCCCAGGTAAGCAAAGGCTCAGGTCCTGCTTTTCTTTGCAGATGTCTGTCTTTCTCTCGATTTCCACTTGGTTGCTCTGAAATCTTTTAATTCTCTGATTAAAGGCTCGAGAAAATTGAAGGTGGTTGTAATTTTTTCCTGTTGTGAGCTTGGGAGCGATGCTCTTTCCAGCTATGTCTCTCAGATGAAACTGGAAATTTCTAACCTGTTTTTATTCCTATCCACTGAATATTGAATTTCAAATATTGCATTTTTCAGCTCTAGAAGTTCCACTTATATCTTCTATTTCCTTCCTCATTATGGGCCCACTTTTCCTTAAAACCCTGAGCACATTTATAATTGTTAGAAATCCCTGGCCTGCTAATTCTGTCATCTCTGTTTCTATTGATTAATTTTTCTCCTGGTATTGGTCATATATTCCTGCTTCTTCCCTTCACTAGTAGCTTTTTTTAATTAAATGCTAGACTATGTGAATTTTACTTTATTGAGTGCTGGGTTTGTTTTTCTTTAAGGAAAAATGAAGTTTGTTCTGGTAGGCCATTAAATTACTTGCTGATTAGCATAAACTATTTCGAGAGTTGTTTTAAAGCTTTGTTAGGAGATTCTAGCACTGGTTTGTCCTAGTCCTAATGCACTGGCCCTTCTTGGGTCTCTCCTGAATGTCCTGGGTGGCCAGCCAGGATCATCCGCTCTGGGTGGTTGAAGTTCAAACATCTCCCAGGCTCTGTGTGAGCTCCGGGAATGGTTCCACTTACAGCTGTCTGGTTGCTCTGGTCCTCTGTTTATCCTTGTGGGATTCTGCCCTGCAGCAGCACATTCAAGGTGTCCCCGTGTGGATTTCTGGAGTTCTTCCTCAGCATAGCTCCATCATTTCCACTACCACCTCCCCACAATGCCCCAGGTTAGGCCCTCTAAATTCTGGTCTGTCTCCTCAAGTCTTTAAGACAACTGCGTTTCACGTGTGTTTCCCCTCCTGCCTCATGGTCCAGAAAGTGTTTCCAGGCGGAAAGCTGGATGATCGTTAAGGCCCACTTCATTGGTTTTCTTTCTCTCAGTGACCACAGGCCTGTACTGCCTGTGGCCCAACGTTGGAAAGCAGTTTTGTTTTCTCAAATTTGTCTACTTTTCAAGTTACGATATAAGGGCAGTCTGTCCCAGCATCTGCATCATGACCAGAGGTGGCAGTTTCTTTATGGTTGTTTTAAGATCTCCTTTGTGGGTGCTGTTCAGTTTCACCACATATGTATAGGTGTGAACTTATTTTTCTTGCTTGATGTTTGTTATGTCTCCTGTATTTGTGGGTTTATATCTTTCACCAGTTCTTAAAAGTTCTCAGGAATCATCTTTTCAAACATTGCCTCTTTTCCATCCTCTTTTTTCTCTACTTTTTGGAACTCCCATTTGACATTCTCATTCCAACCTCCCAATTTTGAAAACTCTCCGTCATATTGTCCCTCTGCTCCCCCACTTTTCTTTGTGGCATATTCTGGGAAATCTTTTCCTGCCTGTCCGTAATTCTAAAATTCTCTCAACTGTCTCTTATCTGTTTAACTTTTCTTTTGCATTTTACTTCAACAATGAATTTTTTTAGTTTTATTGAGGCATAATTGATGTACAAAAAACTGCACATATTCAATGTACACAATTTGATGTGTTTGGATATGGGTATATACCCGTGATGCTATCACCACAATTAAACAGTGGCATTTTTAAACAATGTTCTCTTTGGTTCTTTTTTGTTGTGAAGCAATAGAAAACAATATTTAATTTTATAGAAAAATTTAATATAGAGTAAAATTAAAACCCTTTTACTGCGATCCATTTGAGAATAAGTTCCTGACTTGAAGCCCCATCACCCCCAAGTACCTTTGTAAGAGGGAAGAACAAATCTGACTCCATATTGGATCTGTTTCTTTTACTTTAACCTTTGTATTCTATTGCTTTTGCTACACTTTAAGAACGTTGCCTATAGCCTGAACTATATAGGGTAGCCCATTCTCAGGGCTCTGACCTTTAAAGGTATAACACTTTTCCATTCATGTAGAGATAAAAAGTTGCAGAAGAGAGAATAACATTTGTCTTGTTGGAGGTTTATAAGGACATTGTGACCAGACCTCTGTGGACAGCTGCAAGAAAAAAGGATTCTGGCCCAAGAACTTTGCAGTAATCAACCACACCCCCGCCCCTCTAAAATAAAAGAAGCCTGAATTTTTTTTTTTCATAACATCTTTATTGGAGTATATTTGCTTTACAATGGTGTGTTAGTTTCTGCTTTATAACAAAGTGAATCAGTTATACATATACATATGTTCCCATATCTCTTCCCTTTTGCATCTCCCTCCCTCCCACACTCCCTATCCCACCCCTCTAGGTGGTCACAAACCACCGAGCTGATCTCCCTGTGCTATGTGGTTGCTTCCCACTAGCTATCTATTTTACGTTTGGCAGTGTATATATGTCCATGCCACTCTCTCTCTTTGTCACATCTTACCCTTCCCCCTCCCCATATCCTCAAGTCCATTCTCTAGTAGGTCTGTGTCTTTATTCCCATCTTGCCACTAGGTTCTTCATGACTTTTTTTTCCCCTTAGATTCCATATATATGTGTTAGCATACTGTATTTGTTTTTCTCTTTCTGACTTACTTCACTCTGTATGACAGACTCTAACTCCATCCACCTCACTACAAATAACTCAATTTCGTTTCTTTTTATAGCTGAGTAATATTCCATTGTATATATGTACCACATCTTCTTTATCCATTCATCCGATGATGTACACTTAGGTTGCTTCCATGTCCTGGCTATTGTAAATAGAGCTGCAATGAACATTTTGGTACATGACTCGTTTTGAATTATGGTTTTCTCAGGGTATATGCCCAGTAGTGGGATGGCTGGGTCATATGGTAGTTCTATTTGTAGTTTTTTAAGGAACCTCCATACTGTTCTCCATAGTGGCTGTATCAATTTACATTCCCACCAACAGTGCAAGAGGGTTCCCTTTTCTCCACACCCTCTCCAGCATTTATTGTTTCTAGATTTTTTGATGATGGCCATTCTGACTGGTTTGAGATGATATCTCATTGTAGTTTTGATTTGCATTTCTCTAATGATTAATGATGTTGAGCATTCTTTCATGTGTTTGTTGGCAATCTATATCTTCGTTGGAGAAATGTCTATTTAGGTCTTCTGCCCATTTTTGGATTGGGTTGTTTGTTTTTTTGTTATTGAGCTGCATGAGCTGCTTGTAAATTTTGGAAATTAATCCTTTGTCAGTTGCTTTATTTGCAAATATTTTCTCCCATTCTGAGGGTTGTCTTTTCATCTTGTTTATGGTTTCCTTTGCTGTGCAAAAGCTTTTAAGTTTCATTAGGTCCCATTTGTTTATTTTTGTTCTTATTTCCATTTCTCTAGGAGCTGGGTCAAAAAGGATCTTGCTGTGATTTATGTCAGAGTGTTCTGCCTATGTTTTCCTCTAAGAGTTTGATAGTGTCTGGCCTTACATTTAGGTCTTTAATCCATTTTGAGTTTATTTTTGTGTATGGTGTTAGGGAGTGTTCTAATTTCATACTTTTACATGTAGCTGTCCAGTTTTCCCAGCACCATTTATTGAAGAGGCTGTCTTTTCTCCACTGTATATGCTTGCCTCCTTTATCGAAGATAAGGTGACCATATGTGCATGGGTTTATCTCTGGGCTTTCTATCCTGTTCCATTGATCTATGTTTCTGTTTTTGTGCCAGTACCATACTGTCTTGATTACTGTAGCTTTGTAGTATAGTCTGAAGTCAGGGAGCCTGATTCCTCCAGCTCCATTTTTCGTTCTCAAGATTGCTTTGGCTATTCGGGGTCTTTTGTGTTTCCATACAAATTGTGAAAATTTTGTTCTAGTTCTGTGAAAAATGCCAGTGGTAGTTTGATAGGGATTGCATTGAATCTGTAGATTGCTTTGGGTAGTAGAGTCATTTTCACAATGTTGATTCTTCCAGTCCAAGAACATGGTATATAAGAAGCCTGAATTCTAACTCAGGTAAGATGGCTCTTTGGGACGCTAGTCCATCATCTTCTTGGTCCGCTGGCTTTCTGAATAAAGTCGCTATTCCTTGTCCCAACACCTCATCTCTCAATTTATTGGCCTGTCCTGCAGTGAGCAGTACGAACTTGGACTCCGTAACACTTAGTATTTTCTACAAAGATTTTCTTCCTGCATATCACCTACAATCATCAAAATAAGGAAGTTAATTTTGCTATATAACTCCCATCTTATCTTCAGACTTCATCAATTTTTGCAACTTGTTCCAATAATATTCATTACAGTGAAATGATCCAGTTCAGGATCATGCATTGCATTCAGCTGTCATGTCTTTTTTTTCCTTCAGTCTGAAACAGTTCCTCAGTCTTTCCTTGACTTTCATAACTTTAACACTTTTGAAGACTAAAGGACAATTGTTTTGTAGTATGTCCCTCACTTTTTTTGTCCTTACTTCTTCAGGATTAGGTTCAGTTACGTATCTGCGACAGGATTACCACATAAGTGATGCTGTTTCTTCCTATTGCATCCTTTCAGGTGGCACACAATTTTGATTTATCCCATTACTGAAAATGTTTACTATCATCAGTTTAGGTGGAGTTTTCTAGGCTCTTCCACCAGAAATTATTCTTTTCTACTAATACGCCAGCGCCCACGTGTACTGCTTGCAAATCTGGAATCATATGAAGTCATTGGACATCTCTGCGCCTTTGCTCAGCCTTCTCTTTCTACCTAAAACGACCCTTTTCTCTCCCCATAATCCCCACATTCGTTGTTTTGGAACCGTCTGCAGCTTGTGAGTACGTAAAGGCCTAACTACATTCACTCCCCCTCCCCCGCAAAGGCCAACAAGTCATAAGTCGTCTTCGGACGCCTTATCCTGAGTAGCCCTCACTCTTCTCCGTATCACTGTCTGGTCCCCTTTCTGTCACTCATTGGCATCTTGCTCTCCACCTTTGTCGCTGCTCGAACGCAAACTCTCGCGCACTCGTTCCGCTCCGTCTGTCTCAGGGCCGCACCAGCTCAGCGCACCCGCCTCTGCCCGCAGTCCGCAGTGCGCATGCCCGGCACCTCCCGGCCCGCCCCAGGCGCGCTCGCTCCTCGCGTCGGTCCACCGCTCAGTTACTCCGCCCCCACCCCGCCCCGCACAGTCCGAACACAGAAACCAGGTTCAGGTCCCATCGCGGGGCGCGGGTCCGCCCCCTCCCGCTTCCAGCGAGACTTTCGCCGGCCGTAAAGCGCGGCGCCAACTGCTGCAAAGCGCTTTGCGACAGAGCCCGGGGCCGAACTACAGCCGGCAGCCGCCCCCGCGTTAAACGTTAGGCTATCCGGAGCCGAGGAAGGCGGCCGCTCGCGTGTTTGACTTCCGCACGCGGCCTGCGTCCCCCGGAGGTGGCTCGGAGCCGCCGCGGCCAGGAGGGGAGGGCCCGCGCCGGCGCCTCCCGGCCGCCATCATCCCGGCGTGCACCGCGGCGGCGGGCCGAGCTGGCCGCCATGTTGCGATAGTTTGTTGTTTTCTTCCTGAGGAGAAGCAGGCTGGAGGGCCAGATACCCGTCGGCTGCCCAGCCCTCCGCCCCCAGGCACGGCCTGCTGCCCCCCGCGTCTCGTCCCCCGCCGCGTGTCTCCGGGCCCCGGCTGGCCCGGCAGCCCCCCCAGCTGGCTTGGTGGGGCGAGGCTGAAGGCCGGGCCCAGCGAGCACTATGGCGGCCGCCCTGGGAGCGGGCGGAGGAACCGGCGCTGGAGGTAAGTGAGCGGCCCCGCGAGGGAGGCGGTGGCGGGGGGCAGCGGGCCGCTCCTGGCCGTCGTTGTGCCCTAGTGTCCCTGCCTTCGCGGCGGTGAGGCGTCAGGCTCACCTGAGGCGGCGGGCGGCCTGCGCAGGGGGGACAGCGCCCGCCCCCGGGCCCTTTGGGGGAGGGTTGCGGCCCAGGGGGGGTTGTCTTGTCGGGCTCGGGGTGGTTGGCAGCCCCGCACTAGACCCGGCTAAGACTCACCTACGTGAGGGGATGTGTTTGTGCGGCGTTTCAGAGAGCAAGGAGTCTGAAAAAATAATCTCCCCGGGCTGGTCTCATTTTCCATGAACTCCTTAGTGGTCTGATACCGACCCATTAGGGCTTCGTGATCAGCATCTTACAGAGATGGAAACGGGGCCGAAAAGGGTCAGCTACTGATGCAGTTCCTCTGGGTAGTTTCTCTTGTTTTCCGAGCGTAGATGAGCTTGATAGGGGACCTAACTCAAAACAGATTTCAGGTCAAGTCACTTTGTGGTTGCAATCACATTTTGTTGATTGAGGTTTTTTTTTTTAACGTGGGAAAAACACTTGAAAGTGACTTTTACGATTGTTCGAAAACTTTGGTAAAGGAGTCCCTTAACTGGTAAAGTATGAACAACAGCAGTGTTTGGGCTTAGTTCTCATTATTGAAAGGTCAAACCATCCTACTGCGTGTTCTTTAGGAATGCCTATTTATGAGTACATTGCAATAATCTTGTCTAGGTCTAAGTATTTTGGTCTAAGTATTGAAGCGCTCATATGGCGCAATGGAAAAACCCACAGAGACTAAATGCAAGAAATGTCACTTCTGGCAGTATGATTTGGTGTATGCCATTTTTTTGTCACGTGATTTTTTTTCTGAGGCTTTCTAGTTAAATTTTGAAAATACTTGGTTCACCTTCCTTACTTGGTTACTTTCTGGGGTTCAAAATCATGGTTCTGTATTATTTTCAAAGTGTAGTCTGGGAACTCCTGGGTCAGAACTGTTTCCATTAATAGTACTAGTGTCACTTGCATGTTTCGCTCTTTCACTAGAGCATAGTGGAGTTTTCCAAAGGCTGCGTGACACGTGAAGGCATCGTTGTACAGGTGGCCAATGGAATGTGTGCTTGCATAGCTTTTTGCGTTTCTCATTTTTAATTTCGAAAATAGCAAATGTCAGTGAACGTAATTCACATAAACAAAAGCTTTTTGGTGTCCTTAATAAATTTGAGTCCAGAAAGTTTTTGAGAATGGCTATTTTAGAGGATTAAGTAGGTTTTGTCCTTGATGATTTGGAGTTTTTCTTTCCATTTTGTCACAGGTGCCTGGTTTCCCATTGCTCTTAGACTAAAGCCAAACTCCTTACCAAGATTTGCGAGTTCTGCATGACTCGGTCCCCCAGCCTCCCCAAGCTCTTGGGTCAACCTGCTTCCCTCTAGGAGGACTGCTCCTGCCCTCCCTCTGGCTCCTCATCCCCCAGGTCTCAGGCTCCTTGGGAGGCCTTCCTTGAGCATTCTTCTTTCTGTCTCAGATATGCCCATCTCTTGCTTGTGTGCCTCCCTCACCTAAATTCTGTGGCACCCTCCTTTCTTCAGAGCATTTATCTGAGTTTGTGATTTTATTTATTTATTTTTTTAAAATCTCCCTTCCCCAGTAGCCTGTAAGCCCCTTGAGGACAGGAATGCTGCCTGTTTTACCTGCCGTGTATTCCAAGTTCCCGGCATGTAGTGTATGTTCAACAAATATTTGACAAATTAATGATTAAAGAATAAAATATTTTCTTTATGAATCCCTTTGCACCCTTTTCTGTGCATATGTAAGTTGCACATTTACAGCTGTGTGGCTTTTTATGGTATGAATGGAATCACGTAGTGCGCCCCAGCTTGTTCACTTAGTAGTAGGTCTTGGCGACCTCTCCTGTGTTAGTAGGTGAGAGTTACATGGATCCACCGTTTATTGATTAACCATTTTTGTATTGATGGGCATTTCAGTTATACGTCCTTTTCCACTGCTATGGAAAATTCTGCACTAAACGTCTACAGATACATCTTGGTGTGCTTAAGCAAATATTTCTGGAGGATTGATAACTCTAGAAGTGGAAATACGGTGTTGTAGGCTACATATATTAAAAACTTTTTTTGTGTGTGTTGTTTCTTTGTTTTTCAGCCTTGTACGTGGGATCTTAGTTCCCCGATCAGGGATTGAACCGATCAGGGATTGAACCCGGGGCCACACCAGTGAAGGCCCGGAATCCTAACCACTAGGCCACCAGGGAACTACCCCTCCACCCAAGTGTTTTTAAATTGAAGTGTAGTTGATTTACAAAGTTGTGTTAGTTTCAAGTGTACAGCAGAGTGATTCATTTATATATGTTTACACATATCTATATTTCCTTTTTCAGATTTTTTTTGGTCACTTGTTTTTCATAAATTTTTTTCATAATGGTGTCTCCGTGCCAAGAGTTCCTCTGTGCTTTTAATACTTTATGCTTCTGTGCTTTTTTATGTTTAGCTTTTATTGCATATGGAATTTTATTTTGGGTGTGGTGTGAATTTGGGGCTTCTAACAGTTCTAATATGATTTATTGAATTCTCTATCTTTTCCAACTTTATAACATTAAATTCTCATTCATAGTTTCAAAAAATTACTGCTTCATGGTGTGTGACTATATATATTATAGCATGTTTTTCAGTAATTTCGATTAGCTCTGCATTTAAAAAAAATAAACTTCAGAATCATCACATTTTATAAAGAATTCTGCTGAAATTCTTACTGGGATTGCATTGAGTTTATTAATATAACTTTGGGATGATGGATACTTTTACAATATGGGTTCTTTCATTCAGCAGCAAGAATGTCTCGCTGTCAAGCTCTTTTTTACCCGTCAGTCATCTGCCACATTTCTGAGCACCTGCTCTGTGCTGGGCACTGATCTAAGAGGTTGGGATACATAAATATTGGAATAGAAGAGATTGTAGATACGAAGAAAATTTTACTTAAGGTAAGTTCCATAGGAGAAGGGATCTCTGTCTTCTGTGGAACGTACCTTAGTAAAATTTTCTTTATATAGTTTTCTTACATTTCTTGTTAGTTTTATTCCTAGATATTTTGTATTTGTTGTTGTTGTGGATGGTATAGTTTTTCATCCTATTATATTCTGAAATTTGTTACTGATCTACTATAGAAAAACTTTTTTTTGGTTATTGTGTATAACTGGCTTATTGGAATCTTGTTTTAAGAGTTTGGTGCTTTAGGTTTTCTAGTCAGACTGTCATATCTGCAGTCTCTTCTATTTCAGTATTCACGTCTCATTTCCTGTACTTCTCGTTCTAGAACCATTCCTTGTCAAGTCCTCCAGTATAATGTTGCGTGATAGGGGTGATGACAGGCATCTTTGTCTTGTCATCTTGTTATGAGTTTAATGAGTGTTCTTTTAATGTTTTACCAGTGAGTATGGTGTTTGCTGTAGTTTTCTGGTAGTTATTGTTTGTTTAGCTAAGAAAGTTTATTTTTTGAGTTGGGGTTTTAATTTTATCAAAGCCTTTTCTGCATCATTGAGGTGATCATGAGGCCCCTTCTTTAATATCTTACTGTGATGTATTGATAGATTTCCAGTGCTGAATCAATCATGCAATCTTGGGTTCAAAACCTTCTGGTTCTGTAGGTCCTTTTCAGTGTTTTGTTGCTTTCCATTTTAGGATTTATCTGTGATCATAAGAGAGATAGGCTTATAGTTTTCTTCCTTTGTATTTGTGTGTGCACATGGTGCTATCCTGTTTTTTTTTAAGATAGGCTGACTTCCTAGAATGAGTTGTGAGATTTTCTGGACACTGTAAGAATCTCTTTATTAAATGTCAGAAGAGCTCTTGTCTGCAAAGCCATTTGGACCTGTTGCCTGTTTATTTTTCGGTTTCTTCTGATATTATTGGTCTGTTTAGCTTTTTTAAATCCACGGGTCAATTTTGATAAATTTTTCTGGGAAAATTATTCTTTATGTTTATATTTTCAAATGAACAAATATAAAGGCTTCAGTTTCTTAAGAGTGGGTGTGTTGAAGGTAGGTAAATTTTTGAGACCCATGCATGTCTGAATAAATTCTTACTTTATTTTCATACTTGATTGATGATTTGGTAGGGTCTCGAACTCTAGATTTGACTTAGATTCATTTTCCTTAGATTTTTGGTGGTACTGCTGTGTTGTTCTCTGGCTTCCAGTTCTGCTCTTGAGAAGTCTGATGACATTCTGATTCCCTATCATTTGTATGTGACCTTTTTTTTCTTCCTGGAAGGTTTTAACAGTTCCTCCTTACTGTTACAACATTCATTAGCATAGGTCTTTTTCTGTTTCTTGTGCTGCATTTGGTGGATACCTTAGTCTGGAAATATGCATCCTTCAGTTCTGGGAAATTTTCTTACAGTACTGTTTTTCTCCTTTCATTTCCTCTGTTCTCACTTTCTGAAATTCTTATTACTGGATTTTGATGCTTCATTTATATACAAAAGATAAGCATGATGAGGCAGTTCATTAGGATTCTTTTGGAAGGATAGATAGTTTGGTAGTTCACAGAGTCAGATAAAGTAGCTGGACAACTAAGACTGCAGAACAACAGCAGTCAGGGTGGTGTGGGCCTTGGGCGGGCTTGCAGCTGCTGATGGGGCTTGCTCCAGCTCGGCTCTGTGGCTGCCACTTCCTCTTCAGTTACTTTTCTTATAGACACAGGAATTTTGTTCCTGTTTGGCCAGGTGCTGTTCATCTTTAGCTGATTTAGCTACAGCAAGATGTGGGTCCACTGTTCTACATCTTTTGATATTTTTATGTTTTTTGAAAGAAGCTGTAACTCTGGCACTTATATATAATTATATTTTTAAAATGTTGGCAAGCAAGTTGATTAAAAAAGGACAACGTAATTCAAAGAGAGTGTGTGTCTTCTAGGCCACCAGATTGCAACCTGTGCTTTAGAGTGATTCTGCCTTCGTGCTTTTGTAGGTTCCATGAATTAGTGATCTTCCTACCTAAACATTGAGGAAGTTATGGTTACCCTTTAATATTTTTACATAGGAAATCAGAGGGTTTGTTACTGCAGTTGCTTCCTGAATAAATTCAAGAGCATTGTACTTCGTGTTTGGTAGACCAGAGTTTAAATCTGATTTTGCTCTTTACTAACTTTGATTAGTCTTAACTTTTCACATCTTTAGAAGGAGAATTTGGGGACGGATTAAATGAGAAGACAAATATAAAAATGCTAGCTTGCTGAAGTAAAATGAAGCCTCTCTTCAGCTCTTCAGTAGTGCTAGGCTTATTTGAGCTTTATCAGTCTTGTTTTAGTTAGGACAGAGGCCATGCTTTGCCTTCCAAGTGTGAAGGGTTTTAACACAGGATTTAGAGGCTTGTACAATCCTTGGAAAGGCTGGGGGTGTGATGGTCAGGAAAACTTAGTCTGGTTATCTGATACTGATGGTCAGGAGCTTGCCCAGAAGCCGTTGTAACTGAAGACTATTGCGGAAGCTCCAGTGGACTGTCTCAAGTCTGCAGCACTGGCGGTGTTGACTTCTGATGGTATTGAGTCTCAAGAAGCCCCCACTGACCGTCACAGCTCCTGCAAGCCCGGATGCCACACATGGTTTTCAAGAGCACATTCTGACCTCTGAGAACCTCATATCTGCAGTGTGTGTGTCCGTCTGTCATCTGTCCTGCCTCTGCCTCATCAGAGTAACTGATGATAATTGTGACTCAAAGCTCCTGTGACAGCCTTACCTTGCATACTCTAACTCAAAACCACACAGGGAAGGAGGCTCTGGGAAGTCTATTCCTCCCATTCTCTGCACCATTGCGTAGAGCGGAGGGGACCACAGTCTCAGCAGAGCTGTTACTTCTGTTTGTGGAAGGAAAGACAGATGGGTGGAAGGACTTTCTCCCTTTCTTTGACATTTCTTCCCGTACACTTCACCAATTTAGCAACTAATCTTTAGCAATTGAGAAGGTTTCCCTTTTTAAAAAGAAGGTGTGGATTCTTGGGAAAAGAAATGGGGTGTCATTTCCTCTAGATTCTAAGTCATGATGGGAACATTCAGTTGGCTGAGCTCAGACTACTTGTCCTCTCCCAGCCTGCCCGGGCCAGCAGAGAACTCAAGGGCCTAGCTTTTATGGCTTCTGTAATTGGGAGGCAGAGCCCTGCCCTGTCTTCCTTCAGGACTCATACTGTGATTAATTTCCAACACAGGAAGAGGAAATTCAGTTGTAAGACCTGCAAACAAATTGTCAGTGTGCACTGCACTTCATAAGCGAAATACAAAGTTCACTTCAGGGAAACCTCTCCAGGGTCCCATGAAAGTAAGAGAGTTTTAGAACAAGACTACAAATAGTTCTTCAAGTACATGATGTAGGGGTGCTTTCTGAAAATTTTGCTTGGTTACTCAAAATTTGATAGTTATACTGTAGGGCGAAGATGCTCACTTTGAATGTTCTTAAATATTAGTCCAATTCTTTTCTCTAGTTGCTGTTTAAATAAAGGGTCTGGATTTCCTCACTTATAAAATATGGAATTTTGACTCTGTTAGTGATTCAGAATATGAGCATGTATACATGAGAATGGTGTTGAGGCGAAAGAAAGAAGGTTAGAACCTTTGGACTAGAGCAAAGATTGGCAAACTTCGTAAAGGGCCAAATGGTAAATATTTTAGGCTCTGCAGATCACAGGGCTTCTCTTGCAATCTTCTGCTGTGCCTTGTAGCTTGAAAGACCTATAGAGAATATGTAACTGAATTAGCATACAGTGTTCCAATAAAAGCTTATTTCTATACATCAGGCAGTAGCCAAATTTGGACAAAAAGAGGTGGCAGACCCTACGTGGCCTGTGGTCTGTAGTTTGCTGACCCTTGGACTAGACAGTTGCTAGAACCCTGTTCCAAGCTAATATTCTGTAAAATTTCTAATCTAAGCTGCAGGTTCCTGGAAAGGATGAGGAAATAAGAATGATAAGTAAAAGAGTTGTGTTCGTTATAGATATCTAATTGCTGTGTAATTGAATATTGTAAAAATTCCAGTAGCTGTTTTTAAGTCTTGCTGATGAGGAAAGTTGATTCCCTTAATAACATAGCATGTCTGGTATAATGTTTAGCCTTAGAAGGAGAGTTTCTAGGTAAAGGCATTGACCACTCTTGTCCTGCTGAGTTAATCTTCCCCTTGGTCTTCAGGGATGCGCTCTTTTTCCTTTGAAACTCTGGATTAGTGTGGACATGTTTTGTTCTCTTGGTTCTGCTCAGTATGACAGATATAAACTAGAACTTTAAAAAAAAAAGGATTTGTTTATATTCTAAAGGAGAACAGAAGGGGAGTGATGCAGAAAATGTAAGAAGAATAAAAATAGGCATACAGAGTTCTTGTCTTAGTTTGTTTCTTAGGATTTTGAGTTAGAGTTCTTTTCATATCCATTTTTACATTCCATATTCCAGGTGGAAAGAAAGTATGTTTTTGTTTTCTGCCTTATCAGGTGTGGTTTTTCCTTTGCTTAATGTGGTTTTGTCCAAGCACAAGGTTACCCACATTTACAACCTTTCGTGTCTCCTTTTGGGAATTCTAGTTATTTTCCACTTCCTTTAGGTATTTAGTTTCTCTCGGCAGTGTTTCATAGTTCTTAATTAATAGGTTTTTCACAGATTTTATTATGGTTATCCCTAGTATGTATTTCATATTTTTATGCTAGTGCAAAGGTTTGTTTTTTAATTTCCAACTGCTCATGCCTTGTACGTAGAAAAACTATTGATTTTTTTAATATTGTTCTTATATTCTGCGACCTTATTTCATTCACTGAATAGTTTCAGTACCTTTTCTTCATAGATTCCATATGATTTTCTACATAGTTGATCATGTTTGCTGTGAATAATGACAGTTTTACTTCTTCCTTTTCTATCTGAATTCCTTTTATTTCTTTTTCTTGTCTGGTTGCACTAGGTGGAACTTCCATTACAGTGCCGAATTGCAGCGTAATGGAAGCCACAATCCCAGTCTTGTTCCTGATTCCAGATGAAAGCACTGAGTCTTTGCCTTTACCTGTGATGTTTGTTATAGGTTATTCTTACAGATGCCCTTTGATCAGGTTAGGGAAATACTATTCTATACTTAAATTTGATGAGAGTTTGTATAAGGAATGTGGATATTGGGTTTTGTAAAAATAATAAATTTATTTATGTATTTATTTTTGGCTGCGTTGGGTCTTGGATGCTGCACGCGGGCTTTCTCTGGTTGCGGTGAGCGGGGGTTACTCTTCGTTGCGGTGCGCGGGCTTCTCATTGCGGTGGCTTCTCTTGTTGTAGAGTGCAGGCTCTAGGCGCTCGGGCTTCAGTAATTGTGGCACGTGGTCTCTAGAGCGCAGGCTCAGTAGTTGTGGCGCATGGGCTTAGTTGCTCCGTGGCACGTGGGATCTTCCTGGACCAGGTCTTGAACTCGTGTCCCCTGCATTGGCAGACGGATTCTTAACCACTGTGCCACCAGGGAAATCCTGGGTATTGGGTTTTGATTAATGCTTTTTCTTCTTATATTGAGATGATAATTTGGTTTTCTACTTTTAGTGTGTTATTATGACACATTACATTGATTTTTAAAGAGTATTGATTTTTGGATGTTAAACGAACCGTTCATTCCAGGGATAAACCCATGTGGTCATGATGTGTATTATCCTTTTAATGTATTATTGAGTCCTATATGCTAATTTTTTAAAAATAGTTTTTGCATGTATGTTCATGAGGAATAATCGTCAAATTTTTTTTTCTTTTAATATCTTTGTCTAGTTTTATAGTGGCCTCAGAATGAATTTGAAAGTGTTTTACTAGTGTTTCATGTATCTCTGCTGTAATCTTTTTTTTTAATGGACACAGTTTTCTCTTTTTTTTTTTTTTTTTAAATGAAATGAGGTTAAGGATTTTTTTTTTTAAGACAATCAGATTTTTTTTATTTTATTTATTTTTTTATGGCTGTGTTGGGTCTTTGTTTCTGTGCGAGGGCTTTCTCTAGCTGTGGCAAGCGGGGGCCACTCTTCATCGTGGTGCGCGGGCCGCCCCACCATCGCGGCCTCTCCTGTTTCAGAGCACAGGCTCCAGACGCGCAGGCTCAGTAGTTTTGGCTCACAGGCCTAGTTGCTCCACGGCATGTGGGATCTTCCCAGACCAAGGCTCGAACCCGTATCCCCTGAATTGGCAGGCAGATTCCCAACCACTGCGCCACCAGGAAGGCCCAGTTTTCTCTTTTAAATACTTATTTTATTTTTTATTATTTGTTTATTTTTGCTGCACCGGGTCTTAGTTGTGGCATGCGGGCCTCTTTTTTTTTTTAATAAATAAACTGATTGATTGATTGATTGCTGTGTTGGGTCTTCGTTGCTGCGCGCAGGCTTTCTCTAGCTGCAGTGAGCATGGGCTACTGTTCATTGCAGCCCACGGGCTTCTCATTGCGGTGGCTTCTCTTGGTGCGGAGCACGGGCTCTAGGTGCAGGGGCTTCAGTAGTTGTGGCATGCGGACTCAGTAGTTGTGGCTCGTGGGCTCATTAGTTGTGGTGCGCAGGCTTAGTTGCTCCGTGGAATGTGGGATCTTCCCGGACCAGGTCTTGAACCCGTGTCTTCTGCTTTGGCAGGAGGATTCTTAACCACCGTGCCACCAGGGAAGTCCACATGCGGGCTTCTTAGTTGCCACACTTGGACTTCTTAGTTGTGGCATGCGGACTCTTAGTTGTGGCATGCATGTGGGATCTGGTCCCCAGACCAGGGATCGAACCCGGGCCTTCTGCATTGGGAGCGTGGAGTCTTACCCATTGGATCACAAGGGAAGTCCCTCTGCTCTAATCTTTATCATTTACTTCCTTTGGCTATGTTTTGGTTTAATTTCCTTTTCTTTCTCCAGTTCCTCAAGATTTAAATTAAGGTTGTTGATTTGAGATCTTTCTTCTTTGTTAGTGTAGACAATTATAGCCATAAATTTTTCTCCAAGTACTGCTTTTGCTGCATCCCATAAACTTTGGTGTGTTGTATTTTTGTGTTCATTTTTCTCAAAGTACATTCTTATTTCCCTGTTTCTTATTTCTTCTTTGACCTGTTGGTTGATGAAGCGTATTGGTTAATTTTCATGTATTTGTGAATATTTCAGTTTTCCTTCTATTTATTTCTAGTTTTATTATACAGTTGACCCTTGAACAATGCAGGGGTCAACTGCAACACCCTATGCAGTTGAAAATCCACGCATAACTTTGCAGCCGGCTCTCCATATCCATGGTGCTGCATCTGTGGATTCAACCAATCACGGATTGTGTAGTACTGTAGTACATATTTATTAAAAAAAAATAAACACATAAGTGAAACCTATGCAGTTCAATCCAGTGTTGTTCAAGGGTCAACCATTTTTTAGTCAGGTTTGTATGCTTTGTATGATTTTGACCTTTTGAAACTATTAATTAGGAATTGTAAAAAAAAAAAAAAAGAATTGTTTTATGGCCTAATGTATATCCCAGAGAATGTTCCGTGTACACCTGAGAAGAATGTATATTCTGCTGCTGAGTTGAGTGTCCTGTATTTATCTGTTAGGTCTAATATCCAGTATAATTTCATCTTTTTAAAAAAATGATAGTACTGTACTATTTATTTTTAAAACGAGCTTTGCAAAGTCTTAAATTTCTATTTTACTTCCAAATACTCTCATCTTAACTTGATTATGTCTGCAGAGACCCTGTTTCTAAATAAGGTCACATTCATAGGTGGGGGAATGGGGAGGTAGGACTTAAACATGTCATTTTGGGACACACAGTTCAATCAACTACAGAGTCAGTTAACAAATTTCTTCTGTTTTTGTTTAGCTGTGAATGTCTTTTTTTCACCTTTATTTTGATAGTTTTGCTGGATATAGAATTCTTTGAGCACTTGGTATATGCCTGTGACCTCCATTGTTTCTGATGAGAATTAGTTGTTAATCTTATCGCATTTGTAAGTGCTGAGTTGTTTTTCTCTTGCTGCTGCTGAGGTTTTCTCCTTGTCTCTGAAACATTTTGACTATGATGTGTGTATTTGTAGATCTCTGTGTTTAGTTTACTTTGAGTTTGTTGAACTTTTTGAATGTGTAGATTAATATTTACAAATAAATATGAGAAGTTTTCAGCTATTATTTCTTCAGATATTTCTCCCTGCTTCTATTTCTGTTTTTCTCCTATTACACATATATTGGTGTGCTTAATGGTATCTCACGTTTCTCTGAAGCTATGTTCATTTTTCTTCATTTTTTCTTTCTGTTCTTCGGATTGGATAATCTGTTGATCTGTTTTCGAGTTTAGCAGTTCTTTCTTTTTTGCCAGTTCAAATCTGTTGTTGAGCCCCTCTAGTGAATTTTTCATTTTAGTTATTTTTCAATTATAGAATTTTTTTGTTTCTTTTTTATAATTACTGTTTATTCATACTGTTTATTTGGTGCAACATTGTCATCATACCTTCCTTTAGTTCTTTAATCGTGGTTTCATTTAGTTATTTGAGCATACTTATAATGGCCTATTTGTCTGTTAAAGCTGACATTCATGGTGTGTGGGATCTTAGTCCCCTGACCAGGGATCAGACCCGTGCCCCCTGCATTGGAAGTGCAGATTCTTGACCACTGGACTGCCTGGGAAGTCCCTCACAGGCAGTTTCTGTTGCCTGCCTTTTTTCTGATGGGTTATGGGTTGTACTTTCCTGTTTCTTTGCATGTCTTGTAATTTCTTGTTGGAAATTGGACATTTTAGATAATATTTTGTGTCATGTCTGAGTGCTGGTCTCCCCACTTCTCCACCCCAGGCCTGTTTTTACTTGCTTGTTTACTTGTTTGGTGACCAGCTAGGTTTTAAGTGAAGTCTGTTCCCAACCGACACCCCACTCTGGGCAGTGTGAAGCTTCTGATGTCACTCCTCAAGGGGGCCACAGCCTTGGGCATGCCCATAGTCACCCTGGGATGGTGGTGCTTTGGCTGGACTCCTTCTGTCTTTTTCTCTGACCACACCTTCCACAGTGCCCTGGGCCATAATTTCCTTTATAGACTGCCCAGTCAAATTCAGGCTCCTTTGATTGGATAGTGTCTGAGGTCAGTGACTGAGATCTGTTATAAGTAAGTGAGGACACTGGCCCCTGTCTCCTCATTTCTCTCTGGTCCACTAGGCATCCTGCAGTTCAGTCATTATCTCCAGTGACTCTTAACTTTCTAATAATCTGTCTTCGAAACCTTCACTGTTTGTGAGAGCACCTTTTGCTTAGGACTTTTTTTGTACTCTGTTCATAACGAAGTTAGTTTCTCTGAGAGAGTTTTGGAGCTCTGTTGTTACAAGGTTTGCTTTGCCCCTTGGGCTGCCTCTGAGCCCCAATTCTTGTGCTGTGGGTGGGGACAGTGATGCACTTGTCTCTTGGGTGACACCCTTGCTCTAGGAGCTGAGTGCCTGGGTGGCAGCAGGGTGGGGGGCGGGTGCTGGCAGTAGCCCTGGATCTGCTTGCTTACCTCTCGGTATGAAACCCCCACCTCGTGAGCTGGGGCAGGGGTGATCTGGGCGCCGGTGGCGTCTGTACCACACTTGGGGCCTGGGTGAAAGAAGGGAACCCCCCCCCCCTCCTGCTCACGCCCGGGAGTTAAACTCAGCGCCAGGCGTAGGGGGAGGAATGCGGAGGTCTGTGTTCTTGGCTGCACTGGTCTAGAGTGGATGGAGTTGGTGCCTCACTGAGCTGCGAGGGGGAGGAGTGAGTGCGTTCTGGTTCAGAAACCACAGAATCCTGTAGCCGTTCTTACCAGATTTGAGTAGGTTTCTTGGATGAGTGTTTTCCATTTAATGTATGCATTTAGAATCAATTCCAGAGATATTAAATAGTCATTTCATTAAAAATAATTTTCACCAGTTTCACAGAGAGTGGGTTGGTGGAGCTCCTCCTGATGTCATACTGGAAGCAGAATTCCCCAAGGATGCTAATTCTTTAATATCTCTCATTCTTCTTCTTCTTCTTTTTTTTTAAAGCACCTATTCTGTTTGGTAGTGTACGGTAGGAATTGATGTATTACTTTGCTAGAACTTTATTGGTTAATTTCTAGCCCCAGGCTGGAAAAATTCCTGGGGTTTTATGTTTATATCATCTCGCTCCCCTAGGTAGACTCTCTGGGGAGACATATGCTGCTGCTTCTCAAGCCTCTTTGCTTGCATGTGTTCTCAGATGAAAAACTTGAATTCCAATTCTTTTATTTTCCTAATAATAAAAATAAATTTGAAAATGAGGTAGGAGATGTGGTGTATATGTGAAATATATACTCAGTATGGAAAAAAATGTAAAATATCTTAATCTTTTCTGTATCGAGTACATGTTATAATGATGTTTTTGATACACTAGGTTAAAATGTTGTCAACATTTAACCTGTTTAAATTTCGTCTTTATTTAAAAATTTTTTTAAGTTCTTTTTTAAAAAATTGGCGTATAGTTGATTTACAGTATTCTGTTAGTTTCAGGTGTACAGCAAAGTGATTCAGTTATTTTTTTTTCAGGTTATATTCCATTATAGATTAGTATAAGGTGTTGAATATAATTCCCTGTGCTGTACAGTAAATCCTTTTTGCTTACCTATGGTAGTTTGTGTTTATTAATCCTGTACTCTTAATTTGTCCCTCCCTCCCTCCGTCGCTGTCCCCTTTGGTAATCATAAGTTTGTTTTCTATGTCTGGTTCTTTTTACTTTTTAAAATGTGAACACTAGTAAAATTTAAAATTATGTATGTAGCTTGTATTGTATTTCTATTGTTTGTTAATTCTCTACATTATCTCTACTGCCCTTAAATAGGGTGTTTTCCATGATTAATTTGGAAAAATGTAAAAATTTCAAAAAGTATTAGAAAAGTCTCTTTAATTTTTGCAAAGTCAGCAATTTCCCCCTTTTATATAGTTGTAGTAAAAAATATGTACTCAAAAACCATTGTTTTATAAAGAAAACAGTTTTACTTAAATTTATGATTTAAAAATAACTATTCTGTCAGTTTTCATGCCTAATAGTGTTTAGTAAGTTGATTTTCTTTAGGTAGATATGTGCTTTAAAATTTTTTAGTTATTAAAAATGGCTAAAGCATTTATAATTGGTGTATATGAAATTTTAGTATTTTAAAATGTCGTGTCAGGAATCCCTAAATGAAACAAGTTGTTTCAGTATTTGAATGTGTGTCTGTTTTAATTTAGTAAGACTGACTTTCGTGGCCTCTCGCTCACAGATGATGACTTTGACCAGTTTGATAAGCCTGGTGCAGAGCGGTCCTGGCGGAGAAGAGCTGCAGACGAGGACTGGGACAGGTGCGGAAACCCCTTGTTATGTGCAGGGTCCATGCTGATTTATCTCCTGTCGCTAGGGCACACAGAGATCTTTACTGAAAGCAGCGTGTTAGCTGCTGATGCTCTTTCCTGGGTAGGCTGGTCCTTACTGGGCGAAAGTAGGGCAGGGGCGAGCACTCCAGGTGGAAGGCTTTGTAGTGGGCTTCTACCCCAGGCCTGTGCTGTCTCAGGGCTGCCAGTGGAGCACTGGGGGTCTTATCTCTCTGTTTTTATACAGTGATGGTACTGACTTGGTGGGCATCCAGAACTATTGTTGGAGTAATTGTACGCCTACAACAACAATAGCAACAGAATTCCTCCACATCCTACATAATATTTGGCTAGACGTTAACATTTTTGCTATTTTAATTTGTGTAAAATGGTATCTCGTAGTTTAAATTTGTATTGCTCTGATAACTAGTGAAGATGGAAATCTCCCTTTAGGAACACACACACACACACACACACACACACACACACACACTCTATTAAAAATGTCGACAGTTATGATAGATGTCAGTTCCGTGTAGTGATTACTTCTGGGAAGGCGCTCTAGTAGGGGTTAGAGGGATGTGCACTGGAGAAGCGCACAGAGGCCTTCATTTGAGTTGGGGGAGTTCTCAAATGATGACTACGCGTTACGTATTTCTTACCATCTTAAATACTGTGTTGAAAATGTGAACATTACCTTGGAGTTGCAGTCAGAAAGTTTGATAATGAAGGTCAATAGACCTGAATAAGGAACAACAACGATATACTGCTGTGAAAAGAATACCTGGTTGCCGTTTGAAAACTGTGATGTCCCAGAAGTTTTACTGAAAAATCTACATTAAAAACTATGTAATTCTTATAGTCTACATAAAGTTGATTACCCTCAGTGACTCTTAAGGTAGTCCATAAAAAAGTGAGAGCTTAGAGCAAAGTTTTCTATATAAGCAGTGGTCCTATTGGGAAGTACTGATAACTAGTTTTATTTAAAAGACTATGATGGGGAGCTGAGTAAAGTCTTGTGTATTTTCATAGTTTACTCATCATTTGGACTTTCTGTTCTCTGTTAGTCATCTGGTAGTATTTATGTCTGTTTTTCGTTTGGGTTGCTTGTCTTTTCCTTATTGATTTTAGGGATTGTTTATACTTTTTGAAATTTTATTTTTGCGCTTAGAGATATCTCCTTCCAGTCTGTGGCATGTATTGTGTTAAACTTAATAGTCTTCAAGTAGATTTTTATAAATAATATCATTATAATCTTTTCCTGTATGGTTTTTGTTTATTTTTTTAAATTAAAATATGAAAAATGTATTTGGAAATCATTTTCAGACTTATGGGAAAGTTGCAAGAATAACCCAAAAATTCTTACAAGCCCTTCTCTCAGACTCACAGTTGCTTTTTGTCATATTCATGTTATTCTCTCCCTCTTTACACGCTCACATACACACACATAGAACATTTTTCTTTCCTGTACCATTTTACAGTAGTTTGCAGTAGTTTGTATCATGCCATTTTCTTCTGAATCTACATTGGTTATCCAAGGTTTGTCAGTTGTCCCAGTAATGTGCTTTCTAGCCAAAAATGAGTTTCTTTTCCTCCTCTTTGTTCTTCATCTGGAAGAATTCTGTCTTTAAAGACTTCTGTAAAGCCTCTGTCTTTAATGACTTTTGACATTTTTGAAGAGGACACACTGTTTATCTTGTAGCAGCCCTCAAGTGTGGCTTTGCTAGTGTCTCCTCAAGCCTAGATTCAGGTTGTGCATTTGGTAAGGAGCACTCTTTGGTGACACCGTGGCCTTCCTGAGGGCACCTCTCCAGGAGACAAGTGATGTCAGTCAAGCTGCTTTCTGCCTTTTGTCCTCAAGAAATTCTTCCCTACCTTGTATTCTGTATGTTCCTATGAAAGTTTTAAAGTGTTTTTTGGTCTCCGTCCCTCCGTCCCTCCCTCCTTTTCTTCCTTCGTTCCTTCCTTCCTCCTGAAATTGATTAAATTGATTGTTTTTTTTTTAACTTACTGAGAATTTCAAGTGTATATGAGAATAGTACAGTGCAGGCAATATACCATCCTTCAGCTTCAACGGTGTCAGTAGGAAGCACTCTTGTTTTATCTGTGATCTCTGTAACCCTCCTCACATCACAGACATAATTTCATCTGAAAATATATCAGATTGTATCTCTCTAAAAAATAAAGGATTTATAAATATAGGCATAATAGAGTTATATCTAAAAAGAAGTCCCTTAATAGGAATGTCTTATTAATGTTCACATTTTCCTGATTGTCTCATGTATATATAAGTATATCACAAATACACACACGTATAGTGTGGATATGTGTCTGTGTGTTCTTTTATAGTTTGACTTGGAGTCCAAATAAGATCCATATTTCATAATTGATTGGTAGGTCTTTTAAGTGTTGTTTCATCTGTAAGTTCTCTCCATAGTTTTTGTTAGTTCCCTGAAGTTTTTGTTGAAGAAACAAGGGGTTTATCTTGGAGAATTTCTACTTTTGGTGATTGCATCTCCTGGAGTGTTTTTAGTATGTTCCTTCATCTCTTGCATTTTCTGTAAATTCATAGTTAGATCTGGAGGTTGATCAGATCCAGGTTTGAATTTGGGCAGGAGTAGGGGCTCTCCAGTGTCTCAGTTGGTGGTATGTTCCTCCGTCAGGAGCTTCACAATGTCTTGTTAACTTTTTGTGGGGTTACCAGCCATTAGATGATGTAAGTGGTGATATTCTCATTCTGTCATTCCTTCTTTTTCTGTTAGTTGTGGTAATTCTGTAAAGTACTTGGTTCTTCTGAGGTACAGAATAAGTGCTTGATTCTTTACTTTTATTTACCAGTTTTCAAAATAATGGGTCAGTTCCTTAGCATCCTCCAGAGGTGAGTTCTATTTTTGAATCATTTCAAATGCATAGATTTAAATACTGCATGTGTTTTTTTAATCCATTGTAGTTACTATTCTTACTAATGTTTGAATTGTCCCAGTATTTGTTCAGTGGGAATTTATTTTGGTTGTTGTGACATTTGTTGGTCTTCTGCTATGATGGAATTGGGTTTTGTTTGCGGTGAGACAGGGCTCTAGTTTTTCTTGTTCTTTCCAGTGTGACTAGCATTTGTCCCAGTGTCCTCTCTTCACCTCTTCCATGTACTGGATGGTAGAGGAGAAGTTTGAAAGTTTAGGAGAAGCGTGAGTCAAAACGTATCAGTGTACGTCCGGTAGGAAAGAGCATGTTGAGGAGGTCTCCACTGAAGGTCATTTGATGATGGGGACGTTGACAGGGCCGGGCTAAAGAAGCAGCTGTGGCACTGGGGGAGCAGCAGCAGGCCCGCGGGGGAGGGGTGTCCGAGGGCCCAGCCAGGGCTGCGCTTGTGTGGGGGGTGGAACTGGAGCTGAGCGGGGGTGGGGGGGGGCATCTCTCCTCCTGCTTTGTGACATTCCGTTGGGAGCTCCCATGGCCGAGCCCATCCAGAAGAAAGGCCGGGGGAACCGGAGAGCCCGTGGGGGCCGTTCCCGGAGACCCTCTCCAGGGCCTGGAGCCGGCAGGGACCAGACGAGGGTGGCCTGGAGTGGGGAGGCACAGAGACGATGAACTCACGTGCAGTCTTTGTTGTCACTTAGATTTCTCATTTTGAAAGGCTGCAGCCAGGTGACTGCCTGCAAAATACCTGTTTCCCGAAAAAGTCTTTTAGTATAATTCTGTTTGTTAGTAAAAATGTACTTGCTCCCTAAGAGCTGGTTGTCTCTCATCTTTGATAAGAAATACCTGCCAAAGAGGTTGTTCTTCCTCCATAGTGTTTACTGGTGAAATCTTGTGGGAGCTCTGCCGTTGAATGCAGGAAGCCTCCTCATCCTTTTGGTACTCCTGTCACTTCCTAACAGTTACCGTATTGTCCACGAGCATTACTGCTCACCCCTTTGAAAGGACTTGATTTGGACCATTCAGTCCCATTCATTCATTGTTGTTTTTGGTGACCCTTGCTGTAATTTCGGTAGTGTTTCGTATTTTACAAGTTTCTTCCCTTTTGTGTACCTCTTTGTAAGGATCCAACTTTATGATAACAATAGAGAACTAACTACATTTAACTTTTGTGGGGTGTGTGCATCGTAGTTAGTATTTGGACTCTGGAGCCAGACTTCTCAACTCATCTACTGGTTTCTGACTTGGCCGCAGGGTGACCTTGGGCCAGTTCTTTAACATCTCGGCCTCTTTGTTTTCACGTTGAAAAAAGTGGAGAATGATGTAGGTGTCTGGTTGCTGGGGTTGTGTTATGTCAACAAAAGAGCGAGTATGTGTGAAACGCGTGGAGTGATTCTTGGCATGTCGCACACTGAATGGGCGTTAGTGATTTCTTGAGCTATAATTTATGCATATTGTAGTCGCGTGCACTTAATCCTCTGTCTCCCGTCTTGCTTTCTTATTTCATGCTATTATTGCCTTTGTTAGTCATGGAAACAACTGTTCTCCACCTCTGTACACTCCACTCATTTACAACTGGTAAAGTTTTCATTTATCTTCTTTTAAAAAATGCTTTTGTTTAGAAAAAATAGGTGGCAGTCCAAGACTGATTTCTTATTTCCATATATTTGTCAGCAACAAATACTTTCTAGATTTTTGCTTGTATGATTACCAGCACCTGTTCATATTATGGTTTTAAGAGCTCTCCTCAGTTAGTTTCCCCTGGGCAAATGGTATTACCTTCCCTTTTCAGTTACTTAGAGGGATGCTCCAGAGGGGTGCTTGTCCCCAAAGGGATGCTTGTATTTTTGGGGGGTAATCTAGAATCACATTCTCAAATGCGCTTATTGTAAATATTGTGACTAGAAAGCATTTTTTCCTCGTCCATGGAAAATGATTGTAACACTGAAGATACAAAAATTGTATCTGAAAGATGATTAGATGATTTGTGAATTGAAAATGTTGGAAGAAGTTATACATTAGTCTCTAGTAACCGTTTTACTTGTACAGGTCCATGAAAGATTTTTTTCCATGAGCTAAGTTCTTGTCCTGAATCTGTCTCTGCTGTGTGACCTTGGGCAAATCATTTAATCTTGTCCTTATTTTCTGTATCTATAAAATGATGGTATACGATTTATGTAGGGTAACATAAGATAATGAAAGAGGTATTCAGTGCATGAATGAAATGACTTGTTGAGTTGTTTCTGGTTCTAAAAGGTAGTAAATAGAATTTCTGTTGTAACTTCATATGTGCATTCCAGGATATTCTGGCATTCTGCACAGTAAACATGGGTTTTGGGTAAAATAGCACTCAAAACTTATAGAACTTATAGATATTTGTAACCAGAGCCGTTATTTAAAAAGTAGCAAATCATAATAAGAACATTGGTGCAGTTAAATCTCCATTGGCATTTGTACCTAGAATCATAGTCTAATTGCGTTTCCTCCTTCTAGATGTTGGTCCTTAGTCATTTGCTTTTAAAAGACGTAATTTAGTGGTAGCCATCTTCATCAGTTAGAGGAACATACAGTGGGAAATGTCTTCAGATTTTTCATCTGGTAAGGGTTTCTATTTTAATTATGAGAAAAACTTCTGATTGCTTCAAAACATAAACATGCTGACAAAAAAATTGGAGACAGCTGACATGACTCCCTTGTTATAAAGATAATTCTCTTAGTTATGATTTACTTGAATGTCCTTATCAGCATTGACTTTTCATTTTTAAACTTTTTCAGTTTTCGCAGTTTGAGTGTTAAATGGTCTTTCAATGATTTTGGTTTTTAATTTTCCTAGTTAATGACGTTGGGCATCTATCTTTTCCTATTTCATCGTAGGTAAGAGAAAGCATAGATATTGTATTATAGTTTCTTCTTTTGCTCATTAATGAACAAGTCCAGAGAAATTAAGATCTCATATTGAGGTGAAAAAACTAAGATTAGAAGTCTAGTGAGAGCCGCTAGTTATAGCAAAGCTTCCCATACTTAAAGGACCAGATGTTCCCTATATATTTGAAAATATGTTTTCATTATTAATAAAGGAAAATGTAGCAAACTTAATGTGAAAGTACCCAAACCCTAAAGTCCTGGATAAATTTCCCAGTGGTCTACAAACTTTGCAGTGTGTAATAGGAATAATACATTGTCATGTCTCTTTTTTTCCACAGTGAACTTGAAGATGACTTACTTGGAGAAGATTTGCTCTCTGGCAAAAAGGTAAGAAATACAGATCTTCCTGAAATTAAATGATAGTTATTTAATTGCATTTAAAATATAGGAGTACATCTTATGCATGGGATGTGTTACTGGAAAGTTGGGTATAGATTAAAATTTTGTGAATCGAATTACTTTTTAAATGCACAAAGAGTTGAGTGTTTAATTTGTAAGTTCTTTGATAACTTAGAATTCAAGCCCTAAACCCTTTGAAGCAAGTACTCTAGCTCCTGCTACGCCAAGGCACTCTAGCAGGCACTGAATCTATGAAGGCGGCAGCAAAGCTGCCACTTGCCCGAAGGAAGTGGCAGCTCCTTCCTTAACATTCAGTGGTTAGTATTTGCATACTGGAGCTGGGATTTACTTTTTGGGAATATTCAGAGATAAGCATAAAAATAAACATACTCAAATATGATAAATATTCAGATAAATAAGAATAAAAGTCTAAAACCTGATGTAGGTTTTTCTAAACTCTTGATCAAGTAAAATCTTGGAAGCAGTTATCGTTGATGTGTATATCTATTTATATATCGTGTGTGTATATGTATATATGTAACTCTACATATATATATATATATATATTTATTTTTTTTTTTGACTGCGTTGGGTCTTTGTTGCTGCGTGTGGGCTTTCTCTAGTTGTGGCGAATGGGGGCTGCTCTTCGTTGCGGTGCGTGGGCTTCTCATTGTGGTGGCTTCTCTTGTTGTGGAGCATGGGCTCTAGGTGCGCGGGCCTCAGTAGTTGTGGCGTGTGGGCTTAGTTGCTTTGCAGCATGTGGGAACTTCCCGGACCAGGGCTCGAACCCGTGTCCCCTGCGTTCACAGGCGGATTCTTAAGCACCGCACCGCCAGGGAAGTCCCCTGCCAATATATTTTGAACAGTATGAAACATTAAAAATAAAAAGCCAAAAATTAAAGTGAAATACTGAATTTTTATTTTACTTATTAACAGTTTAAAGACACTTGTTATTCTCACTAAATATCAAGATAGCTTTTCATGCTTAGTTTTTTTAAGTCTTCAGATTGTGATGGCTCCTTACTGTCAGTTGTTTTCAAGCTCATTGTACTCTTAGGTGATTGGGCCACATCAGTTGTCTGATCTATCAGATCTGATTACATTTTCCTTTTCCTTTTATAATTTAGTTGATGAAGGTCCAGTACTAGAAGTACCAGCTTTGCCATTTTCCTGTAACTTACTATGTTGCATTAACATCTTCTCTAATACATGAATTTGCTGTAGCCGCTCTCTTTTCTGTTTCTTATTGCACCATAGGCCTGCAGGTGTCTTGGCTTTGGCCTCCCCCAACATTTTCTCCTTTAAAAAGTGGCTCTGTCATCACCTGTATCTCTAAGTAAGGATTAGTTCCTGTTATCTGTAAACCCACTTGATCATAGTGACTGAAAGTGAAAAGCCAGGGACGGTGCCCCTCAGCCTGCCCATGTTGAGCTTGTGCTCTGGCCTCAGGATGCCGCATGTGCAGTGTGATTTGGGGGGCCAGGGCCAGTCCTTCTTGTGTCATGGTCGTAGAGGGGAGGGGAGGACTGTGTCCTTTCTGACTCAGTGAATTAGTTTGCACATCCTTGAACTGCACTCACTGTACGTGGGGCTCCACTACCCTAACGTAGACACATTTTTTTCCTTTGTACTTATTTAAAATGCTTTAGTGAGGAATACCAATTACATGTTACAATGTTTAAATGTAGTAAAGTATTTGGACATGAAGTTGGAGTTCTACCCTTGGGCAAGGCTGGTGTCTCATAGTTTGCCCTGGGTTTCTATCAGGGAGCCCACCTGGCCCTAATGACTTCACAGGCGCTCTTGGCCACTCTCTCTTACGCTCTTTTGCCCTGCTTTCCTGCAGACCACGCTGACCAGAGTCCTCCCTAGCTATTCCTCTCTTGCCTGAGGAAACACTTCACTCCAGTTCATCTTTAAGTAGGAACTCAAGTCCTTTTTTCCTCCTCTTTCTTCCCTTGTGTGCATGTTGTCGGGGAGTAGTAACGCACACACACCACAGAAATCATTTTGATAGGGTAGGGAAGTGTGAGGTGCCTCGGGATCTAAGAGACCGGCATGCACGCATGCAGCCTAACAAAGCCTGGAACTGTAGAAATTTGACCAGTTGGCGGAATCACTAGGCTGCTTCTACTTACTGATCTGATGAGTAGACAAGCCTGTCAAGAACAGGAGAGAGGGTCTAAGTTGTGTTTATTTTCATGTGTTCATCCGTACTGGACAAACCAGAGTTTTCTTTTAGTCCATTACCATTTCAGTTGGGCACTCTAGTTATCTAAAATCTGCTTATTTCTAAAATTCCACTATTTTTTTCTTTTGTTGTGCTAAATATAGTCAAATATTAAGGATACCATTTTTTTTTTATGATAAGAAAAAATTACTTGTTTATAGGGTACTGACAAAGGACTCGTTCCTTTTTTTTTCTTTCGTTAAGAGTTACAGTAAATATGATCATTATGCTTGCTGCTTCTATACTTATTTGACTGTGCATCTAAAAATTAGTCTGGGGCCTCCCTGGTGGCACAGTGATTAGGAATTCGCCTGTCAGTACAGGGGACACGGGTTCGAGCCCTGGTCCGGGAAGATCCCACATGCCACGGAGCGACTAAGCCCGTGCGCCACAACTACTGAAGCCCACGCGCCCTAGAGCCCGTGCTCCACAACAAGAGAAGCCACTGCGGTGGGAAGCCCGTGCACGGCAACGAAGAATATCCCCTGCTCGCTGCAGCTAGAGAAAGCCTGCGCACAGCAATGAAGACCCAACACAGCCATAAATAAATAAATTAATTAAAAAATAAATAAATAAAAATTAGTCTGGGGTAGTTAGCCAGTAGGCCATATGTAGAATCTAGACTGTCAAATGGTTATATCAAACTGAGAAAACTTTCTGAATGGCAGATGTTTTAATAACAAGGTTAGAAACAATCCAGTCAATGTAATTTTGCACTTTTGTAACAAGTCTTTTTTGTGGAAGTGACATGCATTAATTAGATTTCTTACTTTAATTAGAATCAATCGGATTTGTCAGATGAGGAGCTAAATGATGATCTTCTACAGAGTGATAACGAAGACGAAGAAAATTTCAGGTACTCAATATTAGCTCATTAAAAATGTTCTTTATGTAACTAAATTTCTAGTAACTAATTTATAATTATAGTGGGATGTAAATGATAATGTACTGTATCTTTAACATATGATTATATTGTAAACAGGATATTAATATAACTTTGATGTGGAAGCCATATATATTTTTCTATAAATACATCAACTGTTTAAAGTCAGTGTTGGTCTTGCATTTAACGACCTCTGAGAGCTCTGTTGAGTGCTGGTTATAGAAGTTCAGTACAGGTATATGCACTGCTCTTTTAAAGAATTCCTTTATTTGGACGGGGGGCAGTGGCCTCCGACTCTTAATACTGTTGGTCACAGTTTGATGTTACTGCTTTTGTTTTCATTTTAGACAGTTTTTATTTATACATATGTAGTAACTGAATTGCCATTTTGAAAATTCCTTTGGACTGTACTTCGACTCTAGTTGACTATCTGAATATAGTGGTTTTAGTCTGTTTGGGCTGCCATAACAAAATATCATAAAATGGGTAGCTTACAAAGAACAGAAATTTATTTCTCACAGTTCTGGGAGCCGGGAAGTCCAAGGTCAAGGTGCTGGCCTGGTTGGGTTCTAGTGAGGACCCCCAGCCCTCTCACTGTGTACTCACATGGTTGGAAGGTGGGAGGGAGCTCTCTCGGGTCCCTTTTGTAAGGGCACTGATCGCATTCATGAGGTTCCACCCTCATGACCTAGGCATCTCCCAGAGGCTTCACCTCCAGACACCATCACGTTGGGTGTTAGGATTCAACACATGAATTTGGGGGGGGTGGAGCACAAATATTCAGTGCATGGCAATAAAGAATATCTTTCTGTTGCTGACATAGTAATGCAATTATAAGAAGAGGAAGAGGCATTTAGTATACTCTGTTAGGTGGAGTAATTTTTTCAGTTTTATGAGGAAACATTTATTGTGAAAATATAGAGACACTTCTTGCTTATAAATGTAGTTAACAAATATATTCCATTCATTGTTGAGCTATAGATTTGTAATAGTTTTTCTAACATAAAGTAATTTTTATGGGTAACAAGTTTTAAATTAATCTATTCTGTCAGTTATTTGTTTCCCAGTTCCATTCTGTGACATCATTATTATATTTTGATCTTTTGAGTTAGTTAAGTTGCCCTTGAAATAAACCTTTGGAATTTTTTTAGCCATATGTCTTCAAGTGTATGTGGCATGTTCAATTTTTTGTTAGGATTGGATACTTAATAAGTGTAAACTTAGATCTAGCTACAAAACCTTGCATTTTAAGTGTTATTATGCATTTTTAATTGTTTGACATTTATCTGTTGTGATTTAACAGGTGGAATATGATTTCTTTTTTTGCAGTTTTAAAACTGCCTTCGTTTATTTTACTCAGAAATTAACTGTTTTTTTAAAATTTGTGGCTAGTATAAACTTTAGTTGAACATTGAAATGTATTTTCATGCAGATTTTTAATATTTTGATTTTTTAAATAGGAGTTTATAGTTTGCGTCATAGATTTAAAAAAGAAAACAAGTTGTTCTTAAAATTCCATCTGTGATTTTATAGAGTAATACCCCTAGTTTTACCTGGATGTTTTAGAAAATAGATACCACCCGTTTCATTTTGGAAGTTAGAATGAAACGTAGTCCATTTGCTTTCAGTCCTGGACTTTTGCCAGGTAGACCTGTTTCTCATGGTTGGTCTGATTCTCCCGGTCAAATAAGCTGCAGCTGATGATAGAGGGGGCACCTTATGCAGTAGGAGTCTGGTGCTGGCCCTGTGTACGTATAGCGCACTGAGCTCTGCGGTGTGCAGGCGGAGTTTGTAGTGCTGGCTTAGTAGGTAGCACGTTGAGTTTTGCTTTCAGTCATTGTTGTTGTCAGTGTGCCTTGATCAGTCACTGGAGTAACTTTTCACCGGTCTTTCTAACAGTTAACTTATGCAATGATTTAGTTTTGAGCTTCACTCCAGTTGCCTGCCTTTCTTTGTATTTTTGTCCCCTCTAGTTCTCAGGGTGTCACAATTAGTCTGAATACCACATCTGGCATGGTCACATCATTTGAACTGTCTGACAACACTAATGACCAGTCTGGAGAACAGGAATCCGAGTATGAACAAGGAGAGGATGAACTCGTTTATCACAAGTCTGATGGATCTGAACTGTATGCTCCTGAGTACCCGGAAGAAGGACAGTACGAAGGCCACGGTGCTGAGCTGACAGAAGACCACATCCAGTACGTGGGGGAGCCGGAGGAGGAGCAGCTGTACAGTGACGAGGTGTTAGACATCGAGATCAATGAGCCTTTAGATGAGTTCACAGTGAGTCTCTCTCCTTTGTATGGCTGAAGATAGCATGGCTGCCTGGGTATAGGTTTCTAGACTGATTTGAAGTCTGTTTCCCTCCCCTGGGAGGGCGGGAAAGTAGACCTTATTATCACTGTCTGCCAGTTTCTTTATCTGCGCTATGACAAAGTTTGTGTTGACAGCTTGTTTGGCCAGAGGTAATGCTCCTTTGTCATCCTGGAAGGCTGCACAGAATCATGACCTTGAGGAAGAAAACAGCTTTGTGTGGTGGAGATACACTGTCAATTGTTAGAAGTACTTAATGCAGGGCTTTTATCCAGGCTTTAGACAAGATCTGATAAAGTCCTTCTAAGGTGAAAAGATTATTGACCTGCTAAAGACATCTTTAAGGCGCTAATATTCCAGAGTGATTGATGTCCTGTTCATTCATCCTTTTTTGTAACCGAGAACTGTCTAAACATGAATAAAGAGATTGGAGGTTAGTTTAGGAAATGTCACACACAATTTGTTATCTGTAATCAGGAAGCAAAGATTGCACTGATTTTTATTTCAGAAAGGTGGTTTTGGTTGGTAGCTTTTTTTTTTTTTTTTTTTTTTAGGTTGAACTGTCAAGAAAGAAAAAGGTATTAGTGAAAGATGGCTCATCTGTCTTCATGATTTATCATTAAAAAAGATTTGTTTTTGAAATAAGCACTTAACGAAATTTATGTTGGAAGGACATGACCTCCACAGGTGCAATCGGATCTTAGGGTTTTCAGGGTGCTAGTCTCCCCCGAGGCGCAGTGTGAGTGGGGCTGCTGGCGTGGGGTCCCCCGAGGTGCAGTGTGAGCGGGGCTGCTGGCGTGGGGTCCCCCGAGGCGCAGTGTGAGTGGGGCTGCTGGCGTGGGGTCCCCCGAGGCGCAGTGTGAGTGGGGCTGCTGGCGTGGGGTCCCCCGAGGCGCAGTGTGAGTGGGGCTGCTGGCGTGGGGTCCCCCGAGGCGCAGTGTGAGTGGGGCTGCTGGCGTGGGGTCCCCCGAGGCGCAGTGTGAGTGGGGCTGCTGGCGTGGGGTCCCCCGAGGCGCAGTGTGAGTGGGGCTGCTGGCGTGGGGTCCCCCGAGGCGCAGTGTGAGTGGGGCTGCTGGCGTGGGGTCCCCCGAGGTGCAGTGTGAGTGGGGCTGCTGGAGTGGGGTCCCCCGAGGTGCAGTGTGAGTGGGGCTGCTGGCATGGGGTGGAGGCAGGCAGCGTTCGGGCTAGAGTTCTGCCTTTATCTCCTAATGTTTCCATTCAGAGTAGGTAATTTTTCATTTGAGAAAAAATGTGTGTGTGTGTGTGTGTAGTTTTGAAAGACACTAATTGTTTATGTGGAGCCTTAGAATATTTAGTTCCAAACACAGTTGCGTTTATATATCACAGTGTTGTTTTTAAGATTTATTCTTTTTGAAGGCTTTCTCTTTAGTAGATACAGTAATGAAAAAATGTTTCTGGGTTTGGTAAACAGAATCCTGTAAAAGGCATCATGGGTCCTTGTTTTTTCGATAACTCTGTAATGATTTGTTTTGGTAATAAACCCTTCAGTAGTGTGGACAGGTGCTCTCTGGTTTACTGGTGTGTCCATATACTATGTTAAAGTGAGACACTGTGATTTAAAATGATTCTTAAAAATTAAGCCAAGATCTTTTAAAAATGTGCCCCGTTATTTCCTGGTTAGAGCGTTTTAGTATTTCTACTGCTCATCCCTAAAATAAGATGGTCAGTCAGTCACATCCCTTGTAAATTCAAAAGCTCAACAGATATTTACCAGTGTCCAAGCAGTGGGGATGTAAGTATTGCTGAAATATGAAGCATGAAGCATGGCCCCTGCCTTCTGTTAACTTAGACTTTAGTGGAACAAATCACAGTGTGGAAAGTGCTTGATAGCACTTATACATGGTCACGTAAGAGGTATCTCTCACTTTGGTGTTCTTGCACAGTTTGTTGTAAAGAGAATTTTTAGTAAGTGAGGACTTTCCCTCTCTTATTTTCCAAACTTGAAGCTACATTTAGGCCCCTCGTTGTATAAAATCCAACTTAACTATCCAGCATCTTGTGCCTAAGATTCAGGTATTGAAAAGAAAAAAATGCAAATTCAATATACTCACAGTACTTCTCCACATTAAAATAAATTTTTTCAGAATTAAAAAAAAAAAATCTTAAAGTAAATAAATTTACTTAACTGAACGTGTCCAAATATTTTCACAGAGAGTTGTGAAGTTTAAAGGTAAGGCGAAGTTAGACGTCTTCCTGTGAGCAGTATCGGCTCACCTCAGTATATCCAGCTTTATAGCCACACTCGTTCCTTCCCTTCTTCCCGGTTTTTTGAAGATTATTGGTTTCTTTATAGTTATCACAGTGGTAGAATCTGGCACCGCCTCTTCTTTGCATGGGAAGAGAAAAATGGACTTAAGCTGTGAAATACTTTTCTCCAGCTCTGCAGTACGGGCCTCTTACTGTCTTCTTAGGCTGTCACTGGTGCACAGATTAATTAATTATTCATTATTAGAGTAACGAACATATGAGTAGATTGCAGTCCTGTGTGTCCCAGTGGTATTTTAGTTTATTAAATGGTTTATTTAACTGTGGTTCATGTCCTAGTTAGGACTTCTTAACTCGTACTCTAAAGCTAGAATTAACTGTACTCATCACGAGTATGTTCTATTTGAGCTCACACGTAACGTCACAGGGAGGAATTTTGTGTATAACTGGGAGTGGAATCATAAAATCGCAGAATTTTACAATTGGAAGGAACAGTCTTACGTATGAAGAAACTGCGTTTTCCCATAAAAAGTTGGTAGTAAATTGTGGTGTTCTTTCCTTTCATACTCAAAAAAATTTTTTTGAATTTTGCTGTCCTAATCTTGAGAGTGAATTGGGATTTGATGTAAAAACTTGTGTTCTTGTATTAGGAAGAGATGTATATTATTTATTATTCAACAGAATATTAGAACACTGTCAGATGATTTATACTTTTGAGCACAACCAGATTTACTTAGTGCCTTTGAAGTTAACATAGATTGAGATTTCATAAACATTGTTCTGTAAAAACAATTTCAGATTGGTAATTTATGTAATGGATAGCAGATTTTTGTTTCCCAGTGAGAGTTCAGTGGTGTAGACTGTTCTCCATTGTATGTTGGCTGAAAATTTTGATTAGCATCGTATCTGACAGTTTTGCTCTCCATGAATCATGGGTAGTGATAGTTGCTCTTTTAGGTAGGATGGTAACAGTTTCTTTTGGGAAGTAAAATGCAGTGTGTTTGGACAGTCTTGAGAGACAGTTGTGGGGACTAAGGTGGTCTGTCACCTTGGGTACAGCTGCTGTTCTTTGTAGAGAGACTATTGGATTCTGGGCAGTAGGGCTGTGCAGGTCCCGCAGCTGGTCCGCTCTTCCTTCCTGCCTATTGTTCACTTGAGCTGGTGGCCAGGGGCACTGGGGAGTTCAGCTCCCCTGGAGGGGATCAGATCATGTTACTTGTAGTGATACCTGTAGGAGCCCTTCTTTCCTTGCAGTTGTTGTTTCTAGCCAGCTTGCCTGCTTCCTTCTCTATGCCCTCAAGAGATGCCTGCCTGCTGCCGTGCCCTTACATTTCATGCAAACCTGGAATCATCCTTCTAATTCAAGGGAGCGGCTGATGGAGCAACTAATTCTAACATGTAATTTTAATACAGCTCCTGAGTTGAATTGAATTGCCCATACTTTTGTTGTCTTCTGTTGCTGTAAAAACGGTTCGAGTTGGGCATGATTCCAGCCCGCGTACTGCTGCTGAGCTGCTCTGTGCAAGCACATACACACTTTCTTTTAAGATTATATTTCCTTAGTGTTGCTTTGAAGAGGAGCTACTTGTCAGGGCCCTTGGAGGTTGAAGCAGGGTCCGTGTCACTCCCTGTAGCGACTGGGTTGGCGTACTGCTCTCTCGCTCTCATGAACACCCAGGGGAGGCCCCATTCTGGTTTTGTGCTTAGTGCTTTTCTGCTCAGTCTGATAATTGCCATAGTAAAATTTGCTAACATAACTAAGCATGAGTCATGAAGGTGAAAAGTGCTTAAAAACCCCAAAGCTATATGAGAAAAACTTACTTTCTCTTTAATGGCTGTTAGGATGAAGAATACTTGCAGGCTTGTGGGCAACAAGGGATGAAAGAGCAGGAAGACTGTGTTGCTGAAGAGGAATTAGATGAGATTACTGATTCCCAGGTTGCTCCTGAAACTGAAGAGGTATTTGTTCATCTTTTAAAAAGAGTCCAAAAGTTTGCTGGAGTTTTTTTTTTTCTTCTAGATTTAAAATGAGCATCCTTTTAATATTAGCGAAAAGTTGATACATCTCTTCTTTGAAGTATGAGTGTAGTTTAAAAAAACCCACAAAAACAAAACCCTGAGCTTTCTAGAATCTTTGGACAGTGAGTTCTGGTTAGCTGTGGCTTCCAGATAGCTGTTTGCCCTTTGAGTGTTAGAATGTTTTAAATGTTTTATGGGAGTGTGGGTAGAAATGTTTTGAAATGCGCAGTATATGTTAGTGCTTTGAAAGGAGTGCTGTAATTATTTCAAATTAGTTAACGTTAGTTAATTTTGACCATTATTCAAAAAATACTGCAGAGTTCCCTGGATTTAGGTGCTGTGTTAGGTATTGAAGAAACAAGGATGATTGAGAAGCTTGGTTCTTGTGCTCAAGGTACTTGCAGCCTCATAAAAGGGAGAGAAGACGTGGGCAAATTCCAGTGATGTAAACATAGACGTAAACCTCCCGGAAGAGAGGCTCAGGTACATGCTTTAGCAGCTCACACAGGGGACCTCTCCGGTCGGGTGTGTGTCTTGAGGATGGATTGGGGAACCGGGGTGGGATGTGTTGAGGCTTTATGGAAGAGGTAGCCTGTGAAGTAGGTCTGGAAAAATAGATGTCATTGGACGAATAGAGGTGTGCTCTGAGATGGAGGCTTATAGATTCTGTTTTCCAACCTTAGAACTTGTCCCATGGGTCAAGCATGTGAGCCACAAAATCATTCTATAGTCTTAGAACTTGTGGGTTAAAATTTTTTTTTTCCATATTAATGTTTTTTCTCACTTATTTTCCTTAATACTTTTTTCCCTCTTTTTCCCAAGAGATCATGAAAAGTGGTATTTCACTGGCTTAGGTCATTTCCTTTAGGTTTTACACCAGTGCTTTAGAAACTCAGTATACAAAATATTTAGCCTTTCTTTTCCCTAATATAATGCTACGGCAGATTATATGAACACTTACAGACACTTTCTGGGACACATCCTTGCTTTTCCCCAACGAGCTAAATTTAACTTCTCTTTTTGTGCTTTCTCTCTGTCTCTCTTGCTATTTGAAATAATTTGAAACTTAGAGAAAAGGTAGAATAGTAGAACGCTCCCTTTTCCCAGATTCTTCAATTGTAGGCAAATATATTTAGCCCAAGGAACCAAGACAAAGCTAAAGAAGATGTTAAGTAAGAAATGGTTCTCCTACTGGTGACTGCTCTGTTCTGAGTGACGAGCCACGGAACCGAGGTTCAGGGAGGCCCGATTTATGCGGGTCGTGTTTAGCACCACGTTGTGCCCAGCGCAGAGCCAGTACGAGCCTAGATTAGGTCAGACCTGTGAAAGGGTGTTTTGGCAAAAGATCTCTGAGAGAGAAATCTAAGAAGCTGTTAAGGCGGGGGGGACAGACGGAAGTGGCTGTGGAGGTCATTCTGGGGGTGAGTAGTTGAAAGGGAAACCTGGGAATCCAGCGCCCATTAGTTAGTTCATGTCCTCTTCATTAGTTTGTAGTATTTTGTAGTTGGAAAATTAATGCCATAGTTTTTTTTTTTCCCCCCAGTAATTTATTCTTTCAGCATTTTAGGTAATACTTCTCCTTACTCTGATAATGTATTGTGTTTGTAGCATATTTTAGAGTGAGAAGAGGTTTTGTAGATTTTAAGCTTTAAATGATCTCTGGAGATATAAACTATTTTATTGTAAAGCAGTTAAAGAATAAGAATGCTAGTAGGTGTTATGCTATTGCTTGGGTGCCTTCTGGAACTGATAAGGTATGACTTGTAGATCTAGATGTTTCCGACTTTGGTTCCTGAACTGTATTCATTAAAATATTGAAGCAAAAGTGGATTATTATTTAAAAAAATGGTAATCTTACCTTCCATTTTCAGTGTCTTCTGAACAGAGAGATTGAGGGAGAGAGTTATCTTTGGAGGAGCATGAATGATCAGACCCAGCCCTCAAGTAAATGGACTCATAACATGTATGAGTTAATATAACAATATCTCAGACATACTTAGGAAGGCTTAATCATTGGGGGAAAAGTTAGATCCCTTCCTTGTACCTTATGCCAATATTGATCTCAGATTAATTCACACCAAACTTTACATGTATTAGAAGAAAATGTTTTAATGTTTTAATAATGGTGTGTTAGCCTTAGGCTTATCTGCAAAACAGAAAACTCACCAAATAGTACAAGTTTATTTCTCACTGATGTCAGAAAATTCCAGAAGGCATTTCAGATCTGGTATTGGCCTCATGAGGTAATCACGTACCCAGGCTTCTTCCAGACTTCCGTGGTACAACTCCAGGGCTGCTGGTCTTACCATGGTCCACATCCAAGCAGTGGGTTGCAGGAAGACTGAATGAGACCATGCCCACCCTTTGAAGACACGTCCCAGAGTTCTCAAACAACACTGTGTAAACATCTCATGAGTTACGTCTTAGTTACGTGGCTGTACTTCACAGCAAAGGAGACTGGTGAATATAGTGTTTTATTAGGTGACAGCATGTTCAGTTAAAAGCTGGGAGTTTCATGATTAAGGACGTGATAGAGAATGAGTAAAAATGAGTACCAAGTTGTCTTGGTTTCACTACTCTACTACTCTTGGTATTAGGCCTTTTTAAGCCATAAAGGAAAAGAATGATTTGATCATACAGAAATACCCCAAAACACTATGAACAAGTTTAGACAATATGAGGAAATATTTACACATGAGCCTAAGAATTAATATATGTAGTAAAGTTAATATGTTCAGTATGGAAGAGTTAACATATTCAGTATGTTCCGTATATACAGATGAGCACTCCTGTAGAAAGAAGGGCAAATAATGTGAGAAAGTAATCCAAAAATAACATAAGCAAATGATCACTAAGTATATAAAATATATTCAATAAAATAAAAATTATAACAGTTGAGAATTCTAACCTGTCTTAATATTGGCAAAAATCAAAACTATTGGTCAGGTATTTTTTATTCTGTTGGGATTATTTTGGAAGTATTGACTGCCAGAAGAATTTTCCACAATTCTGTCATGTCTCTGCATGTTCGGGGGAGCAAGGCACCTCCTTTGTTCCCGACAATCTTTTCAAGGATGTTTTTGTAGCAGCATCTAGGAAAGACGCATCTTTCCCTGGAGCAGGAGGCAGCCATGCCTTCTGCACATTATAACAGTTCCCTAAACTCAGTGCCCCTCCTGTAATACAGCTACCTTTGCGCAGGGTCACCTGGCCTTCTTTGTCAGATGGCCCAATGGGAATTGGGGCTTAGGGAGCTGGGCCCAAATGCTACTGCTATTGTTAAAAGTAATGAATTGTCCTAGTCTGTGGCTGAGAGTCTCGTGCCTTCTCACAGCCTCCATGAAACAGTGGCAGGCTACCTTATTAACTTGCAAGAAGAGTAAAATTACAGACCCTACACTGTTCGTGACAGTATCAAAAGCCTGAAGGTCCTTGGCTCAATAATTCCACTTTGATGAAGTTATCCAAGAGTTAATCTAAGATGTGTTCAAGGATACGTGCACCGGGTATTTGTTTGCAGCGTTGAAAATAAGTGGAACCAATGTAAATAGATTTTTCTAAAAGGTTGAATAAATGATGGTCAGGGAACTGCAGGTTGCCAAAGGATGCCCTTGCTCTGTTGGACATGGAAAGAGGCTCGTGATGCGTTAAGTGAAAGAGCAAGCTAACAGATTTCCTCCCCTTAGGTTCCTCCATAGTTTTGCATGTCTAAATGTGTGTGTGTGACTCTCAAACACGTGTCTGGATGGATAAAGACAGAAATGGTGATAGTGATTACCTCTGGATGGTGGGATTATTTTATACTTTGTGTGTCAAATATTTTAAAATGTTTTTGCCACGAATAAAATAACTTTTGTGAACAGAGAAATACAGAGTGGTTAAAATTTGATCCTTGGTGATTTGGAGGGGAAAGAAGTAGAATGCATTTGTTTAACTCCTGTGATTTCTAGTTGCTGCTAACTCTCACTTGAAACATCTTAATGCTTGTGTTTTCTATGTGACTCTTTTTATAGAGAAGAAAGTAAACTCTCATCCAGATTACATAGTTTATACCATCTGTTAAGAGGTATATTATTTGCTTTTTCTTTTAAGCTGTATGTTCCATAATTTAATTTTAAATATAGTATTTAAAAATATTTTTAAAAAGTCACTCATACAGTTTCCTTATCCTCTGTCCTTGATTGTTGGTTTGTTTATTACCTTGTTTATGCTGCTTGTTTTTGTACTGACTGAAAATTCTTTGTATTGCTCTTTGCTCTCAGGACTTAACTAGTCCTTCTTGGAGGCAGGTGTTGTGCTGGTCTTTTCTCCTGGCAACAGATGTTTTGGGCTTGTTTTCTTCCTCGTAGTGGAATCGCTGAATGTCAGTCAAAGAGATCATTATTGAGAACTTGTATGCACGGTACTGTTGTAGGTGCTGGGAGGTATTATTTCAGTACCTTTTGGTAGGCTTTGCTTTTGGAGGGCTGTCCTCCCATCTTTTTTAGAAGTATAAATAAGTTACAGAGTCCTCAGGGAAGAGCAGCAGTTTTATTTTGCCGCATACACCTGTGTTTTGGTGTCTTGCTAGTTTTTTGACCCATTTTCTTAAATTAACTGCAGTGTGTTGATGAACCAAACCTTTGCACTCCACCTTGCGTTGCAGCGTTCATGGCTCTGGGTTGCTTAAGACGGAGGTGGAAGGCATATTGCAGTTTTTCAGTTGACTTCTTTCTAGGAGTTACGTTTAAGTACACATTAGAATCTGAATTATGGAACTAAAAAGTAATTTCAGTTGAAAAGTCTATTTTCAGTGGCTCCTTTTATTTAACTAATGTTCTTGCTTGGTTAATACAAAGGAATCACTGTACTCGAAACAAATTAGAAAGACCCAATTACGAAGACTAACTCTCAAGCCTTTCTAATTATACAGCCACTTCAGTGTCAGTGATGCTTTTGTCTTCAAACATGGTTAAAAAGGTTTTGGCTTGTATAGAGGAACAAGTGAGAAGTTTAAAAATATCTTTGCACTATTTAAATTCGAAATACTTTTAAAATTGTCATAACATTTACATTCAGTGATAGGCACACATCTGAGGTATACGTTCAGTGTTTTGATACATGTATACATCCAAGTTACTGTCCTTCTGTTGGTGAGAAACAGTTCATCATCCCAGAAAATTCCCCCTTGTTTCTTTCTAGTCTGTCCTGACTCCTCTCAGAGGCAAGCCGTGTTCTTAGTTCTGTTGACTTAAATTAGTCTTTCCTAGTCTAGAACTTCATGTAAATGTAATCATACATTTATGTAATCAGTATGTGATGAGGTAATGCTGTGTGTCTAGCTTCTTTTGCTCACCGTAATGTTTTTGAGGTTCATCCAAGTGGTCGTGTATGTCAGTAGTCAACAGTTCATTCCATTTTATGGATATACCTATTTGTTTTCTCCTGATAATAGATATTTGGGTTGTTTCCAGTTTTTTTTGTTGTTATTATGAATAACTCAAAGCTTATTTTACACGTCATTTTGTGAATGTAATTTTTCGTTTCCCTTGGCATTAACTAGGAGTGGAATTACTGAGACAGGGTGGAAATGTGTTTAATGCTATAAGAAACAGCTGAATGGTTTTCCAAAGTGTTTGTACCGTTTATACTCCCACCAGTTGCGTATGAGAGTCTCAGTTCTCCCATTTGTTTGTCTAGTTTTTGTCCCATTATTTGTTGTAAACGCTTTTCCATTGAGTTGCCTTAGTGCTTATGTTGAGAATCAATTGACCACTTAAGTTTGGGTCTCTTTCTGGAATCTCTTTTTTGTTCTATTGCCAATACTACACTGTCTTGGTTACTCTGGCATGAAATCAGGAAGTGTAATTCACCAGTTTTGTTCCCTTTTCAAGATTGTTTTGGCTATTCTAAATCCTTTGAATTTTGCATATAAATTCTGTAATTCACTTGTCAATATCTATTAAAAATCCGGTTGGGATTTTTATGAAAATTACATTGTATCTTTAGATCATATTGGGGGAAAACTAACATCGTAATAACCATGTTGCCTGTTGATAAACACAGTTTAATTCTTCCTACTTGTTTTTTTTATTTCTTTCTTTTGCTGTGATCTCCAGCATTATGTAGGATAGAAACATTGAGGGCACTAGTTTTTGCCTTGTTCTTCATAGTAGGTGTAAAATAGTCAATATTTCATCAAGTAAGTAATATAAGCTACTTGGAGGTTTTTCAGTCAAATTGAAGTTCTTTTCTATGTCTAGTTTGCTGAGATTTTTTTTTTTTAAATCAGAAATGAGTGTTGAATTTTGTCAATGCTTCTTCTGCATCTGTTGAGATAATCTTGTGACTTTTATCCCCCGTTTTATTAATGTGAATTAAATTAGCTTTAAAAACTGTTAACTATATTCCCGAATTAATTTCCATTTTGCAGGTTTTTCCATTAATGTCCTCTTTCTATTCTGGGATCCAGTCCAGGGCACCACATTGCTGTCTTGTCTCCTCTGGTCTGTAATAGTTTGTTGGTCTTTCCTTGAGTTTCTCGACCTTGATAGTCTAAAGAAGTACTGGCCAGGTGTCCTGTGGAATGTCTCCCAACCTGGGCTCGTCTAATGTTTTTCTCATGATGATACTGGGGTTATGGATTTTTGGAAAGAATACCATGGAGGTTAGGTGTCCTCATTCCATCATACCACTGGGTACAGGACCTCCCTGGCAATGTCACCCTTGATTATGTGGTGAGGTGGCCTTTGCCAGTTAAAGATAGTAATTCTGTAAAGTTACTGTCTTTCACTTTCTCTGCTCTCTTCTTTGGAAGCAAGTAACTAAGTCTAGTCTGCACCCAAGGCAAGGGAGAGGAGGGACTTAAGGTCCACCCCTGGAGGAGGGGAGAGTATGTACATATATTTGGAATTCTTCTCGAAGTAAGATTTGTTAAATTGATTTTTGAATGTTAAATCAACCTTATGCTTCCGGCTAAACCTCACTTGGTCGTGACGAATTTTCCTTTTATTTTTTGCTGGATTCCATGTGCTTTTATTTTCTTAAGGAATTTTGTCTCTGTATTCACGAAGGAGGTTGGTCTGTAATTTTATTCTCTTGTAATTTTTGCACAATTTAATTGCTCAGTCTTTCCAGCTTGTAAATTTTAACTGTTGGTAGAATTAGATACTTTTTGTATTTCATGATATAGTAAAGAAATATTCTCTATCAAATATTTTGTAAGCACTAAAAACTTTTGGGAAGTTTTTTAAAGCAGTGTTCTCTATAGTTGTTTTCTATTGGGTTGGCCAAAAAGTTCCTTCAGTTTTTAAACTAAAAATAAAAGACACATTTTTCATGTTCATCAAGAACTTTATTGAACAACACATTCACCCTTTTGTTCCACTACCTTCTGCCAAGAACTGCAAACAACTGTTCCAGGTGCCCTTTACAATCTTCCAGGGAATTGAAATGTTTTCCATTAAGAGAAGTTTGTAAATGGAAATCCGAAGATGCAATGTCTGGTGAATACGGGAGATGAATTAGAACTTCCCAGCCAAGCTGTAACAGTTTTTGCCTGGTCATCAAAGAAACATGCGGTCTTGTGTTACCCTGATGGAAGATTATGTGTTTTCTGTTGACTGATTCCGGATGCTTTTCGTCGAGTGCTGCTTTCAGTTGGTCTAATTGGGAGCAGTACTTGTTGGAATTAATTGTTTGGTTTTCCGGAAGGAACTCATAATGGAGGACTCCCTTCCAATCCCACCATATATGCAACATCACCTTCTTTGGATGAAGACCGGCCTTTGGCGTGGTTGGTGGTGGTTATTTTCGCTTGCCCCACGATTTCTTCCATTCCACATTATTGTACAGTATCCACTATTCATCGCCCATCACAATTTGTTTTAAAATGGAACATTTTCATTGCAGTTAAGTAGAGAATTGCATGCAGAAATACGGTCAAGAAGGTTTTTTTGCTTAACTTATGTGAAACCCAAACATCAAAGTGATGAATGTAACCAAGCTGGTGCAAATGATTTTCAACACTCAATTGGATATTTTGAGTATGTCGGCTATCTCCCACTTGGTATAACATTGATTGTTCTCAATTAATGTCTTGATTTGATCGCTGTCAACTTCAACTGGGCTACCCGACCCTGGAGCATGGTCAACGGAGAAATCTCCAGCACGAAACTTTGCAAACTACTTTTGACACGTTCGATCAGTCACAGCACCTTCTCCATACACTGCACAACTGCACAAATCACTTTTTGCATTTCAGTTGCGTTTTTACCTTTCTTGAAATAATAAAGCATAATATGCCAAAAATGTTGCTTTTTGTCTTCCATCTTCAATATTAAAATGGCTACACAAAAATTCACCAATTTTGATATTTTTTTTTTAATGTATGCTGATATGACAGCTGTCACAATACAGTCTAACAAAATTGTTTTGAATGAAGTTAGAGACAACTACGTGCTCCTGGAGCCACCTTACAGGAAAAACCAAACGAACTTTTTGGCCAACCCAGTAGTTCAGAGAACTGCCTAATTTTTTTTTTCTTCAGATTTGGGATGGAATATTGAATTTTCTTTCAAAACACTGAGATCACAAGTTCATTTCAGAGTTAGCTGGAGAATGTAACAAAATATACAAGTCTGGGTCTTGCTACCCCTTAGGGTTTCTAATTATTTCTGTGTTGATGTTACGGGAAAACCCGAACGAATTTTTTGGCCAACCCAATATATATGATAAGACTTTAGTGGACTTATCTATTTTTAAAGAACTTTCATGATGATTTTCATATGCACCCTCTGTTAAGCATTACAACTACAAGTTTCAGGTTTTCAAGATAATTAAATAGCTAAAAATCAAACCTTCAAATATTTCTGACAGTGTCTATAATGAAATCAGAGATTTACATACGTATTTAAATTCTTACAAAATATAATCTTAGGCTAATTTAATTTTTATATTGTTATCCAGTATCACCCTTCAGTGGAATTTTAGTTGTGAATGGAATATTGTGAATATGTATGAATATTCCATTCATAAGTATTTCTCTGCAGAGAAAGTCAACATTTGGGCAGGTAGGTTTGTTAGTTAATTCTGTAAGCACATAGCCAAAGGAGATGCCCAGTATTTAGAATAAGAGGTAGTGACCAGTGGCTGAAGGAGCGAGTCTAGCTTAGTGAATGTTGCCAGGTGGCCTGTACTTGAAGCAGCTGAGACCAGGTGGTGGTTCAGTTTCAGCTCAGGGCTTGTCTAATCCTTGATGTAGTTCAAAGCTGAACTGGACCCTGCGACTTGGACCAGAAGTTTGCATTCTAGGACATTTCATCTCTCAGAAAGCTACCTTGTGCCATCCTTTTTGTAGTCAGGCCCTCCCTCCATTCCTAATCACTGGTAACTAGTGCAGTTTTGTTTCTTGGAGAGGGTCATATATGTGGAATTGTCGCAGAATATCACCTTTTGAGTGATAAACCTTTTGACTTCTCTCAGTCAGCATGACGCCTTTGTGATTGAATCCCAGTTGTTGTATCAGTAGTTCATTCCTTTTTATGGCTGAAAGAGCATTCCATGGTTTGGATGCACCATAGTTCGTATATCCATTCACTATTGTTTCTGTTTTCGGTGATCCAAAAGAGAACTGTAAACATTTTCCTGTGGGTTTTTACGTGAACATAAATTTTCATTTCTCTTGGGTAAATATCTAGCAGTGGGATTGCCGGGTCATAGACTAGAATTGTTTGTTGGTTTGTTTCTGGTAGCCTGTAGTATTTGTTTCAAAGAAACAATTTTCAACTTGTCTGTATTGTATTTAGATTTCTTAGATGGAGATTTGTATGTAGAATAAACTATTAGCTTCAGTACTGTCGTGTTTCATGTTAAACTTGCTTGGAAAGTGTTTGAACTGTAATTGCTTTTAATGGTTGAATTAGAAATGACTATTGTAATAGAATCTTTGCTTTATTGGTAGTGATTTCTTTTCCTCCTCTGTGGCCTTGCTACTTAAAGTGTGGTCTGTGGACCTGCATGTTGACTTCACTTGGAGCTTCTTGGTAATACAGAAAGTCAGACCCCACCCTGGACCTGTGGAATCAGAATCTGCATCTTAGCAGGATTCCCAGTGATCGATATAAACCTTAAATTTGAGAAGCACTGCTCTGGAGCATTAATGGCGGTGGAGAAGAGTATTTTGTAAATGAGTTGACGTTTGCTCAGTTTGAGTGTAGCGCAGCACAAACATAGCTGGGTCCATCTCGCACGTCACTCATTCTTGGTTTCAGATATTCAGTAAGACAGAAGTAATGGTATTAAGCCAACAAAATGCCAAAATTTTGGTACTTTAAAATTCTATAGTGGACTTCCCTGGTGGCGCAGTGGTTAAGAATCCGCCTGCCCATGCAGGGGACACAGATTCGATCCCTGGTCCGGGAAGATCCCATGTGCCGCGGAGCAACTAAGTCCGTGCGCCACAACTGTGTTCTAGAGCCTGCGAACCACAACTACTGAAGCCCCCGCGCCTAGAGCCCGTGCTCCGCAACAAGAGAGGCCACTGCAATGAGAAGCCCGCGCACCGCAAGGAAGAGTAGCCCCCGCCCGCCGCAACCAGAGAAAGCCCACACGCAGCAACAAAGACCCAACACAGCCAAAAATAAATAAGTAAAATAAATAAAAAAAAAAAAGAAAGGGACTAAAATTTAAAAAAAAAATTCTATAGTATGCTGAGTATCAGAATACTGAAAAGTGGTTTTGCAATCATTAGGCTAAAAGTTACAGTTTACATTCATTATTTTATTTTCAGGCATTTGATTCTCTACTTTAGAGTTTATAGCAATGAGTGTGTGCATTTTTTACACAGAAAAATGTTGGGGAAAGAATCCAAAATGATTGTATCTTTCTTTTTGCACACTTTCTAATGAAGTAGTTCATATTTGTTTCTGTTAAGAGTAAAGGACATGTAAGAATTATGGATGAGACTGAAGGAGTAGTTTCTGGGTCTTTTTTTTTTTCAAGTTTACCAAAAGTCTAAGTGAACCTAACGGTCAGTAGGTACCTACCTTATTACCTAACAGTAGGTCACTAAGATGTAACATGAGGCGAAAGTGATTAGTGTCAAAAGGAACATGAGTTATACAGAAAGAATTGTTGATGAAGAAATTACTGTTAGTTTGGGACCAGATTAAGCAGAATTTTTGTAGGAATCCTGATGTAGTGAAATATAAGATAAAAACTGGTTTTAGTGTGATGTGAATGAAGAAAAAAAATAGTTTTATGGTTAATAATCTGAGCCAGAGGTGGTAATGAACGAACACTAGGCAGTGGAACGAAGTGGAAAGGGTTGAGAAATGTTACAGGAAAGATTATGGAGGCTGAAAAAAAAACAAATCAACCCAACAGCAGATTTGGAGCGCTTGCCTGGCATTGGAAATCAAAGTAGATGGGGTCAGGAATTACAGGAAATGTGGAGCCTGTTTAACGGGAAGGAGTGTGCTGTCATCTAATGTGAGTTACAAGGTGGGTTATAGGCTAATAAGCTCACGGGAACACTAGTGTTAATTTAATTAATATTTTGAACTTTGTTTAGCTCTGAATTAGACTCCAGAGCAGCAGGGATTTTTGGAATTCATGTTTGTTCTCTTAGAAGTATAAGTAGTAACAATGTGTAAGACTTTGTATATTAACCAGGAGGAGGAATTCGAATTTTTTCTAACATTGTTAATTTTTAATGTTTGAGATTTTGTCTCCTGGGATCAGTTTAATGTTTCACATGGCTTTACAAATAGGACATTTTGCAGTATTTTTACATCTTGAATATAAAGAGCTTTTATGTGTGCATACACATATGTGTATACATAACCATTATTCAATATTTAATTCAAAAGAATATGAACTCACTTTCCCTCCTCTTGTTTTTTGTATGTCTGCAATGTAGGGAGGCATGGAAACTTTGGAGCTGCAGAAGGACATGAAAGAGGAGTCAGATGAAGAAGAGGATGATGATGAAGAATCTGGACGATTACGTTTCAAAACTGAAAGGAAAGAAGGAACAATTATTAGGCTCTCAGATGTAACTAGAGAGAGAAGGAACATTCCAGAAACTTTGGGTAACTTTTTTTGCCTGTCTCCCATCCTTCACTCCCATTTCAACTTCCTCCATAGTACTGTTATGATTAATGAAACAGATTAAAAAAAAGTTACCTTTATAGAGTATTATGCATGGCATTCAGAGGGTGGATGGTCTGTGTGAGGTGAGAGCTGAGTTACGGTGCTGTAAAGGTCGGTCTATAAAAATGACTTGTCTTCTGGATTAAAACATGTTTGAATAAAATATTTGATTGTTTTTTTTAATAGTTTTTCTTTTGGAGTCTGTGGCTTAGACCTGCTCTCATGCATACTGTGTGGTTCTTGGTTGGCTCTGGGAAGGTGGTGTGGGGTGGTACAGGGTCATTTTACCCTTCCCAAGACTGTCCAGGTTGCCAGGGCTAATTCTGGGCCAGACTGTTTTTATTTTGTACCTTTTAGTGTTATTATAACCATCTCTTTTTGTTGTTGTTCTGTATGCCATTCCTCTCAGTGTTTAATGAGACAAGATGACTTGTTTGTAGCACAATCAGTTGAACGTCATTCCTGTTACAGACCTACTGCAGGCTGTTGCTAATCAGCAGAGCCTTTTCCAGTATTGACCCCCCGCCCCCCCCTTGTCTGTGGTTCTGTCTAGTGCCCATTGCAGAGAATAAAGCAGTGGTTCTCACATTTGAGCAGCAGAATCACCCAGAAGACTTGTTAAAACACATATTTCTGGATGCATTCTCAGCTGTTCTGATTCAGTAGGTTTAGGGTGGGGCCCAAGAAAGTTGCATTTCTGGTGAGTTCCCAGGTAATGCTGTTCCTGCTGCCCTGGAACCCATACTTTGAGAACCACTGGGATATTGTCCCGTATTACAAGGAGGAGGGTAGGAGGGTGGAAGGATGGAAGGACAGAGGGTTGTTGTACTTGTTCTCTGGTCTTGGTCAAAGTAAAAGTCAAGAAACTAACCATTAGTTACTACCATTATTACTTCATAAAACTGTTATTTGTAGCCGTGTTCAGTCGGAACCCTGAGTGTGTGTCTTTAAGTGGCAGATAGGAATTCTCTGTCAGGGCACTAAGCTCACAAGATGCCAGAGTTAACAGTAGTGAGCCAGTCTTATCATGTTCCTTTACTAAGTGAGGTTTGTGGAAAGATTGACCTAGAGACTTAGTGTTCTCCATTTCTTCTCCCTCCAGTTTCCTCCTTCTGCCTTTTGGCCCAGGATTTCCCTAGACTGTTCTTAAGTTATGGTATAAAGTTGCCGGTTGGTCTGAACCGGTACACCATAGGTTTCTAAGAAAGCGGAGCTGAAAAGTTGGGCTTGGGTAAAAGGAGATGAATCAAAGGTCTTAAAAAGGGGATGAAAAGACCAAAAGTATCCGTCAGCAGGAGTAATTGGTAACATTATGGAACAAGCTTATTGGAATAGATAGACATCTCAATCTTGGGCTGGGATAAGATGAACAAAGGAAAGATGGCGCCCCTGGCTGAACACCAGAGGGCAATGGGCAGCGGCTTATTAGGGAAGGAAGGTGCCATGTGGGGCGGGTGGTGGTGGTGAATCATCTCTTTTCTGCTTCTGTGTAGGTGGGCTGTGGCTTTGTTACATAAATTGGGGAACATGTGTGTCACATCTTAGTAACTGGGATAGCTACACGTTCTAAGGATGTGAAACCACTTCACAGACACCGTCAGGAATGGCGACCTTCCCCCTCTGCAGCCAGCTCCTCGTGGGCCCTGGGGCCTTGCATGGGTCACCCTCCCCGCATCCTCAGCGCCCTTGCTTCTCCCGTCCCCTGCTCCTCAGCTACGGTCTTCTCATCTCTTTTCACTTGACCTTGACCCAAGCGCTGACGTGTTCTGGAATGTCCAGCTTGCCTGTGTTCATAAATTGTACTTGTTTCACTCCTGCATCTCTTTCTTTTCAGGATCTTTGCCTCATTTCATTCTTTTCAGGGTCATTTGTATTTACTTTACTGAAAAGAATTTGTGTTGAATCTTTTTTTTTTTTTTTTTTTCCTTTGCTTTTTTTCTTTTTAAGGCATTTCTCAGTTGCTATAGTCATGTCATCCTGAGACAAGAGGGTGGAAGGGGGGTAGTGATGGGCAGGTTGGCCCTTTACATATGGGCAGAGAGGGCCTGGGGTTCTTAGAGGCAGAGTGTCTGAAGCATAAACAGTTTGACCATTTACCATTTTTTTAGACGTTAAGAAAAAAGGCTTTAAATGTATTTGTGCAGAATGTGATTCTTTGGCTAGATAATAGGGCAAGTAAAAATGATACTTTAAAAGTATCTTTCTCTGTTCCCTATTTGTAAGCCCTAACTTAAGAAAGCTTAGTGTTTGAAAACATGAGTTTTCTAGTAACTGAAAAGTTAGGATTATTCCCAGTACAAAAACGATTTTTCTGTTCATTTTAGAGATTGGTTTCCTAAAGCAGTGAGCTCCCTTATTTCCTTAAGACCCCTCCCCTCCAACAAAAGGTTAATTTTATATAGAAGAAGAATATTCAGTGAGAAAGAGAAGCTACTACAGTACTTGGTATACTAGAAATTCACATAAATTTGTACTCATCACTTTGTATACTCCTGGTGGTAAAAATATCAGTTTCAGGTTCTGTATACAGATGCTTGCACTTATTTGATTGTATAAAGCTGCTTACCTACTCTTTGTAATGGGATTAAAATACCTTGCTACCAGAGTATATATGTCGTCTCATATGATATGTGTTTCTTGACAAATGATGTCTTTTAACATTCTGAATACAAATAAAAACAATTATTTTGTGATATCATTGATTAATGTTAAGAACACTCCACTCTAAAAAGAAGAGGGACTTCCCTGGTGGTCCAGTGGGTAAGACTCTGTGCTCCCAATGCAGGGGGCCTGGGTTCGATCCCTGGTCGGGGAAGTAGATCCCACATGCATGCCGCAACTAAGTGTCTGCATGCCGCAACTAAAGAGCCCACGTGACGCAACTAAGACCCAGCACAGCCTAAATAAATAAATAAATAAAATATTTTAATATAAAAAGAAGAATGAAATGATGGTCTGGCATCCCCCATTTCTGACCCTTCCATCTGCATGTGGACTAGTGAGTTCTTTTCAAAATCTGGAAGGGCATTTGGTCACTTTTAGTCTTCTTTCCATTCAAATATATGATGTCATCCTTAAATATGAAGAACACTAATTCATATTTATGACAGTCTTGACCATTGTAGAGCCTAATTCACAGTTGTTGATCTGTATTTTGAATTACAGATTGGATTAGATATGGAATTTTGGGCTTTTACCTGAGTTATGATCTTAAGTAGTGAGCTTTTATCCTCAACCAGGATTCTGGGAATTAAATACCTTAGAGAAAACGTGACCATTTCTCAGTTTTCCCAAGGATGGTACAAAACTACGTACTTAGGAAATACATTCATTCATTACATAAAAAGGACTCCATTGGGTAAAAGGGCTTAATTCTCTCACAGAATGCAGTTGAGAAGGGTTTCTAGCACATGCATGTGTAAGGGAAAGATTTATTTTGAATGGAAATGTCAAAAGCCATCTCTGAAACGTGGGTGTCATTGACCAGTTACCCTGAAGTGTCAGCACAGCAGTTCAGAGCTGCCAGTTCTTTTGCCCTAAGAGGTGGACCTCAGATTCTCTTTGGAAGCAGTACAAGCAATAAATGAAAGACTATGTTTATTTTAGTTAGGCTTTGACAATTCTTTCTCTATGAGGAGGCATCTAGATTTTGCCATATTCTCAGTTTCATTGGCACATGTAATGTGTTAAATTATGTTTTACTGCTTTAGCCTGAAGACCGTTGTTATTATGCCCACATAAAGTTCTCTTGAAATAATATCCTCGGTTAATTTTGCTGAAGGCAAAGGATCTTTGGGAAAAATATTTTCATCTAGTAATAAACAGTTTAAGGTCACCTAGTACCAGCAATAGGATACCGCCTTCAGTTTACACGATGGTCCTTGTATTTGCAAGATTTTCACAAATTTCTTGATTCAGTTATCTGTTTAAAAAAAAAAAAAAGACTGTCATTTGTTTTTATTTTGCCAAGTAAACTGTGTTTTATAGATATTCATTATGTATTAGTTCAACTATTATAAAATTATTTATATGTAAATATGTTTTTCTTAAGCACATTTTAGAAAGGGACAACGCTGTAAAACCTTGTTACATTGAGCTATATCTCTTTACTTTGGAATATGGACATAGTTCAGAAAACACTTAAAGGGAAATTAACATTTCAGTTGAAGTTACAAATGTAATTTCCATCCTGTCATATTTTGGTGACCTTTTGTGACAGCTTGTCTCAATTGGAGGAAAGCATTTTTACTTGCTGATTAAAGATGTCATTTGAAACCATTTTATTACTGGGGATAGTGAAATTAATCTTGACACTTAGAACCACTAGCAAAATAATTGCTGATTCACTGCATAAAATGTGTATGTGAACCAATCATGTAGTCAAGATGAGAATAAAAGTCTGTGCTTGTTAAGAAGAGATTAAATTTTCTTTTGAACGGAGTCAGAGATTCATTTGAAGGGGAGGGGAATACCATAGAAACAATTGCAAGAAAATGAAATGTGGCTTAGAGATTTTGGAAGAGTTTGGAGATGATTATGGAATCCAAGGTAGGAGATAAACTGGTAATATTTAAAATTTACCCTTCACTGTGGAAGAGGGCATAACAATCCTTCTTAGTAGAATGCAGTGAAATCTTTAGAAGGTATTCATTTATTAATGGAAGATATATTATCATAACTTAGATAATATTTTAAAATGAAGGAACCATATATGAATAAGTTAGCATTTTTCTTCTAGGAATTCAGAATAACGTGCCAACTGAAGTTTCTTAGGGCCAGAGACTATATGTTTCTTGTATCCCTAAAGCATTGGTCAGAGAGCTGAGCAGCACCTACTGGGTGTCCCAGAAATATCTGCATTAATGGGTTTTTTTCTTTTGTGGCTTTGCTCTCATTTGCTGTAGCTTCCCTCTCAGACTGCATGGCTATAAGCCTTTCTTCACAGAGTTAAGTTGTTATTTTTTAAAAAATAAATCTGAAAATCTGAAATGACAGTATTAAATAAGTTTCCATTCTTTATGAAATTAAGTATTTGACTCGAGAGTGATTTTATTAGTTTTGCTTTTAAAGCAGAACAATCAGGAACTTGTCATTTTTGAGTCTCTTGTGCCACTGTGTGTTCACTAATACTCGTCCTGGTTCCGCTTAGAAGAGTGTCCTGGTTTAGGACTGGGGGAGCCAGGTCTTGACCAGCGTCATCCGCCATCACTGCAGGATACCTAGCAGATGAAGGGCGGTGGTGGGCTTGAACTTCAGCTTCTCCTTCTTAGCTTCCCTCAGCACAAATGAAGACACTTTAAAATTTACAGGAGACCCTTGTATTTTATTACGAGGGAAAGGCACGTCTTCCATTTAACTGGTCTCACTCATGGGGCCTGCATGTCTCTGTGATCGTATCCTGCTTGATGCTGCTAGTTGAGTTGTTTGTAGTGGGTGAAGCACTTGCCGTTCCTAAGTTTCATCGTCATGTATTTCTTTCCTGTTTTTCCCTGTAAGTCTGATTTAGGCTATTGGAAGGTATCTAACACTTATGCATCTTTTCAAATAGAGCTTTCAGCAGAAGCCAAAGCTGCGTTGCTTGAATTCGAAGAAAGGGAGCGACAGCATAAACAGGGACGCTACGGCTCAAGGCGGGGAGGAAGGAGAGGAGGTTCGTCCATGTGTCGTGGAGCCGGAGACCAGAGGAGAGAGAACAGTGAGAGGGGAAGAGCCAAGGATCACAGGCCCGCCCTGCTGCCCACGCAGCCACCTGTGGTGGTAAGCTTTACAGTTTCGTTGTGGGAGCTTGCGACTTGAGAACAAATGGAAATACGCTTTTGTGTGGGTATCATATTTTGCCTTTATCTTAGTCTGAAGTTGAAATTTGGTAAAAGGCATAGTGGCTCAAGTTTCTTTGTAATCTATAGTATGATTTCGTGTATGGTCACACACATTCAGTCCTCTAGTATTCAGGTAGTGCAAACTAATTCTCTGCACACGACTGATAAAGAGAGAGGCGATAAGGAGACCTGGTGTCCTCCAGTGGCCGAACCACAGGGAAGCCTTGCTTTTACCTTCTGCTTGTGGGCAGGTGCTGCTCCTATGAGCACCATTCGGAAAATACTGAACGTCTTACATCTAGAATCTAGCAGTAATGGTATATTTTATAAAATATTTTTTCTTATACACTGCTTACCGTAGGTTTTTCCTTAAATGTAGCAGTTTCTCTTACAGGTAACTGTCATATCCTATCCATAAAAACGGAGATTGTCGTATCCATAAAAAGTTTTCATAATTTAGGAATAAATCAAGTACTTGTAATTTCAACTTCATTTGAATTTCCTCTGTATTTCAAAGATGAGACATCTCAGGAACAAAGACAGGAGTTGTAGTGATTTTTTTGTTGTTGTTCCTTTAGTTAGCCTCAGGATTTTATAGCTTTTTCCTTCAGAAGTCAGTCTTCAAGGACAGATTCATTTAATATAAATATGTGTCCACACTGTCTACCCTCCTACATTATTATCTGAGTTTAGGGGAAAACCACACTTTGCCTCCGTGTAGAAATGATGTTTTAGGAGGCATTCATTTGTGCAATAACAAAGTAGAAAAGATGACTTACTGGTTTTTTGTTTTGTTTTATTATTATTACTTTTAATTAATTTTTATTGGAGTCTGGTTGCTTTGCAGTGTTGTGTTAGCCTCCAGTGCACAACAGAATGACTCAGCCGTACACATACAGAGATCCCCTCCCTTTTGGACTTCCCTCCCATTTAGGTCACCACAGTGCATTAGGTAGAGCTCCCTGTGCTGTACAGTGTGTTCCCATCAGTTGTCTATTTTATACATAGTATCGATAATGTAAATGTGTCAATCCCAGTCTCCCAATTCCTCCCACCCCACTCCTTTCCCCCTTGGTGTCCATACATTTGTCCTCTAAGGATGACTTACTGTTTTAGCATGAGAATTCTAATTTTGATCTACAGGGAAGAGGGTAGGTGGGTTGACTACAGCATAAAGAGGTTGATGATATTAATAACTGCTTTCTGCTCATACAACTGTTCTTAAGCTTCTCTGATAGCGAGAAGACTGGCCCTTCAGTTTTTTCTTTTTCTTCTCCATCCCATCTCCTCTCCCCCAACCTCCACTTGCCATGTACTGAACAGCCAGCTCCGTTATTTTGGCCTCCTGGGGGGGAACCAGCCACACAGGAGACCAGTTTTTTTGCATAACTGTGTCTCCATGATCCTGGAAAAGTAACTGAACTCCCTGTTGTCTTATCTACATAGAGAGGAAGTATGTGCCCCTATGTGTCTCCTTCAGAGAGGCTCAACTGGGAGATCTGTGGGTGCTTTAAAAACGTTGCCCAAGTGTGAGTTGGCCTGAGTCCCTCCCGACAGTGATGCCGTGTCTCTGGAATTCTGTAGGTGCTATAGGGCTCCCAGTGAACTGGGGCTGCACCCACTCCTGGGGCTTTGGCATATATGCTCTATGCTCATCTCTGCTAGTCAGTGGTGTTTTAAAGCTGCAGTTTACTGAAACGGTCACAGCTGTCTGAAACGACCTTAACCTCGCTCACACTTGTGTCCACCCTTGATCCTGGCCACTCCCCACCCCAGAGCTGTCTGTCTCTTTGACTCTTCACCCTCAGAGTTCTGGAAAGAATAACCTTTGCTCACCGTCTTTGCTTGTGTCCATTTTCTCGGTCCATCCTTTGCTGCCTGGACTTCGTTCTTTTCCCTCTCCCGAATGTGCTCCCAGAATCGCCACCTGACCTTTGCAGTCCGTCCTGTTGGACTGCACTCTGGGACCTTGGGCATCACCCATGAGCTCCTCTTTCTTGAGCCTTTCTTATTTTGAGTGTCTGAGCTTGAGGTGTACTCTCTTCTCTTCCAGCAGGGCCCCTTCCGTCTCCCCTGTTCCTCTGGCTGCGTTGTTCTCAGGCCTCTTTTTAGTCAGAGCTCTAAGTCGGGAGCCTTGTCCTTCCTGCCATCTGCTGTCTCCACACGAGCATGGGTCTGTAGCCCTAGCTCTTGCCAGCTCAGTGTCTTCATTTCCTAGCTGCCCTGGGCCTCTCTGCATGGGTGTCGCCCAGGCCCTAAATTCCCCTTGTTTAAAACACACGATTTCCTTAAAAATCCTTCACGCTCTTGAGTGAATGGCCCTGCGCTGTGCTCATTCCCAGTTCTGTTCAGATTTAGCTTAGCTGTCCCTCTGTCAGCATGCTCTCCATGTGGATTCAGTGGTGAATGAGATAGAAAAGACTCCCGCACCATGTGCAAATGTGCACATTACAGATGTCATGAGTTAGAGGAGGGAACAGACTGGTTTCTGGGAGCATATGTATGTATCCACGGATTTAAGCCAGTTTCAGAATCTTTAGAGAAGTCCCCCTGAGGAAGGATAGGTTAGACAAGGTCATGTACACTTTGGTTTCAAAATTCTCATTGTTCCTTTGAAATGTCTTCTTCCTGCTGCTCTTGTTCAGACCACGGCCGTTTCTTCCATTCAGCTCCCGCCGTAGCCTGTTAAATGGTCTGTCTTCTTCCATCCTCTTTCCCCTCGTCCATCTCACACACTGCTAGTCATCGTCGTCATGCATGCTGTGACAACTGAGAAGCCTCCGTAATTTGGCGTCATCCCGGGGAAAACAGCTCATTATACGAGAGACTTTGGTCGGTAGTAGCCTGCTGCCTCGACTGCTGCGTGTGGCCGGTTTGGTTAGTGGTTACAAGCAGGACTTGCGGAATCAGATTCTCTGCTCTTCTGCTTACCAGCCGCTTGGTCTTGTAAAAGGAGAGTCCTAACAAGGGCCCACTGCATAGGGTGGTTGGGAGTGAGTCAATTACTCCACATACTGACCTTTGAGTAGGTGCTTAAAACAAAAGAGCCCGGTGCCCTGCAGCTGTTTGTGTGGGTGGTGGTTTCCTGCTCTCCAGCGACTCTTCCATGAAACAGCCCGAGATCCTTGACCACCTTGAGGGTGTATTTTCCCACCTTCGCGTCCTCCGGTCTTCAGATGTGGCTGTAGCCACACTGGTCTCCCCCTCGTGTACCCAGCAGGCACGTGTTTCTGCCTCTGCTGCTCTCAGGTGGTTCTGTTCCCCTCCCGGCATGGCCCGTCTCCTTCCCCTCCTTCCTGGTTCAGATGCCGTCTTCTCAGGAGCTTCCCCCACCTCCCTTCGGGGAGCCCTTTGTCCTTTTCTGCAGCCTGGTTTCTAGCAGGGTTGTTTGTGCACGTTCTCGCCTCGCTCACTAGGCTTTCTCAAAGAGGAGCAGGGCTGGCTGTGCAGGGACAGCCCAGGGCAGGTTGTGTTCCGTCCCCAGCGCAGCGCTTGGCTCGCGGTGGGCAGTTTTGATGGTGGAACTGCATTTTTTTTCCTTTTGGAATCCATGCGTGTTATTCTGGGGCTGCTGTTTTTCCCTCCTGGCCCTGAGGTTGACTCGTGTTGTCCGACAGTGGCCCTTACTGTGAGCGGGCGGAGCAGCTTATTTATCCTGCTGTTTTACACAAGTTGTTCCTGTAAACTTATTTCCAAGTCATAACTTTTACAGTTCAGTCGATGTGAAATCTGTAAGGCATTGGCCTTTTTTCTTCTGAGTGTTGATCTCCGTGAATGTGTCTCTTTTCCGGTGCTTTTCAGGCGCACTCTCCGAGGTTAATTCCTCCGCCACAGCCTCAGCCTCCCCCGCCGCCGCCGCCGCAGCAGCAGCCGATCAGAAGTCTGTTCCAGCAGCAGCAGCTCCAGCCTCTGCTTCCCCTGCAGCACCCACACCATCCCTCCCCTCCCCAGGGGATGCACCTGCCGCCCCAGATCGAGGCCCCGAGGGCGATGATGACCCCTCCTCCCGTGACTCCACAGCAGCCCAAGAACATACACATAAACCCCCACTTCAAGGGGGCGGTGGTGACGCCCGTGCAAGGTACGTGTCTCCGTTGCTGTTGAAAAGTTCCAGGTTCCTCTGGCAGATCATTCTCATGTGCAGGTCTGTAAGGACGACGTGGATTCCCTGACTCTTCCCCCACCACTCAGATGCGCGCTGCCTGGCCAGGCCACGCTCGTTTGCTGCAACACGTGCGTCTCTTGTTGTATCATTCAGTGGCGGGTACTGAGAAGACACAGTAAATGTAAAGGGCATCAGAGTTAATTGTGGAAGTGTCTGATTGGTGTTCTTCATAAATTCCCAGGTGGGGATGTTTGCAAAGTGAATGTTCCTTTCAGGTTCCACTCGGTGTGCTTCCTTTGAGTTCCAGAGGTACAAACCCATCTTTTAGTTATTAATTCTAAGTGAATAACCTCTTCTGTTATGATTACAGATGCATGTTCCTGAAGCTGGGAAACTAGTTTTGAGCAGTTGATACGGAGCATATCTTCATGCATCTGTTCAACACAGTGTTGATTGAGATCCCGCTCTCCCTGGCATTGGAGATACATTGGTGAACAAAACAGACAAATGCTTTTTGCAGTTGTGACCTAGCTTTCTAGCAGAGACAGTGAGCAGTAAATGTAATAAAATAAGAACGCCGTGTGGCGTGTTAGAGGACGAACGTACAGTGACACACACGTGCAGGGTGGGGGGCATTGGGGTGGGCTGCAGCTTTCCATGGGGTGGTGAGGGCCGGCTTCATTGAGAAGGAAAGAGTTGAAGGTCCAGGAGCTAGTGACGTGACTCTTTCGGGGGAGAATATTCCGGGCAGAGGGGTCGGCAAGTACAGGGGCTCTTAATTCTGGTGAGACTATGCCTTTTGTGTTCAAGTAACTAAAAAGAGACCATGTAACATTAACGGAGTGATACAGGTGGAGAGAAGTGTGGCACCTGGGTCAGCTAAGACCTGGGAACCATCCTGAGAGCTTTGGCTTTTGTTCTGAAAGACATGGGCTGTGATTAGAGCAATTTGAGCAGAGGAATAACGTGATCTGGTGCATGTTTTAAAAGGGTTGTTCTTGCCGCCGTGTTGAGAGCGGGCTTGTTAGGGTGGCAGGGGTGGAGCCAGGCATTCAGCTAGGAGGTGACGCTGGTACTCCAGGCGACAGATGACATGGCTCGGGTCAGGGCTGTGGTGGTGGTTAGGGCTCAGATGCTGGATGTAATTCAAGATGGAGCCGATGGACCGGATGAGCGTGAGAGGGGGAAGAGGCGAGATGGTGCCGAGGGGGCCTGAGCATTTGAGGGATGGAGTTGCCTTCACCTGAGAGCACTTGGGGGAGAGCAGGTTTTGAGGGGCAGCACAACAAAAGTTCTGTGCTGGAGATGCCACCTAGACGTGCAGGTGGAAGCGTCACGTATGAAGTTACTAGGAAGAGTTGAGACGAGGGGTCTGGGCGCAAAGCAGAGGTGGGGGTTTGTTGGCACAGAAGTGGACCTAGAGTCTGCACCCAGTGGGAGACCCAGGCGTCATCGTGTCGGGGGGACCGAGGCCTGGAACCTGGGGCCCTCAACGTGATAGGCGGGGGCCCGCAGGGAGGCGGAAACCCAAAGAGTGTAGAGGACGGGGACAGCAGGGGGCCCACTGCTGCCAGGTCATTGGGGACGGGCTTCAGGCCGTGTGCTGCACGTGGCGGTAGAGGGGTCTTTGGGGTATTGACAGAGTGGTTTTGTTGAAGTGGTGGCAGTACACGCTGCACTGAGGTGGGTTTGAGAGGGAACGGGCGCACAGAAATGGGAGATGGTTGCACTGACAGTTGTCGAAGGTGTCCTGTTGAGACAGCTGGGGAGTGGGGGTGCTGGGCAGCATCGACGCCCACTCGAGCTGTGGGTCCTGACCGGAGACCCGGCCGCGTGCCTGCACGTTCTTCTCCAGCCACTCTCACCTTTCTGTGTCAGGTGCAGCCTAGACAGAGCTGGACTTGCTTGAGTCCAGGTGTTGGCAAAGCAGTAGAGAAGGCGCCTTGCTCATAATGAAGGGCTGTGGCGTGTACGGTGACAAGGGGCCAGGAGATCTTTGAGGGTCCAACAGTTGGAGGAACTGGGGTCCTGGAGGAAGTGGGGTGGAAAGGTAGAAGGTAGTGTGGTAAGAAGGGGGACTCGTAGAGATTGCATAAGGTCATGGATAATGACCAGGTCTCAGGTGTGGAGCTGGGACAGAGGATGGCAGCCGGGCGCCGGGGCGACAGGGCGCTGGAGCATGAGTGTCGCTGCCGAGACCTGAGACAGGGCTGGTGTTGAAGACAGTGGTGAGCTAGGAACTGAACTCTGAGACACAAGAAAGAGCAGTGGTGTGACCAGTACGTGGGCAGCAGTAGGGGTTCCTGGGCCGTGTTGTCCGATGACATGAGATCCAAATCTGGGGTCTGAAACGGCAGTGAGGACCAAGAAGGATTCCCACCCGCCCCCCCCTCCAGAGCCAGCGGGAAGAGGGCTGAGGGAGAAAAACAGCCTCATCCTGTGGGAGAGTTAGGTTTCCATTAGAGCAAGAAGGGGAAGAGCTGAGGCCATCACGGGTTCTGCTGCTAGTGAACTTGGAATTCTAAAGGGTCAGGAAGTTCCAGAAGTTGGAGAGAGGCCTGAGATAGGACTTGGAGTATGGGAGACAGCCAGGGCCCGGCGTCACCATGAAACTGTGCTGTGGCCTTGGAGCAGAGGGCCGTGAGGGCAGCTGGCTGGCCGTGGGTGTCAGTGTCCGCGTGGGGCTCTAGGGGTTGCTCTTGTTTTACATACCCGGGAGGGTCAGAGTCGGGTTGGTACCTGTGGGTCCCTGAACCTCCTTCCCTGGCCCCTTCCCTTGTCCCCATGCTGTGCTGGAGTCACTTGTTGGCCTCACCCCCTCCCAGGGGCAGGCAGTACGGCTGCTGCACTTAACCTTTGCAGTCCCTGCAGCTAGCGCACTGGCGGCCTGGGTCTCCTGCAGCAGCTGTGGGATGAAGGAGCCCGCACACGCTGCGTGAAGGGGGAGGGCGACTCACTGGGGAAGGCTGTTCCACAGCGGCTTCCCGAGACATGCAACTGCAGTAGATCTAATTTGTCGAAATAATTGTACCGATGTCAGCATCTGTTACTGTGTATTTCCTTCTAAAATTGAATGGAAAACTGGCAGTTGATAAGGTGCACAGATTTTCTTTAGCTTAATGAAAATAAACAGTGTTGGAACTACACAGTGGGAAAGCTATAAGGAAACCCCAAGCTGTCCTCTAGGCATGAAAATAGTGTGCTTTGCCAGAGTCAGTTGCCATATGGGTACAGAATGCAGGCCTTGCATCCCAACACTCGCGCCTGATTCAGTAAATACAAGATCAGCTTTCTGACAAGAGTTTTTAAACTCTTAGAACCAGCTAAATGTGTTCTCCTCAGGAAGCCAGGCGACTCAGTGCCCCACCCACGTTCCTTCTCTTTAATGTAACTTTGATCTTGAGAACCCTGACACAGGGAGAGAGAGAAATTGCCTTTGCAGGGTATACACTCAGAACACTTTTGAAGCAGTTGTTTATTCAATATTAAATGAACGAGCTTAATTAAATAGAAAGCTGCCGTTATTCTTGAGAGAGGCTGAATGTCTAGTGGTCTCCTGTACATGAGAGATAGATTAACCCGTGATTCTCAGAGCCTCAGGCAATTAAAAGGTATTTTAAAAAACTGTTTCTAAAAAATTTAAAAATGTATGCCCACCTTTGCCTGATAGTACATATTTTCTTTTCAAGGATGAAGAGTGTTCTATCATATTGTAATTAACCAGTTTTGGTGGAAATTTATCTTGTTTTCCAGATTTTCAGTATTAGAACTGTGGGAATGAATTGAAACATTAATCAGTTTAGTTCATTATTTCGTGGGACAATATGGGAAATAAATATTAAATATCAAATACAAAGAGTTCAAGGTTCAACTAGAATGCTCTGTTAGCATTACAGGTGTTATTTATTTATTTTTAAAATTTATTTATTTATTTATTCGTTCATTCATTCATGGCTGCGTTGGGTCTTTGTTGCTGCGCACAGGCTTTCTCTAGTTGCGGCGAGCGGGGGCTACTCTTCGTTGTGGTGTGCGGGCTTCTCATTGCGGTGGCTTATCTTGTTGCGGAGCATGGGCTCTAGGCGCCTGGGCTTCAGTAGTTGTGGCACGCGGGCTCAGTAGTTGTGGCTCGCAGGCTGTAGAGCGCAGGCTCAGTAGTTGTGGTGCGTGGGCTTAGTTGCTCCGCGGCATGTGGGATCTTCCAGGACCAGGGCTCGAACCCGTGTTCCCTGCATTGGCAGGCAGATTCTTATCCACTGTGCCACCAGGGAGGCCCTAGCATTACAGGTTTTAAATTCTCTCCTGTTCACAGTGAAGAAGGAGGCAGATAAGTAGAAGTGTTCTGCTTGCAAACCAGGTCGTGTGCTACGAGACTCCTGCAAAGACGCTTTGCAAACACCTTGGCAGTCTGACCACGGCCCCCCCTGGGTTTGGCTAGATTTCTGATCTGCTCCTATCACACCTGTTCTCAGATGCTGTCTTCTGTCATCTTTTGTTCTTTTTCTCTTCTTTCTCTTTCCTTGCTTTTTACAGTTGATTAAAAAAAAATTGCCAACTCATCAGAAGGCTTCTGTGTAAGAAATCTATTAATTATGACGGGATTTCTTGCTCTCATCCATCCCCCCTTCCCCCTCCCGCCAGACTTAGAGAGACTTAAAATACTTACCCTTTCATTATATTGGAATTATTTGATAGGAATTGATGTTTAAATCCAAGTTTAAAAATAAGTGGTACATATTCTTGGAGATCTGCGTATTTTCTATTTGGTAGTTAATTTTAAAAACACTGTCTTTATATTGTTGACTATGTAGTTTTTTTTTTTCTTCCTCACCTTCATTATAATCTTCTGAGGTCAGAGGTACTTTATTAGTTTTTTCTTTCTCCACTTCACAATCTAATATTTTGCTTCAGGTATATAATCCACGTACCCCATTGCCTGTTACCTAGCTGTATAAAATTTTATATTGTCTTGCACAGTGACCCACTGTTACTTTGAAATTTTGACTCATTAGATTAGACTGTCAAGAGGGATGGACTTCTCCCATTTTTACATTTTATCAAAGGAAGTTTCTCTTGGTCTCACTTTTTGGCTTTGGTCAGGCAGTTGACACAGGCCCTCACACTGTATCACTTTCAGTTGGACCTGTGGAAGTGTGATGTTAATTAGAAGCTGAGTTATGGAATTCTTTGAGTAATCATAATAACTAAAAAAAAAATTCATCCTTAGCAATCTATTTTAAAAGTAATTTTGATTGACTTTTAAGCTTTATCACTTCTGTGTTTCTCATTTACCAGAACTTTTATTATATTATTCTTGCCAAGTTCTACATGGATATCCCTTTGTGTGTGTCTGTGTTTTGACGTCGTCTTCTTATGAGGACATTGGTCATGTTGGATCAGGGCCCACCCAGGACCTCATTTTACTTAATTACTTCTTTAAAGGCCCATCTCCAAATACAGTCACCTTCCGGGGTCCTCGTGGTTAGGACTAACATACGAATTTGCGACGGGGCCACAGGTCAGCCCACAGCCTCTGACCGTCTGAGATCTTACTGGATGCATTGGCAGGACGTTTTAATGGAGGATACAGCACGCTACCGTGTAGCAGTCACCACTCGGGTGGGCATTTGTTTCACCCCCAAAATCAAAATCAGTATAAGGCATATGTTTTAAATAGCTTAAACATATCTGATTTAGTCCCACGGTGTGAAACTAGCATCTGGCTTCTTCCCTATGATAAAATGTCTGTTTTAAAATTATTTGGCTCCTTGTTCTTCTGGTAAGTTGATGAGAGTTCGGCCTGTTTAAACACAAAGCTAAGACAAACTAATAGTATTGGCATAGCAGGTTGTTGAGTAGGTTATTCTTTGTCACAGTACCCTGGGTGTGTGTATTTTCCTTTCTCTGCCTGCTTCACTTCCTCCTTCCCTCCTCCTCTCTCTTTCATGATCCTAGAGGATTTGGGTTTAAATTCGTATTTGATTGGAGTCAGAAAATATAACTCGGATTAGATAGCCTGGATAACCTGGGTATGGATGTCAAAAATAAAGTAGGTTTTTTATTGTAGAGGAATAATACCTTCTTTTATTGCAAAATATTTTAATTCTAAATAAGAATTCACTGTTGAAATTTAAGCTTCTGCTCGTGCTATTGTATACTGAAGACAGAAGTTCTCTCCCCTTTCCCTTTATGGAATTGTAAAAATATTCAGCACTTACCTTAAGTGTAAACTTATTATATGTATTATACACATAGTATATGTTTTTTATTAAGCTTAATACATTGTACTCCTTTTCTGGTGGGTTTGGATGTGTTGGTAATGAAAGGTGTTTTTCTTGCAGTGCCCTTGCTGCCGGTCCCGAGCCAGCCGAGACCTGCTGTGGGACCCCAGAGGTTCCCGGTGAGTAGCAGCTGCTCCTTCTGCCCTGATAGGGATGCGCACACATTTATTAGGAAATATTAATATAGCAAATATAAGTGGTTCCAGCTAAATATGAGTTCAAGGATTTGTAAATATTGACAATAATTTTTGCAGTGGAAAATGTTTGTTAAAAGCTTAAGGTCAATGGATTTTTGAGAATGGAATTAATTTTGTTTAACTGTAAAATTGTTGAATCAGGATCATCAGTAGAATGCCTTTCGTCTTAAAGAATATGAATTTTGATTTTATTATTGCCTTATGTTAAAGTGAAAAAGGGCCTTTATTATCGTGTGTGTGGGGGGGGAACATGTGCATTTGGGTAAGTACGGGTATGTGTGTGCAATTTTAGGGAATAATAATGAGATGTCTACTTGTTTTTAAAAAAACCCTCAGAAGTCTTCATGAGCCATTGGTTTTATATTTTAAAATGGAGGTTTTCTTTTTAAAATATCGTTAAGAGAAAACACTCCTCCCCACACTTTCCTGTAGTTCCCATAACTTTATCCATTTTTCTAACATGTTTTAATTAGAAGAAAAATGTCCATTAAATAGTTATATCTGTTTAAATAAGTAAATTTCATTTTAGTTGAGTTTTTGGTTTGATTTGTAGTTAGTTCATGGTTTTGTGAAATCAGTGAGAACATGTTCTAAGAACAATTTTGAGGAAACAAGGACCATAACATGTTAATGTAGTTTGTATGTAAAACATGTAGTTTTGTTGAGGCTAAACAATCTGATATCCAGGAAATGCCTAAATGACCTATTTGACTCTAGCTTTGATGCTTCAGTAGATACCATAGTTATGTGGGGCATTTAGCAAAAAGGTTTTAATGAAGGATATCTAGATGTGTAGTCAGATGATTATTCAAAAAATCAGTATTGGATTTAAGGTTCAGAGTGTTTTTTAGAAAATTCCTTGATTTGTAATTATTATTTATGAATTATGATTTCTGAAACTGTGATTCGTACTGGTTTCATACCCTGTATTAGCTAATTTTTAAAAATTACTTACCAAGTTCTAAAAATAGTTTTAAAAATTAGGTGATGTTTATTGAGTACAATTCTGTATTTGAAGCACTTGTCTAAATAGCTAAGATTTATTAATTGTATTACCCAAGGATAAGTGCGTATGATTTTAGTCATTAGATATATTTCTTTTGGTGAAGTAATTTAACTGCTAGTTATTGTAAAGCACTGACGTTTTAAAAAATGGACTTTTTGCTATTTTCAGGGTTGTGAGCTTCTGTGTTAGAATCCTCATTGGACTTGTGTTTATGTTTTATTTGCAGTATAGCGATAAAACTTGATGTGAAAAAGCAATTGTAGCTTAAATCATAAAGTAATGTTGTATGTAAATACAAAATTAGAATAATCATTTGCAGTTTTTATCTACTTATAATTTTTGATTGTACAGATATAATTGTATCTGATACTGGAAGAAGCAAACCTCATAATACTTGAGGATTTTACAAGAGGATAATAAAACAGAATTTCTTTGTGAGAAATTGAACTTATTTTTAAGTTATATTGTACTCTGAGGGTGGTAAATATTATTGAACTGCTTTTGGAAGTTTCTGCAAGGCGTAATGTTTTGTTACTGTTTTTAAGGTGGGATGTGTGTGGGGATGATGGGAAGTAGTTGGCCTAGAAATTAGTTGTCTGTGTGATATAATTTCAGAAATATTTACCGCTGTTTATTATGTATCTTTTATTTATTTACTTATTTATTTATGCCTGTGTTGGGTCTTTGTTGCTGCGCGAGGGCTTTCTCTAGTTGCGGCGAGCGGGGGCTACTCTTGGTTGTGGTGCGCGGGCTTCTCATTGCGGTGGCTTCTCTTGCTGCGGAGCGCAGGCTCTAGGCACGCGGGCTCAGTAGATGTGGCTCGTGGGCTCAGTAGTTGTGGGTCGCGGGCTCCAGAGCGCAGGCTCGGTAGTTGTGGCTCACGGGCTTGGTTGCTTCGCGGCATGTGGGATCTTCCTGGACTGGGGCTCAAACCCGTGTCCCCTGCATTGGCAGGCGGATTCTTAACCACTGCGCCAATATGTATCTTTAAGCCCCAAATGCTGGTTCTTAAGCTGAAGTTACAGTAAACTTGTGATCTTGAAAATGCAGTGCTCTACTTACTTCTGGAATCAGTCTCCCTTAGAGAGAACAATCGGATGTGGAATCTATTTTTTAAAAATTACATTAGAGGTGTTAGGTTTTTTAAAAGTCCATCAAAATATTGTTGGGAAGGGAGAGTAACTCTAGGCCATCTCCTGTCATACGTACGCCAAATTTTTTTAAAAAATATCTTTATGAGTATTAATTTTTAATTTTATGTAATTTTAAAGGTTTCTTTCCATTTACAGTTATTACAAAATATTGGCTATATTCCGCATGTTGTACAGTGCATCCCTGAGCCTATGTTACACCCAGTCGTTTGTACCTCCCATTTCCCCACCCCTGTAAAAAATCCCAGCCCCCCCCCCCCGCCCTTAACCGCTGGCTTGGTCTCCATATCTGTGAGTCCTGCTTCTTTTTTGTTATATTCACTAGTTTGTTGTATGTTTTAGATTCCACATATAAGTGGTAGCGTGCAGTATGTGTCTTTCTCTGTCTGACTTATCTCACTTAGCGTAGTGCCTTCCAAGTCCATCCATGTTGCTGCAGATGGCAACAGTTCATTTTTTTATGGCTGAGTAATATTCCATTGTATACATGTACCACATCTTCTTTACCCATTCATCTGCTGATGGACACTTAGGTTGCTTCCACGTCTTGGCAATTGTAAATACCGCTGCTGTGAACATTGGGGTGCATATATCTTTTCTGAGTAAAATTATTTTTTCCCTTTTCTGCTAATAGATTATACTTGGATTTTTATCAATGTAGGTGTAGTTTTGTGACCATTGAGTGAGTTTCTCCTATGCAGAATGCTCTGCACAGGGCTAGTCCTTAAACTATAAAACGTGTAAGCATAGGTCACTGGAGCCTAACTTTCCTCCTGAAGACAGTACTGTTGTGGCTTAACAAAGCCCCCTGGCAATTTCTTACTGACGGCAGTGTGCCCTGCAGGCTCTTTCTTGGTACTTTTCCATAGGGGACTTCAGTCATTTTTTGTTAAACTGAATTTTGCTTTGTAAAATGACTATACACACACACACATGCGCATGCGAGCACGCGCACACACACTCGTTGATAAAACATGTTAGGAAACCTAACTTCAGTTTCATCATAGGGTCTGTTTGAATCAGTGTGCTTCCTTGGCACACAAAAAGATCTGAATTACAGAAATGTATTGAGCAAAGCAAAGTTGATTTTGATCTTGTCTTTTCCCAGCCTAAGCCCCTTGAATGAATTCCCATTGCTCCTAGAGTAGGTCATGCTCTTGTTCACAGCTTCACACTGTATTGATGTAAGGACCCGATTCACGTCTGTACAGAGACCCAGGCATCCTGTGTCTTGTGGAGCTGACCTGACTCCGGGCCTCGTGCACAGAAGTCCAGATAAATAGTTGTGGAATAAGTGTATACAGGGATTTAATATTGAGTTATCTTGCTATTTATTAGGAACCTACATAAAATTAATAGTGTAGAGAAGGGGTATATACTTTCATTTTTTACTTTTTGTTGTTTTCAAGAATACATAAATGGATTTGCACAATAGAATTACATTATCCACATTTAACTATACAAGAATTCAGCTCTACCCAGTTGACTAAAGAGTGAAAACGGCAGGCAGTAGACAGAAGTACCACTAGATTTCCCAGTTTTAATGGGATTAGGATACAGTTGGTATTAATGCTAAGATATTCCTTCTCTTCCCCAACACTGGTAAACTTTACTTTCTTAATGGTCCAGTTTGTTTGACAATTTTGTGAAAACTTGAGAAATTCTTAATTTAGAACTAGTATGCCTAGAAATTGTACTAAGTGATAACACATCCAGTTTTTTAATTAAACAATCACAGAGGACTCCAGACAACCTAATATGAAACACAATTTTTTAGTAGAATTATTTATAGTTATTTTTTAAAATCACAGTCTTAGACCAAAATATGGTATTCTAGGCTACGCTTAATGTAGCAATACTAATATTTTTATTTCCTGTTAATGAATTTTATTTACAGAATTGAATAAACAGTTTCCAAAACAAAGGTTTGAATGTCAAAGTAATAAATATCATAAGAAAAGGATTCCTTATTTTTGATCATTTTAGAAAATACTGCTTAAGCTTTTAAGCTCACTGCCAGCACTTCTTTTGTCATGTTAGTCTTTGCATCCAGATGGGATTTTTTCCCCCTTCTTCCTTTGTTTATGGAATTTAGTGAAGTGCTTTGTAATTTAGGTTTCTAAAAATTAGATTCACGTATTTAATTTTAGTTACAGATAGAGCCATTACTGCTTTCTTCTCACTTAAGCTTTTATTCCCAGGACTATTTTAATTTTTCATATCAGAGTTATGAATCTTTTTTGGAATCGTAAGTATATCTCAGTTGATAGCAAGCATATCAGAGAATGAATCTTTTTCATACTTATTTTCATATCAGAATATTAATCTGCTGAATGTAAAATGTACCTTAGAAATAGCGACTACTTACAAGAGCAGATTGGCACAGGAGGGAAGCACGTGCCTCAGGAGATCAGGGGGCCATCGAGTGAGTGTTCGTCCTTCCTCCGTTTCAGCTCCTTGTCTTCTGCCCCATCCTGCCATCTAGCCGCCTGCTTGCCCGCAGTCCACTCCTGAAGCATTTTTGTTCATGCCACGACCTTTGAGTGTGATTTCACAGGACAGTTGTGGTTTTCTCGTGTGTGTGTGTGTTTTTGTTTTTTTTAAAAATAAATTTATTTCTTTATTTTTGGCTGCATTGGGTCTTCGTTGCTTCGCACTGGCTTTCTCTAGTTGCGGCGAGTGGGGGCTGCTCTTCGTTGCGGTGCGCGGGCTTCTCATTGCGGCGGCTTCTCTTGTTGTGGAGCACGGGCTCTAGGTGCGCGGGCTTCAGTAGTTGTGGCACGTGGGCTCGGTAGTTGTGGCGCACGGGCTTAGCTGCTCCGCCGCATATGGGATCTTCCCGGACCAGGGATCGAACCCGTGTCCCCTGCATTGGCAGGCGGATTCTTAACCACTGTGCCACCAGGGAAGCCCTCTTTTTTGTTTTGTTTTTGCAAGGGAGCGAGGATGGGGAGACTAGTTTACCTTTCTGCAGGTCAGCTTCTGTTTTTGTGTCTATTTGAATTCCGTTTTCAGTTCCATGTTCTTTGTTTTACACATTAGTTTAATAGATCTCTCTTTCCACAGAGGCTGTTCCTGATGTTTTTGTCATTAAAGTTTTAGGTCCTTTCCTTATCTATAAGTATGGCTATCCAGTTATGTATTTGTCCTCAAAGAGATGTTTGTTGTTTTTAAACTTTGTCCACTTGAAAAAGCAACAATGAAGTGTTGATTAATAATATTTTTAAAAGTGTTTTCAGTGTCAGGTAAGCATACAGATAAATTTCAAGTAACTCCCATTGTGAAGATTCTTGACCTAGGCTATTTTAAAACCTGCTTAGTCGTTCATTTTGCATTGGTGTTTCTGGTAAATGCTGCTATTTCAGGGTAACCAGTTAAATGCTGAGTAATTTGGCTACTGAATAATTTCCTAGTGATCTTTGTTTAAATTAAAACTAAAAATTATGTTTAAAAAAGACTACCATACTAAGTTTAAATTAGTCTCCTTAGTGATTACCTTATTAGGTAGACCCAGTAAATGAAATTGCCATTTGTGCTTACTGTGTAGTTAGAGCACCTCACGGGTGGGTCTGACTGCACTGTGTTTCCGTGTAACGCGGATGCATGGTGTCAGGGGGTGGTGATTGACGCTTCCTGGATGTATTTGTATGGCGTTTCATGCAAGTCATGTTTGATGAGACCGCTGCATCAAATTACATTGCTGTCTGATGATAGCCCTTGCAGATGTGAGTCCAGACCTTATTCCGTCTAGGAAAAAGAAGTCTTTCTTTTGAACCCTTTTACTGTCTTTACAACTTGCCTGCAATGCCTCGTAATTATTAGCACTTAAGATGGGTAAGGAATGATGGGCATTTTCTCTTATCAGATCTCTGAGTAGTAGCAGGTGAATGTGGGAGGAGGTCCTTCCCCCTGTCAAACATTGTCAGGCTTGCAGCAAGAGGATGCGTTTTAAAATGCAGGTGACATAATACCCAACATCCTCCATTTGCTAGTGGGTTTCTGATTAATCATGATTACCATACATTATCATACCATCAGATTTAATCATATCAGTGCATTCCCATCTGCAGCAGTAACAGGAGCAGCTAAGCACTGTGGTAACAGCTATTAAATGTGGTGGTTATAACATTCAGTGCCCTGTTGACGTGACTTGCTGTCCTGTGTGCGCTGGGCGGAGAGACGGTGGTGAGCATCCACAGCGGTACCTCGGAGGCCGGGGAGTACTCACTGAGATCGTAAAGGCCAGCCATTAAGGCACAGTGTAAAAACTGCACTGTAAAAGTGTGATGCACTATTTTGTTTCATTTTCGGCTAAGTAAAACTGTTACATTGAATTGAATACCTTTCATAAATCCTCCCAGATACATAGTGCCATTCATTGTATAGTAGACTTGAACTTTGAGTATGACTTGCCCATCTGTAATTTAATAACTCAGCCAATGAAATGTTGACAATAACACAAAGTTTCAAAGTCTTAGAACTCCTTCCATGCCAAGAAAATCTCTGTCCTGTTTTTACTGATTTGTCCTGCAAAGCACACCAATTTTTTTTTCTAATGTTTATTTTTCCAGGAGTCCTTGAAGATCCATAGTTCTGTTTAAACTTTGAAAGTGGCCCTATTTTAAAGTACCTGAAAGCACTTCTTCCAAAAGATTTGAATTTTTTTAAACTTTGAAAATTTTGTCCTTTTGATGTACACTCTGATTTTTAACAAATACATACAGTTGTGTAATCACTACAATTAAGATAGAGAACAGTTCCGTCTCCCCGAAAGACTTCCTTGTGCTGCCCCTTTGTAGGCAGCCCCTCTCCCCACCCCAGCCCCTGGCAACCAGTGATCTGCTTTCTGCTCCTCCAATTGTGGCGCATAAATGGAACCACATGGCATGCTTCATTTCGAGCCTGGCCTCTTGCTCCCGGCACAGTGTAGTTGAGGCTCGATCATCCCGTTTGTCGTCCCTGCCAGTGGTTTGTCCTTTCTTATTGACCAGCATTATTCCATTGTGCACATGTAGCCCAGTTTGTCTGCCCAGTCACCATTTGGACATTGGAATTTTTTCTGGTCATAGTTGTCAGTGAATAGTTGGGAGTGGGGATTGTGGGTCATACGGTAGGTATATTCAGATGAGAATTTTGAGGCAGACTGTGTGCTTTCAGTCAATAAAGCTGATACCGCTGCTTTGCTTTCTTAGTCCTTTATTGAATGAGGAAATACCATCTTCCTAGAGCATATACTATTGATGACCAGTGGGAAATGAAGAACATTATTGAGTGATGACAATATTCCAGATTTTGCTCAAAGCTTGTGTTCAACAACCTCATGAAGGTACCATTTTCTCCACTTTACAGATAGGGAAACTTTGAGTCTTGGAAAGATGAAATCGCTCAAGTTCACATAACTGGGTGCAGGAGGTAGGATTTGAAGCAAGGCGACCTGAGTCTCTTAGTCATGCTGAACCTTCTCCCTTTCTCTCTAAATATTAAAATGCACCTCAGTAAACCGGGTAAAAATAATTGGATCTGGTAAGATGAATCATAACTATGTAAGATTGTGACCGTCAGGAGTGCTGAAGTGGAGAAGTTTACCGCGGTAGGGCCTGACATTGGGTGAGCTTGTTTACGGAGGAGAGTGGAGGGGTGAGGTATAGGAATAAAACGTTTTTCGTTTTATGAAAAAATGTAAATAGTCTTCAGTAGGTTCATCGGAAACAGTATTTTGTACTAAAGTAACAGTGTTATAACTTGCAGTGCCTGCTCTAGCTTCACCGCTTGAACCAGTAACCTTAAATACCCTAGCGTATTTAAGTTCATGTGGTGTCCTCCTCCTCCCCCCACCACCTCCAGTGTGAAACCTCGCGCTTGCTGCTGGGTATATGGTGCTTCAGAATGTTAAGAATGCATCTGCAAATACACGAGTATCTTCTAGGAAAATGAATGTAGGTATTTAAACAGGGCATAACCTGAAAGAAAAAAATCTCTGGAAAATACTGAAATAAGAGGATTAACATTGTGACAATGGGCTATAATTCTAATTACGTCGTGGGTCACTAGTGGTCTTGATTCTTTGCACTTAACCCATCATTTAATCAGAATTAACTGAGAGGCATTCTCAAGTGTCTATTGGTTTCTTATATAGTTCTTTGCATTTTAAGTGAGATTAATAAATGAAAACACGTTGTAGCAGAGGCTGTAATTTATTGAAAGATTCATGAAGTTTCAATGACATTGTTAAGGTATTCAATTAGTCTTATTAAAATATACCAACTGACCCTTTCAGGGAAGCTGATAAGTCACATAATAGCTGTTAGAGCCTCTTTATTCTTTGCATTATACGATTAACTTTGTGCTAAGCAATTTATGCAAAGTTTTTCATCTTTCTTTTTTTGTAACTGAAGTTATCAGTTCTTCCTGAATAGGATTAACATAGATAACATCACATAATTAACAAGAGATGCAAAAAAGAAAGTACAATTTGTATAAGAATTATATGTGGGAGAATGATAATTTCTTACCTCGGACTTTTAAAGGGATATAAAGAAAAGCAAAACAGAGCAGTTATTTGAAAGGATTATGGTAGCTTTTTCTTTCAAAAGGCAGAATTACGGTAGTCCTAAAAGTTCTGTTAAGTGAGGTATTTACAGCTCACTAACAGTCTTAAAATAATTCTTCATTTTCTAGAGAGAGTTGGTCATTTATTATCCTTTCTACTTGTGAAATGGCAGATGCTATTACATGAATGATTGCATCAAGAGAATTTAGGTAGTGAACGCCAGACTCAGGAACGACGGTTTATTCAGCATTACCTGAGGACAGGTTGGCCGCAGCGGAAGCAGTGCGCGAGGGGAGAAAAAGAGCATTTATAAACCACGAGTCTGAAAATGTGGGTTCGTGTCTTGAGTTATTTATTGACAGTGTAACTTTGGATAATTGTTTAACTCTGTAAACCTGAGTTTCTTCATCCCCTAAAGGAAAAGTTATTGGTTCTGCCTGATTCTTGGCACTGTATTTATGAAAGAAACTTGGTTTCGTGGTTTATCAGTCAGGATGTGAATGAGGCTGCAGGTAACGGAAAACTCAGTTAATAGTGACTTAACAAACTGAGTGTCATATTTTTTGCATAAAAAAGAAAGTTCTTCTGGGTGGGTATAGCACTTCTGTGTTGTTATCAGAGATCCGTTTTTTTCCCCTACCCAAGTTTCAGGCTGAAAGAGGAGGGGGGGTCAGGCAGCCCCTAGTGAGCCTTCCCGGAGGCCCTGTCCAACTGTGCCAGCTCGCCTTGTCACAGGCTGGGATTGGTGGTCTTCTAGCTGGGCACAGTGTTGTCCTTCTGTTACTAAGGAAGAAGTGAGAATTTATACTAGGTAAGCAATGGGAAGTCTTTTCCATGTGGCTAAAACTTGTGGTCAGAATTTAAGTTGTGTAAATCGAGAAAAAGAAAGTGACATCTGTGTTCAAAACAGAACAGAAAACAATGAGGAAAAATGGTATTGTGAGCTTAATGATACCTACTATTTGTTAAATTTTTATTTCATAAAGCCAATACTGATAACAGTAAGCAGCTTCTAGGACCTTAAAGCTGAAAATTGTTCAGTTTGTTTACATATTCAGACCCTCAAGTTCTGTTATCCAGTGAGGCAAATGGAGGCAACTAGGGGCCCGCTTATCTTCCCAGATGGTTTCTCCCTAGCGTCCGGCATGGTCTGACATCGCCAGAGAAGTAGCCGTTGTCACTGTGGTTTATTTCATGTATCAGCCATCACTGTGGTTTATTTCATGTATCAGCCATTGTCTTTCTTTCGGAATAATATCTTGTATTATCTGCCCTCTTCTTTCTAATCCTCTTACGTAGGCATTTGCCCTCTTGGAAATGGGCTTCTTCCTCGTTGGATACGCCTGCATTTATCATTAAAGCTGTCTCTTTGCCAGTGTCGGCCTCCCTCATTTGTACACCTCAGGGTGGCTTTCAGCTTCCTGGGGGCCTGCGGGTCAGCTGCCATGATCTTAACTGGCACCCGCTGCCTTCCACCTGGCTGTCCCAGGTTCCCACACCTTGCTAGTGTCACTTAGTTTCAAGGTTAAGCCCACAAAACCCCTCTTTTTCCATTCTTACTCTATTGAGCCAACTTCCAAAGCCAGAAATTTCCTTGTTTACTCAGCTTGAGTCAGCTATTTCTTTCTAAGCTGTGGATAGCATCTCTGGTCCTCCCTCCTTTATCAGTCTCTCAGGTTGATCAGATAAGAACTGCTAATCTGTATTAGCCATTCAGACCAGCCATGGAATGTCCATGGCTGTCTGACTTGACTGGATTTAGTATTTACTGGTTTTCTTAACTCTAAAGTGCACACACACTCTCACGCAATTACATATACGTATGTGATTGAAAGACACTGAGACAGATAAGGGGATGTGAAAGTTAAGTCCCTGCCGTTTGCTGTTCCCAGCAAGCAGTAGATAGCATGGTGGGTACGTGTCCGTGCTCTGGACATAGGTGACCTGTGCTTTCTAACCTTGTGCTTTGTGCAGGTGATTGAAGTGCTCAGAAGATTTCTGTGAGCACAATAGCTCCCTCGTAGGGCTGTTGGCAGGATTGAGGGAGACAGCAGAGGAGCTCTCTGCACAATTGGCAGCAGCAGCAGCAGTGTGGGTTGAGCCTTAGGTGGGCAGCAGCAGGGCCCGGGAGGGGCATTTGGGGTGCCCAGGACTAGGTAAGGGCACAGGGGATGCAGGATAGGAAGGAGGTGGCGCCCCCAGGGTAAGATGGGGTTTCAGGTAAAAGTCCCCAGCCCTGGCCTGATCCCCAGAGGGTAGGGCTCTGGAGCGTAAGTTGTCCATCCTGGGGCAGAGGGCAGAGTGCGTGGCCATGTCAGGCAGTCCTTGGAGAAGGACGGCATTTGCAGCACCTGGGGCATGTGGTGCTGGCCCAGTGAAGGAGACTCGGCGATGGCCCCAGAGCGTCCAGCGTGGGAGTATCAGCCAGAGTGGACTGACTTCACAGCGCCACCGGGATGCCTATTTCTCACTCAGATCACCCTCTGGGCATCTTCCTCTGGCCCCCAGGGGCCTTCCTCTCCACCCTCTGGCAGGTGGGGAAAGAGGGAAGATTATTCACGGGAGGTTGTCTTTCACTGACCGGGCCTGGAACCCGCCCACCTCACTTCTGCTCACACGCCATCTGCCAGGAACTTGGTCATGAGGCCGTATTGGCTTCATTCATCTTACAGGTGCATGGTTCTTCAGTTGGATCTACAGGCAAGATGGGGACACTGGCCTGGGCTGTGTTCCTGAACAGCAGTGCTGGAAGTGTACCCCACCCACTATCCACCTCAGTTTCATTCTTCTAAAATTAGGGGCGTGGTCATAGGGTGAGGACGAGAGTCTCCAGGTTCACGTCACCTTTCCTCTCTAATTATATTACATCATTACAGGACAAGTTACAGCAAATTCTCTCCGACAGTTAGGTTGGAGAGTCAGGGTCTGTTGGTCTTGGCTGCTGTCTGGTCCTGCTGCCCTGTCTGTGCTCCGAGTCCGCTCGGCGCGTGAGCCTCGGGGCTGGTCGCCGGCGCCTTGGTCAGCGCGGTCCGCCCTCCTCTGCTTGCCTCCTGAGGCTTTCAGCCGTTCCCTGACCGTGTGCTTCCCGGGCAGCCGGTTGCTGGGCGTGCTGCGGCATTCTCCGTTAGATGTGGGGCCTGGCTCCCCTCGCCTCGGAGTCAGCCGGTTCATCCATCCCTTACGTGTTATGGGCGTCTTTGTGCCAAGCTCTGTGCCGAGCGTGGAAATGCACTGGTGAATGAAGCAGTCGTGGTCTCGGCCCTCGTGGCTCTGTGGGTGAAGGGTAGAGAGAGGCGGGGGTGGACTTGAGGGAGATTTAGGAGGTAAAATTACTAGGACTTGGTCATACCTGTTCTGTGAAGGCTTTCCGGTTTGAACTCAGAATGAGAGCACAGGAAGGAGATCTGTGCTGATTTGTCTTTCACCTTACAAGGAAACACGTTAATTGTCAGAAGCTGATACGTTTATTAATTGTAATTATATTATAGTATAATTATATCAATATAATATACTATATATTATATAATAGAGGGTCATTTGGAAGTAAGAATAAAGTTCTAGTTAAATATTACTGGTGGAGAAAGAATTCCGGGGCTTTGTTCTGTATTGCTAACACTTGAATGCCTGTGTATGTGCAGTTAGCACATGGATGATTAGTAAAAGGGAAGAGGGTTTGGGGAAGAGATGAAAATCACAATATTAAAATTCCAGAGGGGGCAAGATTTATGATCCCAATGTTATTTTCAGTTTAATACCAAAAAATGTCTTTAGAAGTTAGGAATGTTCAATATAATCTCCCAGGAAACCTGAAAGTGCTTAGAGACCCAAGAAGTAATGTACTTAGTTCTCAGGCAACTTGAAATTATCAGTCTCTCTTTGAGTTTATTCTTGTAACTCAGTGACTACTTTTTTTTTTTTTAAACTTTTTAAAAAAATTGATTTATTTTTGGCTGTGTTGGGTCTTTGTTGCTGTGCACGGGCTTCCTCTAGTTGCAGCGAGCGGGAGCTACTCTTCGTTGCGGTGCGTGGGCTTCTTGTTGCGGTGGCTTCTCTTGTTGCGGAGCACGGGTTCTAGGCGTGCAAGCTCAGTAGTTGTGGCTCGTGGGCTCCGTAGTTGTGGCTCACGGGCTCAGTAGTTGTGGCTTGCAGGCTCAGTAGTTGCGGCACACGGGCTTAGTTGCTCCGTGGCATGTGGGATATTCCTGGACCAGGGCTTGAACCCGTGTCCCCTGCATTGGCAGGCGAATTCCTAACCACTGTGCCACCAGGGAAGCCCCCTACTTCCTTTTCAGAAAAGGATGAAGGGGCTAAGGGGTGAATACTTTCCCTGATCTCAGCCTGTGGCAAGGTAAAAATCAAAATTTAGCAGACTTTCTACTTACAGTGGAGGGAAGCCAGTCTACTTTTCTACTTACATTTTGCCTTATCTGTAATGAGAAAACCTATCGTTGGGAGGGCTTGAAATTAACTGTCTAATGGAAGGAGGAAAAGAAGGTTATAAAGAGCCCTGTTGCAGCAGCCACGTGACCAGTGCCGGTCAGAGCTTCATCAGCAGGGGGTGAGGCTTGTGGCACTAAAATGCACTCATGGAATTTACAAATAACTACAGATTTCAGAAGAAACCGAGTATTTTCCCAGCCTGATGCGAGCCTGCTAAGAAAAGTGGTAAGAAATATCGGGGCTTCACATGTTAAGTAATGAAGAAAGCTGTGTTTATTAGTCAAGACAGAAAAGTCAGGACGCTTTTCCAGGCTTCTTCTAATTGTGAGCAGAATCAAGGAAGTAAGGCAAAGAGAGTCAGTCACTCCCTGGCTTCCGTGAAGCTGAGTGAAGGAGCAGTTCAGGAGTCATTCTTACGGGGCTGAGTTCTGCCTTCCAGGTATTGGCAGTGCCGATGTCAGCACTGTGCAAAACCCCACGTGTCCTGCAGTGACCCACACCGGACGGAAGTGGAAGTGGGCCGAGCTGGGGTGCAGGAGCAGTGCTGGACTGGGGCCTGTGATTACAGTGGTTCTGAACAACAGAGGTTAAGTTTTGCTTTACCCCTTATGGGAATCGGCGAAACATTTGTAAGTTAGTAAAAGTTCCCACAACGAGTGATGCTGCTTTCTAGCTATTCATACAACGCAGTACTGAAAGGCTAAGTGGAAATAGCCCCAAAGGACTTTCCCTCTTTCTCAGAAAATGCGTTTTACTCTTCCCGTCCTCCTTTCTGACACCGTCTCCCTGTGTCTGTCCTTTTTTGTCAGCTCGTTAGCATAGTGGTGACTGATACAGCTAATGAGTTTATGAGCCCTGAAGTATGCTGACTGTAGTTCAGATTGAAAGCTTGTCAACAAATCAGTAGCGTAATACTTTCAACTGCTGTTATAATTCAGCATACTGTTCCTTTCTTTTTTTTTAATTAATTAATTTATTTTTGGCTGTGATGGGTCTTTGTTTCTGTGCGAGGGCTTTCTCTAGTTGCGGCAAGCGGGGGCCACTCTTCATCGCGGTGCACGGGCCTCTCACTATCGTGGCCTCTCTTGTTGCGGAGCACAGGCTCCAGACGCGCAGGCTCAGTAGTTGTGGCTCACAGGCCCAGTTGCTCCGCGGCATGTGGGATCTTCCCAGACCAGGGCTCGAACCCATGTCCCCTGCATTGGCAGGCAGATTCTCAACCACTGCGCCACCTGGGAAGCCCTGTTCCTATTTTTTAAGTGAAAAATCTGACCAAATGCAGTAATAGAATGAGAATTAATATTTTTAACAAATAGACTGCTGCTAAAAATTAGCAGCAAACACATGATTCATGCCAGAAACTTCTCTGTAGATGTAGCTGAATGAAAGTGGAGGGGACAGAAAGGAAGCGAGAACGCAGAGAGCACTGTTGGCGGGGGAGGAGGGGAGGGGGACACCTGACGGGGGGTGGGTAGGAAGCATCTTACCTGGTAGGAGGGTGAGAGAGGGCAGGTCAGGAGGCTGAGGGACTAGAAGATGCTCAGAGAAGGGAGAATGTCCTGGGCATTGGGAGGGCTGGCCAGGAGGAGGGGAGACTGTGAGGGACAGTGCTGGGCCCGCTAAGAGTAAGTAGAAGCTCGGCTTCCCTGGTGGCGCAGTGGTTAAGAATCCGCCTGCCAACGCAGGGGACACGGGTTTGAGCCCTGGTCCGGGAAGATCCCACGTGCCGCGGAGCAGCTAAGCCCGTGCGCCACAACTACTGAGCCTGCGCTCTAGAGCCCGCGAGCCACAACTGCTGAGCCCGTGCGCCACAACTGCTGAAGCCCGTGAGCCTAGAGCCTGTGCTCTGCAACAGGAGAAGCCACCACAATGAGCAGCCCGCGCAGCGCAACGAAGAGCGTAGCCCCCAGAGAAAGCCTGCATGCAGCAACGAAGACCCAACACAGCCAAAAATAAATAAATAAATAAATTTATTATTTTTTTTTAAAAAAGAGTAAATAGAAACTTAGAGTGAGTCCGATTCAGCGTACGGAGAGTTTTACCCAGCAGTACTCAGCAGCCGTAGAGAAGCGGGGCGCTGGGGCCCACGTGCACGCAGGGTCTCCTGAAACACTGTGGCTGCGGGACGGACGGGTCGGTGAGAGAGTGAAGGAGGGACGGGAGAAAATGAAGTTTGTATAATGAGGGCTTACGAGAGGGCTCACGTTTTGGCTGAAACAGAAGTATAGAGTGAACATTTCCTGAAGAAATCTGTAGTATATGGAAGTTTGTATGGGATGTGATGGTTTCCAGAATTCATGTGCTAGACGATCATTTTCATATCTAAGTCAGGGGAAAGTATGGTTTTTAAAATCCCCACATTTAGTCATTTTGACAAGATTTATACCATATGGAATGAAATTTCCCCTACCTCGTCTTAACTTGTTTTTCTTGGGTATTGAAATCTGTGATTTAAAAAAAAAAATAGAATGGTGTCACCTTGGACACATTATTTAATGTCCTGAGTTTCAATTTCCTTGGCTGTGAAGTAGGACACATACCCCCGATGTCACTGTGCTGTGCGTTCATGAGCTCAGGTGGTCAGGGGCTCTGCACAGGGCCTGGGGGGGCAGTGCATGAGCCACAGGTGGTGGAAGCTGCTGCCGTCACGCCTGGGTCCTCATTATTTCTTACTGTGAAGCAGGTGCTCACGCTGGCTTCACGGGGTTACTTGTGTGAATTCTGTGCCAGTCGCTGCCGTCGTTATCCGCTGTACTACAGTGGGAGTGTGTCAGGAGCATGGGCTTGCACACACACAGGCTGAGAATCCTTGTGAGTAGAAAGGATTATCTCCCGCTCTGGTTGACCATGCCCGGACCTGAGCCTTGATTCAGGCTCTGGCCTGGGTTCTTACGCGGGTCCTGAGTCTCTGACCAAGCTCCCCCAGGGCTGTCAGACCAGCCAGAGAAGCAAGAGAATCGACACTGAATCCAGGTGACTACACCAAGTAAGCACCCACCGAGTCCCAGCCCCTGCATTTCACCAAGCCATCATCCCCCAGGTCTCCCTGTCTTGCTTGGAGCCGTCCTGATGCCACCCCGTGCCCAGCTCAGCAGACGGACCTGCAGGTTGCTGGTTGCTCCAGCGCTGGCCCAGGTTCACAACTCGGTCTTTCAGCTTGCCGCCTGATTCTCAGAACACGGACGGGCCTGAGGTCCTTTCCTGGTGCAGCAGTCCCCCTGCCGTGGGGCACTTCCATACCCAAGGGGCTTTTCTGAGGCTTCGTGGTGCTGTTCGCTCCCTGGCTGGGATCTACCCCACCAAACCCGTGTCCAGACAAACCCTGCCCTAGTGACCTGATGCAGGCTAACATACACCTGCTTGTAAGTGATCACAGCACAGGTATATGAAGAGAGCTGTTGTTTCTTAATACACTTTAAAGGCTGAAAATGTTTTCTGTCTTCAAGTAGGTGTTAATATTTTACTATTTGTAAGCTAAAGCCTCATGAAAAATACATATATTTCATTTTTAAAAGATTTTAAATTTCAGTGATTTCTTTTACCTTTTACATCCCATAGCTTGTTTTATTTAGTCTGTGGTGATGTTAATGAATCTTATCTGTCCCTTCTGTATTTATCTGTTCGAAACTCCTTCTTGGTGTTTCCCCCTCCAGAAGAGGGACAGTCAGGTATACATCAAATTAGTTTAAGGAAACACGCCGTATAGCTGAAACGGGGTTTTACTTAGGTGAACGTCGCTAACTTATGCAGTCAGATTGCACGGATCGGAGGCAGCGTGACCAGTCAAACCTTGCCACAAGCCAGAGGGCAGACAATTTAAAATTCTATTTTCTGGGCCACTCCAAGAAAAATGGTTTAAACATTAAAAAAAAAAGGCTGGGGACTTCCCTGGTAGTCCAGTGGTTGAGAATCCACGCTTCCACTGCAGGGGGCACGGGTTCGATCCCTGGTCAGGGAACTAAGATCCCACGTGGCACGGCCAACAACAACAAGAAAATGAGTGGACCTTGATTGCTAATTTGTTATCGTCCAGAAAGTTTTGAAATACGTGTATACACGAGGGAAAAGGCCTGTAAAACTATACACAGGGTACTAATGCTATATTTTATAAAGAAATACTTTATTAATAAATGTTCTGTTTAAGTTACCTGGCAAAATATCCATGCAAATGCACACCACGTATTTCATCGGCTTCACACAAAAATAAGAGTAGTTTTAAAACGAGGAAAGAACGCGGCAGTGGAAGACAGAAGGCAAGTCCATTGAAACTCCTAGTGCAGACGTAATCAGTACCAATGTAGGATAGCCGATGCTATTAGAAATGTGTTTTTCTAGTGTATTGTTACCATAGTAAAAAATAGTAGATATTGAAGAATATCCATATCAAAGCATCATATTAGTAAAGTCTCAAACATTGCGATAAAATATATACATTTATTAGGGGTAAAAAGCTTTATGGTTTAGTATGAGTGTATACAGTATGTATTCTCAGTTATAAATCCAACATTTCTCTGATGATGTTTGCTTCAGTTGTATCTTTTTTTTTTTTTTTTAATTTATTTATTTATTTATTTTTGGCTGTGTTGGGTCTTCTTTTCCATGCAAGGGCTTTCTCTAGTTGCGGCGAGCGGGGGCCACTCTTCATCGCGGCGCGCGGGCCTCTCACTATCGCGGCCTCTTTTGTTGCGGAGCACAAGCTCCAGACGCTCAGGCTCAGCAATTGTGGCTCACGGGCCCAGCTGCTCCGCGGCATGTGGGATCTTCCCAGACCAGGGCTCGAACCCGTGTCCCCTGCATTGGCAGGCAGACTCTCAACCACTGCGCCACCAGGGAAGCCCCCAGTTGTATCTTAATTGATGCCTTTATCTAGAGTGAGAAGTGATGTTCCCTAATGTCAGATGTCAAACACTGGTGAGGTGAGAATACCCTTGATTTCACGTAAACTGATAGACACAGACTACAAGAATTTAAGCTTTGCAACTTTCTGATCCATATGTTTCAGTACCATGTGTTTTTATGAAGATGTAATATTTGTGTGTAAATCTAATTTCGTTAATGTTATATAGCCAGTGGTCATATGGGTTTGTGGTGTTTATTGTGTTCATTTTGCATTATTCTTACAACACTATAGATAGAGCAGACCTTTAAAGAGAGAAGGAAGGCAAATGCAGTTTGCAAAAGCATTTTCAGTGTTATATGATGTCACATTTAGAAAGAACAGCTAATTCGTAATAAAATGACAGAAAAGTCATTAGAATTTTAAGTTTATGAGAAAAGTGTGGTTTTTGAAAGTTGAGAAATACTTCAAAGAATGAGGTGTTATTAAATGAATATTATTTTGATGATGCAGTATGTATAATCAATGAATTTCTGGATAAAGAAGTGAAAAAAAGTTGTGAGGCTTTCTTAAGTAAATGTGGTGTTTTAAAAGAATCTCCATAAATGCTTGAAAGGCCAACTGAAAAATGAAGTAATTTTTCAAAATTGAGGTATAGTTGATTTACAATATTAGTTTCAGGTGTACAACGTAGTGATTCAAAATTTTTATAGATTATACTCCATTTAAAGTTATTATAAAATATTGGCTAAAAAGTGAAGTAATTTTAATTTGTCTTTGTAGAGTTCTACTGGTAACCTGCAGTTATTGGAAAATGGTAATCTGTTTTAAGAGTTCAGAATTTCTAGCCAGTGGAATCTGACTGTATTATTTCTTTCGTAGTAATGTGGTTTCTTAAACATTTCACATTGTCCTGTTCCATCAGAGATTGCTGATTTTTGTTATGGTACACATTCAGTTTCTTTTTTCTTCTGTTGAAATAAAGCAGCTTCATAGCTGTGGCTTATGGTTGTGTGAAAAAGGTAGCAAAGAATAGCATGTTTGAGAAGATGAGTGTCAGGAACACTGAAAGCAGACATTTAGTCTTTTGGATTAATGGGCAAGAGGCTCAGTAATTGCATGGATTTCAGTAAGCTTAAAAATAATACTCTTTTGGTTTTGTAGTGCTGTTAAAACATTGAATTAATTTTTAGATGCTGCATTTTGACGTTTGACTGTTTCATTATGGCAGAATCACCTATTTTGTAATATGAGGTTATATATATATGTGTGTGCGTCTATATACGGGGGTGGCGGCTTCAGGAGATAAGTTCCTTGACGTTTGCAGAGGAAAACTTAAAACATGTACACCCTTCTGAAAACTACCGTTTATTTTCCCGCCTTCCACCCTGTTTTCCTGCTGTGCTTTAGGGCCCTCCAGAGTTCCCACAGCACACACCTGGACCTGTTCCCAACACTTTCAGCCAGCCCCCTCGGCTTCCTCTTCAGGACCAGTGGAGGGCCCCGCCGCCTCCCCAGGAGCGAGACCCTTTCTTCTTAGGAGGTAAAGGATGGCGCAGAGTAACAGAGCAAAGCCGCGTGGGGCGACGTGCCTGAACACGCTTATGTTTTAAACGGTATTTAGCTCCCAATAGGAGATTTTGTTAAGAGTGTCAGATTTTTGTCCCGTAACCCTTCTGCCTGTCATTTCACATGCTAAAATTGGACATTATTGGTATCTGAAATGTGAAAATCTCATGCGAAGGAGGAAATCATCTATAGAAAATGACTAATGTAGCAATCTAGAAATAAGAGGCAAAATGTAGAATTCTTTTCAGACGTTCACCCCCAGCCACCTCTTGTAATTTTCGTCCATAGTAAGACAGTACATAAAACTGATTTCTGTGAAGTGTGTATTCTGTGTGACCAGAGGGCAATAACGTTGCAACGCCCTTCCATTTCAGGTGAACCAAGGTTCCCGAGCCATCTCTTTCTGGAACAGCGAAGTCCCCCTCCCCCGCCACCTCCTCCCACGCTTCTTAGCAGTGGTCACCCTGTGCCCACTCCCAGTCCCTTACCGTTCACCCAGCCTGGACCAGCGTTTAACCAGCAAGGGCAGCAGCCTGTGTTCCCCAGAGAGAGGCCCGTGAGGCCAGCCCTCCAGCCGCCGGGGCCGGTGGGGATCCTGCACTTCAGCCAGCCAGGGTCCGCAGCAGCGCGGCCGTTCATCCCTCCTCGACAGCCCTTCCTGCCCGGCCCAGGACAGCCCTTCCTGCCCGCCCACACACAGCCTAACCTGCAGGTAGGCATCGGGGCTGGCTTTGTGTTTCAGAATTCAAGTCAGAACCTTTCACATTTTTATTCTCGTCTGCCAAGATGTGGAGATTATTTAAAGAACAAGGGTATTAAACTTAAATGTGCTCTTTATTAAAGACAACTTCCTTAACAGTATTGCTTATCTCCTTAATCATAGGAGAAATGGAGAAAGTGATGGTCGTTTTTTGGGAAATGAAAAAATTCAGTAGTAAGATTTTGTAAAGGATATACTATACACTGCTAATGAAATTAGGGCATGTTTTGATAATACCTTTGCTTATCATTGCCAGATTCTTAAAAGGTTAACAGGAAATAAGGTTCTTTGTCAAATTATGTTCCTGCAATATGTAGTGGGGAAAAAAAGCATTGCTGCTCCCTCATTATTTGAGAGATTTGAGTGCCCTCTGCTGGTGTTTTATGTTTCCTCAGTTGCCTTGAGTCTGATACCCCTCTCACCCAGTATGTTTTTTCTTTGTTTTAAGTTTCCTGTTAAGGTATGTAATGATGATGTGCTTGAACCGATTATTTAGAAACACATAGAATATGTACCTAAAGTAAGAACAGGAAAATGGTTATTATATAAGGTGTTACAGTAGAATAAAATGTTTTTTTCTTTTTATTAAAAAAATCTAATTTGGGAATTTCCTGGCGGTCCAGTGCTTAGGACTCTGTGATTTCACTGCCAAGGGTGCGGGTTCAGTCCCTGGTTGGGGAACTAAGATCCCACAAGCTGCTCCGCACAACCAAAATACATATAAATGTGTGTGTGTGTGTGTGTGTGTGTGTGTGTGTGTGTGTGTGTGTGTATATATATAAATATATATATATATAAAATATAATATATATAATTACTACATCTGCATTGCAGAAATAAGTATAGATAGGAATTTGAAAAGGTAATGAAGTCATCCCACCATCTAGAAACAGTTACCACTAACATTTGGGTGCACATGTCTTTCAGCCTCTTTAGTGCTTGCATCCTCATCGTGATGCTTTCTTTTCCCCGTTAACATGTAATTACCGTCTTCTCATGGTGATGAGTTCTCTCACCACGGCATTTGAAAACACTGCACGAGTTGACGTTTTACGGCTGTCACTGTTTCTGGCGCACGTTTATTGGTTTCCGTCCTTGGGTATTGGAAACAGTGCTGCAGGAAACGTCCTTGAGGCTGTGTTTGCTCGCATCCTTAGTTATTTCTTTAGGATAAATTCCTGGAATTTCAGGATCTAAAGGATTTAGGGCAAATATAAAATGCAGGGTAGTAGCTTTTGGCTTATCACTGCATTTAAGATAGTATCAGCTTCATCAACAAATCTAAAATGAAACTTTAGTGCCACTTGAAGTTTCTTTCTGGTGTTGGGGTTTTTAAGGAAATGGCTGAATTGGAACACGAGCAGTGCGTACATGATAAACTGTTGCTTCTCTCTTTTTGGCCTGGAAGGGGCCCCTGCACCCCCCGCTGCCGCCTCCCCCTCAGCCCCAGCAGCAGCCCCCGCTCCCGCCCCCGCTCCAGCCACCCTCGCAGCACCAGCCGCCGCCGCCGCCGCCGCCGCACCCGCACCAGCACCAGCACCAGCACCAGCACCAGCACCAGCACCACCACCTCTCTGTTCCTCCCCCGCCCCTGATGCCCGTGGCTCAGCCCCAGTTCAGGCCTCACATGCAGACGGGGCCGCCTCAGCCAAACAGCAGTCGGACGCAGTGCCCCCAGCGCCAGGGGCTAAGGCATGTAAGTGTCCAGTGTCCTCAGCTGTCTTCCAGGGGCACCTTTTATGTCGCGGGGCCTTGTGTATCTAGATCCTCCTGTAGTGTGAGATGGCCTTAGTAATTGATGCATAACTTCAGAAAGTAGTTTTGGGTGATAATCATTCTACCTTTGCCGGTACCGAGGTTCTGTCTATCTCCTTGGGCAATGAATGCACAAGTAAATGAATTCCGGAAGAATTTCTTGAATATCCTTTGTTGTCAGGCACTACTCTGGTTCCTGGGAATACAGCAGTGAATGAGTGAATGAGAGAGACACATTTCCTGCCTTCATGGAGCTTATAGTTAATCGTGGGGGATGAACTGCATTGATCTGTGAGCTTACGCTCTCGAGTACCATCAGCAGACGTGTGGCTTGTCATGCATTGGAAGAGACTGGGAGATGCGTGTCGCTTTAAACATCAAAGACTAGGCATGGCTACTGTCTTATCCTCCATTACATAACTAACCCCGTAAAGAGGCTCAGGGTTAGCGAGTGCCAGGCTGTAAGGGGAGATAGTTGGGTTTTCCCTTTAATACTGGTCCTTTTGACCTTGAGCTTCAAGCATGTCACTTACCTACTTTTAATCTCAGTTTTTTTCATACCCGCCTCTTTGTTTCTTAAAGTAACATTGAGACTAAAATGATGTAAGAAATAAGAAAGGATTTCTAGATCTGGAAAGAGGGTGCTCTGCAATCTGGGCTTCATTTTGTAAGAACAGTGGCAGACGACACCCCCAGCCTGGAGCTGAGCAGCCGTGGAATGCAGTCCTCCCCCAGCCGGCTCACAGATCTACACACGCCTCTAGGCGTCGGGTCTCTGTTAAGAATCCTCAGGGTGAACGTGACTTGACAGTCTCCTCCCCGATGAGAGCTTTGGGCATCTTTCTCCTTTTTCTTAGGGCACTAACTTAATGCTTTGTTCTTTGTTAGTTCTACCTTCAATTTAGGAGACCCGTTGACAGTGGTGGTGCCATTAACCCAGCTGACTCCTTGTGCGGGAGTCCTTGTTGCACTGTTGATTCTGTTAAAAATGTTTGTCCCCATCCTGTAAGTCACCTGGTGTAATGTCCATGACGAGGAGCCTGTGTGTCGGCAGGTACGGTGCCTTTCCCAGCCCCAGTCCTCGTCAGTGAGGGCATGCTACTATGTAGAGCAGGAAGCATTTATGCAGGAAAAATCTGTTTACCAACAGGAAGGTATCTGCCCCCCGAAGGAGACGTCACTTATTCAATTCGAATGATTTTTTAAAATATTTTAGTCTAACGTGCCTTTTTATGTTTCTTCTCCCAAGTTTCCAGTTGTAATTAGAATTTCTTTCTTCTTGCGATGATAGAACACGACTTCTCAGAATGTAACCAAACGACCAATGCAGCAAATGCAGCCAACTGCTCCACGGAACAGTAACTTGCGTGAATTACCAATAGCGCCGTCACATGTTATAGAACTGAGTAACAGCCGCTGCGCCTCCACACCTGCGGCTCAAGTAAAGCCGATTATCAGCACGTCACCGCCCACGAGGCCCGGGCTGGGGCCCAGGACTGCGCAGGGGAAGGCTGATGTGAAAGTCAAGCCAGTTAGCCCTGTGGGCCGGCCTAAAGAGGAAGCAAAAACAGAACCAGAGGTAGGACTTCTCTTTTTCTAATTAAAAAATAATGTTTGGTCTCAAACAGGGAGACCTTATAACCAAGGTTTGTACCTCTTATCTCAGTTCACTCTCACCCAGTGAGTTCTTCACAAAATCTTCCCACCTTCTTTTAACCTAACAGCCATATTCATATAAGATACACTTTCATTCTCACTGGTACTATATCAGATTGTATTTATATATTTATACAGTTATAGTTGTGTGTTACAGAATCTGTGTCTATCAGGGATCTTAACCAACTGTTTCTCTGAAGGGCCCAGATAATAAATATTTTAGGTTTTATAGCCCAAATTGTCTCTCAGAATTACTCAACTCTGCTGTTTTATCACAAAAGCAAACATAGACAGTCTTACATCAATGGGCATGGCTGTGTTCTGGTAGCACTTTACGACAAAGCCAAGTGTTGGGCTAGATTGGCTCATGGGCCATAGTTAGCTGACCCCTTATGTTTACTCTTATGTTCCTGTGGCTTTTCTGGTTTTACACTGTGAACTTCTAGAAGGTAGGACCAGTTTGGACCTTTAAATAAGATGGGGAGGGGTGTTTTGTTCTGAATTGTGTATATTATTGCTGATTTCTAAATAGGTATAAATGTTGTAAGAATAAATGATAAATGCAAGTCAGTATTCTACATGATTTCCAATTGAGATGTTATTTGCACCTTGGTTTAGTTTTGGCCACTTGGTTATGTTTTGCTTAGAGGCAGTTCAGTGTTAATGTAGTATATTAGTCACGAACTTTTACATTTTTTAAAAAAATTTCTTTACGTCAGTAAAATTTATGTCTGAGACAAACTCCTTGAGGCCCTTGGTCTCCTGTAAAAGAAGTGAATGTGCTTGTCTAATGCTTCCCTGAAGTCAGGATTCCATTGTGGGCTGTTCCCTGGAATTATAGATACAAAAGTTGGGCAGTATCTGTATAATGTAGGTTCTAATGAAGCATAGGCATCTAGTGTAGCACAGGTCAGAACACGCCCTTGGAATGATCTGCCGTCGCTAGCAGTGCGGCTCTGAGCCAGTTACTTCACTTATCCCAAGCCTCAGTTTCCTTAACTATTGGGTGTATGTGCCTGAGACGTGGCAAGAGGATCAGTACATGGAAGTTACGTTAATAATAATATGTATAATGTAATAAGTAAGTACATCTATTAACTTTATAAAATAATGGCACAAAGTTTCCTTAGATGAGAATATAAGCCCTTAATCATAATAAAAACAAGCGTTAACTGGTTTTTGCCTTTCAATCAGTTAAATTGCGGGGGGGGGGGTCAGATTTTCTTCTAGTAAATTATTATAGCAGCTGTAATGTAATGTTTCCAAGTCAGAAATGTAAGTATAAAGTGAAAATACTGAGTTAACGTTTAATAACATCTTATTAGAAGAAGGGTGACATTTCGGTTTTAAAATCAATATATGAAAAAATCATGTAGATTTACAAACTGGATTGGGATAGCTTATAAAAAGAAATCATTGCTAAAAATTTTATCCTGCTTTTAGTTTATATAGCTAGCTCCTAACTCATATGTATAAATGGATTTGGCTCAAAAATGAAGTCACATACACTTTTATAGTAACAGTGGCTAAGTAAAATGAGAAAAGTGACTTTTTAGGCATACCACTAGCCACGTTTGTCTGTCCCTTTCATAATAGTTGATTTAATAAGCAGGCTTCTGAAGAAGTCTTCTGTAGAATAAAATGGATGCTTTGTGCGTGAAGTGCAACTTGCAGGTGGCCATAGTGTAAGTGGCGCGTGTCTTAATTTGTTTGCTTTTAATTTTCTGTGCACATAGAATGGGGCCAGGAGTAAAGTTTTTTTTATTTTTTAAAATCTTCCGTTTGTTTCGCTTAGGTAAATGTGGTTTATCTTCTTATATTCACCCAATTGGTAATGATATAATGAAGGACAAATCTATTTAGAAGTATTTCTACCTATATTCTTGAATATACTTTAACTCTTTTTTGATTACATGGGGAAAAATCCTAGTGAATATTAATTATTCTTGCATTTGAAACAGTGGGCCCTCTGGACCTGTTACTATTTCCCCAGAATGCCCTGGCCCCTGTACTTTTCGAACTTCTGTTTTTCTGTCTTCCCCTTAATGTCACTTCTAGCTCTGTGTAGCCCTCACCCAACTTCAGGTTTGCTGTTTCAGATCTGTCCTAGACTTTGAAATTAGGTGACTGAGTTGGTCAGGATTGCTTCTGAAATGACAAGCAAGCGCCAGTGAGGGGGCTTGGCTCTGTGTCTCTTAGGTCAAGTGCACGGGCTCTGGGGGCACCAGCCAGCGCTTCAGCTACATTTTGGTCTTATAATTCCTAACTTCTAAGGTTTATTTGTTAACAGCTGAATTCTAGATAGAGTAAATCCTGTTATATTCTTTTGCGGAGGATCTGTGAGTGATGATATCTATGACTTTTTTTTTTTTAAAGAAAATTATTACAATTTTAAACAAATGCTAAACTTTTAATAAACTTTCCTCTTTGGTTGCTTTTTTTAAGAAAATTATTGGACTTTTACAAAGATTCTTCTGATAGACTTTCAGAATGGTTTGGGACTGGCATATTAAAGGCATTCCTTATATACCATTAATATTCCAATACTGCAGTTGGCAGCATTTTGATTCTGAGGAGAGTGCATGAGTTCAAGGTCAGAGAGATTGACTTGTGCTGTTCATTATAAGCAATTATTCTGTGACAAATGAGTTTGAGATCAGGCTGAAAATTCTGTACGAAAAATCAATAGTTCTAATCAGGCCCTTTCAGGTCATTTACACCCCACCTTTTGTTGGTTCGTCAGAGGAGAGCCAGATAAAACCTGTGTGACAGCGAGGCCTCCCTACTGTTGCAGTTTCCATTTCAAACATATTTTGATATCTTAAATGAATAGTTTAATTGGTTTCAAAGTTGTAAATGAGTGGAAATTTACATTATTTCATTTTTAATATTCTGATAAGATTTTCCAAATTAGCTTTAGCTGTGTAATTTTTTTTTCCCTCCCCAGGGGAAGGAGTTATACTTAAAGTCTATAAGCAGATTTTGAATGGCTTCTTTCAAATCCTGAATTAAAGGGTTTTTAGAAAGTGCCTTTTCTTAAGTTTGCTGAAACAGACTGGAACCATCACCTAGCCTTGTACTCTAAAGTAAACCATGCATGTTTTCTGCTTCAGTTTCCTGATGAAGATGAAGAAACGAGGTTATACCGCTTAAAGATAGAAGAACAGAAGCGCCTCCGAGAAGAAATCCTGAAGCAGAAGGAGCTGCGGCGGCAGCAACAGGCCGGCGCGAGGAAGAAGGAGCTGCTCGAGAGGCTGGCGCAGCAGCAGCAGCTCTGCCCGCCGCCGGCCCTGGCCGAGCAGGGAGAGCAGCTGTCGGCACCCTCGCCCACCAATGGCAGCCCACTGTTACCCTTCCCGGGGGCACAGGTCAGGCCGCATGTGAAACACAGACTTCTCGTGAAAAACCAAGATGCCACTGTTTCAAGTGTTCCACCCAAAACATCCAATTTTGTGCCATCTGGTGCTAACACGCAGTATCAAGGACAGCAGATGAAACCACTGAAACATTTGAGACAGGCCAGAACCATACCTCAGTGTCCAGCTCAGCACAAAGTCCTGCAGGTAAAGCCTGCAGACGGGGAGGGACCGCCACCCCCCTCGCAGACTGCTCGAGCCACGTCCCTCCAGGGCCGGCCCCCGGAGGCCAAGCCTGGCACGAAAAGGACTGTCATGCACCGGGCCAACAGCGGTGGCGGAGACGGGCCGCACGTCAGCTCCAAGGTCAGGGTGATTAAGTTGTCAGGCGGGGTAAGTTGACGAGGTCACCAGTGCCTCTTGGAATCTGTGTTTCACTTAGTATGTCCTAACTCCCAGAGAGGATTTTTGAAGGAAGGGAAGTAAAGTTGCCTGTCTTAGAATCATGTGGACCAGCCTTTCCTCACTTGAAGCTGGTGTAAGAATTGTCGTTTAAATCCTGCTTCCAATTGGGACCCATGTTTCAGTTGTCTCTTGAGTCTTAGAGAAAAACCAGTGTGACAGTTCCTAAATTAGATGTTTCTCAGTTTTAGCTTCTTTTTATAGATAATTTATGCTAGAACCATCAAGTTTGTTTTAAAAATAAAATTTCCTTTACCACAGAACACATAATTTGTTGTGTGTAGCTTTAGATTCAGGGAGCATCTATGTCAGCGGGGGGGGGGTGGGGGGGACAGTGTGTGTGTTGCTTTTAAGCAGCGTTGTTTCAAAGACTGTTTCCTGTCTTCCAGTTCAAGCTAATTGCCCCCCCCCCCCCCGCCCACATTTGAGGGAAAAAGGGATTGACAGTATTCTAAAGTGAAATCATGTGTGATCCTACCATGTGCTTTCAGAAGTGGGGCACCCCTCATTTCTGTCTTCATCTCAGAACAGTGCCCATTTTAGAGCATTTTCAATAAAGCACAGTAATTGCAGTTTGGATAAATTCAGTACTTAAACTAAACAGAGTTGCTGCAGATAGATTCCCATTGCAGGAGATTCTCCCGCCAGCGTCTGTAGAATACTCGCTTCCTTAATTCTGCCGTATAGTCTTTATTTATTATAGGAGGTAACGCTCATCTCTTGCTTTAATTATGATGAATTCTGCAGCGAACTCTCTTTGGTCCGAGTGACTGTCGTACTCTCTGTCGCAGCTCCCTGTTGTGTGCACTTTGTGTTACAAACTGGGGAAGAAGGGGGAGAGCTGTAAGACACGGGCTCTTAGAGCAAACCAGCTGCAGATGGTTACTTCTAAAACCACAAAATACTGACAGTAAAAAAAGAAAAGGACTTCTAATTCTCAGTTCACCCAGGGAGAGCAGTACCGCTAGGAAGGGCAGGAGTTGTTTGCTGTGCTGGAGGAAGGGCAGCTCCTCGTTAGCTGCTTAATCAGTTGAGTTTTAATTGCTTTTGTTTCTAGGTTTGTAGACTGAGGTGTGAAGTTTTTCACGTGCCATAAGAAACTTTGTGACAGAGCAAATCTGTTGTTTCTCACCTCCGTTCATTGTGATTCAAAATGTTGATAAGTAGATGGCCTGTATTATATCAGATTGTTTAAATATTGTATGAATTTATTATCTTTAGGCGAAGACCCAAGTGTTGATCAGTTTCCGGTGTCTGTGTGGCCTTTTGCTTTTGACCGTGTTTTAATCATACTTTGTCGGTGTCTCATTGTTTTACTTGAGTTAGAAACTTCTGAGGATGGGCCATGGGGCGATGGTTTGGGAATAGGCCTTTTCCCTGGGCAGCCACAGTGGTGCGGTGCGGGCCTGGGCACTCTGGGCTCCGGCAGACGAGGAGGTGCGGGGCACGGCTCTGCTGTCCACAGGCAGCCTTCAACTAACGAATTCATCTACTTCAGAAGAATTTATCTACCTCAATTTTTGCTATCTTTTTTTCTCCAGTGGAAAAAATATATTTTTTATATCAGACCATATTCCAAAGTCATGCTATATAATTTTACAATACACAGGAAAACAACAGAGGAATTTTACATGAAAATAGCTATCTGCCAAACTTTGAAATGGTTTTTTAGCTCCCTTTTTAATTCTTAAGTATTAAGTTAATTAACCAACATGTTCTGTATATTAGGATTTATTCCAATAATTCCTCCAATAGCACGTTGGCAACTTTCACCTTATCAGAGGATAAATGTCTCTTGTTTGTATCTCTCTGAACCAGAACAAACAGTGTTTTCCTAATGGCCTGGGGGTTTTTTTGTGTTTTTTTGGTGGGTAGGAACTATTTGTAACATACCCATTGTGCAAAAAGGAGACAGTTCTTGCAAGTGCTAAGTATGCTCTCATTTTTCCTTTTATCTCTGTCCCTGCTGGTCCCTCTCTCCTTTCATGCACCATGGCATTAATGCCCAGGGCTGTGCTGTGTTGTGTGCCTGGAGCTGAACCGGCCACCCTGGTGAGGGTCTGACAGGGGCTTAGCATCTGGGAGGATTGACTTGTATATCGTACCTGTGCAGAATATTATTTGTGCATTTCAGGTTTATAGTTACTTGTTTAATAAAAGCATTTCATTGTCAGTTCACGTTCTTGTATTTTGCTATGAGCCCAGGACTTCTTCACATTCTGTTAGTGCAGAAATACAATAGATATTCTGTTTATAAGGTTTTCTAGAGAAATTTACTTTTCAGAGAGTCGTTTGATTTCTTTCACTTTTTTCTAACGTAACCTGGCATCGAATGTATTAACTAAACTATTCTTTGCATTCAGTGGTCTCCTCGTTCTAGTAGTTGGTCTTCAGACAGGACACAGAGCTATCGCAGTACATAGTGCTGTTCTAGAAATTGTGCTCTGGTGGTGATCACAGTAAAAATATGTATCTACAGGATTGTTAGGAAAGCAGAATTTTCTTGGCAGTCTTATTCTGATGTACAAATTGGAAATATATTACAGCTTAAATTAGGTTTCTTTAGGTGAACTTCTACCTGTGAGGCAATTGTGAATCAATAAGGTCTTCTCTTTTGTCATTTTCCATATTTCATTACCTGTAATTAAATAATTTATCTTTGGATTTTATTAAATTGGGGTTTTTGAAAGGTGAAAGAGCCTGAGTCTTAAGACTATAGGTTTTTCAGTCTGCCCTTTCATTAATTATACTATCTTCAAAGTGATTTTAATTCATACTGATCATCGAAGGAGAATTTCTAGTCTTTTTATATTGTTCCTCTTTGTTAGAGCTAATGCATTACGGACATGGGAAGCATTTTCAAAAAGAACGTAATGAAAAGTCTTTCTTGGTGTTGGTTCTCACACAGTCCCTGACCAGGGTCTGGTCTGGGTTTGTAGCCCGCAGAGTCGTACCTCACTTTCTTCGGGGGCCGTCTTGGCATCATGCGTTCTTTGTTGGCCGTTCCGAAGCTCCTGTGTGTGGGGCGTGGAGGTTGAGGCCCTCAGTCACCAGGAGGGTGTGATGAGGTGAAAACAACGTGGCTGTGTTTGAGGAAGACCCGTGGCTGGATGCTTGTCTATTATTTATTGTCTCGGGGACCCTTCTAACACGTAGAAGCTACTTTATAACTGTCCATTTTCTTTTTGGAATGCTCCGAAGGCCCCTTCTGGAAATACATTCCCTGATTTTATGCCGCATAATAGGTAGTAGCTGCTGTTTATCAGGTGTTTAGCATGTATTCACAGCATCCTTATGAGTTAGATCTGTTATTGCCATTTCATAGGTAAGTAAGTTGAGTCTCAGATAGTAGCCCAGGGCCGCTCAGCTACTGACTGGCAGAGTGAGGCTTCTGAATCCTGTGCTTTTTACCATTACTTATAGTAGCTATTTTTGCTGCTCCTTTTCCTCCAATGTTTCTTAGTTCTAGATTAGGGAGAGGAGTCTACTTTTTCCACTGAGTTTTTTAGGGGGGGCTTCTAGGATAAGGGGGTGATGAGGTTTCATTCGGCTTGCCAGCCCCGGTTGGCAGTGGCGGGCCGCAGAGCGCGTTGAGAAGGGTTGAGAGGCGGGACGCAGCGCCCTGACCGCTGAGCGGCCTCAGCCGTGGGTCAGGGCTGGGGGGCGGCTGGGCTTCCGTCACGCCTGGTCCGGAACCTGTGTGGAGGAGCCTGGCGTGGTGAATTAAAGCGAGGGACGGTGTACCCGGGCGGAGCGTAGCTATGACTAGCTGTGTGCTAGAAATGTGTCATTGACCATTTCTATGTAAATCAAAATAGATCAGATTTTATATTTAAAATTGAAATCATGAAGGGACTTCGGAATTTAAAGAGACCTTTTGTGATGAGGCTAATCAATCTCTTTGTGAATTTTAGTTTTTTCCCATTTATATTGTCTGGATTTGTTGGGTGAGATTTAAAAAGGAATAAATTAATGCTACTTATAAAGAGTGTTAAATGTTGGCAAATATTGCTTCTAAAATTTCATGTGCCTCCCTGAATATTATTTATATAAGTAATCTACTTAAAGAATTTTATTTGATGGAATGGTTCTCTTTTTATTATTTAAAACATAGGAATAGTCTCCATTTGCTCATTTCTCAGAAAGCTACTTTTAAGTATTTAATTTTCAGAAACCAAAAGAGCAATCTTGTTAAATCATAATTTCTGGAATTCCCTGGTGATCCCGTGGGTAGGACTCCGCGCTTTCACTGACGAGGGCCTGGCTTCAGTCCCTGGTTGGGGAACAGATCCCACAGGCTGTGCAGCGTGCCGTACCCCCTGCCCCCAATCATAATTTCACTCAAAGCCAGTACGTAATCCAGAAAAACTCTTCAGGTAATAACAGAGCGTATATAAAAATGTAAAATGTTTGCTTAGTGTAAACTTATTATAACCATTCTCAGCCATGTTTTGTGATTAAACACCAGAAAAAAGAATTAGGACGAGCAAGTGCCATGCCAAATTTGTTTATCCAGGAATTTAATTAGGCCTGCAGCTCTGTCTTCCAGTTTAGGGGAAATGGGGAACCCTTGAGATGTTTGCGTCGGGTTACCTGGCCAGAATGAACCCGTCTCCTCCTCAGAATGAGGCTAAGCTTCTCCCAGGGTGGCTGTGAGGGTTAACTGTCGTGACATGGGTGAGATGAGTGGCTCAGTGCTTGGGCGCATGGCAGTGGCTCCGTAGATATTACTACCCTTTCCTTTTAATTAAAGGAAGAAAAAGTGTGTTCTTACAGTGTTCTTTAAGAAAAAGCAGATTCTGAATTCAGCTGCTTTATTCTAATTGAGGTCATGAAAATTTTAAGAATTTGGCAGCAGATTAAGTAAAAAGCCCTTTGTTCTGCTGGCCACACAGAGAAATGGGAGAAGCACAGAATGCCTCAGCAGGAAAGCCAGCTGTCCAGTCGTGATACTCTTGTATTTTACCTTTAAAAGGCTGTCAAAATGCTTCACGTAGAAGGTCCCAATTTGTTTGTGTGAGCTTGCTTTTGGGGGTTGGTGTGCATTTGTAGATTTCTTCTCTTCCTCAAAAGTTATTCTCAGATTTTCTCTAGCGCGGTGGTGTGTGCATACCTGATCTTTTTTTGTGGAGTGGAGGACGTTTAATTTTGATATACGTAATCTCAATTTAAGAGAAGTTGCAAAAATAGTATAAGGAGTTTCTTACACTGTGTATCAGATTTACTAGAAACAGAAGTGCTGGTCTTGGAGTCATCTGTCAGTCTTCGGGGACCGTAGTCTGAGAAGGAGTCGCAGGTGGGGATGCAAGTGGTCACCCTCGCGGCCTCCCGTTCTCCGGACGTGCCCTGTTGTTCTGTGGTCTGGCCGCCTTGCTCTTGCAGTTCTGTCTCCCCGCTCCGTCCACACTCACGCTGCGCCCTTTCTCGGCACCGCACCTGCACGCCGCCGCCACGCCCTGCCCTTCTCTGCCCACTGCTGGAGCTGGCTCCTGGTCACTGCTCCTGACTGAGGCTGGGTTTCCGCTTCAGTTCATTTTTTGTCTCAAATACATTATAAATATTTAAGAAACATTCGTTGAAATCGTAGAGAAAATAAGTAGCTTCTCCCTTTAAAAATACAGGTATTGTTTACAGTTTCTTTATGGAAATATCCAAGGAGGAGTTAACACGGTGTCGTGTCGTCGTCAGCCCCACCCACCCACCGCCCCACGGTACTTCTGATTATAAAAGTAATAGCTGTATATCGTAGACATTTAGATGACACTAGTAAGCAGAGTATGATAACACCAAAAATAGCATTAATCCTTGTTAATTCAGTTTACAAGAAGCGATTGTGTCGTACATTTGGCTGCTGTTTGATGAGTCTGTGGTGATGGCTCGTTCTTGGGGAGACCCATGCCCCAGGCCAAGGCGGAACAAGGCTCACGCTGTGGATGTCATTCTGTGACTCGCCAGGCTGCCTGGCCACGGCTGGAGGACTCAGCTGTCCTGACTCATTGGTTTCTGGTGGAAGCTGACTTGATGCCATGGTTTCGGGCAGTACCCAAGAGCTGATGCCATGCTAGAGGACCAGGAGAAAGCAAGTCAGATGAAAGTGAGTTGCAAATGGGTAGTAAAGGACAGAACTGCAGTGGGCTTGTGATAGAGAAACACCTCTGGGAAGCTGAGTGTAAGAGAAGCTGCTTTGACACAGGTAGGGGAGCCAGGAGAGGCCCTGCCCAGATGGACGGGGCGTGGGGGTGGGCGTGGAGGCACCACCGTCCAAGGAGGTGAGAGCCCAGACTCCCACCTTGCTGACCCCTGGTTCCCTCTCGTCCTGCCATCCCTCTCCTCTCTGGTGGGGAGAGTGGCCAAGTGGCTGGTTGTAGTTGGGCCTCATTTGTTGCCCGATCATTTCCCTGTTAGAGGAGCTGATGAGCAGTCAGGTGGCCGAAAGGCAAATAAGAGAGGAAGAAAAATGGGGCACGAATCTTGATTAATTGCTTGTTTGATAAGATGTATATTCTAGAATCTTCTTTTGGAGGAGAAGCTACTGTGCATAAATAATTGTTTTTAAGAGCTTTGAAACACTTTGGTGGGAAGAATTGATAACTTCTAGAGGCATGACCTTTTAAGCATTCATAAACATGTGACCTCTAAATTTGGGCAAAATAGACTACTGTTCATTAGAGGACAGAAATCAGTTTTAATGAATTAGAATGTCTACACATGAATTTATAGGTGTTTTTAGGCATATGGTGTTTCTTTCAGAGCGAAATAAGTGGTTTAAGTCAGAAATAATTCTCTTGTAATTAGGAATCAGGATTTGCTAACCCACCTTCTCCAGCAGAAAAGGAATCTGCTTTCTCCAGCGTCTTGAGTAACTTCCCTCTCCTCACTTCGAACGGCTACCAAGAATAGGAGCCTCGTCATCTGGGCCGGGAAGTCACCCAGCGCTCTAAAGTAGGTCCTTCCCAGCTGCCCATCCGGGGCAGGTTGGAAGCGTCTGCTTTCCAGAGTCTGGAGCTTCACCCCTACGGGGGCGCTCTTGCTGGAGAAGCCAGAGTTTATGGGCCCCTGCTGCTGGGTGAACCGCAGTCTCACTTCTGGCAGTCCTTTCCTTTTTTTAGATTGGTAGGTCTGTGCTGTAGAAATTGGAGAATCCTGGGGTATCAGATCCCCTCACAGGCTCAGGGCTTTGGTATATTTCTCCAAAGGCCAATTAATTTTGCTTTTAAAAGATTCCCCAAACCTAGCTAGTTTCAGAAAGGTAGAATGTTGAGAGAGAGAGAGAGAGCAAGAGAGAGAGAGAGAGAGAGAGAGAGAGAGAGAGAGAGCAAGCACGTGAATAACTGTGCCGTGTTATCCCCATAAGGCGAAATCCTGGTGCACCTACCGCTTGAATCCTTTTTTTCTCCAGGAAGCCCAAGCAAGCACTTGTGAGATCCCTTTAACCTTATGGATTTTGTTTCAGTTCAACCCGTGTAGACCTGTTACTGGAATTTTATAGGAAGCATTTTAGATTTAAGTTGCTGCTTTTACATGTTTTGCATGCTTGCCGTATGTAAGGATAGTTTATTGCATAGAAGAGATGGACACTGCACATGTGAAGTGTCCTCACCACATATCATATTGCAGCAGTTTAATTAGGGAATTGACACAGGAGCCTGGATAAGAATGTTATTAGCCTGTTTATTTTCTTTTATCTTTTCTCCTTTAAGTAGTAGTCTCAAAGACAAACTAGAGCATGAAATGTATTTGTGTTTAGAAACTTCGTAGAGCATGCATATCATTTATTGTCCAGATTCTGGGTGAGCTTTCTAAAGATCACAGGGCTAGGCCCAGCATTGTTGTAGTTAATAGAAACCTGCTCTGTGAGGTCTGTGGGCTGGCAGATCAGCACCATTGCCATGACAGTGAAGTAGGCCTTATCGAAAGGAGAATTCATAAGAGGCTGCCCTGGGACCCTAACCACTGTCCTTCTCTGTGTCCCGACAATGTTATCTGTCCTCTCAGTACGGAGTATCAAATGTCTGTCATGAGTATAGAAATTAATTTAATGTCACCTGAAGACATGCAATTAATCTTTTAGAGGTTTTCATAATACCTTTACAGAAAGAGTTGCCAGTTTGGCGGATTTGGATTTTGGGGTTTAGAAGAAGATAAGGAAAATTAATTTTTCATCAGGGTTAATACAAGCTAGCAGGGCCACAAAGGCTGAGAAAAATGGTTGGGGAATTTGTCAAGTGTTGTCACTCTAGAATAATGCTGCTTAACGTCTGATAGGTGTAATCAAGAGTTGAGATTTCTATAGAGAGGGATTAATCAATTTGCTCACTAGTGAATGCAAGCCAGCGATACCACTTCTTCATGAGGTTTAAGAATGAAAATAAGATTTGATCTGTCAAATTGCAGGATACCCTGACAGTATCAATGGGCATTTATATCTATATGTTTAAACAATTTGTTATAAATAAATTTGTCATGCTAATAATGTTGGTTGGCTACAAACCTCATTTTTTGTAACGATTAAGCTGATAAAAAGTGTTCCCTAAGCTTACTTAACTCAGGAAGTGCCTTTTATATTTAAGAAAAACTGCTCTCAAAAGACATTTTTATAGTATTCATTAAAAGATAATTATTTGTGGAAAAAAAACAAGAAAATATTTCCAGGTTGGTCTAAGACAGGCCAAACTTCTTTTCTCTTCATCTGTTTTGGAGTAAGTAAAAGGTATTTAAAATCATGTCTAAACACACTGCTGTGTAAGGAATTTAAAAGGGAACTGTGCCACCCTAGAGAAATGAACTTTGAAAGTGGATTTCCTTTCTTTGAGTGGAATGTAATCTGCCATCCACAGATGACTAGTTATTTCCTTACATTAAGATGATAATGTAACTTAATAAGTTTTTAATGAAACTTTCAGGTTTCTGAAAGTCCTAATTTGAATCGACGGTATTTTTAAATTTACATAACTAATAATTTTGGGATCTCCTTCAGTGCTGTTAACTATATGCACAAGTTGTAGAAGACTTCTAAATAAATAGGTGGGTTCAGTTTGGCTTGGTTCTCATTCACCTTTTTTCTGTGTCTGTGAGTATGTGAGTAGGTGTAAAAAATATGTTTCTGGCCACAGCCTAGAAGTTAGTAGGTTGAATGCTGCCTAGTGTTAACTGGAATAACTCTGGGATTTAAAATTTATCCTAAGAATTAGCTTTTCGTTGTGCTAATTTGAAAGAAAATAATTGTTCTCTCAACTGAAAAAAAAAATCTGCTTTTCTTACAAAATGAAATAACCTATTACTTATATTTAAGCCTTGAGTCCTCAGCATGGTTTCCAGAAAAATGTCAGAGCAGAGCATTATAGTAAACCTTCATTTCCTTAAAATGATTTAATTGAATGATGGTTAGTCCCTTTGTTTCCAACCCTGCTAAAAATAGTTATGTTAGTATAAGCTCCTTGCCTGTGAGGTCGTGTGGAGTCCATGCTCTGGAACCACTGAGACAGGAAGTCCTAGAAGCACTTCCTGTGTGACCAGGGATCTCGGGTTTTTCATTTGCAAAGTGAGAATAGTAATATTTACCTTGAGGGAGGATTGAAGGAAAACAGTCTCTGTACAGACCCCAGTGTACTACTTGTCAAATTGAAGACACCCAGCAAACAACTCCATCCATCTTCCCATGAGTGGAGCATGTTGAATGATGCCATTCAGCATGGTGGTGGGGAGCCTAGCGTGCCTTGGAAATTTCTGTTATAAAGTTTATTACATCATTTGTAGCTGTAGAAGGTATAAAACATTGTTCTGAATATAAGTAACTCCAGAGCTTACCCAGACCTTCCCGTCACTTGTCAGTAAGCTGGTGATAGCAGTTTTTCCCAAAAGTTGGGCCTTTGTTATAATCCCTGCCTGAAACATCCCTCTTTCTTGTTCATCGTTGACTCACCCAGCGCTTGTCGTCTGCCTGCTCGGGGGTCGGTCCTCTCCTCTGTCCTGAGGATGCCGTGGTGACCGGTGCTCCCCGCGGGGCGCCCCTTCTCGTGAGCATGACAGGACTGTGAGTGGTGATGAATGCTGTGGAGAAAAACAAAGCAGTTACGTGGCCTGGGAAACCTTAGGATCGGAGGTGCTGGGGGCCCCCTCGAGTGAGCGGGTCAGGCTGGCGGCTGCGGAGGCTCCCCGGGCGGGGAGGGGCGGGGGCGCTCACCGTGCTCGTGAGTTTGTGAGATGCAGACAGAGCGAGGAGACCGCCAGGCGGCGAGGTCCAGACCTGCGGGCGCTCTGACCACAGACGTCGTTTGCCTGTGTCTTCTCAGGCCATCTCTTAGAAAGTCCTAAGTGGAGAGGCTTTTTGTGATACCTGTACCTGTATTTCCGAACTGCAGATGGGAATCGAGCTTACTGTAAAACGTAAACTTGTTTTGAAAGGAAAATAAAAAGTTTAGAACTTTGTTTTTCAGGGTGTTCCTCTGACCTAATATTGTCAGACATAAATCATCACCAGTCTCTTAACTCATAATAGCAGTAAAGAGAATTTTTGTTTGGGGTGTTTATTGACTAAATGCTTCTGTTCTCAATTCCCAGTTTAAAAATCATCGGATCACCACAGTGTTACATATTTATCACCCAAATACATACACACAGTGTACACCTTAAAAATAGGCAGATATCCTACTTCTGGTGCGAGCTCTTCTTTTTAAATAAAAGTTTACTATCTAGGTCATCTACTTTTTTTTTTTTTTGGCCGCTCCTCGCGGCTTGTGGGATATTAGTTCCACAACCGGATATTGAACCCAGGCCCCCGGCCGTGGAAGCACAGATTCCTGACCACTGGTGGCGAGGGAATTCCGTTTTTGTTTTCTCTCTTTTTCTTTCTTTTTCTTTTTTTGTTTTTTTTTAAGATCATCTACGTTTTTAGCTCTGGATTGCTAAAGAAAATATCTGCAACGATATTCACCGTGTTGTCCACCATATATATGGACATCATTCCTTTTAGACCACATGTACCAGCTAATTACCGATTTGTACAGCATGACAGTATGTTTTCCGATGCACCCAGTATCAGTGCTGAACTGAAGGCTGGCCTTTTTAGTATCACGGTGGCATTTAGTAAATATGTATGTACTAATTGACAGTGGCTATAACCTAGTATCCTGATACTGTAATCTTTTTTTTAATAGCACATTCAGAACTACGTAGTTTTCAGAAGCCTGCTCTACCATTGATTGTTTTCTTCAGTAAATACCTCAGTGCCATCTACATGCATAGGAAATTTTGGCTTGGGGAACAAAAGCAGACTCAGCAGAGTCGAAGCCGCTGGCGCCTCTAGACCCTTACAAAATGGCACGTGCTCTAGGTGTCCATAGACTTTGCCCTCCTCTGATGAGCTGCCAGGGAGTCCGCAAAATGGAGGACTTTTCCCAGAGAGCTAACCATACGCCATAGCCAGTTCATTTATCCACATTCGTGAAAAAGGTAGAGGGTGGAGAAGCAGTCAGTAGACTGTTAGGTAGCTGAGCTGTGTGGAGAATTTAGTGACCCAGTGCCACCTGCATCTATGGCACAGCCTCTGGTGGGACCTGGGGGCTAGTGTGAAGTGTCAGCCCATGTAAAAAGATGTTTTTAAGAACAGTGAGACTTAACACTTGAATAGTGAATTTATGAATCTTATACTAACATAATTTCAATATGATTTTAGGTAAATTAATAAGTGATGAATTACTGGCTTTTAAAGATAGGAATATGTGGTGTATATCCTTACAATTTTCAACTTTTTAGTATAGAAAATTTCAAGCGTATACAAAACTAGAGAGTGTTCACATAGCTTTTCAAGATAAGGACTTTGAAAAATTGTGTGCTGAGAATAGGCCATCCCTGCCTGGCTGGGGCACCTGCTCAAGAAGCACAAGGAGCAGTCTGAGTTTATGTGGATCCTGGTCCTGCAGAAGGGCCTGCCTTTCCATAGTGCTTCCGTTTCCATTTGGGGAACCAGTCTTCCATCAGGTTGGAATAACTCCCAGCAGGATCACGCTTCAGGCAATTATAGCTGACGTTATAGAGTCACAGAGTCACAGAACATTATGGGGGGACCCGCCTGGTTCAGCCATCCTCAGCCCTGGCTGGACAACATCACTGGACGAGCCTTTAAAATATGCTTATGTCTGGGTTCCAGCTCCAGAGGGTCTAATTGGATGGTTCTGGGTTAAAGCCCAGGAACACTGACACCCGAGAGCTCCCCGGGTGACTAACGTGCAGGTCGAATACCCCTGACTAGTCTCACACTAAGCATGATGTGAGCTGTCGATTTTTGCTAGATTTCCTTTATCAGGTTGATTTGTCCCTTCTGTTCCTAGTTCATTGAAAATTTTTATTATGAGTTCTTTTCCTGTGTCAGTGCAGGTGGTCATGTGGTCTTTTCCTCTACTCATGTGGTCTGATAACTGATTTTTGAGAGTTAAACCAACCTTGCATTCCTGGGGTAAATCTTACTTGGTTATGGGGTATGATTCTTTTTCTGTGTTGCTGAATTTAGTTTGCTAGTGTTTTGGTGAGAATTTTTTTCATGTATATGTATGAGGGATATTCTTCTGTGGCTTTTGTTTCTTTTGATGTCTTTGTTTGACTTTTGTAAAAAGGTAATACAAGTCTGAGAGAATGAGTGGGAAAGTTGTCCCTCCACTTCTGTTTTCTGAACCAGAGTGTGTAAGATTGGGAGTCTGTCTTTCTTAAATAGTTGACAGGATTCACCAGAGGATCCGTTTGGGCCTGGGTTTTTCATTTCGTAGCCTGGGCTCCTAGGGAGGCAGCCCTGCTGCTGCCTCGCTTAGTGGTCAGCCAGCGTTCAGGAGTCGCTGGTGCTCGGTGCCTCGCCCTCGGCCGGCGGTCTGTGTGCAGGTTGCCCCCTCAGACCCCGCCTCAGCTCTTCTTCCTGCTGCCCCCCCGCGACTCCCTGTCAGCCACGTGGGGAGGACTTGTCTGGGCCTCCAGTAACTCTTTCATTTCTAGAATTTCCTCATTCAGTTTCTCGGATTCCTGGCTGGTCTGCTCTTGTTCCAGACAGGACTGAGGCCGGAGGCCAGCCTACGTGTGGACACTTGTGACTCAGAGGAGGAGGGGTGGCCAGGGTGCTCCTCAGCCTGCGGGCGCTCTGGGGAGCCCAAGTGTTCAGGGTCGTGTCTGCAGGGAGGGAGGCACTTGGGCGCGCCCCAGGATTTACAACCAGCGCCGGGGGGGGGCAGCGGGGCGAGTCAGGATGATGACCCACTTTCGTTAGGTTCGGATGGGAGTTAAAAGTTTAAAACCGCTGCCTAGACAAACTGTCAGATTTTAACAAGAACGCTCATGAAAATGGAAAAGGCATGTTGAGTATGAAGTATTTTTAAAGTCAAGCACTATTTCACTGAACTCAACAGCACTTACTTTAGTAATTATAGACCTCTTGAGTGGATACAGTAATTAAAGATCTTAGTTTTAAATTTGAGAAATACTGTTAAAACCCAAACACCCGTCAAATAAGAAATTTCCTTAGTGGCCCTAGTGAAATGGCAGCCTTGATGGTTTTGCTTCTCAGCTGAACACTGATCGAGGTGGACCCCGATGCTGGGGGGGGATGCCTGCTTGTGCGGAGACTGACCAGTGTGCTGCCTTGGTTTCAGCAGGGAGGAGAGAGCGATGGCTTTTTTCACCTGGAGGGCCAGCCTCAGCGGCTCCCGCAGCCCCCAGAAGCGAGACAGCAGCCTGCCCGCAAGGTGACGCTGACCAAGGGGGCGCTTCAGCAGCCCCAGCACCCTCCGGTGGGGGCCCACGTGCACTCAGCCGGCCCTCCAGGCATCAAGAGCATCCAAGGAATTCACCCGGCCAAGAAGGTACTGCCTGTTACTGCCCCCGCCCCAGGAGCGTGGCGCCGGCGGCCCGTGAACCCGCTGATGGGAGTGCCTGGCGCGGCAGGAGTGCTCAGACTGTGGACAAATGAGCCACAGTTTCCTTCGCCCTGGCTTTGGAAGCTCACGTGTTCACAGAAGCGCTTTCCTCTCGCGGCTTTTTTAGTGGTACGATGCTGGGAAATCACCCTAAACCCAGGCTGCGGGTATTTCGGGCAGCTCTGAGCCGTGCTCTGGGGACAGCCCTGCGCGGAGCCCAGCCCGGCGCGCCTTCCTCCCCTGCCAGCTGCTCCTCCAGAGGCTGCTCCCTCCTTGTCACCCCAGCTCGCAGGTGGGAAGCCTTCGGGGCTGAAGGACCTTGCCCGAGACAGTGCCTCTCCCCCCGGCTCTTCCCTCCTCCCTCCCTCGCTCTGGGGGTCGAGGGGGTGTTTTCCTTCTCCGAGCTCAGTGTGGGAGACGAGGTGTGGGCATCTAGTACCCCTTGTGAATTTAACCTTCCCGAGGAGAGGGGCGTCCCCCTTGTCCCGTCATGTCCTGCTGGGGACCGCCCCCCCCCCAGCTTCTGGTGAGGGTGTCTCTGTAGCTTTCCCAAGGCCCCCTTCTCTGCCTGACAGCAAGGTCCCCTCTTGGCGCAGAAGCCAGATGCCCCTTGCCTGATGACCTTAGGGTGGAAGAGGGGCAGCAATACCTGCTCTGAGTTTCTTCTAGAAAGCTCTGAACTCTGCCAGTTCATCCTCTCTGCTTGCCTTGCAGTTGATATTAAGGAGTAGTGTTAGCCTGAAGACCATTCTAGGTCTTTGAAGTAATTCAGTTACTCCGGATTTATTATCTCATAAATACCTTATGATACAGGGACAACCAGAATTGTGACATTTTTGCTGCAGGTGGCACAGGCACAGACACATTGTCGTATCTTCAGATACACTCTTTAAAAATTGCTCCAGTCTAAATTTTCTTCAGTCAGGTGTTGTCCCTGGGTATGCGATGAGAAAGACCGTAGAAACCCCCACCCCCCGCCCCCCCAATACAGCTGTTGTACACGTTAGATAAAGCACTCGCGTTTCTTCATCTTCACCCTCAGGTTACTCTCCTATAAAGCGAGGACAGTAATCTTTCCTGTCTTATTTGGGCTTTTGTGAGGGTTTTATAAGAAGATACACGGTGCCTGGAATGTAAGCCAGCATTTGGTAAAGGATTGTTATTAATGTTATAGAACACAAGAATGGTTATTTACTGCTGGTTTCCAGGCAGTGAAACTTGCACTTTTTGATGGTGTTTTCCCGTGTGACTTCTCTTGAAATACCCTTTTGCACTCCAAGAACTCACTTCACAGGAGTAGTTGTGTCACCTTCTGTGGAATGTTCAGAAGTGTTGCGTTTTTTTCTCAGTTTCCCTTTGTGTGGTACCCATTCATGTACTAAGGTTCCATTCTGATTTCTGTCCGCCTTCCTCTCTGCCCTTTCCTGTGATGGGACGGGAGGTCATTTTTGGCTCTTTGTACCCCGACTCTCGGGCAGAATTGGGCAGGGTGTCTGGAGAGCCCAGTGAGCCCAGGCACGCCCGTGTCTGCGTCTCACTGTTGTCCTGATCTGGGGGTGCTGCTGCTGCTTTATCTGATTGCCGGAGTAGAGAAGACCGGAAAGCTCAGCTGTTCCTTCTTGTTTAAAGGATCCCAGAACAGTGGTTTTGAGCCCTGGACGGCTTTAAACAATGCTAAGGTCTGGGCCCTACCTGAGGCCAGTGATGGCTGTAATTTCGGTGGGGGACAGGGGCACTCAGTCGTTGTAGTTTGGGTTCTTGGTTTTGTTTTGAAAGCCCTGCAGAGGAGTGTAATGTGCAGTGGTGCAGCCGGCGGGACCCCTGCTGCAGAATCTGCCCTCCAGGGTACGTAGAGTTGTGGCGTGCCGTGACAGGGAGGCGGCTGTGGGGGGCACCATGCCCAGCCCCCGGCCCCCGCTGGGTTTGCCTGGGATACAGTGGGAGAAATTTGGGCTCTGAGGCCGATAAGGACTGGACCCAGATCTTTGTGTTACTCGCAGCAAGTTTCTGAACCCCTGTGATCCTGCTGCTTTGTCTACAGAATGATGGTAGCACAGAAAGTACCTACCTAGTACCATGCTTGGCACCAAGATAGGTGCAGACTTCGCTACTTCCTTTTCCTTCCTTTTCTTTCACTCCAGTTTGCTGGGTACTGTGGTCTTATTTAGACATTAAACCCTTTTCTGATAGTGGATAAAAACTACAGAAGGTCCTTTCGCTCACGGTATATTTTAATGGATTCTGATTTGTTCACTTTTGTATCTTAGTAGCTGTGAAAAAAAACCCCAGGCTTCAACCTTGAGTAGTTCCTCTGTCGTTGCCAGGTCATCATGCACGGGAGAGGCCGGGGAATGGCAGGTGCGATGGGCCGGGGCCGCCTGATGCCGAACAAGCAGAATCTCCGGGTGGTGGAGTGCAAGCCTCAGCCCTGCGTCGTGTCTGTTGAAGGGCTTTCTTCATCCACTACTGACGCCCAACTGAAGAGCCTGCTGATGTCAGTAGGACCTATTCAGGTGGGTCACCTGGGCCCGCTCTGTCGGTGCCTGTTGTCCTTCCCAAGACTCGGTTATTTCTTCATTTAAAATCCCTTTGTGTTGGTTACTTCATGTTAAAACAGGACTCTTGAGAAGAAAGACACATATTTTATCTACTGTGCACACTTGATGCCAGAACTTTTGCCTTAGGGTTAGATTATTTAGAAATTATCAGGTGCTCAGAAACGTTATGAAATATTTATTCTAGCTGAACAAATTATCCTTTGAAATCCTCAAATTATCCTAAAGTTCTTATATGCACCCAAACACACAATCTTTTTGCTTTATCACACACTTGTTTTGTGTGTAACAATTTTAAAATTTTAAAGTATTTAGCCTTTTGACCTTAATTTTCAGAAATAGCCTCACATGTTAACACCTTTGGAACTTGCTTTAGACTTTACAAATGTAAAATAATGTGGACTATATTTTGGTCTCTTAATTTTAAAACTGGCTAATTCTAAATGCGTGAAGATCTCTGCTGGCTGCAAATAGGTCTCCAGTTGTGTTGTAAACAAAAATTGCCACTGAAATCCCTGATCGCTCCAGCCTCTAGAGCCTTGGAGGTAAACCAGCGCAGTGGGTAGACTTGGTTTTCCTTGAGCAGCGTGTCCCCAACTCTGGCCTTTCCTGCCAGCTCCCCGCCTCCCCGCCTCTCCCCCCAACCCCAGTCACAGCCATGAGCAGCACACCCCCCAATCCTGCGCCAGGATCCGTGTCTGAGGCTGGAGCACTTCGGAAGGACGTTTGATGCAAATCGTAGGACGTGGAGTGTGAATGTTAGATTTCTGAGTAAAAAGTGCACAGAAAGGGGACGTCCCTGGCGGTCCAGTGGTTACCGTGCTTCCACTGCAGGGGGCACAGGTTTGATCCCTGGTCGGGGAGAACTAAGGTCCCGAAAGCGTCATGGCCAAAAAAAAAAAAAGAACACGGAAAGCACAGAGTGCTTTCTTTTAAGGTGTCTTGCTTCATGGGTTAATGGGGAAACAGAGTTGACACAAGTAATTAATTTTTAGTGTATTTTAAGCCTTCATCTACCATTGAGTGTTGACAAGAGTGAGGCGTAGATGGAAGCCCTTCCGAGATGATTTCGTTGTTTAGGTTTAACTACTTCTGCCTTCATCCTTGGATTCTCAGAGAGATGGTTAAGCTTAGTTTTCATGTGTATGTAATAGTGAAACGTTAACCAGAGACTGTGGCTTCTGTTTTTAGTAGGGTCAGTTTCCCAGCTGTGTGGTCAGTAGCGGCTTGTCAGTCATCAAGAGGCATTAAGCTCTTGTCCAAGGAGAGTTGTCCTTGGACAGTCCGTCATAACACGGATTAACCTGCAGGAACAGAACTGGCATTAGAGAACTTACAATGCATTAAAATATGGTTATCCTGAGTGGATTCTCAAACAAATGGTGGTTGAAAACTTGGGGTCAAATCACAGTTCATCAGGGAGCCTGGAGTTAAAGACCCGGGGCCTCGTCCAGTCTGTTCTCTGAGGGCTCGTGTTCCTGGTGTCTGTGTTTGGGTGGGAAATGGTAGCACTGTTGCTTTCCACATGTGACCTGCTCGTTTCCTGGGCTTTGCTTCCTCCTCCGTATCTTGAGCATGCTTGAATGTGATTCGGTTTTCAGGAAGTGTGAATGGCAGTGCCGTTGCTGCTTACAGCACTGCGTGAGGTTGACCGCCCTGCGAAAGTTAGCTTGGAGCCACTGCTAAAACACCTAGCCTTGGTTTTATCCATCTTAAAAACTGAATTTTGAGTTCTTCATTTTGGAGGCCATCTTTCCTCCCATTTGCCTTTTTTTTTTTTTTTTTTTTTTTTCCTCCTGTTCTGGAAAGAAGGATTAGAGATCATTGTGTTAAGTAAAGTTTAACTGAGGGCACTTAAAGCCAGGCAAAAACAATGTCAAGTGTTTTAAGGGCTTCTCTTAACTAGAAAGGGAGAGGAAGATAGGAAAATGAGAGTGGTGTTTTCTGAGTTACATCAGGTACCCTGAAAATGCCACCGTAAAAAATCCCCATGGGTGATGAATCTAGCACTTACTCAGTAGGGCATGTTCGTCCATCCCAGGGAGCAAAAAGCAGAGCTCTCGTTTCTTGCCAGTCTTACTTAGTTCCATGGAATGGTTTTGAGGGGAAGTTTATAGATTTTTAAACACTGCATTCACAAAGTGCTGAGTTTCTCAATTTAAAAAAACAAACAAACTGACCTGTCAATAGCAAGCTTCTGCCAGCATTAGATAGCTAAAGAATGATATTGCTAGGTATAAATTTTTTAAAGGCGTTTATAACAAGACTTCATTGTGGTTTAACTATAAGTACACTTCAGAGGGATGGTTAGGGGACCCAGGCCCCCCGCCCCGCTGCGCTGGCTGAGGAAGAAACGTGTGTCAAGCCTCTGGTGGGCTGGACTGTGGTGCCACCTGGCGTTCACTTAGTGTAACAGCAAGAGGCGGTGTCTGGACTAGAAAGGCCCGTTCCTTTGGGCCTTTAATTATGGGAACGGCAGTAACAGCACGTCAGCTCTGCTTCTTTACTGTGGCGGCGTCACTCCCCGGTTAGTGTGCTGTCCCCTTAACCTGTTCTCATAAGCCTCTCTAAAGAGTCCTTTTTTTAAAGACATTTATCTGTAGACTCACTGACAGAATAAGGAAAAATGATAGGATTTTGTCAGAAATATTCTGACCAGCGGTAGAAATGACACAGGAAGCATCGCAGCGTGTTTGAGAGTTTCAGGTGAGAGGGTGCAGTGAGAATAAGCCCACCTGGTACTCTCTAGCAGTGATATAGAAAGAATCAGAAAGAAGGTTCTGCCCGGACACTGGGGGGTCTTGCTCTTAGGGAAGGGAGGGGCCGGCTGGGTGCGGGTGGGGCTCCGGGAGGCTGACCTGTGCGGGGGCGCGGGGGCTCCACAGACAGGTCAGCCTCGCGCAGGTGCCCCTCCGGGGACCAGCGCACGTTCCCGCGGAGCGGCCTCCGCTGCGTTCCGCAAGGCTGGAGCCGAGGTAACTCTTAGGGTCAGGAAGTAAGGTAGTTATAACTTCTGAGCCCCTTTGCTGAGCTATCCTTATTTCCCTGTTTGTGGGATTTTGCCTAAAACTGCTAAGAAGAAAAATGTGTTATCCTATAGAGAAATGAAATGCCACGGTGTAAAAATAAAAGTATTTTCCTTGTTGTGATCATCACTAAAATAAAAAGCCGGGCACTGGCCATGAGCAACGGCAGTAATAACCGCTGAGGCTTAGATTAGGCCAACACGTGCCTGGCACCGTGCTGTTCACTTTTCCCCGGCTTCTTCCCTGATTTCTCCAACAACCCTGGAAGGTAGTCACTAAACCGAGAGCCCGAGTGACCGGAGTGGACATGGCGGCTCGTTCTCGAAGCTGCCGGGCCCTCCGAGATGCGGCGGTGCAGCAGCAAGTGTTGGGCTTTGAGAGAGGGCTTTGGTTTCGGTCCCGAGTCTGCCGTTTCTTGGTGTACAGCTCCCCAACCAAGTACGTCACCTACGTGAGTCTCATGAACCACACAAGCTTGCAAGCGCTGTCTCCTACCTCTTTCACCATTCCCTGGCGTCGCCCAGAAGGGGGAATGGAAGAAACACGGAGGCCTCCACATGCCATTGAGGGAAAGCGTGTGCTCTCGAAAGGCGGCCTGCTGTCCCAGAGCAGAGTCCTCGGGGGGGGGTCGCTTCAGGCTGCTGAGGAGAGGCCCTCCGGGACCCACCAAGTTTGCCAAGCTCCCAATGCGGTAGTTCCAGGGAACCAGACACTTGGAAAGCCCTCATTCTGGCGGGTATCTTGGGCCACCCAGTGAGAGAGAGCCCCTTTGAGCAGTCGTGTAAGGTGGGGTCACGTTGGAGCATCTCGCCTTCTGGGATGAGACCATGTTACCTTCTTTGCGTCTGGTTCTGACTGACCAGGGATGTCTGGTGGGTGATGTGGAGAAAGCTGGGATCTCAGTGAAAGCAGTTCAGTCATTTTGAAGTTCAGGACGTTTGGGAAGGAAAACACCAGGCATAGTCAAATGTAGGCTTTCCGAAAACTGACGTCACGAGGTTTAAAGAAAATATAGGCGTGGCCACATGATCTGAAACCGTAATGGGAAAAACTGTTAATTGGAGGCTCCCACACAAAGTTCTGAAAACACTGTTGTAAATAATCCCAAAAGAAAAAAGAAGATTCCAGGCAGACCATGTGATAAGACACGGGCTCTTACCTGCAGGGCACGTTTGTACAAGATGAAGGTGAGTGTGGAAGAGGAGGGCCTCAGAATGTCTTTAAACTGTATCAGAGCAGAAAGAACAGCACTTACGCCGTGGACACAAGGAAGCCCAAACATAGGAATCGAGGAAAAAACAGAATCGGCATCAGAAAAGACCACACACGCTGCGATGATGAGTTAAATGTGAACAGGCACGGGAGTAGTCGTTGATTTCCGTGAGGAGCAGCGTGTGTGATGGAGCAGCCTGAGACGCTGCCCCGTCACCAGCGAGAGGTCGGGTGGGCTGTGCACAGAAAGGAGTCCGGAGCGAAGGGGTCCTGCGCCATGCTGCCCGAGGACTGGCTTGAGGAAGCCGACTGCGAGGCCGGAGAAGAAAAGATTTAATGGGCATAGGCCAGCTGCCACCAACACGTGCAGGTGCCATCGCGTGAGAAAGGAGGACTAGCGCGTGTCCCTCGATGGTTCCCAAGCTGTCCCTGGAGGCTGGGCCCACCCCAGGGTGTCTTATCAGGTCTGGGGTGGAGCCCGAGAGAGTAGATATCTAATGATTTATCAATGGGGCTCTTGTTTGAGCAATTTCACTTGTTTAAAACAACTAATATCAATATCATTTTTGGCTTTAGGTTGATTCCTGAAGGTGCTGGGAACTGTTGGCCAGAGTGGGAGAATAGTTTAATTGATTTTCAGGGCTGCAGAATCATTTCAGAATTCCCTTAACATTCACATGGGGATAGAAGTATACGTATAGCTGATTCACTTTGTTGTACAGCAGAAACTAACACAACAATGTAAAGCAATTATACTCCAATAAAGATGTTTAAAAAAAAAAAGAATCCCCTTAATATTGTAATTTATTAGTATACATGGACATGAACACAAGCTCTTTCTAGAAAGAGGAAGAACTTCTCCTAATCAGGGAAGAAACGGCCAAGGTTCTGAACAGCATGGACATTTTTCTGGACTTAAATTGTAGGTTGTCGCAGCTTTTCTACCGTTAACGTAATGCCTTGTGGCAGTTCAGTCAAATGGCCCTGAATGGGATGGCTGAATATAAACAAAGGAAGCGGCCAATTAAAGGAGTATTTTAACTGGTAATTTGCTACTTATAGTAGCACAGTTATTCTCAAATTGTCTGCAGATGTCTTGTCTCTGAAAAATGAGAAGTGTATCAGGGTGGGCGTGGGCAAGTTAGCCTGTCTCTCCGTGGGCCAGTACCGTATTTGTGGGGGAGATGGGGCGGGGTCAGAGTGAGTGTGTAGACTGGAGACAAAGTTTAACTCTTCGTTCATTCTGGGTGAATTGAAGTGTTTAATTATTTGGAAATGGGCTGCTGATTAGAAGAAGCACATATTTTCAAAGTAGAAGCTGGTGATCATAGTAAGTTTTTAGCTTATTAGTGGACAGTGTCTTTTCCTCTCTTCCCAATAAAGTGATCGCTAATACTTGTCGTTTT